>NC_141689.1:715922531-716561884 GCF_964263255.1 Lissotriton vulgaris | reverse complement strand
TATTGAACTGGCGGGCCAGCCCCCTTAATTCTTCGTGAGGACCTCAATATTCATTTGGAGGGGGATTTTGACATTGGGAGCAATTGCCCCTATATGGGGAAAAAGCCCAAGGTCTTCAAAGCTATTAAAGGCTTAATCAAAGAGTTTAATTTGATCGATATATGGGCAAATCAAAAGAACAGGGTCCCAGGCTATATGTTTTATTCTGCTCCCTATAAGAAGCATGTCCGTTTAGATTATTTTTTTATTTCAACTGAGGTGGCGATTAATGCTTAAATAGAAATAATGCTGAGGATCATCTTGGATCATAATCCTGTGGTAATGGATTTCGGTTTGAAAGTACAGCAGCAGCATAGACCTTGAACTTTCTAAAGCAGTCTGTTGCATGATCCGGATTACATGTTTATTTGGATTCCAGAATTTATTACGATAAATCAGGGTACAGCCTCAGACTCAATTGTCTGGGATGCATTTAAAGCTGGTGTGAGGGGCGCTACGATGAGCTACTCGATTGCGAAGCAACGTAAGCTTAATATGGAAACTACAGATCAAATGAAGCAACTTAGGCTTTAGGAGGTTCAGCTTATGGATCAACGTTCGCATCAGCAGAATACAGACTATACTCTAAATGCAATCTCTATCCTGAAAATGAAAATTCATCAACACTTCGTAACAAAGTTGGCATCCAAGTTGTCTGTTCATAGTGCTCAGGTTTATGAATTAGGGGAAGATGCAGGCAGAATTTTAGCAAAAAGATTGCGCCAAAGGGAGAATGTGAATCGAATCTCTAGGATATATGATCATAATGATAGGGTACTGGAGTCGCCAACTGATATTTTAAGGGTCTTTGGTAGATTCTATGCTGGTTTGTACACAGAGGATGTAACAACAAATATAGAAGGGCATATGGAAGACTTTTGTGGCAATCTGGAAACTAATAAAGTTTCAGAGCTTGCTAATGCGGCTCTAGCAGTAGATGTATCATGGGAAGAGGTGGAGGCAGCGATCTTATTACTAGCTAGGGGCAAAGCAGTTGGCCCGATGCTATTCCACTTGAATTTTACTGAACGTTTCGAAGTTTTATAATTTCTGAGCTTATGACTCGGTTTCTGAATGCGCAACAAGGGATAGCACCAGAGTTGTGGAGAAAAACAACGATCATTGTATTTTTTAAAAAGGGTAAGCCTGAGCTTTCCCCCTCATTGTATAGACCGATTTCGCTAATCAATTCGGATAGCAAAATATTCTCAAAAATTCTTGCTCGGCGTTTAGGGACAGCTATTGCTCCTCTAGTTTCTACTGTACAACACAGTTTTATTCCAGGGAGGGACACTGCCGACCATGTAAGGAGGGTTATTACCCTTCTGGATTGGGCAAAGGCAACGGATTCTGCGATGAGGGTGATCCTGTTGGACGCCTAAAATGCGTTCGACAGGGTCTCCTGGGGCTATCTGTGGGAGGTCCTGCGTTGGAAAGGTTTTTGCCCAGAACTAATTCAAGCGGTTAAGACTCTATATATCAGTCCGGTGGCCACAATATGGATTTCAGGGCTGGAGTCTGATGAATTTAATATCAGTCGTGGCACACGACAAGGGTGCCCCTGCTCTCCCCTTTTATTTGCTTTATACATTGATTTATTTTTGTGCAAATTAAACTGCCATGAGGATATTAAACCTATTAGTTTTAGTGGAGTTGAATATAGAGCATTAGCTTATGCCGATGATATACTTATAGTATCTGGTGAACTGGCAACTGCTCTTCCAGTAATCAAAACTTTAGCGGCGCAGTTCGGCTCTTTTTTCAGGGTATAAGCTCAACATCGAAAAAAAACCAAGTTCTTTACCGGAGCAAGATCCCCCGGTTGGCGTAGTAGTTACGTCGGAGGCAACTTATTTGGGAATCAAAATGACCCCCAATGTCGATGAGATCCCAGTCCTAGACATTCTTCCTGTCATGGATAAGGTTAATACTACTCTGGAACGTCTGAATCGCCTTAGTCTCTCCCTGCATGGTAGATGTAATGTCCTCAAAATGTTTGTTCTTCCCAAATTTTTGTATATATTTGGAACAATCCCTTTAAAATTTTTTAACTCGCTGTTTTTAAAATTAGATCGAGTTTTTTGTTGTTGTGTGTTTTCTCCGGCGTCTTATGTTTTTTCTCTCTTTCAGGTTAAAGTGTATCATATTCACTCTGAATTGTATGTACAGTTTCCAATGTCCTTGGGGGGGAGGAGGGGGGGATTTAAAATAATGTATAAAAGAAAAATATATCAAAAAAAGAAAAAAAGAAGGAAAATAAGAATCAAGGGAATGAGTCAGAGAGCAAGGGGCTTTATAAAGACCGTTATAAATAAATTTTTTAAGGTATTCGAGGCAATAGGTTTTCAACAAGAGACAGCTAGATTCAACTGTCATATGAAAGGATTGTTAGAGCCTTTTCCTTTTTCGTTGTCTTTCTTCTCTTTGCTTTTGTATTTGATTTGACAGAAGCAATTATTGTGATAAACAGTGTTTTTCTAATTACGATACTAATGTATCTTTTTTTTTAGACTGAGGACATATAAAAGCCTCAAATCATAAAACGTGTGCAAGAGTTAGGAGATTGTGACATGTAGTCTTCAGATTGATATACACTGCAGGTGGACAGTATTCTTGTGTATATTACCCCTTTTCCTCCATGGGTATTGATTGAATTGTGATGTGGGGCACTGGGATATGACCCACTGAATCCATTGCGCAGTGTCTGTGGCTAAGAGGAAAGAAATTATAGACATACATTTTATCTTAAGACCTCACTGCTATCTACAATCGGTGTCTAACAACATTGCATGCAAACAAAAATATACAAATGACAGTAACTCATGAATAGGGCTCCCGGTTTTATGGTATTTATTTTTTCAGTATTTAGCCATATTTATTTTTTGCCTATCTTAATGGTATTTATCCATCTTTATTTTGTGTTTTAAGAATAAATTGTGTCGTAACATGGTGTAATTCCATATTTAACTGAAAATATGCACTCATACTTTAATGCCTGTTGCGTTTCAGCAAATTAAGCAGCCAATCTGGCAGAACACCACACCCACATGTAAATATTAGCTGTATATACAAATATATGTTACTGTATGCCTACATTTAAAGAAATCCCATGCTGTCTCTCTGCTCTGATGTTGGCTTGGAATTCACTGAGGACAGTGTTGAAAGTCACTCACAAAAAGCACAATGTTCTGTATTTTTCTCCTTTTAAAAATAAATACAGACAGGAAATGCATTGTTTCCGTCTGTATTTATTTGTAAAAATCAGTAAAACCAGAAAACTGAGAGCCTTTCTCATGAATAATGATAGGGAATATGTTACTTTCCCTGTAAGCATCTGTTTGTAGTGTGTAGTGCCATAGATTCATTTGCTTAGCATTATCATGCCATCTAGTATTGGGCTCGGATGATTACAAGTTGTTTTTCTTCTAAGTCTTCGATGTGTACTGCGCATGTTGCTCAGCTCCTTTGCTAGATTGTTAACGGCTTTTCGGATGAGCGTTAGAAAAAGGAACAATAAAGTGAAAGAACAAAGAAACATTAATATAATTGTGAATGTGTAAAATAGTTTTCTAAATATTATGAAGTAATGCAACCAAAAGCTTTTGGGGAGGAGGGTGGGTGCATATGAATCTATGGCACTACGAGCTATGAATAGATACTTACAGGGTAAGTAACATTCTATTCATAGCATATGTTAGCCGTAGATACACACACTTAGCATCAAATGTAATGCGGCGCTTTCCTTTGCGGTAGCTAGTGACTGGTTGAAGTACATGTTTGAAATGTCTTAAGTACAGCTAGACTCACTCTTGCCTGTTGGTGTGTGAATAAATCAACACAGTAGTGTTTGGTAAATGTATGCAAGTTATTCCATGTTGTTGCCTTACAGATATCCTCTATATAGATATTTCATAGAACAGCCGTAAAGGCTCATTGCTTATGTGTGGAATGACCCTGTGGTGGAACTGTAAGTACTCTTTGGCTTTTTGATAACATGTTTGAATGCATCTAACTACCCATCAATCAATTCCCACTTTGGATATAGGTGCCCCTGTTGAGGTTTGTTAAAAGCAACAAAAAGTTGTTGTGTTCTATCAATGTAGAACATGATAGCCTTTTTAACATTTAATGTGTGTAGGGCTTGCTTTGCTACTGTGTCTGCGTTAGGAAAGAACAATGGTAGCTCTATGGTCTGACTTGTATGAAAAGCTGAGACCACCTTAGGTAGAAACTTCGGATTAGTCCTTAGATCTAATTTGTTTGAGAACATTTTAAAGAAAGGTTTTGCAGAGTAAGTGCCTGTAATTCACTTACCCTTCTAAGAGAAGTGATTGCCACTACAAAGTTGACTTTCAACGTTAGAAACTGAATTTGACAAGAATGAAGTGATTCGGACCGGGGCCTCATTAGCCTGATAAGGACAATGTTTAGGTTCCTGGCTGGGACTAGTGGAGTGGAAGGTGGGATAATTCTTTTGAGTCCTTCCATAAATGCTTTTATTACTGGTATTTTAAGGAGGGACATATACTGCCTATTTTGCATCTAGGCAGCTGTGGCTGCTAAGTGTAATCGGATAGATGTTTAAGCAAGCCATGTTAGATGTAGATGGAAGAGGTATCCTATAATGACGTGTTCTGTAGGTGCTAAAGCTAAATCTGCTTATTTGTACAGTAATCTACAAACATTTGCCATTTTGCAGTGTAACATGCTCTAGTTGTAGGCCTGTGAGATTGTTTAAGGATGCCCATACTTTCTTGTGGCAATTTCACAGACTCTAGGACTTCAGTAGCCAAATCAGTAGATTTAGCTGCTTGGGATTTGGAAGCAGTATTCTCCCTTGATTCTGAGTGGGTAGTAGAAGTGGCCAAAGAGGTAGTTTCTCAAGTGGCGCTAAAGATAGTTGCAATAGGGTTATGAACCATGCCGACTGTGCCCAGGTTGGGGCAATTAGAATTAGTGACGTTTGTCTTAACATCTGAACCAAACTATGGAATCAGTGGGAGAGGATGGAAAGTATAAGCAAATATTCCTGACCAATTCATCCACAGATCTCTGTACTGGGGTGAATTTGTTACATTGTTCAGCATTCTGTCCATCAATTGTTCTGTGTCCTGCTGAGCATATCTGCAAAGTTTTCGTCCACACCAGGTAGGTATTCAGCTAAGAGATGGATTTTGTGATAGATTGCCCAGTGCCAGATGCGCTACAATAGGAGAGACAGCTGTGATATGTCTCCCCCCCCCCGTTTTTTAAATATAATGCATTGCAGTGATATTGTCTGTGCGTATCAGTAGTACATTCTGGGGTAGGTGATAGCGAAAAGCTTTGAGAGACAGCTGAATTGCTAAATGCTCTTGATCATTGATTTGGAGATGTGTCTGGGATACTGCCCATAGACCGTGAACTGTGAGATCTTGCATGTGTGCTCCCCATCCTCAAGGGATGCATCTATGGTAATGGTGACTTGCGCAATAAGGGCTTTGAAGGGTCGGCATTGCAACAAGTTGTTGCTGTTCTATCACTGCAGAGAGCAATGAGTTGCTTGCCCTACTAACACTAGATCGTGGAGATGCCCCTCTGCTTGAGTTCATGGAGATTGCAGAGTGCTCTGAAGGGGCCACATATGCAGACAAGTGTGTGGTACTAAGGTTATGCAGGAAGACATTATGCCTAAAAGCCCTATCACTACCTTTACTGTCAGTTGAGCTTCTGGGTGAAAAAGAGGTAACGTTTCTGTGAACTTTTGCAGTCTTTCTGGTGGGATAAGCTTTGGCTGTAACTGAATTGAGAGTTGCCTCTAGGTAAGGCTGTATTTGTGAGACTTATGACCAATGTGTTGAAACGTTGTAGGGCCCCCATTGCATTAGCAGTTTCTGTCTTTTTTCCAACCTTTCTAGCATTTCATCCACCTGTGGACCAAATAGATTTTGTCCATCAAACAGTAAATTGAGCTGGGGATGATGTACATCCGGTTGAAAACCAAATACTCGGGGCCATGTGTGGCGTCTGATAAGGATATTGGTGTTAACTTCACAGACGCTTGTGTCTGCAGAGTCAAATGCATAATGTACAGTGGCATTAGATATGGCCTGGTCTTCTTCCACAAATTGTGCAACACGTTGCTGGTATTGAGCAGGGGTGTTGCGGTAATTCCTGCATTTCATCCCAAGTGGCCAGATTATATCTGGAGAGTAGCTCCACCAAATTTGCAATGAGTGTGTGGTTGGCTTACTGGCTAACGTGGTTAACTTTGAAGCTGGGGAACCAGATTCGAGCCTGGTGGGAGGCTTAAACATCCTCTGATTCTGGGCAGATCACGTAATCTCCTCAGGCTCAAAAACGAATGTGTCCACTAGTGCTCACGTAAAGCGCTCTGAAACCTTCAGGTCAAGTTCGCGCTATATAAAACTGTAAAAAATTAAAATAAAATAAAAAGTAACGCCCACCAGTGGCATCATATATCCTACTTTATCTGTAGGAGGCACATCCCCTGTGCCTTGTGAATTTGCTCTTTCCTGGCTGTGTGTACCACTTATGAATCTGGTATGTTTTGGTCTTTAATACAATTAGGGTCCAAAGGGCATGCTTTATATATGTTTTTTAATTTTAGGGGTGATTACCCTGGATTTAACTGGCTGCTTAAATAAGCCATGTGTGGAAGACAGACAACCTTTAAGCATTGGGAGTGATTGCACTGTTTCTGTGATCCATTAAGTGTCTCCACAAGAAAATCATCTTCTTGTGGGATAGTTTGTAGGGTTACTTTGTGATATGCAGCAGCCCTACTGATAAGATCATGGTATAATGTTGTAACATCTGTGGAGAGGATTTGGATGGGCAGATGTATCCAGTGGATTGGTATCATAAATTAGGTGACTGATCTGGTGAAGTATGTGGTTGTTCAGAAGGCAAGTGTTTCAGAGAGGGTGTCTGCACTGGCTTTGCTGGTGGTGTAGGTAGAATAGGTGAAGATGGAAAATAAGGTGAAGGATTGGGAGGAGGAGGGGAAGGAGAAAAGCAAATAGGATTGTACCTTTGTCCTTCTTTTTTTGTAGATGGGCTGGTCCAGACCAAGCAATGTCCTCCTGAAATGTGTTCTTCCTTTTGTGAAGCATTTGGGAAACAGGTGGTAGTGGTTTAGTGCCTAGTTTTCCAGTGGCCGGTTGTAGAAAGAAAAAAAAAAGAGCCTAGTTTGTCTTGTAAGCCCTGAAGAATGGGCTGCAATTGCTCTTGTCGTGTCTCAGTGTCATCTGTGGTATTTTACGGCATATCTTTGGGTATGTGCTTTCGATGCCAACAGCTTAGGTGGTTGTTTCGATCCTGAGAACTTTGAAGATGACGCATTTTTCAGTTCAAAGGCTTATCTCGGATCCAAGGCTTTTTTCGGATGCAACGCTTTATTCGGATCTAATTTGTGCTGCTTCGGCTCCAGCTCTTTACCTGACTTTGAGTGTGCTGATGAGGTGCTTTTTTGGAGCGATCACCAAAACAAACTTTAAAGCTTTATATTTTTCGACTCTAGTCGAAGGCTTTCCTGGCAGAGTGGACTTGTGTTGGTGCGCGTGTTGGTGGAGACCTCCATGGCCCCAATGCAGTGAAGCTCCGAAAGGAATATGCTACTTACCAGTATGCATCTGTTCTTGGCATGTAAGGCTGCTGACATTCATATCTGTGCATAGATCGCCGCCTAGTGTTGGGTCCGGATGATTGCACTTTGTTGTCCTGGAAGAGTCTTCGAAGTATCACGAGATAGGTGACTCCTCCCCTGGACTACAGTGCGCATGGGCATCTTCTCCATCCTCAGATTGTTAATCGCCATTGTGGCAGAGATGGAGATAGTAAAGTAAGAGATGGTCATGCAAAAGATAATGCTGCAGCTGCGACAAGCTCCGGGCAGGAGGGCAGGCGATATGAATGTCAGCAGCCCTACATGCCAAGAACAGATGCATACTGGTAAGTAGCATATTCCGTTCGAGGCATGTGGGCTGCTGAATTCATATCTGTGCATAGACTGTATAGCAGCATCTCCTCTAGCGTTGGTTACCTGTGCCAGCTGCAACAGTTTGAAAAAGAGTTTTGAGGACAGCCTGACCTACAGCAGCTTGCTGCTTTGCTTGCACGTCTACACAGTAGTGTTTTGTGAAAGTGTGTATGGTAGTCCATGTGGCTGCTTTACATATGTCTTCAAGAGGAATATTTCCTAGGAAAGCCATGGATGCCCCCATTTTTCGCGTAGTGTGTGCTCTTGGGGGGACAGTTAAATTGCGTTTGGCCTTTTGATAACATATTTGAATGCATTTAACTATCCATCTGGCTATTCCTGACTTTGATATTGGATTTCCTTTATGTTGTGGTGAAAAAGCAACAAATAATTGCTTTGTTTTCCTAAATAATTTCGTTCTGTCCACATAATAAAGCAGAGCCCTTTTGATATCAAGTGTGTGTAAGGCTCTTTCAGCTAGTGACTGTGGATTTTGGAAGAACCCTGGCAGTTCTATTGATTGATTAATAAGGAAATTGGATACGACCTTTGGCATAAACTTAGGGTTTGTTCTAAGAACCACCCTTAGCATGTACTTGCATGAAGGGTTCTTGAATTGTTAGTGCTTGTAACTCGCCTGAGTGAGGTAATGGCAATCAAGAATGCCACCTTCCACGTTAAGAACTGTAGTTCGCATGAGTGTAGAGGTTCGAAAGGAGGTCCCATAAGTCTGGTAAGTACTATATTTAGATTTCAGACTGGGGAAGGTGGGTGTCTTGGAGGGATCACCCTTTTAAGACCCTCCATAAAAGCCTTTATTGCTGGTACTCTAACAGTGAAAGGTGTTGCCTGTTTTGAAGGTATGCTGCTATAGCAGCGAGGTGTAGTCTTATGGAAGAGTATGCTAGGTTGCATCTTTGAAGATGCAGCAGGTAACATATAATGTTCTGTATGGAAGCATCAAAAGGGTTGATTTGGTTATTGTTGCAGTAAATGACAAATCTCTTCCATTTAGCTGCATAGCACGCTCTCGTAGTTGGTCATCTTGCCTCTTTAATGATGTTCATGCAGTTCGGAGGCAGGTTAAGGTATCCGAATTCTAAGACTTCAGGAGCCAGATCGCTAGGTTCATCTGATTAGGATCTGGGTGTCTGATTACTCCATGGTTCTGAGTTAGAAGATGGGGTGCGAGATTCAGCCTTTGACGAGGAACTACCGAAAGTTCCAGGAACGTTGTGTATCATGGCTGTCTCGCCCATTATGGAGCAACTAGGATTAGTGCGAATGATTGTTGCCGCAGTTTGCGTGCCACCAGCGGAATCAGTGGTGCTGGGGGGAAAGCGTACGCAAATCTGCCTGACCAGTTCATCCATATCGCATTGCCCTGTGACAACGGATGTGGGAACTTGGCGGCAAAGGACTGGCATATTGAGTTTTCGTTTGTGGCAAACAGGTCTATCTCTGGGTGCCACCACTGCTTGAAGAATGGTTGGAGAACCTGGGGGTGAATCTCCCATTCGTGTAGTTGTTGGCTGTGCCTGCTGAGCAGATCTGCTATTTGATGGTCTTTCCCTGGGAGGTGTTCTGCCAGGAGAAAGTTATCTTTTGGAATTACCCACTTCCATATGCTCTGTGCTAAGTGGGACAGTTGTGGAGAATGTGTTCCTCCCCGTTTCTGGATATAGTACATTGCTGTCATGTTGTCCGTCCGGATCAATACAGTCTTGCCGTACAAGTATTTTTGGAATGCTTTCAGGGCTAGGAATATAGCTAGCAACTCTAGTTGGTTGATATGCAGTTTCTTTTGTTTGATTGTCCAAAGCCCTTGACTGTGTGGGGAAGGAGGTGGGTTCCCCAGCCTGTCAGTGATGCGTCCGCTGTTAGTACTAGTTGTGGAACCGGCTATTGGAACAGTCGCCCCTTGGAAAGGTTTGGTGGGTTCCACCACTGCAGAGAGTTGTGTGCGCGACTGTCTACCAACACAAGGTCTTTTAGTTGTCCTTGAGCTTGGTTCCACTGCTGTGCTAGGCATTCTTGCAATGGGCGCATTTGAAGTCTGGCATGGGGGACAATGAATATGCAGGAGTCCATCATGCCTATGAGTTGCATGAAGACTCGAGCTGGAAGAGAGTGTTGTGGCAGAAATTTGAGAATGAGCATCTGCATGCTGGCTATCCTCGCTGAGTTTGGGTATGCCTTTGCCACTGAGGTATCTATAGTCGCTCACAGATATTGTTGTATGTGGGAGGGTTGTAGATGCGATTTTGGGTAGTTTATCGAAAACCCCCTCCTAGACTGTGTAATAGCTGAAGTGTTTGCGACATGTCTCTTGCACACTGTTGGTACGATTTTGCTTGTATGAGCAAATCGCTTAGGTACGGGAACACATGGATGTGTTGCCTCTTGAGATGTGCAGCTACTGTGGCTAAGCATTTTGTAAACACTATTGGAGCAGTGGTCACCCCGAAGGGGAGAACCTTGAATTGGTAGTGTTACCCTTCTTTTGTGAACCGGAGGTATTTCCAGTGAGCTGAATGGATGGGTATGTGAAAATACGCGTCCTTGAGGTCCAATGTTGCTAGGAAGTCTCCTTGCTGTAGCAACGGGAGCACTTGCTGTAGTGTGATCATATGGAAGTGCTCTGACAGTATGTATTGATTTAGGGGTCTGAGGTCCAATATTGGTCTTAGGGAACCGTCCTTCTTGGGAATAAGGAAGTATAGGGAGTATACCCCTGTCCCTTGGTGTTGGAAAGGGACTGGCTCTATGGCCCCCTTTTCCAGCATGCATTTCACCTCTTGTTGTAGCAGGGTGATTTGTTCTTTGGACATAGGACGGTGTCTGGGTGGTATGTTTGGTGGGGTAGAAGTGAGTTCTAGGCAATAACCATACTGGATAATTTGTCTCACCCATCTGTCCGTGGTAATTGCATTCCAGACAGGTAGGAATTGTTGGAGCCGGCCTCCGACCGGTGTTAGGTTGGCTGGAGGTAGCGTGATGAAGTCACTGTTTTGTGGCAGTGGAGGCTCTGGTGTTATTGCCTCCACGTCCTCTTCCCTTGTTATTGTTGCCCTTATAACCTCCTCTGTTGGAGTTTTTGTTAAAGGAACCTTGGGTGTTGCCTTTGTATGAAGATGAGGCCTGTGAAGTATTGCCTCGTGTAGCTGCTCTGTATGAGGAGCGTCGAAAGGAACCTCTGTGTTGCTGAAACTGCAATGCACCCATTGATTTTGCAGTTTCTGTGTCTTTCTTCATTTTATCTAAAATGGTGTCGACTGCAGGGCCAAAAAGGAAGTCTTGATTGACTGGCTGGTTGAGAATGGTGGGCTGCACCTCGTTCTAAAAGCCCGAAATACGCAGCCATGCATGTCGTCGTAGTAAAACGCTAGTGTTAATAGACCTGGCTGCGGTGTCGGCAGAGTCAAGTGCACATTTGATGGAGGCGTTTGTAATACATTTTCCCTCCTGTATGAGGTCATTAGCTTGGGCTTTAAAAGGCTCAGGCAGGTGTTGCATTAAGCTTTCAAGCTGGTCATAGTGTGCCCTGTCGTAACGAGCTAGCAGAGCTTGTGTATTCGCAATACTCCATGAATTGGAGGCCTGTGATGCTACCCTTTTACCTGAGGCCTCTAGTATTTTTGACTGCTTATCAGGGGGAGGAGCCTCCCCTGTTGTCTGTGAGTTGGCCCTTTTGCGTGCATTAGCCACTATCAGTGAGTCTAATGGTAACTGACCTCTGATGTACGTAGGGTCTGTAGGGGCTGCTCTATACTTCTTCTCAATCCTGGGATTGATTACGCGTGCCCTGGCTGTATCTTTAAATATATCAGGCGCGTGTTTTAACACTCCCTTTAGCATAGGAAGTGTTCTGACGCTTTTCTCTGAAGTAGGGAAGGTGTCAAATAAGAAGTCTTCTTCTACAGGGTCATTATGCATGTCTACGTTGTAGTACTGTGCTGCCCTGTCTATTAGTTGGTTGAAGACAATGGTGTCGTCAGTAGGTTATGGCTTAGTTGGGTAGGAGGAGACGTCAGGGATGGGATGGGATGGGATGGGTGTCATATGGGTCAGTTGGTTCCCCCCATGGTTCATCTTGGGGTTAGGATCCTCTGGATAATCATAATCATGCTGTGGATCCTCCCCTGTGTTTCCCTCATTGTCCCCATAGTGAGAAGGAGAGTAAGGAGCAAAAGGTGTAGTAGGCATAGTGGGATAGAAAGGAATGAAGGGTCTAGAGGGAGAAGTTCCAAAGTCGTCCTTCTTTAGTGGAATGGGGGAATGAGAGTCTGTGTCCAGTGGCCTCTTCTTCCTGTGCAGGATTGTGACTTTACCAGTCTCAGGAATAATATATATTTTTGCCTGGTCGTCTGATGGATCTGGATGGAAGAGTTCTTCCTCCACTGTCCTTGGTTGTGTTTTTGACTTTTTTGGCTTTGGGTCGATAACACCTTCTGTTTCGACGACTTTTGGTGCCTTATTGCTCTTTTTCGGCTCGGGCCCCTTCTTCGGGTCGACGAGTGATTTTGGGTCGACCGGGTCTTTCGGTTCGACACGTTTCTTGTGCTCTACAGGTTTTTTCGGTTGACTGTCCTTTGCCGAGTCTATGGCTTTTTTGGGATCGACTGGTGTTTTGGAGCGCTTGTCTTTGGTTCGAAAACCTTCTCCGGCCGGATTACAGGCTTCAATACGGCACCCTTTCCGTCGGCGACCTTCTTCGGTTCGGCGACTTTCGCCACAGCCGGCTTTTTTGGGTCGACGTCCTTCTTCGGGTCAGCGCCCTTCGGCTCGGTGTCCTTCTTTGGCTGGACGCCTCTTTAGGGTCGGCTCGACGGCCTTCTTCGGGTCGACTGTTTTCTTTGGGTCGACGGCTTTAGGCTGTACGGCCTTCTTCGGGTCGGCGCCCTTCGGGTCGACAACCTTTTTGGGCTCTGGAACCTTCTTTGGGATCACGTTACTTGGCCCTGGGGTCTCTGAAGGCTTAGGTTTCAGAGCCGAGCAGGACGGCGGGGCTGGCAAACGTTTTCTCGGATCTTGGCTAAAGCCTTTTGGCGATGCCTCGACCGGAACCTTCGGTAACGGGGTAATCGGTGTCGGGGGCAGTGTACTCACGATTTGCCGCAGTGGGATCTCGTCGTCGGAGTCAGAGTAGTCCTCGAGATTGACTATCTTTAGGTCCGAATCTGGAGCTTCTGGAAGTTCTTGGTCATTATCGAAGATGTTGTCCGGTTCCGGTGCCTGTCGCTGCATCTCTTGCCTAGCGGCCTGTCGAATCCGTATGGTTTTCTTCGACCGGAATCGGGCACAGGCTGGGCAGGTTTCTTCCTTATGGTCTGGTGAAAGGAACTTGTTGCATACTGAGTGCTTGTCAGTATGCGGGAACTTGGAGTGGCATTGTGGGCACCTTTTGAACGGCCCATGTGGCGTCGAAAAGGGCCAACGGCCCGCGTCGACTACTGGTTTGAGATGGAAAGCTTGATCGAGTCAAGAAGTACAGAGCGAGAACAACACCATCGAAGTCGAAGGCCTTTATAAAAGTTTTGTTTCGATTCCGAAGTTGGAGTATAGGAATAACATCCAAAACCAAAGGCAGCGGAAAAAAACAATATGAGGATGGAGAAGATGCCCATGCGCACTGTAGTCCAGGGGAGGAGTCACCTATCTTGTGATACTTCGAAGACTCTTCCAGGACCACAAAGTGCAATCATCCGGACCCAACACTAGGCGGCGATCTATGCACAGATATGAATTCAGCAGCCCACATGCCTCGAACACCAGTTTAGGTGGTATGGCAGGGGTTTGGGCTTTCACCAAGGTACGCATGTGCCCCTGTGTGGAACTGGCGTCTAAGTCAAAGCTGTACTCACTGCTGGCCAGCAGTATCTGCACATCTAGTGGTGCCGTTTGCGCCTCTGTGTGCTCTGTTTCCTGTCCCCCAAAGATATCTGTTGCTTCTTCTGTGGGTCGTTGCATGGTGGTGGGGGCCCCACTACGCTGCCTTCACTGCCAAAGTGTTTCTCTTCAACCGGAACGCCAAGCACGCCTCAATGAACTCTCATCATGTTCCGGTGACAAACAGATTGGACACTTTGTGTTGATCTTGCCTAGAGTACTTTGCATGGCGATTAGGGCAAAAGCAGAACAGCATGTTTTCCGTCCCTCGTGGATGGTGTCCTTTAGAATGGAGGCAAAGAAGTTTTGGAAGGTTGGGCCTGGGTGGGCGCTGGTAAATGACCAATGACCAGCTGATGTTGTTTGGTTAGGAATCCTTTAGATTGGAGAGAAAAAATTAGCTTCGGTCCTGGAGTTGCGATATTGACGTCCGAGCCCGATGGCAGAAAAAACAATCTAACAAAGGAGCTGAGCAACATACGCAATACACAATGAAGGAGGAGTCACTATACCTCGTGACTCTGAGTTCTGTGAAGAAATAGAACTTGTAACCGTCCGAGCCCAACACTAGATGGCAGGATAATATTAAGCATCTGTATCTACAGCCAACACATGTTATGAATACACTTATTTTAGTGTGCACAATACTTAACGCTATTCACAGAGACAGCATTACCTGCTGCAGATCTTCACTTTCAGACTTCAGCTGTGCTACGAGGGCTCTCATGCAGCCCTTCATGGAACACAAAGTGGCCTGGGAGGAAAACATAGGAATGGTATTAAAAATCATGGGGTGACCGGTTTCAGACATTTTTATTTGCATGCTGTACCACTATGGAAACTAAAATGTAAGCGCTTTTTAACTATTTACATGCAAGATTTCATTGCATTACATCAATGCACATGCCACTATAAACACCAGAACTCTACACAGCACTTAAGGACTTTGCAGACTGAGGTACACGTGTTAAAACCAGTGTACTAGGAACATAGATAGTCTAACAAAGTGTTACATTTTAACTGAATCTTAAAAGAAATTATCTTCAAGTACTACCTTCTTTTATCTACCCACAAAAGATTACTGATGCAATGTTAATTTTTACTCCAACTTTCTCAGTGAAGCATTTTATAGGCAAAGAAAAGATGTAACTAAATGAGTATTTAAGTGCAAGTGATCAGCAACCTGGTCACATTTACCTGAAAATGATTGTGCCAATTCAGGTCCCAACTATGAAGTGTAGCGTTATTGTATCGTAAAATACTGTATAAATGATTGCAGATTTGTGACTGGCTAAAAAGAACAAGTTACTTATCTTCGGTAACTCTCTTTCTGGTAGAGATTCAATCTAGCCACAGATCCCTCACCTTTTCAATATTTCTCAGGCTATCAGACTGGATCTGGAAAGTTTTCGGGATTACCTCTGTGAGCTGAAAGGTTGGCGCCTTGCAGCTTCGCTCTAACGTCGTTCTACTCCGGATATGATTCACAGGGTCTACATAGATGCAGCTCAGCCCACTGTCAGTTGCTATTGAGACTTCCCATTATAGTGCATTTATGGACTTTGGGTGAAACCAACACTAGATCCTCCATGTTGCCATCTGCTTACGACCATAGTGATGCTAATCACTCTTGAAGAGGTCTCATATGTAGTTTGGCATGTGGTATTATTGCTATGCAAGAAGCTATCATACCTAGAAGGTGCATCATCATGGTCACTGTTGGGCGACGATGCAGCTGAATAAGATCCAGTTAGTTCTGGAGATTGAGAACCCTTAGTGGATTGGGGTAAGTCTTTGCTGTAATTGAACTGAGTATTGCTCCTAGGTATGGAGCTGCTGTAGGTGGGCTTTTGTTGCATTCACTGTGAATCGCAGTCTGTTAAAAGATTGAAAGTGATGTTGGGGGTGCTATAGATAATTTTGGTTGCTGAAACTCTTGATCAGCCAATTGTCTAGGTAAAGGAAAACATGTATGTTTTGCCTCCTTAGGTTTGCAGCTACTACTGCTAGACATTTTGTGAACACATGTGGAGCTGTTACACTGAATGGTAGTACCTTGTATTGATAGTGGTGTTCACTTACCACAAACCGCAGGTATTAACGATGCGCCAAATGGATTGGTATATGAAAGTATGCGTCCTTCAGATTTAGTGCGGTCATGAAGTCGCCTCCAGTAGTAGTATTATAACATTCTGTAGTGTCACCATGTGATAGTGTTTGAATAGGATGTATTGGTTGAGTGGATGTAAATGTAGGATAGGACGTAGCGTGCCACCCTTTTTGAGGATTAGAAAGTATATGAAGTATACTCCTTTAGCTTGATGTTTGACTGGAACAGGTTCTCTAGTCCCTTTCTGTAACAGCGCTTTTATTTCTTCTTTTGGCAGATGTAAATGCTGTGGTTTGAGGTTGTGTTTTCTTGGTTGGCTATTGGTTGGCTGTTTTTTGAGTTCTAGGCAATACCCATATCTGACAATGTCTAATACCTTTGGCCTGATGTTACTTCCGGACACAGCCGATGGAATTGCTGTAGTCTTTCCCCCAAGTGATGTATGAACGGGGGAAATTGTTAGTAATTCACTGCTTGGTGTTTTAAGCAGGCCTTGCCAGCATACCTCGACCTTTGCCTCTTGATTTGTAATCACCTAGGTAGTAGATTCTTCCTGACTGTGGGTGGAACTTCTTATAACATGTTTGGTGTTACATTTGAGTCATTGGTAGCTTGGGGTCTTTTGGGTGTTAATTTTGAAGGCCCCTCTCCCTTGGTAGCAGTGAGAAGGCGGGCATTTGTGGCTAATGGACTGCAATGCTCCCATTGACTTTGTTGTTTGTGTCATTTTGATTTTGTCTAGTTGAGCATTTTCTTCAGGAGCAAATACAGGTTCACTATCAAATGATACACCTGATATGTGGAGCCATGCATGTCAACATAGCATAATTGAAAAGTTGATTCCTCTGGCTGTTGTGTCTACACTATCTAGTGCACCTCTTATGGTTGCATTTGAAATGTATTTTCCCTCCGCAAATAAGTCTTCCTCTGGTCTTTTATTGATTTGGGAGATCTTGCAAAAGATCTTCCATTTCAGCCAATGTTGCCCTATTGTATCTTGACAAAAGGCCCACTGAATTGATGATGCGCCAATGATTGGCATGGTTAGTTGCTACCCTTTTCCCTGCTGCATCAATTCTCTTACTCGCCTTGTAAGAAGGAGAAGCTTCTGCTGTGCCAGAAAGTTATGTGTATAAGCTCCTTCCTCTGGAAGCAAATTCCCCTCTCCAGAAAATTTACCATTCACTTAGGCCTTTAGAACGTTTGATCGATTATTCTACAGGAAGCAGCAATCATTCACCAGTGCTCTTGAAGCATGTGCTGATCCTAAAATCTAATTTTCTGTAAAGACAAACATAATTTCCTCCCTTCTCCAAGCAATTAGCAGTTGCCAAAGTGCAGTCTTAAAAACAAATAAAATCATTAAATGCCTTTACAGCTGGTCAAGGACTCAATTGCTCCACATTCATACTGTTAAGCTGATCAATTCCCACATTTCTGGGGAGAGGGGGAGTGACTGCATGGGCATGTCATCACTAATTGTTCATCCAAGCTTGTTCAACAGGGTTGTATATCTGGCTACCAGTGTTAAAAAGTGGCAATGAATAACTCATTCAATCTGCAAAGGTTACTGGCACATCATCACAAGACTCAAATAGCAACATATTTCCGCCACATATACCTCCCGAATATTAAAGTGAACATCTTACATGTCTACATGAGGGAAGCTCTGTAGAACTAATCTTGTTCGGAAATACGATCGCTTAAAGACCCTTCCCACCGCATTTTCAAACCATTTAATTTTCTACAATCTGTAGAAGTAGTTCTCTCATAGAAGACTCTGTGACGACATTAAAGACATGTCAATACTAAGGGAATCTACCCTAGTGGATTTAATAAGGTGAACAAAGGCACACACAAGTATTTATTTTCTAACCTGACTTATTGGTCTATTTCCTCTAGATTTCTCGCATAGCCCCATTTTAGAGTAGAACAATTTAAAAGCTGAGTGCACTTTCATCATGATATAATCTCTGTTCTCTTTTACTGCGAGATAAAGGTATATCCTAGTGGATTAAGGAGATTGGATAAAACAGGTATGAGGCATTTGTCTACCTTAGCTTGCATTTCTTTTCTCAGTTTTTTTTTTGCACAGCCCCACTATGGAATAAACTAGTGAAAATGGTGTCTGCTGCTAAACAGGGGTTTGCTTGCTCATTATGGAGTTAACTGTGTTGCTCAAGTACACCGACCATTCTGGATTTGATGAAGTCAACAGGTAACGTTACAAATCTCAATACCAAACAGTTCCTAAAACATGCCACAAGATATAAAACTATATACCTTATTTGCCACATCTCCAAATGTCAAATTTGTTAGAGCCATTCCAGCATATCGTCGTAATGTAACACTGTAGTGGTCATCAGTAAGACCATACATTTCACAGTCAACATGCAATAGTTCTGCGATGGCCTGTAATCCACCTGTGGAAACAGAAACAAAATCAAGAGCCTTTAACTTTTATTATTGAAACTCAATTTGACAAACAAATTACATCTCTTGAACAATAGGGATAAATGCAGAGTAACCTGCAGGTACAAACCCAAACGAACAAGTTACTTACCTTCGGTAACGATATATCTGTACGAAACAGTAGTTAGTATTAGATTCCATACCTTAAAATATCCCCAGGCGTCAGTCTGGATCCGAAACCTTTGCGCAACAGTACCCCTGCGCGTCGGTAGGCGTCGTCTACGGCTCCGCGTCCGTCGTCGTCGTTGGCGCCGGGATGACATCGCCGGAGCACCTAAACGCCGCCCTCGCGCGCGGACGTCAGTTCTTAAACACAGCTTTTCCGCGCCAAAAACGCAGAGCCATGTAAAAAACCAACACTGGTGCCATTGAAACTAGGGCCCTGAAAGGGGATGACCTTAACCCTCGACATCGGTTCGCAGATCGGGGAGGATGGGTAGGGAGGAAAGGAATCTAATACTAACTACTGTTTCTTACAGATATATCGTTACCAAAGGTAAGTAACTTGTTCATCTGAAAGAAACAGGTTAGTATTCGATTCCTTACCTTAGAATAGATACCCCAGCAATACCAACCCCTGTGGTGGGTCTGCGAACCAATAATCACACCAGAAAGTCCTGGAGGACGGAACGGCCAAAGAAGCCATCCCTCCGTGTGTCTTGCGAACGTGTGCAGCGAGGCCCACGTAGCTGCCTGACAGATGTCCTGTAAAGGGGCTCCCCGGCCCAGGGCAGTGGTAGCCGCCGTGGCCCGAGTGGAATGGGCCTGCAGCCCAACAGGAGGCTCCTTCTTCACCAAAGAGTAACAAGCCTTGATACACAAGACGACCCACCGAGAGATGATCCGCTTGTGCACCGCCCGTCCCTTCTTAGCGCCCACGTAACCAACAAAGAGTTGGTCATCCACCCAGAACTGGCGTGTGCGATCTAGATAGAATGAAAGCGCACGTTTTGTAGGCTGGGTCATCCCGGGATGCATGGATCCATTGGTTAATTATTTTGAGTTGGGCTGCCCAGTAATATAATTGCAGATTTGGCAACGTAATCCCTCCCTCATACCAACTTCTATTCAGCTTGGCATGGCCAATACGTGCAGGTCGGTTACTCCACAGCAGGTTAAGACACCAACGTTGTCACTTGTTGAAAGTATTGTGGTGTGACTGGGTAGGGTGAGTTTTCTAGGGCGTATAGGAATCTTGGGAGGGCCATCATTTTGTAGAGTGCTGGTCTACCAAGAAGCGTGAGTGGCAACTGTGCCCAGTGTTTCACATCGTTTCGAAGCCGGTCTAGTGGCGGTTTCAGGTTTCTGTCATAAAATTCTGTTTGACTGTCAGTGATATATATACCAAGGTATTTAAAGGTGGTCGTGGCTCTCGTGAGCGGGCAGTCCCCGTCGAGTGCGGGTGCTGGTCCCTTCAGAACATACAGGACTGATTTCGACCAGTTTAGTGTGTATCCTGATGTCGCCCCATATTCGTCGCACAACGACAGTAGCGCCGGCACGCTTCTTTCTGGGTCTGTCAGATACACCAACATATCGTCGGCGTATAATGACATGCGGTCTTTCCATCCCTCCTTCCAGCTAATACCTTTTAGTAATGGTGTACTTCTAATCAGTGCTGCCAGCGGCTCCAACACCAGGGCAAACAGCAGGGGCGAAAGGGGGCATCCCTGTCGGGTCCCTCACACCAGTTGGATTGTGCGCGAAATATGACCGTTGGCCACTATATGCGCAACTGGGTTGGCATATAGAAGGTGTATCCATGCTATGAATTTGGGGCCAAATCCCATGCGGGTCAGAACTGCGAACAAGTGTCCCCACTCTACCATGTCGAAAGCCATTCTCGCGTCAAGCGAGAGGACGACGGCTCGCAAAAGTAGTAACGGAGCCCGTGCCAGCACTTCTCAGACGTTTACAAGATTATGAGCGGTACTCTTGTGTGGCATAAAGCCCGATTGGTCAGGATGGATCAGCAGTGGGAGAAGGGTTGTCAATCTAGTGGCGAGCAGTTTCGCGAGAATCTTCGCTTCTGCATTGATCAGTGAGATGGGGCGGTATGACGCGCAGTTGGTCGGTGGTTTATTAGGCTTAGGTATTGCCACTATCGTAGCCGTTCGCTGATCCTGTGGTAGTTCCGCCCTCGTGAGACTTTCCGTATACACAGCCAGCAGCGGTGGGCCAAGTGTATCTGACATGAGTTTATACCATTCAATGGGGATCCCATTGGGGCCCATGGCTTTTGCAGATTGTTTTGCCCGTATAGCTAGCTGTATTTCATCTGTAGTGAGATTCGCTTCCAACTCTTGGACTGCCTCTTGTGGAAGCGTCCTAGTCTCAATGCGATTAAGGGAGTCTAGGGCTGCGTCCTCTGTGACCTCACTGTTAGGGGTATATACCCTTTCGAAGTGGTCTGCCAGTATATTCACAATCTCTTCTGGGTGTGTCTGAGGGTGTCCCTTCGTAGTATGTAATCTCTGTATGGCTCTATTGCACTACCCCTTTTTTTCCAACCAGGTTAACATCTTGCCCGCTTTATCCCCCACGTCATAGATCTTGTGGGTCGTAGCCGAGATATTATCAAGGACTTGCAGGCGGATATGGTCTTTATATCGCTGTTGGTGTATTTGCAGAGTATGCGCCGAGTCCGTCGTGGGGTCTGTTGTGTGGGCTACATTCGCTGTGTGTAATGCTAATTCTAGCTCAGAGAGTTCCTTCCGTTGCTCCCTCTTGTGCCCCGTAATGGAAGCTATTGCTTGTCCACGAAGGACAGTTTTGTATGCCTCCCAAAGAATCGAGGGAGAGGACACTGATGTTCCATTTTCGGCAAAGTAGAGTTTGGTCGCCTTCTTAAGATCTGCTCTGATTTTGGGGATTTTCAGGAAGTTAGGGTATATGGGGTATATTCTCTTCCTAGTCTTCTCTTGGCTGGAGAGAGTCAGTACTATTGGCGAGGGGTCTGATATGCCCCTAGGGAGTATGTCTATGGTGTTAACTGCGTGCATCCCACTTCCCAGCAGTAAAAATTAATCTATATGGGACAGACTGTTGTGTACCGTTGAGTGATAGGTATATTGTGTCGTAGTGGGGTGTTTGTGTCGCCATATATCTGTCAGGCCTAGTGCTGTTAAAAAACCGTGGAAGCTTGTGGGGTTAGACGCATGGGTTCGTACCGGAAATTTATCTAGTAGTGGGTCAGCTATTGAGTTAAAGTCCCCCCAACAATAATGTCTCCCTCCGGGAGGTCCAATAGGAACTCCCCCAGTGCAGCTAAGGCCACTGTTTGAAGTGCTGGTGGTATATAAACTGACACCACATTTAAGGGTCGGCCTTCCCATTGCCCATGAACCACTGCGAAGCACCCCTGATCATCCATTTTGTGCTGCAAGAGAGTGAATGGGGAGGTTTTCTTCAGCAGGATACCCGTTCCCCTGGAGCCCGATGTGAATTCCGAGTACGTTACCATTGAGTAGCCTCGTCGTTCTAGTGCCTGACATGCCCGCCCCGTGAGATGCGTTTCCTGCAGTAGGATTAGTGCCGGGTTTTGCCGTTTGATAGCTTGCATTACCAGCCACCATTGAGTAGCCTCGTCGGTCTAGTGCCTGACATGCCCTCCCCGTGCGATGCGTTTCCTGCAGTAGGACTAGTGCTGGGTTTTGCCGTTTAATAGCTTGCATTACCAGCCCCCCCTTGATTCCATGTCAACATTCTGAGGGGCGGAACCGTGATCTGCCGCGTCAAGCCATCATGGGCTGTGGATTGTAAGGTCTGCGACATAATGGAGTGTGATTGAGTGTGTCTAGCCCTCACTTCCCCAACAATACAGTATCTATGTCTTCTCGTTGCGTAGTGTGTGATATTCTTTCGTCGTGTCGTGCCGCAACGTGTGAAATACGGACAATAACAATTAAACTGCCCCCCCTCCCTGGTCCACAGACTTACAACCGCCCGCCTCCCCAACTTAGCAGAGTGCTTATCCCAACCCCAAACCATTGTACTTGCTTGCAGGGGTAAGGAGTCTCCTGATGGCAACTGCCCCATCAGCCCTCCTTAGCCTCACCCAGGTGGAGTCCAAGGGCAACACACCCTAAATAGCAGATGTCATCCATCGTAGCCCTTTGAGTTAGTCTGTTATGATTCTGGTTGGTGTTCGCCTTGCTCTGAACCCCTCGCCGACAGGTCTTCCATGCATCTTGATGTTTGTGTTTCCTGTAGGTGTTCATTTCGTTGGTTTCTTTGACCCTTGTTGTTGCGGCGGGCGTTCCTCCCGGTCGCCAGCCCTCCAGCCAGTCCTGCGCGGTTTCAGGTATGTCGAAGAACCATGTCTTGTTATTGTCGACTACTCTTAACCTTGCTGGGAACAGCATCGAGTAGGGCAGTTATTTCGCTCTTAGTGCTTTTTTTACCTCTGTGAAAGTTCCACGACGACGGGCCACTTCCGCCGTGTAGTCCGGGAAAAAGGCTAGTGCCGAGTTTTGGATCTTAATCGGCGGAGAAATCCTTGCTGCCTTTAATATGGCATCTCTATCCCTGAAGTCGAATAGTCTGGCTAGCACTGGTCGGGGTGCCGCCCCTGGCTTAGGTGCCCCGCCAGGCACTCTATGCGCTCTTTCCACAGAGAAAAAGTTCGACAGACCTTTGGGTTGCAGCTTAGTTTTAATCAGTTCCTCGACATATAGGTCCATCGCTCGTTTGCCTTCGGATTCCGCCACTCCCAAAATTCGTATGTTATTTCTCCTTGAGCGCCCTTCCTGATCATCCAGCTTGTCTTGCAGTTGTTTATTGGTTGTTTGCATTCGCTCCATTGCTAGTTGCAACTCCGAGGTATCTAGGACCAGGGATATTGTGACTACTTCCACCTGTGCCACCCGCTCTGTCATTTTGTGAAAGTCCGCCCGTAGTAGGCTCACATCAGCGGATATGGACCCTACGGTTGTTTGCACGCTAGACAAGGTCTTCATTTTATCTTCTAGCGTCACATTCTTGGCTCCGTCTCCTTCCACGCATTTACCTGTGGAGTTGCGTCCTTCTTGTTGCGGCGGGTTGCCCTTATCATATGCGTATTTGTCTAGTTTGGCTTGCGCCATGGTGTTTCTAGGCCCTCTGCCCGACATGGCAGTCGGTATGGTGAGTCCTCTGGTTGCGGGCCGTGTCTCAATAGTGTGCGCACAGAAATAGCCACTCCACAGTCATTGTACTGAGAAGGATTCCGGTATGGGCTTGAAAGTGGTGTAGTATCGCAGCAGTCTCAGTGCCGAGAGGTTGCAACAGGTCCGCCTGTGTCAGTGGTTGTAGGTATGGTTGTAATGTCAGGAGTTACCCATTCAGCATCTCTCCTGTCGCTGGAACCGTGCGGCCCACTGTATTGGAGGTAGTTGGTACGTCACTACGGATCCAGGGCCTCGCGCAGTGGCGTTCGTCACCACTTATGGGTCGTTGCACAGTCTTTCAGCGAGTGTTTCTTCAGATGCTCTCATGCATCATTCACCCTTCTGCCTCCCTATGAGCCTCCGCCATCTGCTGCTGGAATCGGTGTGTCCCCCGCCTGGCTTGCGTGTTGTTTCACTGCCAGGTCATGGAGCGCGGGCACAGGACTCTGCAGAACAGTCTAGTAAGTGGGCAGTGCCTCGGCGCGATACCCTCTCCCTGCGAGTCTTTTGTGCGCTCGCCAGGACCGGCGCCGCGTCGATTGCCTCTCTGTTGTGTTCAGCGGAGGGGAAGGGGGCGGGGGCGGTGAAGGCCGCGTAGGCAGCGGATCTGTGCCGGATCGTTCTCAGCAACTAACTCTTCGTGCCCAGTCAGGGTGGTGTGCCGCGTCCTCCGCTTCTGTCACGTTATTGCAGGTAGGTGAGCGGCCGGCGGGGGTCCAAGACTTCTCTGGTCGGGCCGGGGTGCACAACTTACGTCCGCTGTTACTTTATTCCGGACTGTGGCCTTGCAGATGCTTCTCACCTCTGCCGGAGTAGGGTTGGGTTCCGGTTGCCATCGCCGCTGTGCCCTCACTTCCGCCCGGGCGTGCGATAACTTGAGACCGGTGCGGCTGACACGTGGTTAGGCCCCACTGAACACCGCACTACATCTATTGCTCGGGGTGTCGGAAATGCACCGGACGGTGCCGCTCAGGTTCCGACCCTGGGGTGCTTTGCGACGGATATGTGGTACGGATTAATGGATGGGGCCGCTTCAACCACGGAGCTCCTCTTTTACACAGCCACCATGTTTGGCTGCTAGCCACGCCTCCAGATATACTAATATTGATACATATAACACGTTTGATATATCTTTATATTTGAGGGATATCACATTAGATCAAGGGTTATGACCCATTCCAAGATGGCCGCCGTAATTCACCGTAATCTGTAATCTCCCCTCGTTTTATTTTGAATATCATCGATATTCCCTCAGTCATTCTAAATCGTCGCAATTCCATTCTATATACATTTAGTGTGCGAATAACCTGCAGTTATTGATATTGTAGATCTTCACTGTGACCCCATTATAAGATGGCCGCCGGAAAATGGTTTGATTTACCCACTGAGATTTTAGGCTAAGTCCTACCTCGATTTTAGAACTAGAGAAGATAACGCGGCTATTCAGGCTGCCGGTATACTCGGATGAACGGCGTTTCGCAGGGAGGATTGACGTTTACTTGCATGTAAGTTATTTTGCTTCTCGTAACACGTAGGAGAGTTAGACCTTCTTTAAATAATTGCCGTATATGCACCGAACGGGTGATGGAGCATTCATTTCACTACAACTTTATCGAGAACACACAGGTTCCTTTTTCCTCTATCTGGGCACACACTTGACTATCGTTTCATGTGATCAAAATTAGATGTATTGTTTGTTTCTTACCACGACGATTGAATAGCATAGATCTGTTGAGATTTTACATACCCGAGCTCTTCACCGTCATTCTGGTACTATCTGACACACTTGGTTATTACTTTGGGTGACCGCAATTGGACGTATTTTTTGTTTTTTACTTGGA
This sequence comes from Lissotriton vulgaris, assembly GCF_964263255.1. Lineage (NCBI taxonomy): Eukaryota > Metazoa > Chordata > Amphibia > Caudata > Salamandridae > Lissotriton > Lissotriton vulgaris. The sequence goes on along the minus strand of NC_141689.1, from coordinate 716,536,405 downwards.
GAACTAAATTGAATTACCTGTGGTGACTTTACATTACCTGTGCTTTTCACTTTCATTCTGGCACTATCTGAACATTCTAATTTATTGGTTGTAGATATAAATCTTTAAACCATGATTACTATTCTTTTTGCTTTAACCATTGATACGATGAATTTTCCTAAATACCCTCATGTATGATTTATCCATTTTGGTTGTAGAATCAATATCCCTGATGAAGGCTTGAACAGCCGAAATGCATTGGATATGAATATGTTCTTGGACACATAGCTGGATGCATAATAATTTACTTTGAAAATGCAAGATATTAATTTTGAAATCATGAAATAACATTGAACAAGATTGAAAAATAGAGAAAATCTTCGAACATTGAGATTGAACTTTCTTTACAACCCTATATGGGACCAAGCTGTGACTAGGGGACGTCACCCATATTGGGTCACGCAATTCTTCGATGTGACAGTGCGCCAGTGGAGGAGGTGATGGTGAACCCTGCCCCTCACTGGCGTCACATGGGCCTGAAAGCTCGGACTAGGAGGGTTTTGAGGCGGATGCTGCAAGGGTATGTGTGGACGGACCTCGCTGTTGTCCCCGACCGCCGCCACAGCGGTTTCAACGGCCGCCACTGCATTGGAAATTAGTCTGCGGTGCATGGCTGGCAGCACGTGTGGGGGCGCCCCTTCCTTGGCCACGAAAGGAGCGAAAGGCACCTGTTTACTGGCGCGGGGCCAAGAGGCCCAAGGACTTGGCTGTAGCCCTGGAGTCCTTAAAGTGCTCAAGCGCATGGTCTGCCTTGTCGCCAAAAAGGCGACTGCCATCAAACGGCATGCCCATGAGTGTATTCTGGACATCGGCCGAAAAGTTGGCGGACCTCAACCAGGCGTGGCGACGAATCACCACCGTCGTTGCCATCGCTCTGCCCAGTGAGTCTGTGGTATCCAGCCCACACCGGATGGAAAAACGTGCTGCATCTCGACCCTCCGCAAGCGCTTGGGTGAGTTTAGCTCTGAACTCCGCCGGACATTCTGGCAGCACGTCCGCGACCGTGTCCCACAGAGAGTGGGTGTAGCGGCCCAAGGGGCATGCGGTGTTGGAAGACCGCAGTCCCAAACTCAGGGAGGAGAATACCTTCTTGCCGTATTGCTCGTACCTCTTGGATTCCCGATCAAGCTGAGCCGTCGGGAATGCGGTCTGGGAGTTGGAGGCCTGGATGACCAGGCTCTCGGGGTGGGGTGGGTAGACAGGAAACAAGGGTCGCCCGGGGCCGGGCGGTGGCGTCTGGCCACGTTCCTATCTACAGGCGGACCTGTAGCGGGCCTGGACCAAGTGCCCAAAAGAACGTCAGTCAAGGCCTCATTAAACGGCAGCAGAGGCTCAGCCGAGCTTGACTGCAGTTTAAGGACCTCAGTGAGGAGGTTAGTCCTCACGGCCGCGAAGGAGAGCTCAAGGCCCAAGGCCCTGGCCGCCAGCGTGAGCACCACACTGTAGGTTGCCCCCTTCTCCGTAGCCACGGTAGGAGGTGAGACAAAACCAGTGTCCGGCGAAGTGTCCAGACCACTAGCATTCCCAAGTTCACCTGTCCAGTCCTGCTGGGACTGACAATAACGCGTCAGAGGGTCCTCAGTTCCCTCCCAATACACCTCATCACCCATCTCCTGATAATCCGGATTGTCAAAGGATGGGGCCGGTTCGTGGAAGTAAAAATCTCCAATCAGCGTCAAATACGGCGCCTCTCTGACGCCGGAACCGGATCGAGGGAGGCATCGGGGAAGCGGATCCAGCGGGGCCCTGCGGCGCCGGGCCCGAAGGTGTCGGCGGCGTCGGTGCCGAAGCACCAGACCTGCTTGGGCCCCCAGACGGGTCCGCTGGGCCCGAAGGCGCCGCGGAGGAGAGAGCGACCTCATGGCCATGAGGAAGCGCTCGATCTCCTCCGGTGTCGCGTCCTGCCCAGGGACCGGAGGGTATAAAGCAGGCCGCGACACCGGCGACTCCAACAGCTGCATGGGCGGTGACACCCGAACCCCCGGCCGCGCCGCACGAGCGTCGGGGCGAGTCGGAAGAGCGATGACGTCTCTTCGACTTCTTGTGCTTACCTGACGACTTCGAGCCCGAAGACCAATGGTGACTCCCGGAGCTATGATGGCTCCGACCCAGCGACCGGTCCCTCGACCTCCGTCCCGACCGGGACCTCTCGCGGCGCGGGCAGACTGCTGGAGCTCGAGCCGCTTGCGGGACCGCTCCCGCTTAGCTTTCGACGTCAGGGCTCGGCAGTCGGGGCAGGCCTTGCCGTCGTGGTCGAAGCCGAGACCGACATAAGTCGGTCGCAGTCCTCACAGGGTTTAAATCCAGGCATCCTTACTGGCACCGTTCGGAGTCGAGAAGCCTCCGAAAAATGATCAAAAAGAATCGAAAAAGTTAGTCAAAAATTCACTATGGATACCACTTGTTCCGGATCTGCGCTGTTGGCGCAGAAAAAAGAAGAACTGACGTCAGCGCGCGAGAGCGGCGTCTAGGTGCTCCGGCGACATCATCCCGGCGCCAACGACGGAGCCCCAGACGACGCCTACCGACGCGCAGGGGTACTGCTGCGCAAAAGTTTGCGGATCCAGACTGACGCCTGGGGATATTCTAAGGTAAGAAATCTAATACTAACCTGTTTCTTTCAGATAGGTATTTGCAAAGCCTACAATTGAGCTTGTATATCAGGAGAAGCATGTATAAATTCACCAAGATTACTTCCTCTAGTAGAGAGTCAGCATGGCCACAACTAGTGTAGAAGCTACATTTTCCACATTTCCCCTTTAATGGAATTTTCTACTGATAAGGCTGCCTTCCCCCAAAAATGGTCTTTGCACTGTCAATTAGTCCACACGAGCCAAGAGACCTGCAGTGAGGCATCCATCACAATCAAATTGGGGGCAAAGATAAGAAAAGATTAGAGGAAGAGTATTTACTTTTACACCTTATTCTGGCACCCAAAATGGAATGACTACAGAGCTCGCCTGACCAAACAGTCTCCTGCTTCCTGGCATCACAGATTCTCCATACACTTGGGGATTATGTGAATAAGAGAATCTAAGAGAATGAACATGCATGTCATGGAATGCCAAAAAGAAGAAACCATTTGGTCGTATTATCTGAAATGGAAGGCATTTTTGGTAGATGGAAGACAGCACGTCCTCTCAAGCACTCTCTTTTGTAGCTCTAGTGCCTAGAACTGCCCTCAATTACTGGATCACTGGGATTGGAGAAGTCAGTGATATTGTGTATTGTAATTGGAAGGTCAGACTGTGTAGGGCTTGGAATACAATTTTTTTTTAATTGCACCATCTTCCCACAAGTGTAACTTTTGATCAACTATAAAGATATGGACAGACAAGTACTGACCTTTCCGAAAAGCTGCCACCACTGTCATGGACTCTGGAAATGCATGAAATTTGACTTCAAGCCAAGAGGCAGAACTTTTCACTGGCAGTCTAAGTTAAATCACAGTTTCCTTCATGATGGCTGGTATAAGGAAAAGTCTGCCTTTTAAGTCCATGATTCCCGTCCAGCCCCTATGCTGTGATCAGGGATAAATAAAAGTCACAGTAGTGTTAACTAGGTGGCAAAGTGAGCTAAAGAACGATGATGGATACAACCCAGATCTGTGACTGGGGGTTAGTGTGTGAAAAGTTTCAGTGCTCCGTCCATCATCTCCTGGTGTTTGCCAAATTTCTTGATATGTCGTCTTTCATCTATGGCTTTCCACCACAAATGGGACACTTATCAAAAGCAGCTAGATTATTTGATAAAAAGGCAGCTGTAGAGGGTCAAAAATGAATAAAATATCTTAACTCCAGAAAAGAAGGAGGTAGATAGTAAAGCACTAAGATAAATATAATGTTTAAAAAGTTGAAACGCAAAAAAACAGAAGTTTAAAAACGAAAGGGTTTAACTATCTTTGCTCCAGAGAGTAAAAAAAGTTAACTGCCTCGAAGACATTGCTAGGATTCTGTAACAGATCAGTATCTTAACAATAATAATATAGAAAGAGATACCTGTATGCACTATTTTCTGTCTTGTTTAGTGAGGGGTTTGGGAATTTAAAGTGACCTTTCAGCCAAATGTGTTTGATTAAGTTCTAATACAAACGTAAATCCCTTTTCATGGAAAATGCAATGTTGCCAGACAAGCAGGTTTTCTTCAGGAGATCAAAATTGTTCATAGAAATCAAAGATTATTCAATGATGAAGAATTATAGTTGGTGTCTACGTAATGCATACACTTGTAATTATGTCAATGGTTACCTTAATTGGTTTAAAGGAAACACACAATTAGTTTAAGATCTATACACCTGACTGGAAAGAAATTCATAAGAGATGAATACTTAAACACAAAGTAAACAATTGTTTACTTCTAGATCTATTCCCCCCGCAATGCAGGTCAAGGCTAGGCAAAATGCACAGTGGTAATAACCACTATCAGGACTAATCTTACGCCATGCACAAATACAGATATCATGAATTCAAATAACTGTCAAGAATATTCAATAAAACAACTTTCAATTTCTTACCAAGCTCATTCATTGCATGCCTATGTTCCTCATCAAATGAAAGCTTCATGAGCACACACACAGCAGGGCAGATCTGGTGTTCCGCTGGAGCAGGCACTAGAGCAAGAAAGCTCACCATTACATTCTCGTTACATTAATTTAAAGTGTTTCAAATTAGTAATATTTTCTCTTCCAAGTTATTGAAAATAAACAAAATAGAAGACATTGAGCTTTAATTGTTCAATACGTTAGACTTTACTAATATTTCAGGGGCAAACTGACTTGCATCCTACATCAACATGTCTCTACTCAGGTTTATTGATCAATATCTATAATTCACTTCCTTAACTCTGATTCTTATCCTAACTTTTTCAGCACATTCACACAATTGCCCAGAAACATCTGTATTTTGACATCCTATCTAAATGAAATCAGATGCAATATTTATGTAGCCAAAATAAATAACCGGAGCAAATGCCCATAGACGTAGGTGCCCAACTGATCACTATAATTTTATTTTTAATATATGACTTTTTCATTTTCAGACTAATGTTTAACAATGTTATTCATACTTGGATTTTTGTCCTGGTCCATGCCTTGATCGTGAGCCTCCTGCCATTCCCAACAAGTCTCACAGTAAGCTCGAATCTGTTCCAGAAGATGGAGCACTCGGATTTCCCTCCTTCCCCTCTTGTCATCTGGCTGTGAGTGAATTATATTATGCAGCGCTGCGCTGGCTCTTGCTCGTGCCTCCTTGCTGCCTCTGGAGTTTCCCAGCAGCACAGAGTCTTTATCGTTGCCATGTAAAAGTTGGATGAGCAGCGGGAGGCAGCCAGACTGTCGCATGGCTATACAGCTGTCTTGGGAGCTAGACATAGCTAACAAAGTGCGTGACATGTCATCTTTATCATGCGTCCCAAGCATAGACAACAGAGAATACACCATTTCTACCTGTGGGACAAATTATTTAGAAAAAGAAAACAACAATTGAAATGCTTTGCATTGGGGCAAACTTAGTGTAAAGCATTACGACAGAATGATAGTTACAAATGTAAGGTCTCATTCCATGGTCTGAATAAAACAGAAAAGGTAGAATAGTGACACATTATTCTGATGCACTGGAAAAGAAAACTAATACTGTGCTTAAAAATCCCAAATTTATGAGGAATTCCTTAAGACATGTGATGGAAAAAATATCCCCTATATTAATTTTTTGGCAATAGAAAAGTACAGTCATTTATTTTTTTTAAATGAGGTTATGCAAAGAAATCATCAATATGCTAGGAAATCTAAAACCCTAACAGACTGACGTGTGGATAATATTCTACCACTAGTTTGGGATAAGATAGAGCTGCTTTTAGCTGAAATGTTAATATAAATGTAAGGGAAGGGGACAAAAAAGAACAACTAAGCATTTTAAGAGACTAAGCTTTTAACAGATGTTCTCTTCCATATATAGTTAGTTATCAGTCTTGTACTGGTGAGATACTTTTATCCAGCTATAAACAATACAACTTAATGGCGCTGATTTGGTTGATGACCATGAAAGGCTTGGTCAAAGGTTAAAAAAAGTATGATCCATCTACACTTATCTGGTGGAACAGCCTTTTGTATTGTCAGTTTATTATCTGACCTATGTTAATAGCTAAACTATATTATGAATGGTTTAAAAAATATTTATATGACTGGTGGTTCAAAAGAAAGGTAATAGGGGCTGACTGAATAGGACCATTGCAGCTCAGTGAATCTTACCATGAGACAATTCAGCCCTACCTAATTTGCCATATTATCTGTGTTAAAAGCATGCCAGATAATATGTTACAGTTGCTCCTACAATTATATTTATACATTAATAACATCCTCCTGTGGCTGCACTATTCTAGATGCAACAGAATGTGGGAGAGATTTTCATGAATATTACGATTTGAGTTGAATCCAAAACATAATATTTTGCCACGTTTGTATAAAACCTGCTACAAACACATGGAACTTAGAATGAAAAAAATGCTTTTCTCCATATAAGTGTAAAGTACTCTTTGTTCGTTAAAAAACATTGGAAAACATTTTTGAAATCAAATATTTTACAATGTTGTAGAACGGTATCAGTGTGTAAGTCTAAAAATGGGTTTCCTGCACATGTCAATACACTTTTCATATCACTATGTACCATAAAGTACTCTATCAGATTTAAATAATTAAGAGAGAACAAAGAATAAATGAAATATTCATAAATGTGAAAAACATATTGAGATAGATCAAGTAACCAAAATTTCAGAGCAGCATCGGTATGGGTATTTTAATAGAGTGTATTCTTTGAAACTGTAATTTTAATAAAACATGGAAACAAAATGGGCTGCAATATTTTTAGCTTCCCAACTGTGTAGCCAAATTAGATCATTTACACTGGCAATTAGCAATTCCTGCACCATAAGACACTTTGCCTAATATGACATTCCTGAAAGACATTAATTGCATATTAGTGGGTTTTTAGTCATAGGGGTTATATGATGAATGGAGCTTGCAGTGACTAACATATCAAGCGCATTAGAGTTCCACACAGGTAGAACTGTAGGAGTTTGACAGATGAGACTGTCAAACCTGACTTTATGCAAAAACAAGAATGCAAAAACAAGAAAGAATTCTTCAGGCCAAGTGAGTGTAGAGGTCACAAACTAATACCTTAAATCATTAGATGTTCCCTTTAATGTATGGTTTTTCAGTGACCCTTGTTGTGTATGACTTTTGTAGTAAAAGTGTGATTTTAAAACAGATTTTCCAAAGTATAAATCTAAGGAAATATTATTAACAAAGGAACGAAAGCACTCAAAGCTAAAAAGTAGCAAACTCCTAGTGTTGGAACTTAACTACTTTTGGCATATTAGATCCATTCGATTATGGCCCTAAAGCACACTTATTTCACAGCTTGTTTCTATATCTTGCCACTCCATCTTCGCTTAGGTGTTGTGCTGCAACCATGAAGTCCATGCATGAAGCTGAAAAAAACGCTCTGCATCATTAATGGTAAATATGTTATGATATTTGGATTTTTAGCGCGAACGGCTATTCACAAATATCCCGGCGCGATGTCTTAAGGTGAGCAAGGAGCCTAGCAAGCGAAAAGGTACGTTTTCAGTTTTTTTGCTATCGGGTCTATTGGGAACCTTGGAAATTCAAGTATGAAAAGCTGCTGACATTGTGCATTCTCGGCGGTGGCAAACAGATCTAATCAAGGCTCTCCCCACTGTTGAAAGAGACATTGCACCAACTCCGAATGGAGACGCCATTTGTGATCCATTAGGCATCTTTGGTGGAGTTAGTCTGTCGTGGCATTCAGAAAGCCCAGCAGGTGTTGAACCTCCAGGGATATGCCTGAACATTCCAGCCAAGTCCAGAGGCTCAGGGCCTCTTAAAGGGTCCATGACCCTACCCTGCCCGATCTGTTAAAGTACAACATGACTGTAGTGCTGTCCGTGAATACCTGCACTACCTTCCCTTGATGGAGGGTAGAAAGGCTTTTAATGCCAGCTGGATCACTCGGACCTCAAATAGGTTGCTCAGGAGTTCGGATTCCACCGGGCACCAGAGACCTCTGATCTCCACCTCTCCCAGATGGCTGCACCATTCCAGGACTGATGCATCTGTCCCAACTGTCAGATCTGGTTGGGGAAGGGAAAGGGGTCTGCCATTGATCCAATCGTGGTTTGTTAACCCCCACTGCAGATATTTGCCGTTCCCTCCGAGATCTGGACCATGTTGCAGAGATTCCCCATATGCTGCACCCACTGGAACTTCAGGTCCCACCGTAGAGCTCGCATGTGCCAGTGGGCATGCATCACAAGCAGGATGCAGGAGGCCATGAGGCCCAGCAGCGTCAGTGTCAGTCTCACAAAAACCCAGGATGGAGGCTAAAACATCTTTATCATGGACTCGCCGTTCATTAGGATATGCCCAAAACTGCACCATGTCCAGAACAGCTCTGATGAAAGGGAGCGTCTGTGAGGGAGAGTCAGGTGTGACTGTCACGTTGATCGTGAACCCCAGCGAGTGCTGGAGGTTTGCCATAGTCTGGAGGTGAAAGGTGACTGCCTGGGGCGAGCCCACCTTTAACAGCCGTCGTCGAGATAGGGGGAGACTGGTGTCCCTGATCTCCGCAGATGAGCTGCAACCCCCGCCATTGTACACCCGAGGGGAGCTGGTAAGGCCAAAAGGGAGCACAGAGAATTAAAATGGCTTGTGGCCCACCATAAATCGCAGGTAACGCCTGCGGGTAGGCAAGACGTGAATGTGGAAGTATACATACTAATGTAAAGCTGTTCGTGCACAACCTGTTTTCAGGATAAGTTTGAATGGTTTGATGTGCTCCCTGGGTGTGTACTCTGGTCATGTACACTTACATATATATGAACTGCGTATCCAACAATAGGGGACGTCCCCTCAGGCACAACTCGGCCCCGTAAGGGGTTGTAATAGCTGTAATCTTTGTATAAACACCAATTCTTCGATGTTTATATGAAGATTACAGCTCTTAGAAGTTCATAGAAGTATACGTATGGCAAGTCCAACGCTACCAACTAGTCTTCTGTGTTGTGGACAGACAGAACTTGAGCGAGCATCAGCATTTAGAATTTCTCCTTTTGCAGGAAGAAATTGAGAGGGTGCAGGTCTAGACTAGGGAAAAGGTCTCCATCGTTTTTGGGCACGAGAAAGTAGCAGGAATAGCAACCGCGACCTACTTCTGGCATCAGCACCCTCCCTATGGCTCCCTTGGCCAAGAGAGCCACCACTTCCTGGCAGACTAAAGAGAGATGGTCCTCCATCAGTCAGTTGCAAGTGGGTGGCATGGGTAGAGGTATAGTCACAAAATGTTATTGACATCCAATGGTGTAGGTGAGGGCGTACCCTGCCTCCCACTTGTTGCCAATGATGGTTGGAGGACAAACTAAAGAGGTTTGAAAGCTGCGGCTGTTGGGGGAGGGTAGTGTACTGCCCTAACCTCTGGCGGCCTGGCTCATGGTGTCTGTATGTACAGCATCCTCGGCCACTCAGAGGTTGGGGAGTTTGCATGGTGTGATGGCTGGGCGGGTAAAGATGCCGCAGGAAGCCCCTTCCGTGGCTACTTAAGGAGCGTATGGCAGGCTGGGGTTGCAGTAGGGTCATGGTAGGTCCAAGGACTTAGTTGCAGCTATGCTATCCTTGAAGTGCTCCAGCACAGAGTACATCTTGTCACGGACGAGACAGGTGCCATCAAAGGGCATGTCCATAAGCGACGTTTGGACATACCATGAAAAGCCAGTTGTCCTCAGCCAGGCGTAGTGCCGTAATGCCATTGATGAACGAACCGCTCTGCCAAGTTGATCTTGTCCAATCCACATTGGATGGTGACTTAGCTACTTCTCTCCTGCATGCTATAGCTTAGGAGAGCATGGCCCGGGACTCCTCTTGGACCATAGGTAGCACTTGTGCAACCAAATCCCAAATGGGAAGGGAGTAACAGCCCGAAAGTCACGCTGAAGACAACATTTTTTGTCTAAGGTGTAGCCTCTTTAATTCCCTATCTGGCTGGGTGGTAGTGAATGCACCAGGATTTAAACGGAAAGTGGAGGATTGGACCACCAAGTTCTCTGGGGTAGGGTGTTGGGTAAGGATACTGGGGTCCCCGGGTGGGCGCATTGGTGGCAGGCAATTACCCTATTACTAGGAGCCTCAGTACAAAGCTTGGACCAGGCGCCGAGCAGGATGTCATTAAGGGCTTCATGAAATGGAAGAAATGGTTCTGAGGGGGTAATTTCCGGCTGGAGCACTTCTGCTAAGATGTTGGTCTTGACTGCCACTGAGGGCAGGTTAAGGTCCAGGACCTCGGCTTCCTACTCACCACCATAGCAAAAGAGGCTCCCTCCTCCGTAGCCACCGTAGGAGGAGAGACCAAGCCATTATCTGGGGAGGTATGCAGTCCACTGGCATCCGCCAATCCCACATCAGTCTATATTAGGGTATAGGGGGCTTCTTTTAGGGTCCACTGCCCCCTTCCAAACTTAACCAAATCTTAGCCCATAGGAATATGGTTCAGGCTCCGGACTGGAGGTTATTGCCAGAGTCGGCGTCGGGCGAAGCCCCTCTGGCTTCGTGTTTAAGTCAGGGATGAAAATGGAGGTGGTGCAGCCAGAGGGCGCAAGTGCCGCTGACAACATCAATATTAGGACCAACATCAGCAAAGATAGAAGTGGCCTGACCTGCGTCGATACGGATCCATCCATGGATCCTACGGGCCAGACTAGCGTGTAACCTGCTGGCAGGGAAGCAGTAGGGGCCCCTCCCAAACCTGTGGTGCTGAAGGCACTCCAGCGGGAACAGGCCACCCAAATATGAGACACATGGCCTGACTAAATTCTCTAAGCTGGGCGGGGGTCAGTCCGGCTCCAAGATATTCTGAGAGGCGCTGAGGCAGCCCAGACTCAACAGACGAGCCAGGCCTCGAGTGACGACGCGCTCTTGTCTCGTCAGATGACTTTGACGGATGGGTTGAAGTCTAAGACCTCTGACTTTTTACTCTTCTTCTTGTGGGATATACAGAAGTGGGACGACTTCGACAAAGATGGATGGCACCATGACTGATCTCGGGACCTTCTTTTCAATCGAGATCGAGACTGTCATGGTGTCGCATGTTGAACGGCAAGGAGCCGGAGGCATCACTCCCTCAAAGCCTTGAGGTGCATGGAGCATTAATCGAAACGGGTCCTGGCATCGTGGTCAAGCTTAAGAGACCAGAGGCAGACGAGGTGCAGGTCCGTCACCAACATTTGTTGGTGACAGGCGCAGCAAAACTTGAATCCAGACTTCCTAGTAGTCATCCCTGCCACACAAGGAGACAAGTCTCAAAATACTTTGACAAAATGTCAAAAAAGAGCAGTCAAAAAATGAAAGGTGGGGGAGGGTAGGGGCAGCTCTCTCCAATCTGCGTTGACTGAGGCAGAAAGAAAAGTACTGACTTCAGCACGCTGGGGTGGTGCCTATATTTGCACTTTGCAACTCATTTCCAGGGCGACCGCTGCTGCTGCCGCCATGCAAGGCTGAACATCGCCGCCTACTGGTGCGGAGGGGTACTGCTCACAAAAGAAATTCCGGACCTAGTCTGACGCCTGAGGAAAATTCTATTGAAAGGAATCTGTGGCTAGAAATAAGATAATGCATACATGATTTCCCTCCTGAACAAACAGAGATTAAAAGGCGAAACGAGAGCTTCGGGTTATATAATCTATCCAGGTATAACTTGAAAGATTGTCCAGTGTTTAGTATATGCAGACAGTCTGTGGTTTGAATAAAGTGAGGCCCAGAAAAAACTGAATATTTTCTTGACACATTTTGTAATCTGATAAAAAATGGGAACTAAATGAATCGGAGTATGAAGTAAAACTCCTCTCTGGATATCAGCATGGAGCCTGAGGTGTAAAGTGCATGGAGGACACCAAATTCTCTAACGAAGGTAATGAGAACCAAGAAGAACATTTTTTAAGGTCCAAACTTCAACTTTATTGCCAACAGGACTGAAATACTATTCAGGTCCCAATTATTAGCTCACGTCAAAAGGGTATGGGTGGAAACATACCAGTCAGGGTGCCAGTAAACATTTATGGGGCTCCTTATCACACAGAAGATTTATGCGGAAAATAAAGGCAAGCCCCAATGGCTGCCAAGTTACTTTCAAAATATTGACACTAAATGCTGTCTTATACTTTTTTAATAATTTCAATAAAAGGGTCAACAAAGAAAGTAATTGAAATAATATTGCTGACTTTTAAAACCGAATAGCAAACTGGGAATTGGTTAGATCTTACTCAACATATGCATGGATCCCAATATAAATTTAGGACTACTTAGTGGCCAAACAGCCTGTTGTTCATGAACCAAGTATTCAATTTCAGTAATTCGAGAACCTTCAGCCCATTCAGGGGAAATGCAAAATCAACTGTGGATGATGTCCAGGAGAATCAAGATCGAAACCGGACAGGGCTAGATGAGACTCTTAGAACCAGAACACTGGTTGGGCTGCTCCTAAAGTCATATAACTATTCATGAGCTCCTGAGATCTGTAAAACACCTAGGACTTTCTCCAAATACTTGACAAGAAAGCAGTACTCTAAGTAGCAATCCCTGTCCACCAAGAATCAAACTGACGTGTAGTGTCAACAACAATGATCTAAATCAGAACCCAGGTGCTGAATATATCCTAGTGCCAGGAAAATAGCTTTCAGCTCAGGGTGCCAGGAAATGGTTTTCAGTTCCAGAAGAAATGTCAGCATTTCTTGACCTCGTCAGACCAACAGTACAAAAAACAAGGTTGTAGCAAAGTGCCCCAGCAGAATTATGAGGGATTCAGCTATGAAAGCAGTGTGAAGACATGAAGGGGGTTGGCCAGAGAGATCGGTAGAATCCACAAATAAAGAGTAAAGCATAGAGTTGGTAAACTAGCCATTCACTGTCTATATGACTTTTGATTTCACTATAAAAAAAGCTAGATCTGCACTGTTCGCTTATAGTTTTTGAATTGCATACAAAACTATACAGATACAAAATATAATGCAATCAATAGGTCTTTAAAGCCATTATGCCAAGGTTTCTTTCTCAGCTTGGAAATGGGATGCTGTTTTTGATGTACACAACTCCAAGAAGAAGGAAAGACATGCTTACTGTGGTTTCCAGAACAGCTCAGTTGACCTGGAATCTCTTGGGGAGCTTCACCACAGACTGTAGGTGTATAGGATTGTTTGGGGGAAGAAAGATTTAGGGTAGGAGCCTTGCTCAGTCAATCATCTATGTAGTGATTAAAAAAGACAACTCTGCTAGCACATTTAAAACACTACAACTACCAAAGTTTAAAAAAACGCATGCCCAGTAACAACTACTGCACAAGAATGGCAGACAAGGGTTTTCTTAGACAATACTGAACCTTAAAAATAAATTTTCAATGAAGATGTTAGCGAGTGATGAAAAAAACGGCTGGCTTTGTAAATGCATTGCCTGTACATTCATCCTCAAAAATACATCCGAACAATTTCTGTATGTGACTAGCTAGTAAATGAAGGAGAAATGGTGTGTACCTTTGGAATTTCAACAAAGGTTTTTCAATTTCTCCTCAAAGACAACTTGTAATCAAGCTATACACCCTCACTACATGTCTGTGTTGAAATGGTTAAGAACTACATAACCAAACACATCCTTGGAGATGGTATTGTGGAAAGGATTTTTGAGTCCCATCCAAAATGACAGTTAATAAAGTACTACCCTTTCTCACCCAACAAGCACATTTAAGAAGCAAGTGGCTGCTCCTTTGTGGAGCTGGGTTAAGGCAGCGAAGGCCAACAATGGGTCTTAATACAGCAGCAGATATAAGGACAAGTGAGTGTGACAAGGATCAGTCCTTCGGTGCATTTATCTGTGACATTTTACAAGGGTTGAAAGTGTTCACTCTTTGCAAATAAATACTATCTTTAATTTTCTTGCTTCTTACTGAGACTCTCACTGTATTAATCAGTCTGAGTGGGACAATGGAGATATAGGATATGCCTAAAGTATGTGTAAACAGTTCGCTACTGCACCTGAGAATTTACATTCAAGTGTAAAACCTACACAAATCAGGGTACTGAAAGCTATTTAACCTAGAGGGATACTACAGTATCCCTACCTTATGAAATTAAGGATTCTAAAAAGTCCAGAAAATGTGATGCAATAATAATTGTAACCAGCAGAAAATGAAGCAGTGGTTTTACCCTGGTACAGATAATTAATGAGACCTCACTTGTGGTACTGTGCCTATTCTAAAGTGCATGTGCCCAGTTTAGAAAAGAAAACACTACATAAAAGAGAGGAACAATATGGAGGCGAGTAAAGAAATAATGTTACATTTAAATCCCTCTGGTGAATCAATGAAGGATAGGAAGCAGGCCTATATAAGCAGAGAAGAGTTTATAGAACAAATGGGCATAAGATAAAGTGTTAAGCACAAGCCTAAAATAAGGATGTTTTACATAGATAGGTTAGTAATTCAAGTAACTGCTTTCTAACAGGATTGGCGGGGTGAAATCAGTGACATTTCAAAAGACTTGAGGCAGACAAGGTGCGATTACCGAAGCAGTTTCTCTATCTCTAGGCAAGTAGGGCATAGTGTGGTTGAAGCTTTGAAGGTTAGCTCACTATTAATAATGGTGTACTGCCAAGGTAACTATCTTCACATTAGCATATCATTAAAATGTGTTATTTTAGAAGATGGAGGACTTTTCTTTTTTTAGATGAACCATACTCTTTTTGCCATACAATGCTCATTGCTGGCCAACTAGTGCATAAGTAAAGAACGGAGTCAGGCAAGGTCAGGATAGTTCTATTATGGGCTAAATAGGACTGAACACAGAAGTGGCTGTAAATGGATGTCCTGAAACTTGGGTATCTTTTTTCATTTGTGTTTCTCTCTAGAACTCCCTTTACTCAAGCTACTGCTTGTATTAAACGATTATTCTTCAAAATAGATATACTCCTTTAAAGATCACTAAGATTCATATTTATAATCATTCTGTTTTTCATGGCGAACTGTGATAATTACATCTAAGCAGGATATCTTTTCCTGAACAAACTTGTCAAGCTTGCTATAGGGAAGCAGATTCCGGTGATGATTTTCCAGCATCTACTTGAAACACTAAAAAGTCATTTACCCACTGTATTAATATAGGTTACTCAGTCCTGGAAGATGTCTAGTCTAAATATTAACACCACATCACTAGAGTGCGCTGTTCAATTTTACTCTTCCATAGGAACCATTCCCCAACCAAGCAATTTGAGAAGCTACCACCCGAGTTTGTAAATCAGCAAAAGCACAGCTAGTCAATGCTTGTGAGCTTGTGTTAACAATATGAGCAGAGCTGGCCTCTCAACACTCAGAAATGGTGTTTCAGCACAGAAGAGCTGTATCACATATTTCACACATTAGCAAAAACACTATTAATAAAAAAATATATAGGGTTCATCTTCCTCAAATCCTAGAACCAATGATATGGAAATAACAGGTAAAAGAATGGGCCCAAGCAGTCCAGACTGAGTACGGGATAAGCACTATGTATGATACCAGAACAAGCTAAGATATATCTTTATCATAGTACTAACTCCTGCTCTCATGCAAACAATGAGGAGATGAGAAAGATGTGACTGACAAAGGGTACGGCTTAGGGCAGGAAGTCATGTTAAGATGCAATAAAGCTCTCTGTAGGGTTAAAAAACATTTAGTGCTGTCCCTCCGCCGCCGTGATTCTCCTAGCCTTGTTTAGCGCCTTCCCGAGCCCTTGCTGATTACCCCCAGCCCTGCTGCGACGCCGCCGGAGTCACCGGTGGAGTCCTGAAGCTTTCCGCGGCTCCGGTGTGAAAGGGTGACCCCGCTGACAGCGCTGAGGCCTGTTGCGTGGCCGAAGTAGCGGAGCCGGGGACTTGCGTGCGGCGCTGCCGGAGAGGCTACGTCCGGCAGCGCAGCTGAGGTGACGCTCGCCGGCGGAGGAGCCAGCCGGGGACTCAGTGAGGAATGGCCCGGCCCCTCGGTGAGTAGGGGGGCTGCGGGGCACGCGGAGGAGCTGACAGTGGCGGGCGCCTGCCGCACTCAAGGCCGGGGACCAAGGGCCTGCACCCGGGCCTGGCGCGGAGTGCACCGACCTCCTGGGGTGTGGCGGTGCAGGCCTGTAGCTGAAGAGGAGAAGGGGGCTGCCCCGATCCCTGAACCAGGGACTATAAGACTTTGCCGGGGACCCCCTGAGCCAGGCCTGAACTGCCAAATCTTCCGGACTGTACTGGCCTCTGTGGTGGACTGCTGGCGGTGGGCCTTAGCTCCCTGACGACCGCCGCTCTCGCGGTTTTGGTCCAAACGTTTTGATGGGCCCTGAGAAGCAACAAAGCACCCCTGCATAGCTCGGGGTAGAGCGAGGTGTACTGCTATACGGCTGGTGTGGCCTGCGGTCCTTACTTGGAACGAGGCTTGAGCTGTGTCCGCGCCCGAGGCGGACCGGAGAGGCCCCTTGGAGTGATCTTGGGCTGGTGGCATCGGGGAGAGGTGCGGTGTGGACGCCGCTTCGGGGAGGTGGAGGACCGTCGCCGGGCCCCGGACCAGCAGCGGAGCCGCCTGCGGAGGAGAGGGGGGAACATATTGGAGGGCGCACCCCCGGTTGCAGTAGTTGGGCAGAGGACGTTGGGCAGGTTCTGATGGCTCAACAGAATTGCAAGGACAAGCCTGCAAGGATGGGCCTCCGAGGGGGACGCCAGCGGCGGGGTCCTCTAGCACTAGCTCGTCTCCCCGGCAGCAGGACGATGAAGCACCGGCCACCAAAGTCTTCATGCTGGAACTTTACTCCGCCATCAAAGAGGACATCTCGGAGCTTCGTTCCCAGCTCGCCTCCGATCTCAGGGAGGTTAGGAGAGACGTGGATGGCATTGGCGAGAGGGTCGCGACGTTGGAGGAACACGACCTGGGCCTAGCAGGGGACGTGCACCAGCTTCAGCAAGATGTGATCAGGCTGACGGAGCAGAACCTGGATCTTCAGACGCATGCAGAGGACCTGGAGAACCGCTCTCGCCGAAATAACATTTGCATCCGTGCGGTGCCGTGGAGCGGAGAGGCAGGGGACCTGCGCGGCTACGTAGAAGCACTCTTTCTACAGGTCCTAGAGGAGGAAGATCTTCATGAAGTCAGAATGGACAGGGTACATAGGGTCGGACTGCCGAGAGGCACGGGGGCCTCGCCTCCGGACATATTGGTCTGCATTCATGACTTTCAACTTAAGGAGCGTATCCTTCGGAAGGCGAGAGGGATCACGGATTTGCAGTTTAGAGAACACCGCCCCAGCTCTTCCAGGACTTGGCTGCATCAACGCTGCAAAAGAGACGCAACTTTAAGCCGGTGACATCATTTCTGAGGGAGCATGGTGTGGCATACTCTTGGGGTCATCCCTTCCGCCTCATCTTCAGGTGGCAGAATAGGCTGGTCCAGGTCCGCTCTCTGCAGGCGGCCAAAGAGCTTCTGGGCTTGGACGACGCGGCCCCCTCCCCGAGGGATGGGCAGTCACTGACGCAACAAAGGGGGCGCTCTCCCTCTTGGCGGAGAGTGGGGCGCCCGGTGACGCAGAATAGGCCAGATCCCTCAGCCAGCCAACAGGAGAGAAATGGAGCTGTGGCCTCTGTGGCGGTGTGGCGGTATGTTGTTCCTGCACTCTGTTCTGGGAGGGTTCGCTACTCCCCGGGAGGATGGGCACGCTGTTCCGAGACCCGGCTGGGTGGTTGGAGTAAAACATTTTGTATGGGAGGTGGTGCGCAGGGGAGGCGGGGGCAGTTCCTGGAGAATTGGGGGCCCGCCGGCGGGTCCTGAGAGAGGGCGGAGACTGTTGGGGGACCGGGGATGCTGGATGAAGTGGTATTTACTGGTCATGGGGAGGTGGGATGCTGAGCTGAGTGAGATATTCTGTCTGTGATGCCGATCACTGTGGGTACTTGGAATGTGAAGGGGTTAAACTCCCCTCAAAAACGGCAAAAAGTGTGGAAATACATTATAGACCATAGCTTGGATGTGGTGGGTCTCCAGGAGACGCATTTGGCAAGGAAGGACGAAACCCGCCTCAAGCATAGACACTACCCGCTAATATATAGGTCCTCTGCCCTTACTAAGCACAGGGGGGTGGCCCTTATGTTCAGTTCAGCAATGCGGTTTCAACCACTGGGGGTTAGGAGCGACAAGGAGGGTAGGTGGATCTTGGTCAAGGGTATGCTCCGCGGCAAACTATGCTCCTTTCTAGTACTGTACGCTCCCAATGCGGGACAGAATAGGTTCCTCCAGGACCTATTGACTACTGTGGAGGACTTTGTTGAGGGAGCGCTCTTTGTGCTAGGGGATTTCAACCTGGTGTGGAATCGTGATTTGGACTGCTCTCGCCCTCAGAGGGCTGACGCTGGGGCCTTTTCGACTGAGACGCATAGGCGATTTGCAGACCTGGGGCTGATTGGTGGGTGGCGAGCCCTGCATCCCCTGGTAAAGGACTACACCTACTATTCCCATGTCCACCATACTTATTCCCGTCTGGATAATGGATTCCTGGGCCAGTCCCTTCAGGGTTCCCTATGTGCTGCTTCGATCTTTCCCCTATCAGTATCCGATCACAGCCTGCTGGCCCTCAGTGTTCACTGGGCGCCAGACTCTTCCGGAACACGCAAGTGGTATTTTCCAGCCTCACTGGTCAGAGACGACCCCTTCTGTAAGGCACTGCGGGTAGCAATCCGAGACTTTTTTTACCTTAACCCTGTAGAGTACACCTCGATCTTTGTCACTTGGGATGCCTTTAAGGCATCGATCAGAGGTAGTTGCTTGGCTCTCAACGTGGCTCTTAATAGACTGCGGCGAGAAGAGAGGGAAGGATTGGAGGGGGAGTTGGGCTGTTTGGAATAGACTCAAACAAAACCCCACCAGACAAACGCTTCACGCGTTGACAGCGGTCTGGGGTAAACTCCCGAAACATTATAGCAACAGAGCGGAATTCACTCTCCTTAAACTGCGCCACCTCTCTTACTCACAGGGTAACAAGATTGGGAAGCACCTCGCGCGCCAGTTGAGAGCCAAACGCGAGAAGGAATACATCGGAGGCATTCAAGATTCCGGGGGGAACTGAAGCATCGCGACGAGGACAAGGAAGAACTCTTTGGGGAGTTTTATGCGGCACTGTACTCAGGGGACGGTTTAGGCCTGGAGGCCCAACGTGCCTATCTTAATGCACTTCCGCTCCCTCGCGTCTCCCCCGAGTGGAATGAGCTACTTGAGGCTCCCTTCACTAGGGAGAAAGTTCTGATGGCAATTAAGAATCTGAAACCCAACAAGGCACCCAGGGCGGACGGCCACACGGCACTCTTTTATCGGACCTTTGCTGCAGAGGTGTGTGACTATCTGGTGCTCCTCTTTAACGCCATGGCAGAGTCTGGTACAACCACGGGCTCCATGGCGGAAGCGGTTATCTCAATCATCCCCAAGCCAGGGAAGGACCCACCAGGTGCGCCTCATATAGGCCTATAGCCCTGCTGAATATAGATGCCAAACTTTATTCAGCTGTATTGGCGTCCCGGTTACAGGACCTCATGCCCGCTATCATCCAATCGGGTTTCATTAAGGGGCGCCAGACTCACGATAACACCCGCCGAGTAGTCCACCTCATTGAAAAGGCTAATCGCTTCCGTATCCCTGCGGCCCTGGTGGGATTAGACGCGGAAAAGGCCTTTGACCGTGTGGACTGCAGTTTTCTGTTCCAGACCCTCACAGCTTTTGGCTTCTCGTCCAGATTCTTATCCATGGTGGGAGCGAATTACAGTTGTCCTCGCTCCAGGGTCTCGGTCAACGGCCATCTGTCGACCTTCTTTTCCCACTCTCGTAGCACGAGGCAGGGTTGCCCACTCTCTCCCCTGCTCTTCGCCCTGAGTATAGAGACGCTGGCGATCGCGGTGCGGGAACACCCAGACATCCGAGGCTTACCTTTCACGGGCGAACAGCATAAAATCGCCTTATTCGCGGATGACGTCCTACTATCCCTCTCGGACCCCGCAAATTCCCTCCCCCATGTTTAGACCGTACTGGCACGTTTTGAGGCGGTGGCGGGCTTTAAAGTCAACTACGATAAGTCTGTTATTTTAAACCTCACGCTCTCCCTGGTAGAGGTAGATCGCCTTCGCCCGCTGTTTTTTCTGCCGTGGACCCTCTCTTCCCTTTTGTATCTAGGAGTCCAGCTTACCCCCACAGTGAGGAAGCTGTACGCCGCCAATTTCCCCCCCTGCTAGAGAGTATCCGTTCAGATTTGAGACGATGGTTACCTATGTACATACACGCGATCAAAATGACACTCCTCCCCAAGTTGCTTTACCTATTCCAGGCGCTGTCCATCGTCGTGGACACGGACTTCTTTCGCTGTGTTAAAACCCTTATGCTCCGCTTTATCTAGCAGGGTGGGCGAGCTTGTTTCTCCTTTACCACTCTTAGGCGCCCGAGGGGGGGGTGGGGGGGGGTGGGGGGGGGTTGGTCTCCCTCATGTGCTTCTCTATTACAAAGCAGCGCAGCTCAGGGTGATGGTGGAATGGTTTCAGCCTCTGTCGGAGAAACACTGGCTGCATATGGACAGGAGTGTGGCGGGAAGATCAATATGGGATTTAGCTTGGAAACCCAAGGGAGACAGACCTAAAAATGTGTATATTAGCACTCCCACTGGCACCACCCTGAAGGTGTGGGACTCAAGTCGCCAGGGACGAGAGATGGACAACGTTCCCCTCTCCTTTTACACCCATCCATTTCAACCCGGCTTTCCCTCCTGCTTTATGTGAAGGGCCCTTTGATGAGTGGAGGAAGGGGGGTTGCTTCGCCCTTACTCACTTGTTCCATGGAGAGGCTCCGCTCACATTTGACAACTGTAGACGGGACTATGAGGTCCTACCAGCGGAGCGATACCATCATGCCCAGCTATCACTTTGGGCGCTGTTCGCGACGCAGCCACTAGAGCGCTTACCCCCTTTGAGGCCTTCATTTCCCGGACCACTGGCATGCGGGGAGTCATTTCTTTCCTCTACCGTCACCTTTTGTCCACGGCGGCTTCCCCCAGACTGCGATACATGGGCCCCTGGGAAGAATTGTTGGACCGCGGGATATCGGATGTCGGGTGGTCACAATTGTGGAGAGACTTGGCGAAACACAATCATTCTATTGAACTTCGTGAGGCCCATCTTAAGACAATGATGGATTGGTATCTCACCCCGCTAAATTACATCACGTGTATCCCAGCACTTCCGACAGATGTTGGCGGGGCTGTGGCCTGTTAGGTGACTTTCGCCACATCTGGTGGGATTGCCCCGCTATCCGCCCCTACTGGGAGGAGATTCTTTCCCACATTAAAGACATCCTGGGCTACCCCGTAGCTGACTCAATGGCACACGTGTTATTAGGACTTCGGGATCCTCTGCTGGAACATCAGACCCGGGCGGATAAGAAAATCCTTTGGTTGTGCATTGGGGCGGCGAAGACCACCCTAGCGGCGACATGGAAAAAGAAGGGGGCCCCAGCGATCTCTCTGTGGTATGCTAGACTGTGGAGATTGTTAAGCATGGAACGCATGGCTGAGGTCTTTCTAGGTGATTTTAAGAACTTTGCCTTTCGTTGGGGTTCGCTGGTTCGATTCCTATCTAAGGGATTGCCATCTGCAGTATACCCGCCTACGTTGCGGAGCCTACATCTCTTCCAGGTATGAATGCTGGTGCATGGTTGAATGTGTAAGCGGAAGGACCCCACCACCAGGAAGGGGGGTGGGGGAAGTTTCTTGTTATGGTTTATTTGAGACATTGCCTTGATAGTGGCGGGAGGCACTCAGCTGTTCGTCCACAAGGACTTCTACCGGTTGCAGTTCTCCGCAACTAAAGTGACCCTATGTACTATTGACTGGTGCGCACCTGGCCTGGGCTACATCTATGGTGACTGCTTAACTTAAGAGCCCTGGTGACCTCGATGATTGGATTGCCCATTACTTTCAGATTCTCCCGCCTGCCTTAATTAACCCCCTGCGAGGGATGCTGTGCGAGATTGTCGCAAGATTCTTTCTGTTTTTTTCCCCAATAAAATACACCTTTGACAAAAAAAACAAACCAACATTTAGTATGGAGCAAAAAGGAAGGCTTCATATGAAAAACTGTTATACAACCCAAAAGGTGGCAAAACTATACTTTGTGAGTGACAGATGCCTAGACAAATGCAGGTATCAAATTAGGCAGAGGCTTCCAACCTCCAGGCTCAATCAACCCCCAAAACGTTCTTCCTTGGAAGTATTTACCCCCTACACCAGCACCAAAGACAACATAACTGGATCTTGCGCGAACATGTTATTAGCCTGGAAAGAATGTAAGGTCTTGATAGAAAACAATTTAATGTGCATAAGCCTTGAAGCCCTGATGAAAAGAGCTCCCTTTTTTTAAGTCATCTTCCATTGTAAGCCAATAGCGTAATGTTTAACTAACTGTACTTATTGTAAAAGATCCTATAATCTTTCCTCTGCTGAAAGGGCCATTCTGAACTACACTGAGGAACAAAGGTTTTGAATGTTGAATGAAGAGGAACATTGAAGATGATTTATGAGGAACTGGATAAAGGATTTTAAACAAAATAATGTGGAACAGAAGTCTAATACCATAAACACTGGAGAGTGTAGTATAATGCTGTGTAATGGAAACCACTAACCATATTGAGCCAATGGGTTTTGACATTTGTAAAGAGCCTACGGCTGTGGTCATGCCACATTCGGCAAGTGTTCCAGATCAATATTTGAATAAGTCAAGTGTGTAGTCTAAATGTTATTACATTTAGCTAAAAATATATCTCCTTAACCGACTGAACTCTGTCCTTGAACAAGACTTGCCATCTACTCACAGACACCACTCTTGATCACATCTCCGGGTACTGAATTCCTTATACCAGACAAGTCTCCCCCCTGTGGCACTCTTTGCCCAACATCACCTGTGATATTTTTTTTCTTCCAACAAGCAGTTCTAACTAGAGTAAATATCAGTACACAATTCACAAATGGCTCTTTCACAGGCATTTCCAACGCTCTTTGTGGGTTTGATATTAAAATGCACAGCTTCAAATTTTCTAGTTGTGACATTAGAACGTGCTAGTCTCCCTGCATCCCATTTTTTCCTCTAAACCTCCAGAAAGAACATCTACTGCAAAGGATGAGAAATAGCCAGTCCAAAAAGCAGGATTCTACCAACACCAATTGGGTAAACAAATCCGGGGTAGGATGCGCATGAAATATTTAAGGGATAAAACTAAAATGGCAGATAAAAAAGGGCAGTTTCCTGTGCTGCTACTGGAAGGGTAGTGAAAAAAAGTTTATCTCCCTAATTACTGGAGTATAATTACAGACTACGCAGGGATTTCTGAAAGCAACTTAAAAATAAAACTTGTGTAATCTTTTCTTTGAATTCGTAGTGTATCTTGTTTGCTCGAGATATAGCCTTGTTCTTCAATGGGCAATAAAATGTGAGCTATAAATACGTAGATACATGGAACAAACAAGATTTTGAGATACCAAATCATTGCATATTCTCTTTTTGCAATACGTTTTCCTTGAAATACAATCGCTGCACAAGTAAAAATGCACTTAAAAGTGCAGAACACAGGTTTAATGTAATCCGAGGAAGAAATTAGTAGAATCTGAATGAATCATTACAGCAACTAAGCTTAGGATCAATTAAGCAATCAATGGATAAGTGAAACCTGAGGAAAGTTGCAATGCTCTCTAATAACTATTGGAGGGTTTTGTAGGCTAAGTAAAGTTGATGGGTAATGTCAAGCTGTGCATTCCTTTTTCTCAACAAAGTTCTGAATACTCCTCTGTGTTATAGCTTGAGCAGGAATATAAACAATGTCTAAGCACAGCTAAACACACTTCAAGGAAGGAGGTAGCAGGGATGGAAGGGTGAAAATTCATAGGGAGGCCATGGTCTCCCTAAATGGCCTTTTTTACACAGAACAGAAAGCAAATAGGAAAATTAATATGGGGTATTGGTGAATTAAAATTACAGCCACGGAAAACTCAAAAACGTTACTGTCATCACAACAATAGCCTACAACAAATGCTGCTTGTTAGACCTGTCTGGCTCTTTGGCGAAGTCCCTCCTAATTTTAATTTATTTTGTCCCCTTTTTGCCCCTCATACCCTTATTAATTTTTTGTGTCTACTGACTTTTTGTAGGTATTGGCCAGGGGGATAGGTGTTCTTTCTCCCCCTCATAATCTTTTACCTCAGGCCCAGAGGCCTGTTCTGACAGGAAAGTTGGCACCACCTAAAATGGTGGCCACCAACTGCCCCAACTGTCAGCAACAGAACTTGGCCATAGCCTAACATAGGGCATTCCAGAACCTTCTGGTCCATTCTGGACCACTGAAGGGCAGCCTATATAAGGCGGAATGCGGGGCAGCCATTTTGTCTACCTGTGGAAGTCAGCTGGAGGACAGGTGGTAGCTAAGGGTGGGAAAAGGTTAGACGTAGGGTTGACCTCCTGGACTGGGAAGCTGCCTATTTGGTCCAACCCACAACTCCCCTTTTAGTTATTTGTCTTGGCCCCGCTGTGGGAAGTTACTGGAGACCCTGGGCGCCTGTATGACCCCTAGTCTAGAATAGAGGGGTGAGAACAGGAGAAGGAGACTGCGGAGTAGTGGAGCGCAGTCCTCTGCCCAGTGTGAGGATCTGAACTAAAGAAGACTCCTGAGCCTGTCATCTGTCCAGTAAGGTGGGCTGGGGTTCCAGTGCCTCAAAAGTGCACAGTGACTTTCTACTGAGGAAGCCCCCCCCCCCTTTTTCTTTGATTCCCTCCTCCCTTCTGAGGAAAGGACGAAAGCTGGTGGCCTGGGTGGCGCTGTACCCCCTCTTACCTGTGGCAGGGCTGCTAGGGAGCCGATCCCCCCCAAGCGCTAAGGTGGTGAAGTGTGGAGGGAAGTCTCATCCCATCTGAGAAGCCCTGATTGCTGCTGCCGCGGTCGGGACCCCGGGGGCACTGGCCGCGTCATCGTGAAAACCCCGAGGTCTGAAGTTAGGGAGCGCTGCCGCGCATGCCTCAAGTGTTTCCACTTCATTGACCAGGAGGGGCCTAAGTTTGCGCAGGCTCTGAGGAAGCGGCGTCTTGACCGCGGAGCCTGCGCCGGAAAAGGCAGGAGCGGAGGCAGGCTGAGAGGCGGAGTGTTCGTGTGCCTCGCGCATGCCCGGAGATCAGCGCGACCTTTGATTTCAGCGAGGGAGAGCGCCGGGAGTCTTAACCGGCGGTGGAATCAAGTGAGAAGTCCTTTCCCCGGCTCGAGCGCCCCACTTGAGGAAAAGGCGCGAGCGGGAAGGGAAACGGAGGAGCCGGTAGCCTACAATCTCAGGGATCTCTTCTTTTTTTCCCGCCGGAGCGCTGCCAGGAAAGCCAGCGCTAGCGGGAGAGAGGAGAAAGAGGCACCGGGAGGCTGGTGAGCGTTCTCAGCGCTGTGCCCCAGTCTCCTATTAAGCAGATTCTCTAATTGACCCCTCAGTCATCTGGTTACAAGTAAGGAGCGTTTTATGAGGGGAGGGGAGCGAGACTATACAAGTGAGGAAATCAAGAGTCTCTTTCAGAGGGTGGAGCTATCTCGGTTAGTTCCTGGGAAGTGTACATGACACGTGGCTCTGCTGGGGATAGTTCTTCTACAATTGTCAGCAGTGAGGAGGAAGGGAAAGGAGTCCCTGTTGCTGGAGGAGTATAGACTCTACCATAAGGAAACTAGTGCTCCTGGTTGAAAGTGTCACTCAAACCTGTAGGAGATTAACCTAGTGTAATCAATGCTAGATCCTTCCACCGTGCTATGTGATGAGGGGAGTAGCTTGTGGGAGACAAGTTTAGTACACTGTATTGTGACCATATTTAGCCAAATTCTTGAGTCTGAGAGGATGCACTGTTAATATTGATTATTGACTTTAATAAGCCAAACTGAGAGTGTTATCAATGAATTCTTGACTAAAGTAAAGTACTGTCGAACTTAGACGATTAACTGCTCAGTAGTTTAAAAAGATTCCCTCGCTAGATCCCAAACAAATTGTAATGCAATTATTTGTGAATCCTAGAGTAAAAAGTGTAAGAGTACTGACAAGTTAATTGATTAATTGCTTAGCAGTTTAAGTGATATGAGTGCTGATACAGAAGTGACCTGCAATGTTCTAAGCTATTCATATCTAAATTGACCTGAAATGTTCTAAGCTATTCATATCTAAATTGATCTGAAGTGTTCTAAAACGATTTATATTTTGAGGACCAGAGAATATATTATTTTTATATAAAGCAGTACGTATTTTTCCACAATTTTTGGTGTAGCGTTTTATTTTTGAGTGTTATTGCGTGGAATTACTTTTGGGTGGTCTGCAACCTTTACACTGTGCCTCTGATATGCTAGTCTTGCCCTAGGCCAGGCTACCTAATTCCAACACTGCTGCTAAGTAACAGTTTAATTGCTATAAGCAGCCAACAGCTTGCCATTGCAACTTTTCGGCCCGTTGTGTGATACTGTGTAATGATAAAGGGCTGCTGCGTTCTGATGTGTGCCTGTTCCTTCTAGTAATACTGATAAACATCTCTGATATCAGAGGGATATCGCCTTACACATCAATTTTAATGAGTCTGACCTACCCAGAAACGGAAATGGATATGCATCATTCATCAAATCAGAAATCAGTATAACAGCTAAGTAATACATGTAATCCTCCACAAGCTATTTAAGCTAATGTATGCCATAAATAAAATTAGTATATGTTAAAATATATATGTTAAAATAGAAGTCTTTGCACAATACTATTAAAGGCAGAAACTAAGTTATTGTATTAGTAAAATGTAGTGTTAGCGACCTGTGGTTTGTAATCTTCGGTTACCTTGGTACCCAGGTGACTTGTCAGTCGTCGAGGAACCGAGTAGGTACTACTAGAACTCATAATACTGGCTGACTCGCGGTCCATCCTGGAAGTGGAACCCTGTAATTTGAAACAAAAATTGCATAAACCCACAATGTGCTGAACATTCAACCGGTTACCAAAACCCCATACACCCTGTAACATGAAATCACGTCTGCCCCTGTGAGGGAACGATATATGACTTTAGGCATTGTACCCCATTTGTTTCTAGTTATACTTCAATCACAGTGCAGCATTAAATGACAAAGTCCAAAGAGAACAGGATATTGAGTAGCGCGAGTGGCAAGTGAGACTCAATGCCGACATAGCAATGGAGCAATAGGAGGACCACATTTGCAATCTTGGCAATTCTGAACACTGGTATTAACATTATATATAATTTTATGGAGGGGTTGGAGGGGTGGGTAATCTCCAATCTTCTCCGATCCACTAAAACATTATTTTAATCACATTTATTAAAATTCTTAAACTTTTTAAAATTTCTTTTTAAGTAAATCAATTTAATATTAACCTTCAACTTATAAGTGCTCCTCTTGGGCCATCTGAAAAATACGTTTGGCAGAGATACAACCATGTCTTGTTCAGTCATTTGTAGCCTACTTACCAACTGCCATACTGGAATAAGGTAAAAATGACATCTTACTGCTGGAGATGATAGACGGAACGCTGAAACTTTTCAGACACCCCCAGTCACAGATCTGGGTTGAATACATCATCATTCTTTAGTTCACTTCGCCACCCCAGTTCAAACACAGCTATATGCAAATCAGTTTTGACCCTGTGCCTCATGGGAACAGTCCAGCCCGAACTGCCAAGCCATGTTATCTACTCATATATATTGTCCTAGCTTATCTTGCTGTCTATTTGATGTAACATTTGTAAAACTCTCTGATACACTTCCATGGTTTGGTTCGCGCTATATAAAACTATAAATAAATGTCTTCCCTGGACTGGAAACAAGCATCCCAAGGGGCTCAAGTCAGGGCATCTCCTTGTGTTTGCTTCGTTCGCCCTAAGTTGGCAGGGTATGCCCAGAAGTGGGTCCCTTGCTCACTTTGCTGCTGGATTCAAGCTAGCCTGGCTGATGAGGGCTGTTAGCCCGAAACCGGTCCCAGGATGCTTGATTCTGGTCCAGGGAAGAAATGGCTTGGCAGTTCTGGCTGGACTGTTCCCATGAGGCACAGGGTCAAGGCTGGTTTGGATATAGCTGTGTCTGAACTGGGGTGGCGAAGTGTGCACGATAATGGATTTAACCCAGATCTGTGACTGGGGATTGAGTGTCTGAAAAGTTGCAGCGCTTTGTCCATCATCTCCTTGCATTTGCTCTGTATAATATCATAGCAGGAGCCACGTGTCTCCAATTGTGATGTCATCATTCACAACAGAAGTCAAATTGGGGCCAGTGACCTCAGTTTTGATATATTTTCCGCATCCCCACTGAACATGAGAAACCACAGATTGAAAAGTGAAGAATACACTAGCAGGAAACAACGCAAGGTCACAATGCTCAAGATGGGAGGTGAGAGAACTGTAAAGAATATGTGCAAGGTCAATCATACACCAGAAGTAACATTACTAAAGGTAAGAAACTTGTTGTTTTAATAGACAGATGTGTGTGTATTCTATAAATGATCCATTCCCAAAATAATTACAAAGAAGTGGGTTGAAGAAAATAAGTTCTTTACATTCGCTAACATTCTTTCAGATGGGTAGCAGAGCTTCCTCAGATTTTCTACGTCAAGTATGGAGTAAGGCATTAGAGTGGGTCTGGAAAATGGTTATTGTTTTCCTCACTGGCGCTAGGTGGTGACCAAAGTCGTCCTGGACAGCAGTGGAAGTGATCATGTATGTAAGGCATGAAATGTCTGGTGACATCAGTTTCACCTATCTTCTCAGAGCCCATAGAGAGAAGTTGGATATCCCCCTAGTGAGCCAAACACCAACTCTTGAGATGGGAGGTAGTTGGGTCATATGTATTTGCAGAAGCTCTGATAGCCATCAGAAAGAATGTTACCAAATGTAGGTAATTTGTTATTTTTTTTTTTTTTCAAAACAGATTTTATTGAAAGATTGCACACATGGCGCAGCCCTCCGCAATCCGGAGAAAACTGCAAATCAAGTACACAACATCAGATGATTGTCAATCCATGTATCACTTGAAGCAATTAACTACAGCAAGGCCAGTACTACACCCTCCCCAGCCCCTTATCCCACCCCGCTGCACGATATCATCTCATACTTTAAGAATATTCTCCGAAGCGACACTGTACACTCGTCATCTATCGTAGCCCTCTCATTCTGTCCCCGGGCAATCTCCCCTTTCCACTGGTGGGTCTATCCACAGGCCCCTGTAATCCGTCCAATGCTTCCATATCTTATAGTGTTTCGATGGACAACCCCGGGCCTCAAAAATTGGACGCTCCAACCTCATACAGAAGTCAAGCCCCTTTTTCCACACCTGCACTGATGGAGCCCGGGGATCCTTCCATGCCTTGGCCACATCTCTCTTGGCAATGGTATGGCCTAGCAACAATAGGTGCCTTTTGTATACGTTACCCCCCACCCCTACTAGGACATGTAGAAGGCCTAGCTGTGGAGAACGAGGAAGTTCCCACCCCAGGACCTCAGACAGACAGCCCCCCACTCCTTCCCAGAACCTAACGAAAGGAATTACAGCTCCATACCGTGTGAATCAACGTCCCCACCTCCTGGCCGCATCGAAGACAGTCTGGGGAAGCTATCAGGCCCACCCGCCACAGTCTTTCCCTTGTGAAATAGACTCCATGGAGGTACTTAAATTGGATGAGTCTCAGGCGCATTGCAATAGCAGCACCTCTAGGGGCATCGAGCGCATCCAGTCAGTCTTCTTCCTCAAGTGTCCCTACATCTCTGTCGCAGGATTTCCGCAGCTTGTGCAGGGATGAGGAGCAATGTGTTACTAGTGTCCGGTATATGCGGGATATCTTCTTATCCCCCAGGTCCCCCATAAATACCTTCGCCTCCAGTGGGCTAAATTCGGGTAGGGAATCAAGGCCCTCCAGGCTCAGCGTAATGGCATGGCGGAACTGTAGATATTTAAAAAATTGGGACCGGAGCATGCCAAATTCCTCGCTCATATCTTGAAAAGATTTAAAAGCCGTACCGGACATTACATTCCCCAGTTGAAATTCCGACATTATCCCAGCCACGGAAATCCTGAAGGGACGCCAGTGCAGGCAAACGAATTATGCCACAGGGGAGTCTCCGCGGTTAATGTGCCCCACCATCCCATATGACGCAAGGTCTGCCTCCAGATCTGAAGCACCACCTGGGTGGCCTGTGGCAACCTCTTCTGCAACGGTGCTGAGTATAGGATGGTATGCAAGGTCTCGGTCCCCATAAGATACCTCTCCAGAGCATACGCTGTGTCTCCCCTGTCCCCATACCACCATTCGTTCAGGACCAGGAGATGGGATGCTTGATAGTATGACAGAATATCGGACGTTGCCAACCCACCGCAGTACGTCGACAAAAAGCAGGTGCGCAGCGCCACCCGCACAGCGCCTCCCGCCCAGAGAAACTGTCCCAGCGCCCAGTCCACCTGTCGGAACCATTGGGGTGGAATCGGGTAGGGGTGGTTCTGTAGTTGGTAGAGTAGTCGCGGGAGGGCAACCATCTTAAAGATGGCCGAGCGGCCATAGATTGTGAGGGGCATACGTGACCACGTATTCAGTTCGGTTCGAACCCGGTCCCAGACTGGCGCTAGATTTCGCTCCCAAGAGATCGCGGGTGTCTCGGACAGGAACACTCCCAAGTACTTAAGTCCTCCCACCACCACCTGCAGAGCGGATGCCCATGTCCCAACCTCGGAGCGCTCTCCCAGCACCCATAGGGTTGATTTACGCGTATTCAGGTAAAGCCCAGAGACTTCGCTGAATATTCGCATAATTTCTAGGATACGCGGTCCCGACCTATTAAGATTAGTAATAAAAAACAGGACGTCATCCGCATATAGTGCTAATCTATCCGAGGGCCCGGCCTCCCATTCAAAGCCACGCAGTTGCGCATCTATACGAACCCACACCGCCAGCGGCTCCATGGCAAGAGCAAACAAATACAGTTTGCCACGTCCAATGGAGAATTTAGTGGATATGGGACCTGCCACCCTCACTGAGGCCGTTAAGTCCGTGTATAACAGTTTTATATACGACAGAAAATGAGGCCCGAGGTTAAGTCTAGACAGGAGAGCGAACAGGTAGACCCAACTCAACGCGTCAAAGGCCCTATCTATATTGGCCAATAAAAGTGCTGCTTGCTCCCTGGTGCCCCTAACTGCCGCCACCGCAATATGGGCATGCTTGATATTGTGTCTTGTCGCCCTGTGGGGCATGAATCCGGCCTGATCTGGATGAACCAGCCCTGCTATGTGGGGGAGAAGACGGTTGGCCAGCGCCTTGGCCAATATCTTAGCCTCCACGTTCAAGAGAGATATCAGTCGGTAAGACGCATGCTGATCTGGGGGCCTGCCGGGCTGGTGAAACACCACCACCTCCGCATATCTCCAGTCTGCCGGAAGGCTGCCTCGCTCCCTAGCCTCCTCCAGCACCACTCTATAGTGGGTACCTAGTTGGAGGTGGTATTTCTTACAAAATTCACTCGGGAACCCATTTGGTCCGGGGGCCTTCCCAGTATTAAGCTCCCCCAAGGCCGTGCCTATCTCCTCCTCAGTCAGAGGAAGTTCAAGGCGCTCTCGCACCTCCTCAGAGACCGCGCGAGGTGGTAGGTCTGAGATAAATTTCTCTACTGGGTCCGCTGGGAGGCACTCCCGCTGGGCATATTGATCGGAATAATAGGCTGCAAAACTGTCCGCCAAATCCCCCGGGTCCGTGATCGGGACCCCGGCAGCATCTCTGATCCCCGGTAGGGTCTGTGCTTGGAACGTATTTTGGCAGAGCCGGTGTAGCATAGTGCCTGATTTATCCCCCCATTGATAGACCCTGCTACGTGTCGCCAGCCACACCTGTCGCGCCTCATTCAGTAACAGGGACGCATAGGACTGCTGTGCTAGTAAAAGTTGCCCTACCACCTGACTGTCCCCTTCCCCACTGCACTCTCTCTCCAGGGCCTCTATATCCGTTGCAACTCTCACAAAGTCTTCTCTGCGCTTCCTTCGGGCTGCCGCACACCAAGCAATGTCCACTCCACATAGCGTGGGTTTCAGAGCTTCCCACACCGTTCCCACTTCTGCAACTGAGCCAACATTATCACCTAAGAAGTGTGCTATAGCCTCCCCCATGTGTTTCCTATAGTCTTCCCGTTGAAGGTACCATGCAGAGAGGCGCCACCGAAAGTGCTGCCGCCCCTTATCCAATCGGAGTTCTACAGCCACCGAAGAATGATCCGACGGCCCACGCAGCAATATGTCTGCAGACTCTACTCTACCTATAACTGCATGAGGGACGAAGATATAGTCTAGTCTAGAAAAGGATTTGTGGACCGCCGATAAGAATGTATATTCCCTACTATGTGCATGTAAATATCACCATGTGTCCACCCAACCCATTCCCTGAATCATGTCTCCTAATTTGGTGGGCGTATCGGCCAGTCTCCCCCAATCACTGCTAGCGCCTCTGGAATCTACGCCCATAGTGTAAACAACTTCTCCAACAGCGACCACTGCAACGGAGGTGGGGCATACATACTCCCAAACACCATGAGTTCCTCACCAATCATCCCTTTGATAAAAATGTATCGCCCTGTGGATCACCCCACTGTGTCGAATGAGCATAGGACAATCTGCGATGTACCAAAATGACCACCCCCTAGACCCTCTGACAAACCCAGCGTGATAAACTTGTTGGTAGCCATACCGCTGTAAACATGGTATCTTATTGCCCAATAAATGAGTTTCTTGCAGTAGTAGGACATCCGCCCTGTCTCTTTTCGCCTGCCGCAGAACCGCCCCCCTCTTTACCTTATCAAGCACTCCCGCACATTCCAGCTAAGGACCTGTATGGAAGCCCTGGGGTTTAATGGCCTAGTTCCCTCAACAGCCACCCGGGGGCAAGTATGGTACGTGCCCAAACGTTGGGCCATGTAGGCGTGTACACACAAACCATTGAGATCTCATATCTATCGTGCAGCTCAACCCATGCCAACCCCCTCACCCAACTCCCCCTCCCACCCCCCCCAAAAACACCCACCCCCATACCTCAATAACACTGAAGTACCTGCCGCGGTGTGGGCAACCCTGGGCCCCAAACATAGGACCCGAGGCCGTTCCCACCAATGGATCCCCAACAACCATCCCAGTCGCCCAACCCCCCCCCCCCCCAAAAAAACAAGCCATAAGCAGGGTAAAAGTGTCCGCCCCTAATACAACTCCCCCCCAACCCCCCTGCCGCCCCACACAAGTCTCGGCCCGGTAGAGTATGCACCTTCACTTTCACCGTCTCGTCAGTCCAATGGAAGACGTCTTCTGGAGTGTCGAAGAAATGGGTGCGGGATTGATAGACCACCCAAAAGGCGGGCCGGGTAAAGCAATGCACATGGGAACTTAAGGTCGCGAAGGTGCGCCTTGGCCGCTGTGAATGATTGCCTCTGTTTCTGTACCAGCTTGGTATAGTCCGGAAAGATCAGGATTATCTGGTTGTCATAAAGAAGGGGTTCCTTCGCCCGTGCCTGCCGCAGGATAGCATCGCGATCATGATAGTTCAATAACTTAGCTATCAAAGGCCGGTGACGGGACCCCACAGGCGGCTTTTGTATAAGGGCTCTATAAGCCCGCTCTATCACAAAGCATCTTGACAGGGATTCAGGTGGGAGCCAACTCTCCAGCAACTGAGTCAAGAAATTCTCCATGTTGCCCTTCTCACAGCCCTCCGGGAGCCCCACGAATCTCAAGTTCTTCCATCGGGCCCGCCCTTCCGCATCCTCTGCTCGTAGCGCTAGGCCCTTCTGGACACCCTCCATGTTGGCCACCTTACGCTTCAGGGTCGCCACATCGTCCTCCACTTCCGAGATTCTGGTTTCGGCCTCCGTGATGCGGGCCACGTAATTTTGCAGGTCTTGGCGCAGCAGTGTGACATCTGCACCCACAGCTCCTATTTTCGCGTCCAGCATATCCTTGGATTGGGTTATAGCCGCCATCAGGGTCGCAATATCTGGCCCCGGGCCTTGAGGACCCCCCGTGGCTCCAGCGCCTCCACTCTGCCCCGTGTATTTATCAATGGGCCCTTGTTTCGTATCCCCTCCGCGGCTCCCGCCTCTGATCATCGTGGACTGTGGCCAAGGACACTCACCGTGGGAACCAGCCGTCCGTACACTAGGGTGATGTCTCTATGGCTGTCGGACAGCGCCGTGTAGGCAAGCCCCCACTACTGCTTCGGGTCCGTGAACGTAGCTGCCCTGCCGAAATGTCATGCAGGAGGGTGACCCAAAGCCACCCCGGCCACCCACCGGGAGAATCAGTCTAGTGTCACTGCGCTTCACACCACAGCTCCTGACCCCCAATATTTTGCTGGTGCCACCCTCCAACTCGCGGCTCAAGGCCCTAAGAGGGCTAAGAATTCCTGCCAGGTCCGGCGTACTCTGAAGCAACCGTCCACCACGGCTGTTCCCTGCGACAGGCCTTGTACTCCGCCCCGGCACCCTCCGAAGGGCGACCTGCCCCCCGATTTCCTGCCGCCGAAGGCCGTCATGCGATCTGTCCCTTCAGATGGTCCGCAACTCCAGACCCCGGGCCGCGCCACAGGTTGTCCGGCCTCGTTGTAGGAAAGCCCCAGTACCACCGGGCAGCACCGTGGCCGGGGCACCCCCACGGCAGACCTCCACCAATAGTATTATCCTAGGGGGCCTTTATAAGTCGCCTATGTCACCAACCATCACCTGGCTCTGGCCCCTGCTCAAGCGGTATACTCTCACCAGGCCTGGCACACATCCGATAAGCTGCCGATCACTGCTGCTCTACACTGTAGGCCGAGCACACCCCTGCATCGCCCACTGAAGGCCGACCTGCCCCCCGATCACCTGCTGATAGCGTCCACTGCAAGGGGCGTCTTCCTCGGCGTCCCAAAACTTTAGTCCCCGGCTGCGCCTCTGGTCACTAGGCCTCGCTTCGTGAAGGCCCCAGCTCCCCCTGCCAGACAAAAGGGGGAACCGGGCCTCCAAATGGCCGCTGCCGCTAGACGGAGTTTCCAAGGGGGCCTTCTGATGTCTGCCAGAAAAGGTTGGGTCTCGCCCGCACCCCCGGTCTGCGCTCTGCTTCACACTGCCACCACCAGCGTGCCCGGTCCGGGGTGCTCCAAACTCAAGGCCCCGGCTGCACCCTTACAGACCAGGCCGCAGGCTGCCACTCCACTCCTCTCGGTGTCCGGGACTCGCAGCGCTCCAAAAAAGCCACCGGAGCACAGCGACTCGGTTCAGCAAGCTAATCTTTCGTCCCGGGCAGCAGGACGGTCGGGGGAGAAAGGATATGCCAACGGATAAGTTGCGGGCTGGACGGAGCTCAACTAGGCTACCTCCTCCATGATGGCCCGCTTAGCCACGCCCCCCAGTAATTTGTTATTTTAATAGATATTTGTTCCCACAATTTTTTCAAGTGAGCCCTCAAAAATTAATATCCAGGTGAGGGATTAAGAGTTTCTACCAAAAAGTACTGAAGAATAGCTTAAGGAAAAATAAAGAATATTGCCTTTGATTGGACATAATGCAATAATGTTTAAAAGAAAGAATGGGCAACTGAACACTAAACTTTATTACTGATGTCTTGCATCATAGCCCCACGAAAAACATTAGAAGTAGTTGCAGTACCCGTAGTTGAACAGGCACTGAAGCGCTCTCGTGATTGTTGGCCTGCCACATCATAACAATTGAATATGGTCAAAGAAATCTATGGTGATATCAGGTATTCGCTAACTGTTCTAAACGTCTGAGTGACAAAGAAATTAACAAAAGGTTAGAATTATTCCAAAGTAATTTAGTCCTATGAATGAAATTACTCAAATTACTGAACTTATCAAGACAGTGCAAATGTTTTCCTTCCTAGAAGGGTGGGGAAGCGAACATAGTAAACTTAAGGGTCATCAATATCGCTTGATACTCATTAACATGCCTAGCAGAAGTGACTAAAAGCAAGAACGCTATTTTCCAAATAGGAACTTTTAAATCAAATGAATGAATGGTTTCAAATGGTTGGCTCATGTAAAAAGTCAAACCCAGTTAAGGTTCTAATTCCACTACCAGACAATTAACTGGGAAAATGGAAAAGAGGTACAACCAAAGGAACTTCACAGAGATTCTTGGTTGGGGGCAAAGGACAAGCAGAAAGTGCTGCTAAATAATCTAGAACTTTACCAAAATATAGGCCTTCTTCACCAGGTCTAAGGGAAATTGATCTCTCTATTGAAACGATCTTACAGCTCTGTCTTTATTACCCTGAAGCAAACTTCAACCAACTGCTAGAATGCACAGCTCTGGTGGGAGGTTGTTTAGCTGCAAGCAAATTATCAATGAAGCAAGAAGGCAGCAGAAAGATAGCTAGTTAGCCTTTCAAGATCCAAGCATGTCGATTGAGAAATGCCAGCTTTGGGTGCAGTAGTGGACTGCATTGAAGAGGAAGCATGCAAGAAGCATTGACAATCCAATGAAATGTCAGATACGACAGTCTTCTTACACAATTCAGGACAATAAGTGTAACCTCAACTCCCAAGTCTCATCTTCAAGATAATTTTCTTTATCAGTGGAACTGGTGAGAATGCGTAATGAAAACAGCATAACCAACGAATGGAGAAAGCATCAGTGATTTCAGAGGCATTTGTTTGGAGCACAAAATGTGACATTTTTTGAGGGTTGCTGCTGTAAAAGGGTCTATTGGAGGAACACCACAACTGGCCAACATTTTACCTTTATTTTCCAGATTATGTTCACTTCTTAATTCATGGACAGGAGACTTGTGGTATCTGTTGTCTGATTCTCCATCACTACCAAATGAGCTGCTGGCAGCCCAATTTGAATTCTTTTGTTAAGTGCCCAATGCCAAAGATATGTAGCTTCTTGAAACAGAAGAAGAGAACTGAAACCACTTTGTTAGTTCAGATAAATCATAGCAAAAGTATTGTCATCAAGGTTTGTACTTATTTGTTCTTAATATGATGAAGGAAAACCATTCGACCAAATGTTATTGCCCAAGGTTGAGGTAGGCCCCTCCAGTAACCACAAAGCACTGTATGTAAAGCTGACACAGAGTGCTACCAAGCCTACACAGGAGTTCAATATTACTCTTTAATTAGGGTATAATGGACTAAAGCAACAACCCTGAAATACATTTCCTGGCTTCACCCACAAATGTAGGTAATGACTGTTCATTGATCCAAAAACTGTCTGGTCCTGCATACTTTTATAAAAATTAATTATACCGGTTACGGCACAGCCCCTCAAACTGGTGCATTTGAAGTTGTGCATAAGGACCCAGAAACATATTCGGGGTGTAATCATCCATAGAAGTTTGCACACATGAGCAGAACACTGGAAAACCATTTCCTGAAAGTGGGCAAAACGCTCTGGAAATGGGAATGCTCTACTCTAGCAAGCATATCAAAACTGTGCTTAGGAACTTAATTTTTTGAACTGGAAATAAAGGAGACGTCTCTGAATTGAGAGGTAATCAGCCGGTACAAAAGGGCGATTATAAACTCTAAATACTACACAGCAACCATATTTAGGGTACCCATTTATTAAAAAGGGAACGTCAACTATTTTTTTTAAAAACATATGGATCCCTGCTTTTGTCCAGTAACATTTATCAAGTGGCCCACAAGCATTCAAATCCACCAAGGGAGTATACACCTACCTTGGTATGGAGGGATTCTACATTATTAGTCATGTATGTGTTTAAACATACCGTTGCAAATAGTCAAAGACTTGAAGCTGGTGCTTTCAAAACTGTTTATTAACTTTGGTGAATTGAGCTCAGTTCCCTGTACTCCAGTTTCTCAGTGAGAACTTTTTTCTGTTTTCAATTAACTCAGATCTCTGCTAAACCTACTCGTAGTCGGTAGAATTACTCTATGTTCAAATGTATATCAAATATCTGCAAATATGTCTGTACTGCACTTAGCCTGTGAATTCTAGATGGGACAGCTTTTAGTCAGAAGCCACCTGCATTACAAGTGGCTATGATACATTACCTCGTCACCCACACTCATACAATCCAATTTTATTATTTTTTTCAGAGTGCAACAGCATGTCCATAGATTTCAATTCGGCTAAGCAGACTTATCCAGTAAAATCAGGCTTAATGAGTCCTTTGTGATGTACCTTAGCCTTCTGAGCTATGGTTTGTAATATGTATTTAAGACTAATTATGATAATAAAGACTTTTGAGATCACTTACTACAAAAGAATCCCAAAGCAGACTCCAATGACCCTAACAACCTCCGCACTATCTCCAACCTCCCCCTCCTCTCCAAAGCCCTTAAAAAATGCGCTCTCCACCAACTAGACAAACACATTGTCACATTTAACCTCTGGACCCCCTTCAATCTGGCTTCTGCAAAGGTTGCAGCACTGAAACCGCAATGCTCAACCTAGTAGATGATATTCACTTAGCCCTGGATAAGGGCGAGAGCTACCTACTCATCCTCCTTGACCTCACCGCTGCATTTGACACAGTCTACCACCCAACCTTACTCAATGCACTCAAAGATCGCTTCAGCATTAATGGCACTGTCCTTATCTGGTTCAGATCCTACTTCCAACATAAAACACAACAAATTAAAATTCATAACACCCTCTCTAAACCAACTTCTATCCGCCTAGGGGTCCCACAAGGATCCATCCTTCCCCCGCTCTTTTCAACCTCTTTATGGAACCCCTTACCCTCATACTTAAACAAGCAAAAATCAACTATCACCTATACGCTGACGACACCCAACTGTACTATAAAATAAAATACCATGCCGATATCCTACACCTTAACACTACCTAACCAAGATCCAAACCTGGTTCCATAACAACATTCTCAAACTCAACCCTAGCAAAACAGAGATCATCATCTTCCCCCCCCAAAAGCTACCCTCTCCCCTGACCCTAATGCCCTAAACTGCTCTCTCTCCCTCGCTGAATTTGTCAAATCACTCGGCATCACCTTCACCAATAGACTCACACTCAACTCCCATGTTAAGAATTCTGTAAAAAGTGCACTCTTCACACTCCGGCATCTAAAAAAAAATCAAACCTTTTATCCCAGCGGACGACTTCAAACGAGTTATCCCATCTCTAGTCCTATACAAAATTGATTACGGGAATGCCCTTCTCTCCGGTACTCCCAAAATCCACCTAGCCCCCATCAAATCCGTCCTCAACCTCGCGGCGAGATTAGCAACTAACTGCAAACGTTTTGACCACATCTCCCCTGCCCTCATGACCCTCAAATGGCTCCCCGTCATAGGCAGATCCTCTTACAAAATTGCATGTATAACACACAAAGCCCTCTATCAGAACACTCCATCCTACCGCTCAACTAAACTCAAAAAAGCTAGTGGTGCCCGATCGCTGAGAAGCACCAACACTCTTCTTCTCATAAACCCCTCTTCTAAAAAAAAAATGCATCAAAATCCCACTCCTTCTCTGGCAAGGCCCCAACCATCTGGAACGCCCTCCCCAAAGACCTTCAATGCTACCCCTCCTATGACAGCTTCAAAAGAAACCTTCAAACTCACCTTCTCACTAAATTTCTGGGGTAATTAGATCCCTAGTCTCCCCTCTCCATGACCCCACCCCCTACTGCTATGGGCACTTAGTCCTCCCTGGCATACTGTACAATTTCCTTCTATAACTACATTATGGTCATCCCAATTTTGTTTTCTGTTTACATTATATGCACTCTGCTCAATATGTTATCTTAATTATCCCTTTATTTTTGTATGATTGTTTGCTTAATTTGCTTAATCTATTGTGTATTGTTGCTGTCCTGTCTATTTTCAGTGTTGATGTGAAGCGCTCTGATACCCTCGGGTGTAGCTAGCGCTATATAAACCTTTATTTTTTCTTTTTTTTATTGATTTTATTTCAGCAATCAGTTGTACATTGTACACAGCAGAAAAAATGTATATGATGAATAAATTGATAACAATAACTTTACAGAGAGCATTTAAACATACTAACTCAAATCCATTTTGAAATTGGGGCCCATACATTTTGACCGAATAACTTCTTTTTTTCCCTTAGATCTATAAATCGCCATTTCTAGTTGATATATAGATAGCAGTTTCGATTGCCAGTGATTGAAAACTGGTGGCTCAAAATCCAGCCAGCGAGAAGTAACACAAAAACGGAAAACAGACATACAAATAAATAAAAAACCTTCTTCAGCTGCTGATCTTTTTCCAATTTGATTCGTTTGTAGACCCAAAATAATCATTTCAGCAGTTAATTTTATAGTGATCCCCAAACTATTATTTAAAAAAATTCAATGTCCTTGATAAATTGCGAAAGTTTCGGGCAATTAGAAAACATATGTATAGAATCAGCAGCTACGTGATCACATCGCTTGCACTTGTCACCGTTTCTAACTTTCCATTTTGCTAACTTAGCAGGTGAGTAACATAGATCAAAAATTGCCATAAAGTGTTGGCTCTGAAGTGAGCCATTAAATTACATTCTATCAGATAATTCAATTGCTCTACATACGTTAACATTTTCTAATTCAAGTTTCCGCTGTCATTTGCTCTCAACAGTACACAAATCATCATCAATTTGATTTAACATCATCTGATAAACAGCGGCAATTTTTTTTACCTTTCTACTGGTTTCTAAAATGTTGTTTTTACTGATTGATTGATTGAAAAAGCTTTATTCGAGTTGTAGAC
The DNA here is from genome assembly GCF_964263255.1 of Lissotriton vulgaris. Classification (NCBI taxonomy): domain Eukaryota; kingdom Metazoa; phylum Chordata; class Amphibia; order Caudata; family Salamandridae; genus Lissotriton; species Lissotriton vulgaris. The sequence goes on along the minus strand of NC_141689.1, from coordinate 716,495,522 downwards.
TCATAAAAGCACAAACATACATTTGTTGTTTTTACTCATATCGATATGATCAAGGAGAACCTTAGATTCTAGGAAACTCCGTACTTGGAGATATTTAAAAAAATCGTTCCTAGGTAAATTATATTCCTGTTGTAAAAAAGAAAAAGAAGCTATTTGAGTACCTTGATAGAGATCTCCTATCAAACGGATCCCCGCAGAATACCATCTAGTCATATTTTGGTCCCTAAAGATATCCGGTAACATATGGTTGTGCAGCACTGGAGAATAATAATTTAAATCGCCACACCAGATAATTTTCTTTTTAATCTGTCTCCAAATTGTCGAGGCCGCTATCAAGATTTTAAATTTAGTCTTTTTATAATAACTGGGCTCTAATATCCTTAGTAGGAATTGAGGAGTTTCTTCTCCTAAAAACATTTCAAAGATCGAAGGGCTGGTCGATTCTTCAGTAATAATATCTGGAAATATTAATATGCCCATATATCTAAGTGATATAACCCAATAGTACTATAGGAAATGGGGAATACCCAGCCTCCCTTTATTCTTGGGAGAGTACACCACTTCAAAGCTCGTCTAGTTCGGTGATAACCCCAAAAAAACCTAGATGCCATTCTATCTATCTTAGAAAAATAAAGAGCTGAAAACAAGAGAGGTATTGTACGAAATAAATACAAACATTTTGGGAAGATCGTCATTTTTAATATATTCGCGCAGCCATAAAGTGAGAAGTGTAAGTTATTTAACTTTTCCAAAGCTCTATTTGAGGAATTTAGCACTGGCTCTATGTTAAGACGCACTATATCATCAATTTTAGAAGATATCGTAATCCCAAGATATTGTGCCTCTGAAACAAAAACTAGATCAGTAGGCCGGCCTCTTTCTGAATGAATCGGCTGGGTTTTCGTAAGATTTAACTTGTAACCCGACAGATCTCCGAATTCTTTAGCAAGATCAGTTATTTTAGGTTAGCCCGTCTAATATCAGAAGTAGTAATTGCAACGTCGTCGGCATACGCAAATATTTTAAACTCATTTTGTTAAATAATGACCGGAACAATATCAGCTTCCCTTTCCAATTTGCTGAGATAGGGGGTCTAAGTATAAAGCAAACAACAAGGGAGAACAAGGACAACCGTGCCTTGTTCCCCTTGTTATCTTAAAGTTCTCCGATAGTGTACCTGTTATCCGAATAGCAGCTTTAGGATGAACATAAAGTGCCTTAATTGTCACAATATATTCCTTAGGTCATGGGTACTCACAAACTTTCTCTCGGGGGCCAAATTTACAGTGTGGTTTATGTCAGAGGGCCGCACTGGTGGGGGCGGGGTCAGTGGGGGAAGGGGCGGGGCTAGAGCAACAACAAATAAACTGTGACCATGAGGTTGATCACAGGTCCCTGCAGCGGACGCCTTCGTCCACTGAGCCACCAGACCCGGCATACACACATCTCTCTCTCTCTCTCTCTCTCTCTCTCCCTCACTCTCTCTCCCTCTGTCTATCTGTCTCCCTCACTCTGACTGTATTACTCCCTCTCTCCGTCTGTCTCACTCCCTCTCTCCCTCTGTCCCACTCCCTCTCTCTCTCTGTCTCACTCCCTCTCTCCCTCTGTCACGCTCACTCCCTCTCTCCCTCTGTCTCACTGTCTCACTCACTCTGAATGTCTCACTCTCTGTCTCCTCTCCATCTCTATCTCCCTCTCCATCTCTGTCTTCCTCTCCCTCACTCTGTTTCCCTCTCCCTCAGTTTTTCTCTCCCTCACTCGGTTTACCTTTCCCTCAGTTTCCCTCTCTCTCACTCTGTTTCCCTCTCCCTCAGTTTCCCTCTCCCTCACTCTGTTTCCCTCTCCCTCAGTTTCCCTCTCCCACCTTCCCTCTGTCTCCCCTCTCTCCTTCCTTCCCTCTGTCTCCCTCTCTCCTTCCCTCTCCCTCCTTCCCTTTCCCTCATTCCCTTTCCCTCTTTCCCTCGGTCTCCCTCTCTCTCCTTCCCTCACTCTCTCCTTCCCTCGCTCTCTCCTTCCCTCGCCCTCCCTCTCCCTCGCCCTCTCCTTCCCTCACTCTCTATCCCTCTCCCTCCCTCACTCTCCCTCCCTCTCTCCTTTGCTCCCTCTCTCCTTCCCTCACTCACTTTCTCCTTCCCTCGCCCTCCTTCTCCCTCGCCCTCTCCTCGCCCTCACTCTCTCCTTCCTCACTCTCTCCTCCCTCACTCTCCCTCCCTCACTCTCCCTCCCTCTCTCCTTCGCTCCCTCTCTCCTTCCCTTACTCACTTTCTCCTTCCCTCGCTCTCTCCTTCCCTCGCCCTCCCTCTCCCTCGCCCTTTCCTCACTCTCTCCTCCCTCACTCTCCCTCCCTCACTCTCCCTCCCCCTCCCTCGCTCTCTCCTTCCCTCGCTCTCTCCTTCCCTCGCTCTCTCCTTCCCTCGCTCTCTCCTTCCCTCGCTCTCTCCTTCCCTCGCTCTCTCCTTCCTCCCCCTCCATCCCTCTCCCTCCTTCCCTCCCTCACTCTCCCTCCCTCGCTCTCCTTCCCTCACTCTCTCCTTCCCTCACTCTCTCCTTCCCTCACTCTCTCCTTCCCTCACTCTCCTTCCCTCTCCCTCCCTCCCTCACTCTCCCTCGCTCTCCTTCCCTCGCTCTCTCCTTCCCTCGCTCTCCTTCCATCCCCCTCCTTCCCTCTCCCTCCTTCCCTCTCCCTCCCTCGCTCTCTCCCTCCCTCGCTCTCTCCCTCCCTCGCTCTCTCCCTCCCTCGCTCTCTCCCTCCCTCGCTCTCCCTCCCTCTCCCTCGTCCTCCCTCCCTCTCCCTCGTCCTCCCTCTCCCTCGTCCTCCCTCTCCCTCGCTCTCTCCTTCCCTCATACTCCCTCACTCTCCCTCCCTCACTCTTCTTCTCTCACTCTCTCCTTCCCTCACTCTCTCCTTCCCTCACTCTCTCCTTCCCTCTCCCTCCCTCACTCTCCTTCCCTGGCTCTCTCCTTCACTCGCTCTCCCTCTCCCTCGCCCTCCCTCTCCCTCTCCCTCGCCCTCCCTCTCCTGCCATCACTCTCCTGCCATCACTCTCCTGCCATCACTCTCCTGCCATCACTCTCCTGCCATCACTCTCCCTCCCTGTCTCTCGCCCTCACTTTCCCTCCCTGTCTCCCTCCCTCCACCTTGCCCGTGTGTGCCTGGGCTGAGACAGCTTCTGGGCAGGCACACACACACACACAGCCTCACCGGAGCACTTCACACGTCTTCAAAAGACACTTCGTATGTTAATGAGGCTTTGTCACCTCTTAGCCCCCCTGCAGCCCCACTCTGACTACGAAGGGAATCGCCCGGGCCCCACAGAGCAGCAGTCTGAGTCGCGCTGCTGCTGGGGTGTTTGCTGACACTGTAAAAAAAAAATTTTTTAAACATGGCTACATGTCAGCAAGGTCCGCGGGCCGCCAGGGAAGGCTTGCCGGGCCGCTGACGGCCCGCGGGCCGTACTAAGAGTACCCGTGCCTTAGGTAGTCCCATCCAGGCCATTACAGACCACAGGAATCCCCAGGCGACCCTGTTGAACGCTTTTTCAGCGTCCAACAGGGCCACCGCAACCTGAGATTCCGTGGCCTGCGCCCAATCCAAGAGTGCTATGATTTTCTTCACATGGTCCGTAGTATCTCTCTTCGAGATAAATCAGTGTTGTCTTATTGAAACAAGAGTTGGCATGAACTCGTTCAATCTATTTGCCAGAATTTTGGAAAAAATCTTGCTATCGGCTGTAATAAGAGTAATGGGTCTGTATGACCCCAGCTCCTCACAAGTCTTTCCTTTCTTTTTTAAAACAACTATAGTGGCTAATGACCACGAATCAGGAGGATTACCTACAAACGCTTGTTGACATATTTTGATTAATTCTGTCTTAAGGATATTCCTAAATACACGATAATATTCTAGAGGTACACTATCTGGTCCCATTGCCTTCCCGATAGCCAAACCCAGAATTGCTGTCTCAATTTCATCCCATACGATAGGAGCACTCAGTATACTTTTCTGCACCTCTGATAGACCAGTTTCATTTATACTTTCTAAATATTGTGTCTTTTTAATTTCTATGTCCGAATCGTTATCAGATTGGTGATATAATACCTGATTAACTCACTAAACGCCTCTAATATACCCTCTTTAGACGTCCTAATGGCTCCGCTCAGATCTCGAACTTTTTATATTTCGTTAGATGCTGCTTTTTGCCGTAACCTCTGGGCTAAGACTTTGCCAGTTTGTTCATTTAGTTTGTAACTTTCTGTCCTATACTGTCTAAACTTGCAAGCAACTTGTTCAGCTATATGTGAATACACTTTACTGCGTTTAATGGACAGATCCAGTTGGGCTTCTCCTATACACTGGCAAGATTTTATGTTTTCAGCTAGTTTTCTCTCTGCCATTAGTACCATATCACAGTCCTTTTTAAATGTATTACGTTTGTTCTTGATCTGGTAATTTGAGTATTTAAGGGTCTCTCCCCTTATTATAGATTTAAATGTATCCCAAACAAATGGAACATATGCAGTATTATTATTGATCTGAAAAAACTCCTGAATAACTTTGGTCATATACTGTAAGTAATCATCTTCAAATAATAAATTCCTCTGAAATGACCAATTCATTTTAGGACCTTCTATGACTGATGGTAAACGAATATTTAGCAGAAGTGGATTATGATCTGATAGCAGTTTGGGAAAGATTTCCATTTCTACTTTATCAATAAAATATTGAGAAACAAAAAAATAATTAAGACGAACAAATTTCCGATGGGGGGCAGAAAAAAAACTATATCCAGGGTCCTCAGGACTAAGAGTGTGCCAAACATTCAAGAGGCCGTTATCCAGAACTAAATTCAGGAGGGCTTTATAAATCCGAGGTTTATATCCCGAATATTTATAGCTTTGTCTGATATCTCGGTTAGCTTCAATATGGATATTTAGATCTCCACAAAGAATAATAGGTTGGCTACACAAAGCAAGCTCTAAATTCAAAGAGATTAACACTTCAGAGTCGTCTAGATTAGGGCCATATATTGTACATATCGTAAATCTATTTTGAGATATCAACAATTCTGCTATATAAACCTTTAAAATAATAGGTGTATAATGCCCTCATGCACTGGCTAATTCCTGGAGTGTTCACGAACAATGCTCTACCAGTCCTAGGATAACCCATGGGTTACGGAAGTTCTGCAGCATACAAGTTTAACCAAGTCCATGATTTCTAGGAAAGGGGGGTGCGGGGTGAGGGGGACAGTATACAGTTAAAATAATGGGACTGACTGATTGTTGAGCCTTGGGGGGGACACTAACTTGGTTGGTAAATGGTAAAGGGGTGGGGAGAGTGTGATGATTTGGACATTTGGACTTTTTCTGTGAAGTAGGTTTTAACCCAATTTAAGAATTGTGCCTTTGGAACAATAGCAGATGGTCGACAGCTTCATATGCTGATGACAGTTATAAAAGGAGGGCAGTCATGTCTTATTCTTGAGTTCAAACTCAATAGGATGCCCCTTGTAGATTGAGTACATTTTATTTAGGATTTAAACTGGCAGTTCTGAGGCCAAGAAACTAACGGGTGAACGAAGGGGAATTGGCATCCTTTGTTGGTGAAAATCTACTGTGTGCATCACCGTCAACTGTAGGACTTTAGCGTTGCTTAAAAATTCTAATAGTACGTTTAAATCATTTAGGAGATACAAAGGAAGCTTGTAATGCAATTAGAAATGCGTATTCCATGGAAGGTAGTACCTCTGATGTGAAAATTACCATATAACTGTTGGACTTTTATCAAGTCCTGAGGATATTCTTTAAAAAGACTAGAAGGAGACTGAACCGTCAACAGAGTTTGAGAGCTATATGGCAGTATTAAATTGGGATGAAGGAAGACATTGTATCCTCATTTTGAAATATCAAGAAGGCTCTACTTTTTCCACATCCGAGCCTTTGGCCCTTGGGCTGGCTTCCTTTGTTGTGTGGTTTTTTTAATTGTCTACACTGTTTTTGTGTTTAGGTTTTCTTTATAAGGAAGGTGTGATGGGGTTCGACTGCTCCACCCTAAGGGAATACATAAAGGGCATTTGTATGCGGACTGCACTTTTTTTTATACATACATATTAAAGTAATGGATAATTGAATATTTTGTTTGCCAATCTCATATTTGAATTTTTCAATACAAGGGTTTGAATCATTAATAGATTTACTCAATGTTTATTCGTGAGGTCATAATGCAATTGCTGATTTAATTCCTCTTCTCGTGATGGAAACCAGTCTGTCAGAGAGGCAATTCTGTTCAAATAAATTGGAGATTTGAGTAAAGAATATTTTTGATAGGTTTCCCAAGCAATAGTCAATTGGCAACAGATCCGTAGATTGTCAAGCCAATTTCACCAAGACCTTCTGTAGTCACTTAATGTCGGACGTGTTTAGTTTGTTGATGCACTCCAGTTGAGAGGGCTGAGTTACTCTTGGTTTAGGATAAAAAAGACATTGATAGGAGGATGTATTTGAATGTGCTTGGGGCCTGGATCAGCTGGAAATTCAGCCATACAGACAGAGTAAACCAGATAATACCTTTTATGGAGGGTAAATTAAAAGAGCAGAGTTGTGGTCCAGGTGTTACCGGGATTGGAACACACAAAGGAGGTGCAGCTGCTCTCCCCCACTGGAAGTAAGTCTACGTGGAATCAGTTTTTTCAATAAAAGGATCAGCCCACAAGTTGCAGAGCTCTTGTGACTAGTTCTTGCGGTTTGAGTTGAGTTTGTGGTTGCTCTGTATTGTGCTTCTTTGCAGTTATTTTCTTTACACTAGTGTTGTGTGGATTTTTTGCATTAACTTGCCACAGTTCTAGTTATGTTTTTATAATATGGTTCTGATTTTGTGAGGCTTTGCAGAGAATCACTTTGTTTATCTTCACAAGTCACCAGTAGAATTGTCTTGCGGGGTCTAACTGTTGGTTCAGCTCTATCTAAAGTGCATTCACACATGGCATGGTATTTGTATAAGTGGAGATAGGCAGTTGCATGAGATGGAAAGGTTGGGGTTACATTTAATGATGCGATGATCCCACCAGGTACTGAGAAGTCTCTGATCATGGAGATCGGTACTCTGAACCATATCCACATTATGCCTGGCAAGTGAGTCAATCAGGTTACTAGTTAGTGGAGAGCAAGGTCTTTAATGTTTGCTATGAGATATGTTGTATAATGCGGTTCTGGTTTCAGCCAGGTATTAAGATCACTGGCGGCCAATGATGTCTGAAATAGATCCAGATAACTGTCTTGAAAGGCGTTGTTGTGTAGGCTGGGTATTAGATTAGCAGGAAGGAGGCAAAGAAAGTTGAATTGTGCTAGGCCCGGAAGATGCCCTGCATAATTTGCGACTGTGCACTCCTTACCTAGTCTGCCTATGTGCACATGACAATCATATATGTAGGCAGAAGACCCATTTTAGTTTGTGACCGTAAGACCTAGATTAGGCCTCTGTAGTTTTAAGAGGTGAACCAATAGAGCCTTACTTAGCAAGATTCGTTTGTAGACCCAAAATAATCATTTCAGCAGTTAATTTTATAGTGATCCCCAAACTATTATTTAAAAAAATTCAATGTCCTTGATAAATTGCGAAAGTTTCGGGCAATTAGAAAACATATGTATAGAATCAGCAGCTACGTGATCACATCGCTTGCACTTGTCACCGTTTCTAACTTTCCATTTTGCTAACTTAGCAGGTGAGTAACATAGATCAAAAATTGCCATAAAGTGTTGGCTCTGAAGTGAGCCATTAAATTACATTCTATCAGATAATTCAATTGCTCTACATACGTTAACATTTTCTAATTCAAGTTTCCGCTGTCATTTGCTCTCAACAGTACACAAATCATCATCAATTTGATTTAACATCATCTGATAAACAGCGGCAATTTTTTTTACCTTTCTACTGGTTTCTAAAATGTTGTTTTTACTGATTGATTGATTGAAAAAGCTTTATTCGAGTTGTAGACTCATAAAAGCACAAACATACATTTGTTGTTTTTACTCATATCGATATGATCAAGGAGAACCTTAGATTCTAGGAAACTCCGTACTTGGAGATATTTAAAAAAATCGTTCCTAGGTAAATTATATTCCTGTTGTAAAAAAGAAAAAGAAGCTATTTGAGTACCTTGATAGAGATCTCCTATCAAACGGATCCCCGCAGAATACCATCTAGTCATATTTTGGTCCCTAAAGATATCCGGTAACATATGGTTGTGCAGCACTGGAGAATAATAATTTAAATCGCCACACCAGATAATTTTCTTTTTAATCTGTCTCCAAATTGTCGAGGCCGCTATCAAGATTTTAAATTTAGTCTTTTTATAATAACTGGGCTCTAATATCCTTAGTAGGAATTGAGGAGTTTCTTCTCCTAAAAACATTTCAAAGATCGAAGGGCTGGTCGATTCTTCAGTAATAATATCTGGAAATATTAATATGCCCATATATCTAAGTGATATAACCCAATAGTACTATAGGAAATGGGGAATACCCAGCCTCCCTTTATTCTTGGGAGAGTACACCACTTCAAAGCTCGTCTAGTTCGGTGATAACCCCAAAAAAACCTAGATGCCATTCTATCTATCTTAGAAAAATAAAGAGCTGAAAACAAGAGAGGTATTGTACGAAATAAATACAAACATTTTGGGAAGATCGTCATTTTTAATATATTCGCGCAGCCATAAAGTGAGAAGTGTAAGTTATTTAACTTTTCCAAAGCTCTATTTGAGGAATTTAGCACTGGCTCTATGTTAAGACGCACTATATCATCAATTTTAGAAGATATCGTAATCCCAAGATATTGTGCCTCTGAAACAAAAACTAGATCAGTAGGCCGGCCTCTTTCTGAATGAATCGGCTGGGTTTTCGTAAGATTTAACTTGTAACCCGACAGATCTCCGAATTCTTTAGCAAGATCAGTTATTTTAGGTTAGCCCGTCTAATATCAGAAGTAGTAATTGCAACGTCGTCGGCATACGCAAATATTTTAAACTCATTTTGTTAAATAATGACCGGAACAATATCAGCTTCCCTTTCCAATTTGCTGAGATAGGGGGTCTAAGTATAAAGCAAACAACAAGGGAGAACAAGGACAACCGTGCCTTGTTCCCCTTGTTATCTTAAAGTTCTCCGATAGTGTACCTGTTATCCGAATAGCAGCTTTAGGATGAACATAAAGTGCCTTAATTGTCACAATATATTCCTTAGGTCATGGGTACTCACAAACTTTCTCTCGGGGGCCAAATTTACAGTGTGGTTTATGTCAGAGGGCCGCACTGGTGGGGGCGGGGTCAGTGGGGGAAGGGGCGGGGCTAGAGCAACAACAAATAAACTGTGACCATGAGGTTGATCACAGGTCCCTGCAGCGGACGCCTTCGTCCACTGAGCCACCAGACCCGGCATACACACATCTCTCTCTCTCTCTCTCTCTCTCTCTCCCTCACTCTCTCTCCCTCTGTCTATCTGTCTCCCTCACTCTGACTGTATTACTCCCTCTCTCCGTCTGTCTCACTCCCTCTCTCCCTCTGTCCCACTCCCTCTCTCTCTCTGTCTCACTCCCTCTCTCCCTCTGTCACGCTCACTCCCTCTCTCCCTCTGTCTCACTGTCTCACTCACTCTGAATGTCTCACTCTCTGTCTCCTCTCCATCTCTATCTCCCTCTCCATCTCTGTCTTCCTCTCCCTCACTCTGTTTCCCTCTCCCTCAGTTTTTCTCTCCCTCACTCGGTTTACCTTTCCCTCAGTTTCCCTCTCTCTCACTCTGTTTCCCTCTCCCTCAGTTTCCCTCTCCCTCACTCTGTTTCCCTCTCCCTCAGTTTCCCTCTCCCACCTTCCCTCTGTCTCCCCTCTCTCCTTCCTTCCCTCTGTCTCCCTCTCTCCTTCCCTCTCCCTCCTTCCCTTTCCCTCATTCCCTTTCCCTCTTTCCCTCGGTCTCCCTCTCTCTCCTTCCCTCACTCTCTCCTTCCCTCGCTCTCTCCTTCCCTCGCCCTCCCTCTCCCTCGCCCTCTCCTTCCCTCACTCTCTATCCCTCTCCCTCCCTCACTCTCCCTCCCTCTCTCCTTTGCTCCCTCTCTCCTTCCCTCACTCACTTTCTCCTTCCCTCGCCCTCCTTCTCCCTCGCCCTCTCCTCGCCCTCACTCTCTCCTTCCTCACTCTCTCCTCCCTCACTCTCCCTCCCTCACTCTCCCTCCCTCTCTCCTTCGCTCCCTCTCTCCTTCCCTTACTCACTTTCTCCTTCCCTCGCTCTCTCCTTCCCTCGCCCTCCCTCTCCCTCGCCCTTTCCTCACTCTCTCCTCCCTCACTCTCCCTCCCTCACTCTCCCTCCCCCTCCCTCGCTCTCTCCTTCCCTCGCTCTCTCCTTCCCTCGCTCTCTCCTTCCCTCGCTCTCTCCTTCCCTCGCTCTCTCCTTCCCTCGCTCTCTCCTTCCCTCGCTCTCTCCTTCCTCCCCCTCCATCCCTCTCCCTCCTTCCCTCCCTCACTCTCCCTCCCTCGCTCTCCTTCCCTCACTCTCTCCTTCCCTCACTCTCTCCTTCCCTCACTCTCTCCTTCCCTCACTCTCCTTCCCTCTCCCTCCCTCCCTCACTCTCCCTCGCTCTCCTTCCCTCGCTCTCTCCTTCCCTCGCTCTCCTTCCATCCCCCTCCTTCCCTCTCCCTCCTTCCCTCTCCCTCCCTCGCTCTCTCCCTCCCTCGCTCTCTCCCTCCCTCGCTCTCTCCCTCCCTCGCTCTCTCCCTCCCTCGCTCTCCCTCCCTCTCCCTCGTCCTCCCTCCCTCTCCCTCGTCCTCCCTCTCCCTCGTCCTCCCTCTCCCTCGCTCTCTCCTTCCCTCATACTCCCTCACTCTCCCTCCCTCACTCTTCTTCTCTCACTCTCTCCTTCCCTCACTCTCTCCTTCCCTCACTCTCTCCTTCCCTCTCCCTCCCTCACTCTCCTTCCCTGGCTCTCTCCTTCACTCGCTCTCCCTCTCCCTCGCCCTCCCTCTCCCTCTCCCTCGCCCTCCCTCTCCTGCCATCACTCTCCTGCCATCACTCTCCTGCCATCACTCTCCTGCCATCACTCTCCTGCCATCACTCTCCCTCCCTGTCTCTCGCCCTCACTTTCCCTCCCTGTCTCCCTCCCTCCACCTTGCCCGTGTGTGCCTGGGCTGAGACAGCTTCTGGGCAGGCACACACACACACACAGCCTCACCGGAGCACTTCACACGTCTTCAAAAGACACTTCGTATGTTAATGAGGCTTTGTCACCTCTTAGCCCCCCTGCAGCCCCACTCTGACTACGAAGGGAATCGCCCGGGCCCCACAGAGCAGCAGTCTGAGTCGCGCTGCTGCTGGGGTGTTTGCTGACACTGTAAAAAAAAAAATTTTTTAAACATGGCTACATGTCAGCAAGGTCCGCGGGCCGCCAGGGAAGGCTTGCCGGGCCGCTGACGGCCCGCGGGCCGTACTAAGAGTACCCGTGCCTTAGGTAGTCCCATCCAGGCCATTACAGACCACAGGAATCCCCAGGCGACCCTGTTGAACGCTTTTTCAGCGTCCAACAGGGCCACCGCAACCTGAGATTCCGTGGCCTGCGCCCAATCCAAGAGTGCTATGATTTTCTTCACATGGTCCGTAGTATCTCTCTTCGAGATAAATCAGTGTTGTCTTATTGAAACAAGAGTTGGCATGAACTCGTTCAATCTATTTGCCAGAATTTTGGAAAAAATCTTGCTATCGGCTGTAATAAGAGTAATGGGTCTGTATGACCCCAGCTCCTCACAAGTCTTTCCTTTCTTTTTTAAAACAACTATAGTGGCTAATGACCACGAATCAGGAGGATTACCTACAAACGCTTGTTGACATATTTTGATTAATTCTGTCTTAAGGATATTCCTAAATACACGATAATATTCTAGAGGTACACTATCTGGTCCCATTGCCTTCCCGATAGCCAAACCCAGAATTGCTGTCTCAATTTCATCCCATACGATAGGAGCACTCAGTATACTTTTCTGCACCTCTGATAGACCAGTTTCATTTATACTTTCTAAATATTGTGTCTTTTTAATTTCTATGTCCGAATCGTTATCAGATTGGTGATATAATACCTGATTAACTCACTAAACGCCTCTAATATACCCTCTTTAGACGTCCTAATGGCTCCGCTCAGATCTCGAACTTTTTATATTTCGTTAGATGCTGCTTTTTGCCGTAACCTCTGGGCTAAGACTTTGCCAGTTTGTTCATTTAGTTTGTAACTTTCTGTCCTATACTGTCTAAACTTGCAAGCAACTTGTTCAGCTATATGTGAATACACTTTACTGCGTTTAATGGACAGATCCAGTTGGGCTTCTCCTATACACTGGCAAGATTTTATGTTTTCAGCTAGTTTTCTCTCTGCCATTAGTACCATATCACAGTCCTTTTTAAATGTATTACGTTTGTTCTTGATCTGGTAATTTGAGTATTTAAGGGTCTCTCCCCTTATTATAGATTTAAATGTATCCCAAACAATTGGAACATATGCAGTATTATTATTGATCTGAAAAAACTCCTGAATAACTTTGGTCATATACTGTAAGTAATCATCTTCAAATAATAAATTCCTCTGAAATGACCAATTCATTTTAGGACCTTCTATGACTGATGGTAAACGAATATTTAGCAGAAGTGGATTATGATCTGATAGCAGTTTGGGAAAGATTTCCATTTCTACTTTATCAATAAAATATTGAGAAACAAAAAAATAATTAAGACGAACAAATTTCCGATGGGGGGCAGAAAAAAAACTATATCCAGGGTCCTCAGGACTAAGAGTGTGCCAAACATTCAAGAGGCCGTTATCCAGAACTAAATTCAGGAGGGCTTTATAAATCCGAGGTTTATATCCCGAATATTTATAGCTTTGTCTGATATCTCGGTTAGCTTCAATATGGATATTTAGATCTCCACAAAGAATAATAGGTTGGCTACACAAAGCAAGCTCTAAATTCAAAGAGATTAACACTTCAGAGTCGTCTAGATTAGGGCCATATATTGTACATATCGTAAATCTATTTTGAGATATCAACAATTCTGCTATATAAACCTTTAAAATAATAGGTGTATAATGCCCTCATGCACTGGCTAATTCCTGGAGTGTTCACGAACAATGCTCTACCAGTCCTAGGATAACCCATGGGTTACGGAAGTTCTGCAGCATACAAGTTTAACCAAGTCCATGATTTCTAGGAAAGGGGGGTGCGGGGTGAGGGGGACAGTATACAGTTAAAATAATGGGACTGACTGATTGTTGAGCCTTGGGGGGGACACTAACTTGGTTGGTAAATGGTAAAGGGGTGGGGAGAGTGTGATGATTTGGACATTTGGACTTTTTCTGTGAAGTAGGTTTTAACCCAATTTAAGAATTGTGCCTTTGGAACAATAGCAGATGGTCGACAGCTTCATATGCTGATGACAGTTATAAAAGGAGGGCAGTCATGTCTTATTCTTGAGTTCAAACTCAATAGGATGCCCCTTGTAGATTGAGTACATTTTATTTAGGATTTAAACTGGCAGTTCTGAGGCCAAGAAACTAACGGGTGAACGAAGGGGAATTGGCATCCTTTGTTGGTGAAAATCTACTGTGTGCATCACCGTCAACTGTAGGACTTTAGCGTTGCTTAAAAATTCTAATAGTACGTTTAAATCATTTAGGAGATACAAAGGAAGCTTGTAATGCAATTAGAAATGCGTATTCCATGGAAGGTAGTACCTCTGATGTGAAAATTACCATATAACTGTTGGACTTTTATCAAGTCCTGAGGATATTCTTTAAAAAGACTAGAAGGAGACTGAACCGTCAACAGAGTTTGAGAGCTATATGGCAGTATTAAATTGGGATGAAGGAAGACATTGTATCCTCATTTTGAAATATCAAGAAGGCTCTACTTTTTCCACATCCGAGCCTTTGGCCCTTGGGCTGGCTTCCTTTGTTGTGTGGTTTTTTTAATTGTCTACACTGTTTTTGTGTTTAGGTTTTCTTTATAAGGAAGGTGTGATGGGGTTCGACTGCTCCACCCTAAGGGAATACATAAAGGGCATTTGTATGCGGACTGCACTTTTTTTTATACATACATATTAAAGTAATGGATAATTGAATATTTTGTTTGCCAATCTCATATTTGAATTTTTCAATACAAGGGTTTGAATCATTAATAGATTTACTCAATGTTTATTCGTGAGGTCATAATGCAATTGCTGATTTAATTCCTCTTCTCGTGATGGAAACCAGTCTGTCAGAGAGGCAATTCTGTTCAAATAAATTGGAGATTTGAGTAAAGAATATTTTTGATAGGTTTCCCAAGCAATAGTCAATTGGCAACAGATCCGTAGATTGTCAAGCCAATTTCACCAAGACCTTCTGTAGTCACTTAATGTCGGACGTGTTTAGTTTGTTGATGCACTCCAGTTGAGAGGGCTGAGTTACTCTTGGTTTAGGATAAAAAAGACATTGATAGGAGGATGTATTTGAATGTGCTTGGGGCCTGGATCAGCTGGAAATTCAGCCATACAGACAGAGTAAACCAGATAATACCTTTTATGGAGGGTAAATTAAAAGAGCAGAGTTGTGGTCCAGGTGTTACCGGGATTGGAACACACAAAGGAGGTGCAGCTGCTCTCCCCCACTGGAAGTAAGTCTACGTGGAATCAGTTTTTTCAATAAAAGGATCAGCCCACAAGTTGCAGAGCTCTTGTGACTAGTTCTTGCGGTTTGAGTTGAGTTTGTGGTTGCTCTGTATTGTGCTTCTTTGCAGTTATTTTCTTTACACTAGTGTTGTGTGGATTTTTTGCATTAACTTGCCACAGTTCTAGTTATGTTTTTATAATATGGTTCTGATTTTGTGAGGCTTTGCAGAGAATCACTTTGTTTATCTTCACAAGTCACCAGTAGAATTGTCTTGCGGGGTCTAACTGTTGGTTCAGCTCTATCTAAAGTGCATTCACACATGGCATGGTATTTGTATAAGTGGAGATAGGCAGTTGCATGAGATGGAAAGGTTGGGGTTACATTTAATGATGCGATGATCCCACCAGGTACTGAGAAGTCTCTGATCATGGAGATCGGTACTCTGAACCATATCCACATTATGCCTGGCAAGTGAGTCAATCAGGTTACTAGTTAGTGGAGAGCAAGGTCTTTAATGTTTGCTATGAGATATGTTGTATAATGCGGTTCTGGTTTCAGCCAGGTATTAAGATCACTGGCGGCCAATGATGTCTGAAATAGATCCAGATAACTGTCTTGAAAGGCGTTGTTGTGTAGGCTGGGTATTAGATTAGCAGGAAGGAGGCAAAGAAAGTTGAATTGTGCTAGGCCCGGAAGATGCCCTGCATAATTTGCGACTGTGCACTCCTTACCTAGTCTGCCTATGTGCACATGACAATCATATATGTAGGCAGAAGACCCATTTTAGTTTGTGACCGTAAGACCTAGATTAGGCCTCTGTAGTTTTAAGAGGTGAACCAATAGAGCCTTACTTAGCAAGAATACTGTCAGGTTGCTGGATAACTTGAGACTATAAGTGGTGGCAGCATGTAATTGGTAGAAGTGGGGCAGGCCTTGTTACCTGTGCCTGTGGACGGGGGAGACGACCTCTGGCACTGCCATGCTAAATTTCTGCGAAGCCTAAGGTGCAGGTCCTTCGCATCATTCAACATGTATGAAAAGGTAACCTGTACCAGGTCCTTCGAATTCATTCAGCATGTATGAAAAGAAAATCGGATCCTTGAGTGTTGGGTCCTGTTTGACTGTAGGCCCAGGAAATTCCAATTTGTATGCAACTAGAATGGAGGTGGAGGCAGCCTAATAGACCGACAGTGCATTGCCTGCATTCCTTAAGCCCTTGTGTGGGAGGAATGGATAGTTGGTTCTTTAGCAATGTAGGGAGAGGCCATGGTTTCATCCTGCCTCTTTACCTTCCTTAACAACATCCATATTAGGCATGGGTAGAGAGTGTGACGATCCAGAGACAGCAGTCTCTTTAGAAGTACAAGATCAACTTGGTGTCAGACTTCACCCTCTGTACGCCTCGGGGCATCACTGCTGAAAAGTTGAGAGGCGAAGGATGACCTCTCCTCTGTACCTGAAACGGCTGCATCCCACTTCTTGAGAAGCTAGGATCCTACCTTGGATGAGAAGTCATCTTGATGGTTGAGAGAGGGACAATGGAGGTGCCCCTGAAGAGGAGTCTACTCTGATGATAGCCCAACTCTGGGCTTCATGGAAGAGCTGCCCAGAAGGAAGTAAACTGAACAAGCTTACCAGCGGCGACAGCACTGGAACGGAGCTGTCAGAGCGTCTGGCGATTCCTGGGAGTCTCTGGTCACCCCACCCCTGAGCCTTGAGGTGATCCTCTGCCCACTTCTCTGGCATGAGAGTGATTGGCAGGAACTGTGAGGGGTCTTTGGAATACGACCTTCCCAATGCCTTTTGCACCATACAACATAGCTGGAATTCATTTTGTCAAAAAATTTAAATAATTGAATTGCCCGTCG
Organism: Lissotriton vulgaris; assembly: GCF_964263255.1. Classification (NCBI taxonomy): domain Eukaryota; kingdom Metazoa; phylum Chordata; class Amphibia; order Caudata; family Salamandridae; genus Lissotriton; species Lissotriton vulgaris. The sequence continues at coordinate 716,478,983 of NC_141689.1, read as the reverse complement.
GAATTAGCAACTGAAGATATAGCTTCCTAAACTGATATTGCAAATAATCTTTGTATTTGACTGTTTTGGAATGGCTAACAGGTGTCACTGTACTGTTATGCAACTCATCAAGATATTGATATATTGTGGCTTGCTCAATCCTTTTTCCTCCAATTTATCAGTTGAGCTTTCCATTAACTTTACCAAACGATAATATTTTAGTTTTGGAGCTGTTCTGCACAAAGTTGATTTTATTACTGTACGCCCATGGGAGCATTGGAGACCTACTGGAATGCAGTACAATAGGACTGTATCATCTGTGTATTGTAGTGGTGGGATGTGTAACTGGATTAATTCTGGCAGGAAGACCCTTGTTATGTTTACACTTATCCTATTATCTGACGTGTACAGATTAAAAAGATGATGTGACCGTACACATCCTTGCTAGAGGCCTCTATCTGATAGAATTCTTTTACTTACTTGTTAAGATACGACTTTGATCTCCACCCAATTGTCAATCTGTATAGGAGTTGAATGACCTTTAACAGGGATTGGAGAGTTTCCCACGTTCTGAGTTTTGACCACTTCAGGTTTCTATTGACTAGATCAAATGACATGCTGTAGTCCAAATAGGAAGCATATATAGTGCAGTGATATTTTCAACCGCATTCTGTGCAAACAACTTTATTGTTGTGATATTATCTGTAGCCTCTCCCAAAGCCTGATAGAAAAACTGGTGAGAAGTTCGCTTGAAGCACCCATTGCTCTAGTACCTCTGGCAACTTAGCCTCAAAATCCCATAGAGCAACTGTTCTACAGTATTTTGGATCATCTATATTTCACAACTGGGAAACTGGCCATCTCCATTAATTGAAGTATTGTTTTCAATTCTAAACAAGTGGTAAACAGAGAGCAAAAAGGACTATGAAGATGTTGATCTGCTTTTATTAGCAAGTTAAGAATTCTGCACAGCCTCAAGCACTGGTGGATTGTGGTTAGTTTACTTTCTGGGACACCATCTTCTCCTTTTGATCGACTGGCCCACTCTTTTTAATTGGTTTCCTTTTAGTTGCTGATGTGTAAATAATATAGATCCATTATATGCACTACTCAAGTCACTCCATGGATTGTGCTGATGTTATAGCTGCCTCTCGCATTGTACTATTTTGCTATCAGATATTAGAACTGCTATCTTCTTACATCCTCCCAACTTTTTATTTCAAATTTGTTTTTGCCTGTCTAGAGCAAGACAAACATTATACTCTAGGACTTTTCTAGTGATTTTTCCAGGTGAGATTTTTATTTCCAATACCATGATGTAGTCATAATCAAAGTACAATTGCAGTCCTTTATATTTGGGTGTCTAAGTCCCCCGACACTCTTCCTTTTTTCTGCTAGTTATATGACCAGCTTAATACATACATTGTGTGCTGGAAATGTGATCTGATCTATCACAAACTTTTTATAATAAACTCTTGCTGCATTATTTTGGGTTAATTTGTGCATCTCCATTCTGGTCCTGGTGAAAACAAAGACATCGCTCAATAAGGATATACTTAGTGTCTCACTCTTTCCAGTTTTCTTGATTAACTTTTTATACAATCATAGTTAATGTCTTAATTGAAGGTTGTCAATGCCCCACTATCTAACACGACCATTGTTCGTGCAAGGCTTTCAATGCTTAGTTTGAGTTTTCTTCTTCTTAACTGGATGCTAATTAGTCCAATATGTGTGTCACAAACAATATTGTCATGGATAACTGTGCCAGTAAGGTACCAGTACTAGACTTTCTGTAAAAAAGATACAGTTTAGACTTCTAAACCAATAATATCCTGGCTGAGTAGTGGATTGTTCCATTCCCAGGAGCCAAAGCAAATAAAGTAGTATAGTGTCACAGGCAATAAAAACAGACTTTAAAACTATTTTTTACTGTTTTTTCTTTATTGTATATAACAACATGTGCAACATATGGTGAGATTCCTTTCCCACATCCATTAAGTAAGGGTTAGTGTAGTGTAGAGGGGAGATCACCTTGTAAAATTCTGTTGATTCTGTTCATTCATAAATGGAACAACTCTTTCCTTTAGTCAAGCCACTGCACATCCTTATAATTAAACAGGTAAATCACTCATATTGAAGTGGGAAATGTAGGTGCAATCCTTTACCAAGATCTCATTCAGATGGGCACTTAGGACAACATGCTAAGCTACTAAGTTGTAGTTCTGCAAAGCTGAATCAGAAACAATGTTGCACCCACATGCACATGAACACAGCATACAAAAATGTATGGAAGAAAACACAGTTGAAGTGATGGTGTGGTTCCAATTCAACCCCTAAAAATCCCTGAAATGTGTCACTTATGTTGTGCAAACCACGTATGCTCTTGCTCTCAAGCTCTCTTGCAGCCAACTGCCTTCTACGCATGCATTCAGAAGTACATACCAAGTGTGACACTGAAAGTTGGGGTTCTCACACCATGGTGTCTAAAATGGTACACAAGCCCTCAGGCCCACGATTAAATGAATAGCTATGTGTTAAGAAAGATATTTGCTGTGTATCTTTAATCACTATATGTTAAGAGAATCCTTGGGGGTCCACACATGGTAGACACTCAGCCCCAAATGAAACTGTAAACTTTGCAAGGAAAAGGAAAAGAGATGTATATTCTTTTCATAGTAATAGGGTACTTCGAAACCGTCAAACCTCTGGGAGACTCTCCTGTTCTTCCAGGGAAATGAAATGGGGAGGAAGATTTGAGTTGGCATCATTTGTACTGCAGGATGACGTGCACATGGTCTTGAGAAAACCCAGTAATTTCAGAAAAGATATTTGGAAATGAGATGTACAAGAACATCAGATGTAACTACCAAGATAAATGCTTATTACAGTACTATAACCTTATGAAATAAAGGTCTTATCAGCCAGAATTGAATTATTGACACCACCATCTTAATAAGCAAAGACTTGCAAATATCACAAGCAGCAATTATAGGTGGTAATCTGAGCTCTTCGACTAACCTCTATTTTTCCACAGGATAATATAGTTCTCCTCACATCCGTCATCAATCAACGTGCATCAGATTTCTCAGTTTGTAAAATCTTAATATTAGGTTCAATAACCTATGAGTTTCCCTGGTCAGGCACAGGTTAATGGGCAAAAAATCCGAAGAGATCTTGTATCCTAATGAGTCTGTAAAGGTCTCATCTAGAAGCTGTTAATATCTTTTACCATTGTTTGCTTTTTCCTTCTGGCCATTTCCGTTCTAGACCATTGTTGATCTAAGTGAAATCCATGGCTCAAACATAGTTGTTTGAACCAGTCTTTTACCTAATAATGGTTGTGAACTTTATTCGAAACTCATGTTTTCGGAGAGGGCTTCTGTGAGCTTAATACTAGGATTGCAGGGAGAGAAACGTATTTTACTTATCGTTACTTCACAGAAAATCAATGGGGACTGGTTACTAAAGCCCAGCTTGAAGCAGGTTTTCAACACTTCGGAGCAGAACCAGCGTGCCTCACGCTTCCCGCCAAACGTAATTTTCAGCGAAAAGACCAACCACAATTTTGTGTTCATTTTCAGTGATTTTTAGATGAAAATTGCTTGGACGTCATCAATCCCTATGACAGAGTAATGGAGGTGAATCCTGAAAAAATATCTGCCTAGTTAAAAGATAAACACAAAAAAATACCTGAGGTTTTTATAGCCACCACTGTTAATTCACAGTTCAGACTTAAGAGGATAGGGTCATCAAATGATATTTGAGAAGTCATCTCAAAGGTGGTGAAGGCAAGTGCAGCCTGGAATGCCCTCCCGCTTGCACTGCGGTCCATTCAGGACCCTGCTGTGTTCAAACGGAAACTCAAGACTCACTTCTTTGTTTGTTAGCTCCTCCTTGTTCCCCTCTGGCATCGCACCGGGACACTCACGAGTATCCGAGCACGCTACAAATGGATATATAACAATGTATCACGGCATGCTTCCTCATTGGCGTCCTCCCACACTGGGTTAGGAACAATGCCACTCCGTCCTCCCACACTGGGTTAGGAACAATGCCACTCCAACTGACTCAACCGAGGAAGTTCTTAAAATCTTGTTTCAGGACAAATACTCGGGTCCCGTTTGAAGCAAAAATAAATAAAAAATACCTAGAGGTATACTCAAAGATTTCCTTTATTAGTGAGTAGGCCTGTTATCATTTAAAAAACACACAGAAATGGCCATCTGGTGAAGTGCAATGATTCACCTGGCCATCTTGTATTCATGAGTTAAAAACATCTACGGTCTTCTTCAGGGTAAAAGGATTGCCTAGCTATGGTATCCAGTCAAACCATGCAAACTAAATGAATTATTAAAACCCTACAGATGCCTCCTTTGGATTGGTTGGAACCGGAGTCATATTAAACTACAGGCCTCGTGGGTGAGGGTGGGGGACATTTCCTTCATCATCAGAAGGTAGACGTTAATACTGCACCTAGTGGGGTCCCCCGTCGCAGCCGTAATTGCTTTAACATTCCAGGAGATGTCAGGAAGTCTTTCTGCACAATGTATAGTAACGTACAATTATTACAGCCCAAAAAGGGCTGTATGACTCCTGCTTTTTGCTGCCAAGTTATTTGTAGTTCTGATGCTATTGTCACCAAGAAGCACAAGGACCATACAACCTGAAGGTCTATGGTGTAGATATTATCTCAATGAAATGCCACAGCGAGGAAGGAGATGAAGTTGGAGTTGAATAGGAAAGCATGGAGATCAGTGAATATGAAAGCTAATATCCAAGATGTGCCAGGGGCATAAAAGAGATCAACTATCAATTGCTGTAGTGCCTTCCAGTGAGGTAGTTGGATTAACTAGTTGGGTTGTTGAAAAGTTTTGCCATGCTCTGAATTTGTTCGCCTCCACTTCTCTCCACAGAAACTAACTTTTAACCCATATGATGACTTACAGTGCTGGGCCTACTTATTTTCTTGATTGGGCCCTGCCACACCGGATCTACATTTTTAAGAGAGCATTCTGTTGCAGGTCAACAATGGTTTTTGGTGTCAGAAATCTCCAAGATGTAACAAGGCATATCTCCGCTTTCTCCTTATGGCTGGTACAGGCAACTACATAGCTGTATTTTGTGCAGTGCTCACATGTCTCAAAGCTCCTTAACTTACTCCCATCGACTTGCAGAGGAGCACAATAATTCCAGCACTGGGTCATCAGCAATTCCCGGGTTGCTAGGATATGAGTGTTTTTCTGTCAAATTTGGCTCAATGGAAATCCTCATTCACCACATATACAAACCTAGAAATGAAGTGACAGCTGGGCTTGTGCTTATGCCAGCTCCTTTTAAGCGCTAGTCTTGGCAGTCTAAGGTGGCTCTACTTTATTTCACGCACACTAGTCCTTCATATTAAACACAAACAAGGTAGGGGATAAAAAGCACAAATGTTAACTGTTTTGGCTACTGTAGCTTGTGCTGTACACAGTATCTGTATTTAGTATATTGAAGTATTTTGTCTATTGCAATGAGGATGTTATAGCAATGGATGGTAACCATTAAAGTAAGAATATATATATATATATATATATATATATATATATATATATATATATATATATATATATATATATATATATATATATATATATATATATAACTTTTTTTATTGATAGATGCTCAACACACAGTACATTTAAGGAGTATTATGCCCCGGAGAGTCGGGCACTGCATTTAGTTAATACAAATTGACATCAGTACAGCTTTGCAAGACAGGAAACAGTTACACTTTCCTTTTAACCCACCCCTCCAGTCCTGGAGGCCACAAAATGTGTGATTGTGTCGCAGTTCCCTTCCACTCGTGCCAACTCCCCGTGCTGTGCCAGCAGACACTGAGTGAGTGATGTTATGTGGGCTGCACCCAGTTCGCCTACTATCCCCTATACTCTTGCCGTTTGCTCCAAATTTGCTCCCATTTTTGTAGGAAGCCCCTGCTCAAGTATATGGATTTTTCAGCCAAGCAGCACCAATCTAGGTCAGATTTCCAATCCAATATCTTTGGCAGGGCGACCGTCCCCAGCATCCCACCATATTTCTCTTTGCCACCACTGCTGCCAAGGACACCAAGAGTTTCCTATACTGTGGCCATGTCTCCTCTACCACAATTTGTAGAAGGAAATATATGGGTTGGACTGGGACTGGTTGATCCAATACCTTGAACATAATCCTTCCAATTCCTTGCCAATATTCCTGTATATGACGGCACTCCCATAGTATATGGTAGTAGGTTCTATCCTGGCCACATCCCCTATGACAGTGGCTTGTCCCATAGCGTCCAATGCAGTGCAACAATGTTCTGGGACAATATGTTCGGTGGAGAGTTTTACGTTGTATTAATCTAGCTCAAGTGCTACCTCACTAGAGCTCTGTAGCGCCTCAGAACATTCCTCGTTGCCCAGAATGTCCGGTGAGTTATTTATTATTTTCTTGTATATAAGCAATATTGCCTTGGAGGTCAAAGGGTCTGTAAGAAATCTATCTTCTACGGGGGAGGCTTCTACCAAAGGCTCACCTTCGGTGATGTGCTTCCTGAGGGCCTGTCCTACCTGTAGGTACTTTAGCCACTCGCCCTTTTCCATTTCGTATTCTTGCTGTAGCATTTCGAATTTGATGAAAACGTAGTCCTTCCACACGTCCCCAAGTTTCTCTAAACCCAATATTTTCCATTTACAAAAAATCTTCAACTTTTTTACCTGCGGGAGTCCAGGACTGTTCCAAAGTGGGGTAATCTGTGTCAACCTTCCCTCCCAACCTAGATATTTATTGACTGTGCTTCATATGGTAGTGACAGTGTGGGTATGGGCAGGGAGTCCTCTTGATCACCTCATATCATAAAGTAGCGGGAGACACCTCTCCCCTCCCATCGCTGCTCTATCTACCCTCCAGACTTGGGCAGTTCGGTCTCCCAACAGCTAGTCATTGACTGTAACTAACTCCTAGGTCCAATAATAACTTTTAATATCTGGGATTGACAAACCTCCCTCGTAGTCTCCTCACTGCAACTTCTGGAGCGCTGTACATGGTGAACCCCAACCCCAAAGCAGGGAGCGTAGCTCAGTCTCCACCCTCTGAAAGAAGGTGTGGGGAATTTCATAGGGATTGTTTTGTAGGATATTTAATACTCAGGGCAGTGTCATCATTCTATACAAGGCTGCCCGGCACATAAGAGTAAAGGAGAGCAAGCACCACTATTTCACATCTTTTATGAATCTATCCAACTGTGGTGTTAGGTTAAGACTTTGAAATTCTTGTGAGTCCCTGGTAAAATAAGAATATTTAATTTTTACATGCAAAGTTAAGAGATTTAACAAGCAAAGGTTTTTCCTTGCAAGCAAAGCATGGAGGAATCCTCTACATGGAATGGTCATTTGCAGTTCAGATTAATTAAGACTAGCTCTTCAAAATGCAAGTGTTTACACGGAATGAATGTAGGTACAAGAAAGATGAAAAGAACCTTGCAATTCTGATAAATAAGTTTAATTTCCAAACAAGGCTTAGAATCCTGCAATAAATGTATAAAGAATAAAGGTAAACCGCAGTAACCAGCCTCCTGTTGTTCCACTGACCCATGGCACCAACCCTTCTATGATGCAATCATAGGCTGAGTTAATAAAGACACTAAATACTTAAGAATCACTTCTGGACTGTGAGATTCAGTTCTGATTTGGACATGGAGCAACTAAGTCTATTAAATAAACCAATCTCCCAACCCAACTTTTCACCACAGCAATTTGAATAGAAACAAGGGAGACACGGGGAGATTTGAAATAGTTAAATATATTTTCCAGACAGCAAATATCTTTTTAGTCATGACTACGTTGAACTTTTGATTGAGTTTTTTTTATCCTATGGCGTACACACACATTATGTATGAGAAGTGCACAAATGCCCTAACAACAGCTTTTAAGTGCTAAAGTGTCCCGAGATTCAGTTCGTTGCATAAAAACATGGGTGGGGAAAGAAATTCCATGCTTACTGAGCTGCTTTCAGCCCCACTCTAAACCGAGGGCAGGCTCGGCACTGTTAGAGCCTTCATAGTAACCTCATAGAGGAGTCTGTCACATACACATGGATACTATTTATCAAGCAGTGTGAAAAGACTGTGGTTACTGGATTCTATGGCAGGGCCAGAGGCTCAGATTATGCTTCTCAATCTTTACTACTCATTAAATAGCAGCCAATCAAAACACAGTAAAACATTTCAACACTACAAATCCCATGAGGCTTTGAACCACGCCTCCATAAACCACCAATCGGAAGTGCCCAATGTCTACAAAATAGCGAGGCACCATCTTACTTCCTCTTTCTTTGCTGCTCCGCAGTCAAGATAAGTGCCTTGCTATTTTGTAGCATTGTTCGATCACATTTAATGTTTCTAATCTCCCCAGGTTTGAACAACAGAGGGATCCAGTCCTCACGGAGTTGTGCCGGTACTGGGCAATTTCTGGATTTAAATTCCTTCCTTTGTTTAACCTTTGCCAGTAATACGACAGCAATAATTTTTGAGACATTGCTATCTGATCTCTTAGGCTGACAGGGCCCTGACTCCCCTCATAAGTCCTACGGAGAAAGCTTTCTGTGGTACTTTGGCCTCTCCGTTCCAGCCGTTTTGCTCCCTTCCAACGCCCTGCTTCTAAGCTGTTCAGGGCTGTAAGACATTGGCTTCCCTCTGGGGATTTTGACAGGGGATATTCTATTACCTACAACACATCAGATTATGAGACCTCCGAGCAAGACCTGGCTGCATATGGTCCACCAGAAGATGAGGACTTTTATTATTATTAAATTAAATGTATGTGTCCGCGCAACAGCGACCCGAAAAGGGTTTCCCGGCGCCGCGAGGGAGCGGCAAAGAAACAGGAGAGAACTACTGGCCAAAAAGCCAGGTCTTCAGAGATTTGCGGAACAAAAGAAGGTTGGATTGTGTTCGGAGAAACAGAGGCAGAGCATTCCATAAGACAGGACCCAAGTATGAGAAGGAGCGCCCTCCCATACGGGGAAGTCTGGTCTTAGGGACTTGGAATTTTACTAGTGTAGAAGACCGGAGAGTGCGCAACGTAAAGATAGGCTAGGCGTTGTAAGTAGAGGGGAGACTTTGCATGCTTAATGCGGAATATGTAAGTAAGGGCCTTAAATACAACCCGTTTCTCCACCGAGAGCCAGTGGAGTCTCCCCAGCAGTCTGGAGGTTGAGGCGGTTTTGGAGGCTCGGCAAACTAATCTGGCAGCAGAGTTCTGAACTCGCTGCAACTTACACGTTACATCTTTATTGACGGTCAGATAAAGTCTGTTCCCGTAGTCCAGCCTTGCTGTGACGAGGGCCTGGACTATGGTACACTGGATATGAGCAGGTAGCATCCACACAATCTTCCTCAACCATTTTAAGATGGTAAAACAGGTAGAGGCAACCTTGGTGACTTGCTGATGCATGGATAGTGAATCGTCTATAATAAAACCAAGGTTGCGTACCTGGGATGAGGGTTGTGGGAGCACACCCATTTCCGGGGGCCAATAATTGGGGCCCCAGAGATCTTGATCTTTGCCCAGCACCAGGAGCTCTGTTTTGTCGCCATTAAGTTTTCAGAGGTTGGCGTTCATCCAGGTCATGACTTGCTGAGGCCTGTTTTGACGATAGACGGCTCGGAGGTCTTACCCGCTGAAATGGAGAAGATGATCTGGGTGTCGCCGGTGTATGAGAATAGCGACAACCCAGAATCCTCTACCAACACTGCCAGGGGTCTAACATATGTCGAAGAGCAGGGGGCTGAGGATTGAACCCTGTGGGACCCCGTAAGGTAAAGAGTATGGCGTAGATTTAGCAGTAGATGAAAAAACCTGAAAGGTACGATTGGAAAGGAAAGATGAAAGTCATTTCAGGTCTGTCCCAGTGACCCCAGAGGATTGGAGGGCCTTTAGAAGTACGGTATAGGAGACCGTATCAAAGGTCGCGCTGAAATCCAGCAAAACCAGGGCCATAGTGCCGCCTGCATCTAGGTTCTGTCAGAGCATTTCAGTCACTCCTGAAAGTGTAGACTCCGTAGAGTAGCCGGTCCTAAAGCCGGATTGGGAAGGATGAAGAAGCTCATTGGTTTTCGATGAACCTGGATAGATGTCCATTTATGTGTATCTCCAAAATTTTAGAGAGAGCGGGGAGTAGTGAAATTGGACGGTAATTTGAGGAATATGACAAGAATATGGAATCCATGATCAATAAAACCTTGGATAAAAACTAGACAAAGCCTTGTCGTCAGCCCTCCCATCTATTTCACAATGTCTAGATCAGCTGGTAGGTAGTGGCCCCCTCTCTCCCCTTTCGCTTCCTCCCTCCATTTCCCCCCTCAGGTCCTAATGTCCCTGTCTGGCCTCACATAAAGATGTATACCAAAGTTACTGCCAACCCACTGTCACCTCTGCCACCGTTTCTCCCAGTGCCCCCTCACACTGACCCAGATATGGATACCTCATCCTCCCAAGAGACTCGCAAACGTTCGAAGAATCGCGAGCTTTCCTTTTCTCCACCAACTCAATCCCCCAGTCACCTTTGATCCTTCTAGCATAGTTCACCCCAGATCCTATGATTGGAATATATACCTGCGTAAAAGCTCCGACAAAGAGGTAAGATCGCCCCTGTCCGGATCTCCCAAATAAAACTGCACTCTTACCGGACATAGATACTTCTATGCAAACCTTTCTGAAAAAACACAGTAAAGAGCCTAAGAAAGGCATAGATAGAGCCTTAAGAGCATGCCAGGACAAGCTTCTGGATGTTTCGGACCCGCTCGCACAATTCTCGGGATTGGCCCATCGAGCCCAAGAAACGGGTGCGGCAATCCACACCGAAGTCCTAGCTGGGTGGGCTCGGAGGGCGATCTGCCTCCTGGGTAACGCGAACTGCAAGCAATCTTCTGAGGCCCGTAAATCTGTTCTCTTGAGAGTTGATACACATTTGGTTGAACTGGCCTCAACGGAACCGGTCCCTTTGCTGGAAGGGCAACTATTTGGAGATCGCTTTGTCAAGGATATTGCTAAATCTGTGAACACTTTCACCTCCCTGGATAAATCACAGTCATCACTCAAGAGTATTGAATCCTTTCTCTGGTAGGGCCGGTCATGGCAGAGGGTGCTCGACTGGCCGCTTCATATAGCAAGGTCCTCATCGTGGATACAATCCCAGACACAGAGGCTACGCCCAAGACCCGTCCCAGGCAGGATCCTACCCCACTAGGTCGAGAGGCTTAAGAGGCCGATTCAAAAGAGGTGTCAATAGGGGTTTCAGAAACACTGACACCCAATCTTCAGCTAATGATTCACCCTTTTATTCCTTTTATCCCCTTGGGGGGCAGGTTGATTCACTTTGTTACCAATTGGTTAAAGATTACATCAGACACGTGGGTCCTGAACACCGTTCAAGGGTATCAAGATAGAATTGGCACACTTGAGGACCCAAAACTCACCCCCTCCATTTTTCCAGACAAGAAGAGTTTTTCATAGACTCCGAGCTGCAAGATCTTTTGACAAAGCAGGCCATTGCTACAGGAACTCTTCAGCAAGAAGGTTTTTGTAGCAATGTATTCTTGGTTCAAAAGAAAGGAGGTGGTCAGGGATTAGTATTAAACCTCAGAGCATTCAATCCCTTTTTGATTTCCTGCCATTTCAAGATGGAAGGCATCCATCTTTAAAGAGATCTTCTGCTAGAAAAGGACTGGATGGTCCGGCTAGATCTAAAAGATGGCTATCTGACACTCCCGATCTATCCCCCTCATCAACGTTACCTCAAATTTCAATGGAAGGGCCAATGGTTTTGGTACCTTTACCTACCAGTCTGCCTCTCGTCAGCCCCTTGGGTATTCACCAAACAATTAAAACCCATGGTAACTCGTCTAAGAGAAATGGGAGTTAATATGATCGTCTATCTAGACGACATGCTTCTTCTGGCACAACACAGTACTTTACCAATACTACACCTGCAGTTGATTGTGTCTCTCCTCCAGAATCTAGGTTTTGTGATAAATCACAAGAAATCCATGACGAATCCCTCTCACCAGGTGGATTTCTTGGGATTTTAGATCAACTCCAGGATGGTGCAATTACTTCTCTCTCCAGCCAAAATAAAATTCATTAAGAGAGCTCACAACTACGCTATTGAAACAGATGGTTTCTTTGAGATCCCTGGCAAGAAATGTTGGCCTGCTAGCATCCTCCATTCAAGCGATTTTCCCAGGATCTCTCCATTACAGAGTAATACAACGCCTAAAAATTCATTACCCACAACGGAATTTTAGGTACGATCACACGATTTCGTCAATAACCGAAGTACAAGGGGAGCCTAAATGGTGGCTGACGCATATGGAAGCATGGAATGGCAAGGCCATTTTCGGAGTGTCTCCAGCTGTGGTCATCGAATCCGACGCCAGTCGCTGGAGTGCAAGGAGCGAAGAATTTACTACCGGAAGTCGCTGGTCAGCAGAAGAATTGAAAATGTATAACAACTGCCTGGAACTGTTGGCGGGTTCTTTTGCTATCAAGTCAATCTCTCCAATGTAGAGCAATTGTTGAATCATGTTACGAATGGACAATGTGTCAGCGGTTCGATATATCAATCGTCTCGGACGTACCAGATCTCGTCTTTTGGCCAACATTGCCCGGGAGTTTTGGCATTTCTGCCTCTCCCAGAAGATCACTGTTCTGTCGGAGTACATCACCGGCAAAGGCGGACTGGAATTCCAGATTCCTGAAAGACTACAACGACTGGAAAGTCCATCCTTCCCAATTTCAAGATATCATGACTCTACGAGGCCCATGCCAGGTGAATCTGTCTGCCTCTCGACTGCATACTCCGCTTCACTGGTTCTACAGTTGGAGATCGGACCAGATGGTGTTGGGGACGTATGAATTCCTTCACCCTTGGGGATCACAGATCAATTACGCCTCCCCCCTCCATTTGCAATGATCCTGAGAGTAGTGGCCCAAGTCCACTGCCAAGCAGCGTCATTGTTGTTAGTCACACCATTATGTAAGACACAATCTTGGTTTCAGACTCTCTTGGAAATGTCGGTAGATCTACCCATTCGACTTCCAATTTTTCCTCAGCTTCTCCTGGACCCAGTCGGGTCTCCCCATCCACTGGTTTTGCAGGACCAACTGACGCCTATGGTTTGAAAAATCTAAGGAGACACAAACAAATTGAAGGACTTTCATCGGCAGCTGCCGGATTTATACACCAAGCTTGGGCTGCTTCCACCCGCAAACGATATTCTGCTGCACGGAAACGTTGGGTGGGTTGGTGCCTTCAATGGGACGTGGATCCCGTGGGATCCTATTTGAAAGATATACTGAACTTTGTCTGAATGTGCAGAATATGGTTTATGTTACAGGTTAGTAAACAACTTTAGATCTGCATTGTCAGCTGGACATAAGCGCATAGCTGGAAACCCAGTAGGAGCTCATCCGGCAGTATGCAAATTATTAAAAGGTATTAGAGTTGCTGGACCACCGAGACCTAGATATAATACCTTATGGGATGTTACTTATGTGTTATTACTGGAGTCTTGGCCGGATAATAAAGATTATCTTTAAAACAGCTTTCAGCTAAACTTACCATGCTTTTATGTCAGATTTCTTGACGACGAGTGTCGGATGTCCGTGCTCTGGACCTAGCAGGTAGGTTTTCTCCATATGGTGTCTCCTTTATTATCTACAGAAGGACTAAGACTATGTCACGTTCCATTGATTAGACTGCTTCTCCCCACAATGCTAAGTTGTGTGTGGTTAAATGTCTGAAGGTTTATGAAGAACATACTTTATCTCACAGTACCAAACCCTTGTCCCGTTACTTCTGTCAATCCAGAAGCCTTTCCGACCTATTTCACCAGTTACTTTGGCTCGTTGGGTTTATTGGGTTATGTCTGAAGCTGGTATAGATATATCTGTATATGGTGCTTACTCCACCAGGGGTGCTATGGCGTCTAAAGCCTCTATCATGGGATCCAGATTAGAAAATATTCTCAAAGCTTTTGACTGGTCATCTGATTCTATGTTGAAGATATTCTATTACAAACCAATTGTACATGATATATCTATTGTTGTTTAAGAGCTTTGAACCAGCATAATCTGAGCCTCTGGTCCTGCCATAGAATAGAAACTTTTTGCTAGCATAGGCGACAAGAATTTTAGATTCTATTAACCACATGCGCGCTCCTCTGATTCTGCCCATATGCTGACTTTTTAAAAAACCCATTGTTCATGACGAGCTGGGCTCGTCATCAGTGTTTGAGGAGGCTACACCATGACGAGCCCAGCTCGTCATCAGCCTCGAAGGGGTTAAGGACACTGAGGTGAGAACTATCTCACCCGTTGGGACAGGTAAGAGTTGTATCTCAACTGTCATGATGTCATATGATTAAGTTTGACATGATTGTTTTTCCCTCCCTTGATATGTTCACACCTAAAGATTCTGTGATATTCAAACTTGTTTCTGATTTCATATATGGATTCGAAACAAAACTGAATTCCTGGGATTCATATTTCGTTGGCGATTTCTATGCCAGTTCATGTAAGTTGTCTCTTCCGTGACCTTGTTACATGGAGTTTGCTTTCCGTTGAGAGCTGAAACTGTATCCGGTTTTGGATTGCACTGATAACAGACTGCATGTTGCAAAGAAAGAGGCAGTAATATGGTGCCTCGCTATTTGGAAGACATTGGTCACTTCTGATTGGTAGTTTATGATGGCAAGGTTCAAAGCCTCCTGTGATTTGTAGAGATGAAATGTTTTTACTGTGTTTTGATTGGCTGCAGTTTAATGAGTAGTAAAGATTGAGAAGCATAATCTTTGCCTCCGTGTCCTTAATAGAATCTACAATTCTTGTTGCATATGCTAGAAAATATTCTACTGTCAATTGCTGCAACAAAGCATTTGTGGGAAACATAACAGCAATATGGTGCATTTATTGTGTTCCTTGACCTCATCAAATAACTACAAGCAAGTGATGGGGAGCCTGGCAAAACCCTGGATATGAGTGTGGTGAATAGTTCAAGAGCACATATAATGTAATGTCGAAGGCTGGTCGACGGGTTTAGACCAGGAGGAATTTAGAACCATTGTTACACCCTCATCTGTTTGGATTCAATTGACTCTTCGGTTTGCCTCTACTCACTAGTTCTTTTTTTCCAGGGCATATGTTTTTACTCCATAATGGGAACTCCTTACGCTATTTGCTAATGTCTATGCACTTGCATGATTTAGTCTTATTTTGTCATCCTCTACCGCATATTAACTCGACCTCCGTTCCATAGGAAATGGTCTGCTTCAGGACAGTCACCAGTCCTTTCCACCCTGCCTTGAAGGAGCCAAAGTCAGACTCCCATAAATTATAGGGAGGTGTCCAGCTTTGGCCAATATGAATGACTAACCACGTGAACAAGTATGAGAAAAAAGAAAGCCTGTGCACATTTAACCAAGGGAGTTTCACTCTAATCATTCATCAATGGCTGTCTTATGAACAAAGAATAAAGCGCAAGTAGGGTGGCTTACTTCAATGGCCCTCACCCCACAGTCACTGTGAGAAAGCTCTAATGGAGCAGCCCAACTTGCCCCCAAATTAATGCATACTTCTCAATTTAGTGACTATTTTTTAGGGTTGCTACAGAAGCTTAATTCAGGAAAGACTGAGGTTATAATTGGGAAACAACCCAATGTTTGGCCCACCTTGTGGTGGCTATTGCTTTCGGCTCTACTTCTTTTTCTGATGAATCAGAAAGGAACCATGGGGTTATTATTGAAATTAAGTAATCCTTTTGTTCCCCCTGTAAATAAATTGGCTGGGACCGGCTTTGCATGCAAGAGTTTAATGAAAATACTTCCTTTGGAAGATAAATATTGCCCACGCTATTCTTTCATAATTAAATTATTGTAGCACTACACTTTTTGGACTTTCTATAAAACTGATCGTGAGGCTTCATGTAATTTAGAGCTTGGCAGACTTCCCTATTGCTTAAACCCCCTCCATGAGCTAATGTGAAAGCTTTTTTTTTTAAGAAGTTTCAATGGATGCCTGTTCACATGTGCATTATCTATAAAACCTAATCTTTTAATCACAAAGCTACTACATGCACTGGTCTAGTATACCTCAGAAATAAATGTCAGTTTTATGCAGGCCACTTACTATGAAATCCTCATCACACTCCTCTTAAAGTCCCCCCTCCACACCCACATTACCACCCCCCTCCCCAACACCCTTTGCCTAACAAAATCAGGAGCCATGTTTTTTCGTATTTTGGAGCCATTCGTCAGAACCGGCTCTCTCTCGGTTTTATGATGGATCATTTTGTCTTTTACAAACTTCTTAAAACTAATCTGTCAAAATCCACTGACTGACACTGTTTGAGGTGCAGACCTTTTCAGCACTGCACTATAGAAAAGTAGTTGTCATTCATTCAACTACACGATCCAGCTTACAGTTCTTCGAACTGATCTGTATCACCGAGCCAGAATGCAGAAGCAACAGTTTTAGATAGCGCTCATCACACCGTATCGCACAGATCACCTTGCAACAAGGCAGAACCCAGGAGAATATAATGATTCGCCACATACCATGTACATTTTTTACCTTAAATTCAGGGGAAGAGTGACACAAACCATCCTCTGTCTGGTAAGCTACCGTCATAACGCACCCTCTCTTTAATACATCACAAATATCATGTTCCTACTCGCCATAATCAATTACACATTTTTTAGCTGAGGGCACCAAGGTCTGTATTACAAGATCTGTGTGTACAAGTTCACTGAACAATTAAAACGGCAGCCAAGAGGGGAAATTATTTGGAAGACTAAACCAAAAATCAACATTAACATCACTCACTGATACATGAGGGGCTTTTCTGGAACTGGAGAGATCAGTGCTGAGCAGATTAAGACATCACAGTCACCCATTCTTCTTTGGCATCAGACAGTTATATAGGACAATGATCACCAGATGCACGGATAATTACATTTTGTTTAAAAACAAGCCTGCTGGAAACTAGCAGACTGCCAGGATGTAATTAGGTAGGAAAACCATAATGGACATTTTCGTCTTTCAGATTTAAATAAAAAAAGACAAGAACTTAACCAGAATAGAATATGTAGCAGCAAAAAAGAGACCTATTTCAAGGTTTTTTTTTTTAAAAAAAAAAGGATTTAGTCAATAGTGATCTCTGTTCAAAAATGGATTGTTTTGTGACTGCAGAAAGTCCTGGTTTCCAAACCACAGCAAACTCCTTGCCTTTAATACCACAGCACCGTCATTTAGCGTGCGAGACAGTGCTGCACAAGTGCAATGCATCGTTGATTATAATACGACTTCTTTTGTCTTAAAATGTTGTAATCAACAAATTGGTGGGAGCAATTAGAAACCACCTACCCCAAAATACATAAAGTGTAGCACACTAGATCAGCATATATATATATATATATATATATATATATATATATATATATATATATATATATATATATATATATATATATAATACTATGTCCTCTACTTTATCAACATAATGATGTAAACAGCACAGTTACGCCCCCCCAACCGAGTCATTTCCACTGAATTCATTATTTGTGGCTCTCTAAAAGAGCGAGGACTACGAAATCATGTCTAGAGTTGTATCATTTGCATGAATATATGTTCATCAAGTCTGTGTTGGCGGAGGCATGTGCACAAACGACTGAAATCTAAATAAACCTAGAAGAAATATGGTTAATGGAGAAAGCACATTACAATAGCATCACGCTACCGCACAGTTTCAAATATAGAGGGCTGTTAAATTGCTAGAACGAGACAACTAAAACTAAGAAATGGATCAAAAAAACATACATTTCCAGCGTAATATCCAAAGCCCTGCCTGAAATCTGTCTGCGCAGCGGGATCTTTGGGAGCCTTACGTAATAACAGTGCTCGATGAGAAACAAGGATTATTTACAATGCTACGGGAGCCATTTTTTTTTAAAAAAAAGCTTTTGATGGCCACGTTTAATCAAATTTCCAAACCTTTCTAAAAATCCCCGGTCCTTGCATCCCATCTGCCACAGACGAAGCGTCGTTTTATACAAGGCACTGCGGTGACATCTTCGCTTCTCCCGGATAACCAGGCATTGGGGGATATACTGCCACTATGCGTCTACATCTCAGAATTATAGATATATTAAATGATTTTATAAAAGTATTTTATTAACGCACCCTCTGAGCGGTAATCTTATTAAACACAGACTTCAGGGAGCAGATTCTGTGGCGAGGAGCGCGTCTTACTCTTAATCCTGCCAGTATTTACTTCAAGGGTTAAGCAAAAGATTAGGCTGAATGAAGCCTTCTTCCGTGAGCTAAAGACGGATCGCCTATCTCAAATGAATACATCTCAGAAGAGAGCAGCATCATGCTAGCCCCGCGCATCGAGAAACAAAGAGTCTTCTCACAAGCATGCACGATGAACCAACCCTCCATCGGTGCATCGAAACCATTTCTTATTCAAGCAGAAATAATGCACATTTGTACAGACGCCGCTATTTACCTGGCCCTTTCCAGCGGCGCCGGCGGCGTTTTCGGCTGCTCCTTGGCACTCATTCTGCTTCTCGGCATCACGGGAGAGCGCTTCATGCTTGCTTTGAGGTGCCCGCTGTCAATGCAAGAGTTTGCAGCATTACGGTCGGAAAGAGCACACGCTAGCAATTACAAAGCTCCACCACGCCCCCGACACCCTGCCTCGCACTCCCCAACCTCTAGCCTCGGCCAGGGGCGTCCGGGACGGACAACCTTGGCCAGACGGGGAGGTGACAGTGTGACAAGTGCACCGAGGATCAGGCCAGCAAGACAAAGGCTCTGCCGCCAGACACGGAGGCAGCCCCGCCAGCAGCGAGGGTCACACCGCTATCGGAAGCTGAGCCGCACACCTCTTTCTTCCCAGCAACAGTCACATGATTGCGCGCAGTGCCACACAGCCCCACCGCTCCAATGGAAGCGCTCAGTCTAAACACACAAGACGGTATTGCGATGAGATTATTATTGGGGCACAGCAATAAACCCTTCAGCTCGGTCTGTATGCAATGATGCAGCAGCTCGCGCACACTGTCACCTGGGCCATCAGCAGCCTGCCACTCACATCAATACATGCCGGAGCGGGCTCAAGTCCCAAGCCCAATCTCTCCAAAGGACATCAAACCCGTTTTAGCGCTCGCGCACAGCGTACTTTAGTAAACTTACAATTGAGGTGGCACTCTGAATGAAGCGTAGCGTTTTAATGTTTCAAGAAAAGAAATTTCACCATCGACACACATAAAAATTAGACTGTTAGTGCTATCAAAGAATTATCGTTTTAAATAATGTAAACTGAAAGCCACTTCAGAGAAGAGTGATCAGTGGATTGCCCTCTTACGTGAATCCCTTCTGAGGTTTAATCATTAGAGCGGTGAATCCCTTCTGTGGTTTAATCATTAGAGCGGCAGACCCTGATGCAGAGGTCTAGCCCGGCGGGTCTTGGTCTCAAAATTCCACGGACCTGACAATTCTCGCCTCGGTGCCTATTCCAATCATGGAGTCCCACTCTGCAACTCTGGGCAATAGCTTGCTTAATCTCCACAACGGCCCCCACAATGCTAAGGATGCCTGGCCTCCACCTTGGGGGTGCCCAGGAGTGGACGCCTCACAGGGAAAGCCAGGATGGGTTCCACAGCGGTATTCATACAAGCGCCTTGAGACCCTTGCGGTTAGTAGTGCGCTATACAAGTATCAATTTACACAGCAGATGCCAATAGGTATGTGTGAGGATGCTTTCAACCAAGCCAGGAAGAGCCAAAACAGAATGGGATTTTCTGATCAGGCGCTACAATGGTTCTTTTTCATCCTTCCTTCATCACAGATCACAAAGAGTCAAGGCAAACCACTCTCTTTCTCAGCCCTCTCCGGTACTCATGGGGGTTCCCCAGGGGTCCTCTATCTCCTATTCTCTTCAACCTTTTCTTGGAACCTCTTGCTAACTCACTAAACAATTCTCTTCCACATGTATGCGGACAACACAGATCTCACTCAACACCACCATAACATCTATTCAAAACTGGTTAACGGAGAACCACCTTCTGCTCAATACTTCCAAAACGTAATTCCTGCTCATCTCCCATCCGAACCACATCTCCAAACTAGACCTTTGGCTGACTCACCTCACTGCTTTCAACTACACTCCTCATCACAGATTCAGCCAACTTGCAATCACCACGGACAAGCACCTGAATATGAAAAATCATATCAGCAATGTATGTAAGGGAGCATATCACTCGATGAGATCACTCAGAAATATCAAACCTTTCCTTCCACTAAAGGATTTCAAGCAGGTGGTCCAAGCGCCTGTCTTGCAGAGGCTAGACTACGGCAGTGCTACCTTCTGTGGCCTTCCCAAATATGCCCTGGCTCCACTAAGGGAATCACTAAACACTGCGGCGAGACTGGTTCCAGATACCAAACGAAATGAACATATAACCCCCGTACTGAAATCTCACAAATGGCTGCCCTATGAAGCACAAAATCAGTTAAAGATTGCTGTTCTGACGCACAAAGCCCTTCACTTCAATTCTCCCATGTACCTTGCTCAAAAACTTGCACTATCCTGTGGGGTAAGAGCCTCAAGAAGCGCCTCTACCTTCCTCTTGAAACCACTCATCCTTAACAAAAAGAGAAGTTGTAACAGAGCTTTCTCTGGTGCTGCTCCAAAGATATGGAACTTTTTTCCACTGGAAGTACGCAGAATCTCCTCAGTGACTGCGTTCAAATTGGAAGCCAAAAGATTCCTAATGAACAAATTCTTACCCTACGAGGGATAGGCTCACTTGCCCATTGTCATTGTTCCTACTACCATTGTACCACCATTTGTTACTGCGAGGGCTTGAACAGGAGTTCAGAAAAAGTTTTTTGTAAGAAATTATTTCACTTTCTTTAGAAAAGAGCGTTGGTACTAGACTGCTCTTGTTTTTTGGCAATGTGCTCCTTGCAGGTGATGTTGGAGTCCAGGGTGAATCTAAGTGACTTGGCATTCAAGGGTTCTTAACCATGATGGTTCATGTCATTGAGTGTGATTCTAAATGTTTGTTGTTCTTGGCACAAAACAGGAATTCTATCTTGGTTGGGTTGAGATTCAGGTAGTGCTGGACATACAGGTCTGGATTTAGTGCAGGCAGTGTTTGAGACATTTTATGTCTGAAGCAGAGGGGACTTTCAAGCAGAGTTGTGTGTCATCAGCATATTGGTGAATCTTGATGCAGTTATCTGTGAGTGGAGCACCTATCAGCATCATGTAGTGTTGAAGATGAAAGGAACTGGAGGTGCCCATGTGAACAAACTGGTGTTGGCTAGAAAGGTAGGAGGAGAGCCAGTGAAATACATTGCTGGTGAATCCCATTTGAAACTCCAGGCTCAACTATGTCGAAAGCAGCTGAGAGGTCCAGGAATAACAGGAGGCGTGGCTCGTCTTCATCTGTGGTCAGGAGGGCATTGTCTATGATGTATAAAGTAACAGTCTTCAAGCTGCAGTGTGATCTGAAGCCAGATTGAAAGTTGTGCATGAGATGGTTAGCATTAAGCTCATCTTGGAGTTGAACATAGACTGCTTTTTAGATGATCTTGCCAGTGAATAGTATGTGTGGGATGGGTCGGTAGTTGGAAAGGTCATCAGGGTCAAATGTATGTTTCTTTAAGATCATGAGGATCATGCCTTTCTTGAGAGTTTCTGGGAAGATGCATTGAGTGAGGAAGGCCATGACAATGGTGCGAAGAGGTGAGTGTCCCAAGGAGAGCTTTGATGAAGGACCAGGGTAAGACATTGTTTCCATAACAAGTGGGTGTGAGGGAGTCAAGCATGTTTCGCGAGATTTGCAACAGAGAAGTCTTTAAAGAATAACCATTCCTGGATTCTGTGGAAAGGAGAGGGCGTAAGAGATGAAGCAGGCATGATGTTGATGATGTGCTGTCGGATTCTCCGTATTTTTTCCACTGAAGAGATTAATGGCACTGAACTCTTCTGTAGTCTGAGGAAAGATGGGTCCATCAGGGGGCTGATGCAGTGGCTGCACTTGTTTTGATTAGGGCCATTCTGAACTGAAAAGCTGCGAGTCTTCATCCTTGGTTTCACTTCACTAATTAAGCCTCTCAGCATTTTCAAAGTACTCACTAGTACAAATACGTTTTTTATTACTGTTATGTACCGTCTTTTCAAGCCTCTTCAGGTTCTATGTGTAAACTCTTCTCGTTCTACTACTTTGCCCACTAATACCTTTCAAATAGTTGGTTTTTCCCTGCAGCATTGTCAAGTGGTTATTTAAATCACCAAACTACCAGTTTAATATGACACATTGTCTTGTATACTCAAGTGCCTCCTCTAATTGATCTCGTACTGAAAGAGCAATTTGATCTGCACCTTTCATTGGACTGCCTCCCCTCCATCTTGATCCTCAGGCTTTTCGTTTTCCAGCCCTCTGGTGGAGAGGTGCGCACTGCGGAGGCTCACTTTTCGCCATGTACCCACAACTAGTCCAGGAGAGGCTTAGCTTAGTCTTCAATATCCCTTTAATTGCTCTACAGTGGTCTGTCTCAGTGCAGCTTGAGCAACAGAATCCATGGTACAGAAACCGTTTTAGCCCACAAATGGGGACTTCACCTTCCAGGCACTGTGAAAGCTCAAAAGTATAGCAGCTATCACAGGTACTTGTGAGTCACAACGCCCAGAGGTAGCAATGATTTTCATTTCACAAAGCAAACATTTGCAGGAATTAAACACTATGCAAGGCACTTTGTTACAGTCACATCTAACTGGTTAGACAGACAGGACTTCAACAGCATAAGGTCCCAATACTTTCCTTTGGAGAAGGAGGAGGGAGAAGTATAAGACTGCACAAATCACTGAAGGTTAACTATCAAGAAGTGATCATATTCTTTTAGACAAAAAGTGGCTATTTTTAATAAAAAATATATATAATCTATAAGATCAGGTCTATGAAAATTCTGGGTTACCATACAAATCTGATAACCCATATTTCACATTTAAAGAAGTCGGTTTTCAAGTTCTGACTCTTAAATTAAGTTCTGCTAAAAATGCAAACATAAAAAGATAAAAGTATATATAATAAAAATATATTAAATGGAATTGGAGGATTAATGTATTAAAGTTGTTACTTTTCCATGTTTAAAAAAAATGTTACTTTTCTATTAATCGATTTCATATTTCTCATAGAAATTATCAGGATCTCAACAGTGTTCAGGTAGACTAAGACGTTTTAGGGAAGAATATAAGCTATTATTCAATTTACGATTTCCACTGAAAAAATGCTTGATTGCAAATGTTGTTGTAAGGAAATTTCACACAATGTGCATGGTTTTAAAATGTGCCCATCGCTAGACAGGAAGCTTGACGAGTAGAAAGCTCACATGTACAGTAAAACTAATGTGTGTTTGTCAATAAATAAATGTAAAGTATTCTATATATTGCTCTAAAACGTGTTTAACGTTAATTGGGTCCATGCAACTTAAAAAGATAGGCCCCTTTGCTAACCTGAAACAGAAAACAGTTGATATGAGACCACATTTACGTACTAGTACTTTTGGAGGCTATAGAATCAGGTAGTTGTTTTCAATGGGTAACAGGCAACATGCCTGCAAGGGACCTTTTGAATACAAGTAAGAGTTTTTTTTATCCCTCTTCTGACGAGGAGAGAACATCTTTTCAACAAATCTTTGAGAGGACCATAGAAGAATAATTATGTACAATGATTCCATTGTTCGCATGAAAATTTGATATCCTCAGGTGCAAAGGCTTGACTGAGACCTTACATAATGCTGAAACCAAAGTTGTGTCCAGCACAGTACCTGGCAAGCATGCTGTATGGAACAATGGCCTCTACTGCGCACAGCTGTGTTTGTGTAAACTCTTCACAATACTGACAGGGAGAGGATGGGGGCTTTTGAATGGAAAATATGCTAAGATTAAAAATTTCAGAATCACCATACTGGTAAGATTATCCAATTGTTGTAGCATTTTTGAAACATGCAAAACGTGCAAATTTTGTATGAAAAGTATCTGAGTGTTTGAAACATTATTTGATTAACTTAAGATCTCGCATGTGAAAATCGTTTTTCTAAGCCACTTAGAAAAGAAAATAATTCTATTAATAGTGATGCAACATTTTCGTGTATTGGGCCATTCATTTTTTTTAATGGATGTAGTTTCTGATGTTCTACTCAACTTGCTTCTGCTCAATTTCCCTTCCCAATCTGTCGCCCGCTGCAAACCATTTCTCCCTTGTTTTTGCTAAGCATCAAGTGAATGTTGTAAATGTTTTAGTAATGTACATTGTTAGAAAACATGCATTGTTAACGAAACTTCTGTTGTGTACTCAAAGTATCATTTTCAAAGACTTCCACTAGAAGTGATGGTGCCGACGAGCTAATTCTATGAGCCATTGTTTAAGAAATGTTTCTTTTTATGTCCTACGTCTCTGGAGAGCCATTGCTGAGGGAGCAGATGTGAAAACTGTGTTGTATGTATGACGGAACCACCTAAGCCATTACCACACATGGATTTATAACGCGGTCATTACGACAGGGCCGGCTCTAGGCTCATGGTGGCCCTGTGCAGGGAGCGTAGGTGGGGGCCCTGGAAGAGGGGGTCCGGACGGGGCGGAGCTCAGGAAGGTGACACTAGTTAAGCCAAGTAATTAGATATTTTAGCATTATTCACTTTCCCTTAATTTCCATTACATATGATTCTTAGCTGGCAGCGACACCTCCTGTCCAAACGCACTCACCCAGACATACAAGGGCAGTAGATTACACTGCTGGAGAGACAGACATGAGGAAAGATATTTGAATTCACGGCCTTGGAATGGGTGGAATGGGCTGGCATACATCATAGCTGTAATACCCTGCTCATAAATGTTAATCAGGGATCAATGATGCTTTGCAATGTCAGTAACTTCTGTAACATGTCAATTACACGAAGATATCATGACAAATGTTGGACAAATATTATGTGATGTAGAATGTATAAAGAAATGCCAATAACGATATGTTTAAAAAAGGAGAATGGGACGTGTCCTGGTACCTCTTGAAAGGTAAGGGCTAGAAAGAAAGGTGAATTGGTTCCAAGTTCAGAGTGACGAGACCTTGGGAGCAAGCCATGGGAGAAGAAAGCTCTGTCTGTTGAGGCTGAGAGGGACAAGTGGAAGTCTTTTTGAGGCAGTGTCACAGTATTGTTCTTCTTCCAGGACCTGGTGGGACTCTTCCTTACTAACTGTGAGAAGCTGTCCGCTAAGAGCCTGCAGACACTGCTTGACTTCATCCTCACTCTGGGCTCCTTGAGTCTCTTCGGCTGCGGTAACATTTTCTACGAAAATGAGAATGTGGGTGGCTCCGAGGACTACGACTGCCTGGCGAACCCATCCCGGCAGCTTCGAGTCAAGGACTTCACTTTTCAGGATTTCAGACGCCTGAGACTTCTTAATCTCGGGAGCGTGACAAAAGGAGTGGACGTGAAAAGACTGATTCAACCTCTGACCTGCTTGACCGCCCTTGACCTTTCTGGGATCTAGCTGTCTGACCTTGGCTTCCTCACACAGTGGAAGGACAGCCTCGTCTCTTTAGTGCTTTACAACACTGACCTGTCCGAGGATCACATCCGTGCAATCATTCAGCTGCAGAAACTTATGTCAGCATCTGGCACCGGCTCTGCCCAGGGATGTCCTGGCTCACATTATACATCTTATTGTCCCTCTAATTTTCACCCATATATTTTTCTTCCTAACGAATCTGGCTGTGTGTCCTTAAAATGCCCTTCTAGACCTTAGGGTTAAGGGTACATTTTCCATACTCGTGGGGTGTCCTGTCCAGCCCTGGACAAGTGAAACTGAGTGAAAACAATAACGCTCATGCTGCCATCAGTGCTTAATTTGTAAAATATGAAGTGCAGGTGCTGAAATGTTTGTCGGAGGCCACACCTACTTTTCGCTGGCTCCACCCACTTACAACACATCATCAAAAAGTCTGCAACCTTGAATTTTTCTTCAAAGGACTCAAAATCAGCCTCAGAACCTTGCCACCCAAAAGAACATACGTCAAAATCATCTAACATTTCTCAAAGAACTTTATTTAATATTTCATGGACAGCCAAATGTTCTCCTCAGAAAATAACACCCATGGTGACTTCAGCACTAAGAGGGAAAAGAAAAACAAGAAGTGTTCCTGCAACACCAATATTCATGTGAAGAAATTCAACGTTCATTGACCCACTAATACCCACCTCCCATAAAGCCAGAAAAACACTAGTCATCTTTGTCCCTTTCATCTAACTTTTGCACAGACCATCAAGGTCAACGAGCCCTATCATCGCCTCTACCCTTTCAATATAAAACAAGTGAAACCATATCACACTATCCAAAAATGTCCAAAGAAGATCCTGAAAAAACCTACTAACAAACAAGCCAAAAAGTTATAGGGGCTCTCCTCAGCCAGGCAAGGGAAAACATTGAACACATCAACACATCAACGTCAACTGCCATGTAAAAGAATATATCACAAAAATCTAACCACACTCAAATAAAAGCACCCCATTAGCCATAAAAAAACATCTTTGGATGGCAAGCAATGCATGCTTTTGAGACAAATCAAACAAACAAATTAAAACCTAGGAAAAAGAAGCATCAGCGGTGCACCGAAAGAACAAATTATTATTGACACTCTTTCTGGTGGATACTTAACTGCAGAATCCTCACATTAAAATATATCCCGGGCACCACAATAGGTCCAAAGAAATTCGTAGCATTGCTGAGGCAAACTGCTATGTTGCCATGTGGCTCCACTTTGTCCCTCTACCGCCCCGGAAATGATATAGTGGAGTACGGTTGCCTTCCACCCTACTGCACCCTAATATGCGAAGTGTGAACAACAGTTGGTAACAGTGTGCTGATCACTAAGTTGGGAACTCATAAGTTGTTAAAAGAAAAGAGAAAGCTGAGACGGGAGGGCAGCGAGGCATCTGAGGTCTAAAAATTCACCAGAAAGAGCGTGACTCTATGTAACTATGTGTGGATAATGCATCCTGCCAGTCATGGATCGTCCTGTTTTGAGATTTTCTTTTTGAAAAAAAAGAAAAACTGTTCAAACTGTGAAATGCAGAAGCAGGAATTGCCGTAACAGTGGTTACTGCCTATGCATTCTAAATGACCGCCAGCTTGGCAGTCCTTTATAAATGTGGCAAATGGTCCCTCAACCAGGAGGACATGGTAATTTACTCCATCCCCCAGACAGAACAATGGCCTGTCCATTCATTTATGAATAAGCCCCTGAGTAATATATGTTATTGCTCTAGTCTACACATTTCTTCAATAATTACAAACTGTAAATATGATCTTTTCGTGACAATTCTAATGTGATAACCAGAGGTTTCCATCTCACTACACAAGGCAAGGAACATATTTGATAACTGGAAGCAAGACTGTCTAAAACTGCTGTGTCTTTGAAGACCTCTACTCTGGATTTTTCTGTTTTCTGCCTCACGTTAGTTCAGCACTGTGCATTAGCATGCAGGGGTTTAGTGATGCATTCCCGGGCCTACACACACTCCCTGTGTTTTCCCCTTGCCCTGAATCTCTTATGTGGGGGGCGGGGGGGGCAGCATGCCCATGGGTATCCCCCATAGTTACTTCCGGGTTGGGGTGGGCTTTCTGGAGGGCATTTATAAGCCTAAACCCACATGGCTTTCTCCTCTTTGGAGCTTTGGTGGGGTCTGGTTCAAGTATGTTAACATGCTTCCACCCAAATATAAATTCGGGAGACATAAGATTCAAACCCCGGTGGGATCTGCCATACAGGACGTAATACAAAGATCAAAGCATGTTTACTATTGAGCTGCCTGTGCATGAAAGTCAGGAAATACATTTGCTAACGCTCGAATATCTACATTGAAGGTATTAAGTGCCAACACAAGTAAGGATCCCATGTGCTTCGATTTTATGGTGTTGTGGAGGATATACTTACTTTGAACACGGTTTTCCAGTGGGACATGTTTACTTGCTAGTGGCCTGTTAATGCTTCTGCGATGGAAGCAGTTTCAGTATCTTTCATCCTACGTTTTGTTCGGCAATCTCAGTGCACGTTACCCTATGAGAGTCTTTAATTAAGTGAGTATTCAAGATGTGATTTGTGAACGTAAATCTTGTAGAATTATCTGCATACTTCCTGTAGCTAATAGTGCAAAAGTAAATCAACTTCAACCCCACATATCACAAACTACTCCAAAGTATAATCAATGGTTCAGTGAGGATTTTAGATAAATAATAACACACTCTGCTCGGCGTACTTGAAGGATGCTTCAAAAACATTTCTGAAATTGCCTCATTTATATTAAAAAACGGCCATAATTAAAAACAAATCAATGCCATTGTACTTGCACAAGGTGCCCAGCGCTGGAGGCTGCGAGACATCCGTGGTTTACTTCAGTTCATACGTATATGAACAAAGTGAACTGTAAAGTAACGGAGTGCCGAGTCCAAGCCTTGCCCTGAGAAATTATGCCTCGCAGCCCCTGGCCCCGGGCACCGTGTGCAAATACAATGCCACTGACTGCCCAGGCCAAGAGGATAAGGCTGGAACTTAACCCCTGACCTATCACAATAACTATCCGATCTAAAAGAGGACTTCAAGCTCTTTTTCTTTACGTTTTGCGCATTTTTAAGTAACTGGTTGAACCCTCGCCAGGCTAGGCTGTAGTTCTCCGCACTGGGGCAACCTAACCCTGTGCTGACGACACGGGCCTTTCCCAACAGCCCTGTGTTAATTCAGTTAAATGATTTGTACTGCTGGACACACAAACACTTTACTCTGCCATGCTTGTCAGCAGCACCTATTCTACTGCACATGCCAGAGGCTGGGGCCCTGTGCAATCATTGATTCTTCATCTGCGGTAGCTGGAGCTAACGCGGTGACCGTGACGTCACACACCACCCACCACAGCCATGCTCATTAAAAAAAAACAACAACTATTGGGTCTACACTTACGGTTAGGTGATGGTGGGCAGTGGTTGTCTGCCTTTATTAATGGATAACTGCGATGGGCCTGCTGCAGTCTGCACTCGACGTCGTCACTCGTTAGCCAGCAGTTACCACTCGCTTTTGTTTCGTGGCGCACTGGCGGGGAACAGGTGTGCTGTGCAGGGTCATGGCATTTAAAAGAAAATGTATGCACGCTGCCTGCCGCACTGCCGTACGGGCGCGCAGAACTAAATCCAGCCCAAATTGAGCCCAAACAGGTTCACGCCCACCGGAAACATTGAACTAAGGACGGACGGCCGCCGCCTAAGTAAAGCAAATTTGCAATGCGCATCCTCACGACCAATTACATTTGAATGTGGAATTTGGAAATGGAAAAATCAATAAATGAGGGTTAGAGTCGGACGGTCTGGACACAGAACTTAATCATATAATATCATATGTGATCGATCGATGTGAATATTTTTATTGGCTCTCACAGCCACTGCCACAACACTCGGACTTCAGCGCAGACTCTGCAGTACTGCTTCACCGGGACTCGGCCACAGGAGAAAAGCACCGGCACAATTATTAAGCACTGTCTGCCATTGCATGGAGGCCGCCAAATCCTGCCAGGGGGCCGCCACTCCAGTGATCCTTCCGATCTGATCCTCGTCGTGGCGGCCCCTGGGGTTTGGCGGCCCTGTGCAGGTGCACAGTTTGCACATGCCTAGGGCCGGCCCTGATTACGACTGCAACACTACCACGCAAATCTTTCCAACACAAATATTTTCCACATTTGCTTTTACTACGAAAATTCATTGTAAATGCTTGTATGGTAATGTCATATTCGAGATAAAAATTTAACAGGCAAGTATTTCATCAATTTGTGTGTACCTCAGAAGTCAAAACACCCTTCTTCTAGAGCTACCTAAATTCAGACAAGCTAAAG
This sequence comes from Lissotriton vulgaris, assembly GCF_964263255.1. NCBI lineage: Eukaryota > Metazoa > Chordata > Amphibia > Caudata > Salamandridae > Lissotriton > Lissotriton vulgaris. Next base: position 716,448,980 of record NC_141689.1, on the reverse strand, counting down.
CACAGAAAATCATTCTCTGGGCTCATTATGGCAGCTTGAAACTCGCAGCCCCCCATCCCCAGGACACAATCTTCTGTAAGCAACACTGACAATTCGTAAAATAAATTCTATACGGATTCTACATACTCCTATTGTAAGAGGAAATGTGTCTGAGTCTAGGTTATTCACAGTTGTTTAACCCTCTACCATCTTGATGCAATTCTAATTCTGTGGTAATGTAAAGCACCTACATTCCAACCAGTCCACAGGTAGTATATAAATGGACAAATAAAATAATTGTGCCCTCTTTGAGAAAGAAAAAAAAACTCCTGTGCAATGGCTCACTAACCCAGCTCAAACAATACTACTGCAACCTGGAAACTGAAAAATCCCCAATATTTGAGGCATGCATTCTCCACTTACCATTAAACTTTGTAGTAAAATAAAATACTGCTCAGAGAAGGTACATAGAGTACTAACAGCCTCCAAGAACTATTCAAAGTGGTTAAAAGATTTGTCTCACCTCAAAACACATCCTTTTCCGTCTCTTACACACAAGAACTGTGTGACACCCTAAACATATTCTCCACAGTAAAATAAAATATAAAATCAAGAAAGCCAACGTCAACTCAAACTTTATTTCCACTCTCCCAACAAACCCTATGAAGCAAATCATGATAATGCTCTTCTTCCCGCCCATCTGTACTGTACAAGTGCTTTCTCTAATTATACAAATAAAAACCAAAAAAACAAAATGTACACCAAAACACAAGAACCACTGTTACTGCCACAATCCAGGCAGACATCCTGATCCACATTCACCAACAGCTTACTGGAGGCAGATACGGTCCTAAAACGCTTCTTCCTTCAAAAAGATTGACTTGATCTTGGGATCTCAGGAACTATAAGCCTGTTAAAAAGTTCCTGTCAGACTTCAGTGCTATATTATGAGTATTGCAAAGTCCATAACACATGCCAAACCAGCTTCTCGCATTATCAGAATATTCACTTTGTTGCGGTAAACTGCAATCATGTTTATTCTTTTTACTGAACAGTCAACATGTATTTTGCATGAGGAAGGAATCCTGTGGTCTTCCTCAAGGCAAGAGTACCCCTTCTTCTAATAAGTACAGAAAACACTTTCCCATCAGAATCACCTAGTTTTCTGCACATAACCTTGATTTTCTTCAAGATTATTATCTAACTGTATGGTATCTACCCAAGTTAAGCACTTAATAGTGTGACCCCTGTATCCCCTGCAGGTCACATGTTTGTCCACTAAAGAGGCAAACACAGACCTTTTTGTTTCTTCAGTCAATAACTTGAGTGCCATCAAATTGAAACAATAGAAATCCCTTCCATTTACATCACTAAAGAAACATTTAACTTTATAAACAAGTTACATATTTAAAAAATATATCCCTGTCCATCAGATCACCGGATTTGCAGGACCCATTTATTCAAATCAATGTAATAGCTTGGAAAGAAGCATGGAATGTTGTTTGAGGACCTCATATTATTTCTTCCCACCAATATTGACACTTATAGAAAATCTAATGTGTGAGGGGATAGCCAAGATGACGGAACCGAAAAATCTTAGAATTTCCAGAGAGTAAATGAAAGTAACATTCCCTCGACGGAGGCAACTGGAGGACAAATAAAGTAGGTAATGAAGGTGGTCCAGGAGAAGGCAGAGAAAAGAGAAATAAAAACATAAGACACAGAGAAAACAACCACTAGCGCAGATATATATGATGGGGCTTCTTAAATTCAAGCTCCTGAAAAGATGGAGATGCTATTAGAATGAATGAAGAAGAGCAGGAGAGAAGATGAAGAAGGAAACTCCACCTATAAGTGACACCTATGGTCTGGCAAACTTGAAGCTATGGTAAGGTGGTGAGGCAAGGAGAACCCTGGTGATTGGGAGCTAGGGAAGCCACCATAATTGCCCTTACTAATAGAAAGCAGTAAAACGACAAACTACATTAATGTGGCCGACAACCATGGAAGGAGAGAGAACCATAAAGACAAGGCAGTTTAGGACCGAGTCTCAAGCTGGGTGAAACAGACCTGTTCCCTTTAGTCAATTTAAATAAAAAAAATAAAAAGACTGCCATTTTCTTAGTAAATAACAGCACATTCAGTGTGCAGATATTTGTTCGGGATTACACAGCTTCTGCAGCAGAAAGACCGCAAAAACAGGACATACGTGGATGAATTATCCATGCTCCGTAGGCAATTCTACAAGTATTTACAATTCCACCATGCCCTGACCCCTATATCAAGGACCTCGCAGCTCTTCCAGAATTTAACCTGTTAGAGGGTAAACCTTTCATGGGAGACCTTGGGGATCATAACTTAACTAAGATCACCAATAGAACTACCAACTTAGATGCTCTGCGTGCTGCTTGGCAGAGCGATCCAAGCCAGATTGATGACGATAATTGGATTGAGGCATTAGAGTTCCCATGTGGGGCCGCTGTTTCCTCTCCTCAGCGCATTATCCAATTCAAATACCTTCATCGCGTATACTATACCCGGCACCAGCTTTGGAGAATGGGACTCATGGCCTCCACCATTTGCCTACGATGTTGCAACGGCAAAGGTACCTTTCTCCACACAGTATGGGCTTGAAGGGCTCTCGCCAGGATCTGGAGGGGGATTATGGCGTGTTTCACCAAGGTCTTGGCCTGGGACCTTCTCATGTCCCCAAAATAATCCCTCTGCACACCACCAACAATATTGGGGGTAACAGACATAAACGCCACACACTTTTCCTTCGTCTTACCCTGGCTAAGCGGGACATAGCTAGACTCTACTCTGGAGGGCTGACCCCCCCCCCCCCCAACTGGACGTATGGAAGCGGGGTATTGACTTTTTGTAGGGGCTTAGAGATATCGATATTCAGGGCATGGGCTGCCCTCAGAAAGACACTCAAATCTGACAACGTTGAGCTGAAATATCGTGGCATGATCCTTGAGCCTCAAACCTCAATGGACAAACAACTAGAAATTGAATTCCGATATGATGAACTAATCTTATGAATTGCTTTACAACTTATGTATGTGGCAGACTTCGAGGCATGGGCTGGCTGGATGAGGGATCACAGTTGGATGAAGTGTACTCAGTAGTTTTTTTGACTTGTATTTCTTTCTTTCTGCTCGCAAACGTTGATAACAATGCCATAAATAATATGATGGTCTGTATGTATCTGCACAGGGCCTCCTGGGCCACGTCATAGCGGAAAACCAAAAAAACTCCGTTTGAAAATATGTGACTACGTTTCACATGGACCAGTAGCAACCAAGAGTAAGTGGGTACCGTACCTGCTGATCTGGACGGGAATGCATGAATGCCAGAGACAACCCAAGGGGAAATCATAAACTGCTGAGAACAACTCGAACTGGAGAGCATGGATGATGGGCCTAGTGTAAAGAAAAACAAGGCGGACTCAAAGAATGTTCGCAATTAGCATGCTGGTCTAAGCGTCAGCAGGCCGAAGGAAATAGAGGGGGAAAAGTACCAGATGGTCTCTGATACGGCTGATTTACTGGTATGCCAGAGGGGTGAGTCGAAAGGGGCATACAGAGTGGAGGAGTTTCCCAGCTTTGAGAGTAATGAGAAATAGTATGTGAAGGGGGTTAAGAGGACAGTTGGTTATCACTGGGGCTCAACCAGGTCAGAGAGAAATGCATCCAAGTCTCTAGGCACTGGCCTTCATCGAAGACCTCTAGCCTCCTCCCTATAAAGGGAGGTGCTTTCCGCTCTGGCCCAGGAAGCCTTGGTCATCAAGAAAATTCTATGACTGCGGGCTATGCAATATAAAGAAAGAGATTAGTTTCAGTCAAGCATTTGGAGAAATTAGCTTAGGGTACTCTCAGGCTCGCTCTCATTCCCTTTAGAGTACTGGTCTACCATTGTCTCTCCCCCAGGCATCTCAGGTGGACTGTAATAAAGTCTGCACGAGATCAGAGAGGGTTTTACTGAGCCAGTTAACAAGCCGACGCCAGCGGCAAAGGTATAGGACAAGTGGAGGAGCCTAGGCATATAAGGCTTGTTGTTTACCAGATACAGCTTAGTTTGCAGAGTGTGTCATAACCACCCATACGTCAAAAATTCTTCCTCAACAAGACAGAGCTGCTCTCTAATGGTTTGAAATGACAAGTTCCCCGTTTCCGAAAAGATCCACACAGTGTTTAAGCCCGCTTAGCCCCAGTGAGATAACTCTTCAGCATCCTACAGTCCTTTTAAGAAGTTCGAGGAGGTTTATTTCCAGGCCCAGGGGAGGTATGTTTAGTCAAGGATATACCCTGGGCAAAACAACACAAAGCTATCAACAGAAGATGCAAGGGGGCACCAAGGGTTTAGCAACCAGGACTATTACCATTAGAATGTTAGCCCGGCCAAGAATGGGTTCGGCAGAGTACATCTCTTCTTGGGAAAGTCCTGCTACTGGAGCTGCATAACTAAATAATAATGTTCAAAATTGAGAACTGCTAAGCTTCCTTGGTAAACTGGAACCTTAGGTTTGGAGAGGGCCACTCTCCAGAATTAATTATGCCAGACGAATTCCCCTAGGAGAGAATCCCGCTCATGAAAGAATCTGTGGGGCAGGAACACTCAGAGGTTAGTAAAGTAATACAAAAGTCAGTCGGGTCAACATGACCATTTGGGAGACAACCCATGACGGATAATAATGGCAAGGCCCGACAGAGGGTGATTACAGCCTTAGACGAGTTGCCACCCAAAAGGTCTGTATCATCAAGTCCCCTCCCACAGGATGGGGCACCCATCCAAGTCCATTCACACCAGTCCAACAGCTGGGCATAGGGGTAATAGGCAGGAATTCAACTGAGTGAGGCCAGAGTGCTCTCTAAACGTAGCAAGTAACTGAGCCACCAAGAAGCAGTTCCCAGAGAGATCCAACAGACACGTTAAGAGTTCTGTGGACACCATTTTAGTCACAGTAGGCGTACTCACACACAGCTCAACTATATTGCCACTGAGAGACAAACACTGTCATGCAACATGGCTAAACCCCATGGACAGTCCCTCTTCCAGACAAGGTATTCTTAGACAGGTAGAGAAACTACGGAGGACGAAGAGGTCTTAACAGTCGGATAAAGGTTACTGGTGGTATTGTCTGGGAAAATCCACAACAAGCTGGATGCCATGGAACACAGAACGGTGGCTTACGAGAACAAGCTAGACCAAGTTGAGCCATGGCTAACTAAGGCAGAGAGAAAAATTGCCTCCATAGGTGCTGCAGATACAAGAGGAGCTATCAAAGACAACCACATTCTATAATTGTGTCCAACTTCAATTATGTATTTAGAAAACGAAGTAAATCACCAAGAAAACATATAAAGAGCTAGAACAGTCATGATACAGTGATGGACCCTGAATGACGAAGAGTCTAGTCTAGTCTCTGCGTTCTATACAGTTTTCCACAGTTGTCCCTTAATCAGAAGTGAAACTCACCAAACTTATAAGTGTGGCACAACTTCCAACAAGCGCGTCAGTGCAGAATAAAAGAAACAGAGGTAGGACTTCTGCAATTTTTCAAGGAGAGAAAGAGTACAAAACAATTCTAAATGAAGCAGCTGTAAAGGGAGAACTGCTCCACCAAGGGTCAAGAATTCTCATGTTCTCCGATTGTGCCACAATGACAAAAAAGAGGTGACAAAGGATGCAGGATTCAAGAAAAGATGGGAAACCAATTTTAAGCTTCAATTTTCTACCTACATAGTTATAAGTGGTCATAAGTGGCAAAACCTTAACTTTCACCGAGGTAGTAGGGGGCCGCAATTCTCTTATTTAAATCAACAAGTGTTTCTCCTCTTTTCACCTACCCACCTTTATCTTTCCTTTCCATATCGAAGGTCATGACACTTCGTTGTTTCCTGACAAAGATGTAAGGTATACTTTCGGGGTCTTGTGGGCAGAGATGTTGAATATGTCCCAGATCTTAACCATTAGGTGTGGCCTACACCACTGTTCTTCATGTTATGCGCAAATATTGTTGCTAAAAGCTGCGGTGAACAGTTCTGCAGCTAATTACAGAGCACCCCTACCTTTTGGCTTGGTTAGTGCTAAAGAAATCTCATATACATACAACAAATTGAGAAGCCATAATTAGGCATATCCATTTTGGCACTGGACTTCAGAAGAGAATGCCAACATGACTGAGCCGATTTTCAAAAGATTTTATCAGTGCATGGAAACAGCAAATGATTCAAGGCCTAAAAATCAAGTGTTGTCCCAACATGCAATAGAAATCTGGAATATGGTTTAAAACCTCCAGCACAGGGACTGAAAAAGAGTACCTACTTTATGGCCTTTCATTTTCATGTAAGTGGGCACCAAAATCCGATTTTAAGTGAATTAGCAATGTAGAAGATGAGGCGTACTGTGGCAGAAAAGAAGAAAGGATTTGAAGATCACTTCCCTATCTTAAATCGTAGACTTTGTGGGTCTTGCAAAGATTGCAAAATATTCAAAACTGATAGCCAGAACAATAATTACATTTGCTGCACAATCAAATGTATTCACAACAAATTGCTCAAGAGCGCTATTTCGAGAGAGACCCAAGTAAATAAAATGACAGTAATAATCCGGATGCTAAGACATCTGCCGCCACCATGACACAATGATGAAAAGCATTTTTATTTTTAAGGTTCTAAAATCATGAACTTTGTCTGAATAGATGGCCTTTTTTTCCAAGAAACTTCTACATTAGTAGCAGTTTGGGGCTGTACAGGCAACCAAATTACAATGCCAACGCAGGCTCTGGAGGGCAATCGATGGGTGGCATTAAGCTACATTTAGCTGAAATAGCGAGGGCCATATACTGACTGTACTGTTTCGGGTCACGTGGGGATATTTAGTTTATTTAAAAGAAATGTGCTCCCAGCAATTTCAAACTTCACTGACGGAGATTTCCATTGGCTTCGCGAATTACACTTCAGGTTGGCTCCCCACGCTTCTGATCTGTGCATTTTGTGTTGAAAAAATGTAAACATACCCAACTGTCTCCTGCCCCTGATCACATAGGCTGCGAGGGTCTGAAGAAAAATAGTGACATCATGTTATGTCAGATACTTTTAGTTTCTTGCTTTACTTTAGTGTATACTTGTATTAGGGGTACCAAACACGCTCATCTTAAGAAAAGGTACTAAGGTAATAAAAACACAATAGCTACAGCATTTAGTCGATACTTTACACTCAATATGTACAAAGTAATGACTGAAAAACCTTGCATCAGACTGTGTTTAGAAAGAGGGTCTCGTCAAAGAGCAGTGATTATCGCCAGATATTATTACACCACACAAAGGACAATGTCTTCTTCAGAGGCTCCCATTATGTATCGAATGTCTACTCACCCCACCGCCACCCCCGTCCCCGCTCCTTCATTCTCCATCTGCCACCAGCCACCATTTGCAATGAACTATTGAGCCCCTCCTCCTGCAAGCACCCCTTACTAGTGTGTCTGGCTATGGTGAATAGCTCAGATGCATTTAGGTTTTATAGCAGATAGCTACAATTAAAGGTTTCACAGCAACTAAACAGATGTTTCTGATCACTATTGAAATGATTTAGCCTATGGTAGCAAACTGCAACGAACAGTTAACTGTGAATAAAAAATCAGAATTATTTACTCGAATCATTTCGTTTTTCTTCTACACAATCCCAACACCATGTTGCATTTATACAAAGACGCACCGGGCTCTCACCATGAGACGGGACCACAGAAGGTAGTCTAAAGTGACGTGCTGACAAAGATGCCTTTGTATCGGAGTATCGATACCAACCCGGTTCTAGGGGTGTTGCCCCAGCACCTCTTTCCAGCTAGGTGGCCTGGAACACTCCACTGATGACCCCGTTGAGAAATGGTTTCTTCAGAGAGAAATATATTTCCGATTTGACTGAAAGTGCACTCGCACACATGTGAAGCTTTTTTTACAAGCACAATTGATTGTATTGTACGCAAAGTGCAAATGAGAGTGAGGATAGCCCTTCTAAAGGTTGCAAGTAGGAAGTGAGAACAAGTCTCGACTCTACGACTGTCGCCGAATTCCAGGAGTAGTCTTGGAAAGCTTTGTAAATTCCTAAAGTTTATAAACGTATGTAAAATTGCGAGGCACTAAACTGGTGCGCAAATTTCAAAGTTTTGTTTTGTGAACCTGCCTGTGGAACAGAGTGAAAATGAAGATTTAAAGTACAGCATGGAAATGACAGCACACAAAAAAAAACACGCGTTTCCCTACTTTTTTTTTTCCAGCTGTCAGAACGTATTCCAATTTTTTCCTTGGGAAGTACTAACATTCTCTATCTCTTGGTGTCCAGATGCTTTGATTACACGTTCAGATAAAAAATCGGAAAACTAATGTATACAAATCTAGCATCTGAATGGTGGAAAGAATTCAGCACTAGTTGTAATCTGTAACGCTAAGCCTGTCGAGAACAAAATCTGGTCTCTGACGCCACAAGCATCACAAAGCAGCAATAAATCAGCGGACACAATTTTGCCTTAATTAGGCTGCGAGGCAATGATAAACTATTATAAATACAAGAGTAACGCAATCTCTCTAAGTAAAAGAGGAGGGGGAGGGGGGGGGGGGGCAGACCTTAACTTTTTAAATATTCTAGCTGCTTAAACGTGGAGCTACAATTAAAGGTGTCCCTGCCATCCATAAAGGGAAGGTGCTCTTTATTTCAAAACCATGGCCTGAGCTCCACGTGGGCTAATACCAGATTAAAGGTTCAGGTATGCCACTGCCCTCAATCAACAAAGGAGTCGCCGCGAAATTGGAAAAGTGATTTTCCTTAAAACAGTACTTTTTTTTGCATTAGTTCCTATCTAAGGCACAACTAGTGATCTCTATGCTACACTCTGTACTGTACTATTCTCAGCAGGGTCTTTAAAATTAAATTTTTCTAAACATTTGTATTATTTTTACTGCTTTAGTCAGACACTTTTGAAGAAAACCCGCCTTAATCGACAGTAACATTTCTTGCCTTTGTTTATTGCATTTCCAGTGAGACCGCATATTCTTGCAGTCTAACATTCTCCGTGTGTTCCACAGGTGGCAGACAGCTAAACTGGCCTTCTTGCCTGGGTACTGCTGACTGAAAGAATTCTAAATGTGCACAATTGGTAAATCTTCATATGTAAAGGGAGCTGGGAAGTCGGCATTGGCTTTAATTGATGGAATAACTTGAAGCTGCCTAGTGAGACTGTTGTGTTTTGGTTTAGATGTCCGTACATAGGTTTTCCCGATACATGTCCTTATATAGGCACAATTCGCATTGCCCTTATATAGGCACAAGATCCCAGCCCTTATTTAGGCATTAGCCATGATCTCCAAATATGGCATGGTCACCTACATCCGTCCACCCCAACGTCACAACGAGTTCTTAGAAACCAGACCCTTAAGCCACTGGGACTTTCCCTAGCCTAGGACTATTGATTTCACCAAGAACTCATCTATTATGCATGAACCGCTATTCCTTAAGGGTTCATTCATGACGTCTTCCCCTGCCTGACTTTACGTCAATGCAAACATTCCTAAGCACCTTCAAGGTATAAATATACCTTCCCTTGCCATGGCAAAGCACGGCTGCAAGACGCGATACTGCTGGCCACGGCAAGTTCGGAAGAGACCGTATCCCGGCCTGACGCACTGACCAGACGCTGTCATCCCTGCTCGCAGAGAATGCAGCTTCCAGTGTTCTGACGCCCTTCACGGGGTGTTAGAGTTTGAGACCCGGAAAGAGATTCCCACCTCTCTCATTCTAAGGTACGGAGCTGACTAGAACCTAGAGGGACTCTTGGCATACCAAACTATAGCTTACCATAGTATAGAATACTGCTCCTACTTCTAACCTTCTACTACACTTAGGTTAGGTACATTGGGGTAGAACTAGTTAGAAGCATCAGACGAGTATTCACATTTTAGCCTGTGTTATTTATTTATATGTATAGGAATATGTGTCATAGCTAAAAGACAATGCTATTGCAGTATTATTTCTCTCTACTGCTTACACTGTACGTAATATATCTTGCATACTGGCTTACGATTGTAACAGCTCATACCTCTTACACAAGAAACAAGAATGTAAAATAAATCCTTTTATTGAAACTCCCATCTATCTCTTTCTGTGTAACTCTGAAGAAACTAAGCATGCACGATTGACTGAGTGAAACTTATCTATTGTATTCACGATTCTGAGACATGTTCCGATTCTAAAGGGAAACAAAGTTGTCATGTTTATGCGGTTGCCAGAAACTACTCCCTTCTTGTTTTTCAAGGAGTTTTTAGTGGCCTCTGAGTTAGCTGGCACACAAAGTAATTAAGATTAATGTCTCGATAGGGGCATACTGACCTCAGTCCTATACCAAAACTATAGTGTATATTATTCCAATGCGTAGATTCTATTAGGGAAATAGGAACTACACCATAAGACACATGTATTCTTTTTGAGAGTTATTATAAGGACCTAGCTATCAGCTAAGCTGTGAAGTGTGCTTTTAAAAGAGGCTTAAAAAACACTGCACTACATACAGCCTTCGCAAAACCTATGTTTTAGAAGCATTTCTGTAATTGTAATGTTTATCTTAAACATTTTTGCGCATTTTGTATCTATACTGTTTGTAATACACGTTTGAAATAATGGCCTACATGTTTACAGTGCTTTCTGACACAGACTGGCGCGTTGTAGCACTAAATATACACAAGTCACTATTCTCCACTGCACCAACCAGGATTTGATGTCGCGCCTTAACTAAAATGTTTCATAATGTACAATAGTGCATTTCCCACTGATACACTATAGATTTTCATTTAAGCTGTGTGTTATTTGATATGTAGTTACCGGAAAGGTGAAAGACACAGATGGGAGAAGGGAAGTTAGAATGTATGTAGTTCTGTATTATAGTCTAAATGCTTATAAGCTCCCAAAGGCGAGACCTATTGGCCATGCCAATGCTTGCTCAAACTCTAGTAACGCAGGGCACGGCTATCTTCATCCTACACTACATAAGACATATAGAGGGACCTGAGCACGTTCTCACCCCGATGAACCAACGCATTGTTGGGGTCCAATAATTGAAGTGTGGAAATAAACATTAAAAATTAATTTAAAAAAAAAACGCAACAGTTTTTTTTAAGTGGGGGTGGGGGTGGAGATTTTTTTTTTTTCTGAATATTTGTAATTCATTGGATAATTGAAAGGTTTGCCTAGAGTGGGTGTCGCCAAAAATACAAAAGCAACATCACAAATACATTTTTGCTGGAAGGGCCTAGTCTGGGCACAGGACTGGCTTTCTAGAAATCGCAATTCAAGGGGAATTTTAAAGACTGCGCTGCTGCTCGACAAGCTGCTATAAATCATTGGCTCATGGTCTGACCTAACCAAAGCACAAGAACATAGGCTATGCCTAAAGGAAACTAAATCTTTGGTGCACCTTATATTTGGTTGCAGAATAGCTTTTGCTGATGTGACTGAAAGCTCAGACCATCTCAAACATGCAACTTTAAATGGGATATATTCAGGGTGTGTTATGCAGAGGAGGTATTGGAAGCTTTAGAAGATTGGGGGAATAATCTCATGTGGGAGGCTGGGCTTCTCCAAACTTCAAATGACAGGGATTGGCTGCTTTCAACAGTGTGAGGGTCTGCTGCTTTTGTAAACCCAAGGCTACTTTTTTTCTCAAAGTTCTTCGCTCTTGCTTAAACCATTAATCTTTTAACCCTTAAACATTCAATCATAAACCCTTAAGCAGTTCACACTTAAACCCATCACCCTTTTACCTTTAAATGCTTAAACTGTACCTTTAAACCCCTCATCCCTAAACCCCTCATCACTAAACCCCTTACCCCTAAATCTATCATCCAAAAAACCTTAAGCTAAAGACCCTTTGCCTCTAGACCCCTCAAACCTTTAACCTTCTGAATCAAAGCCTGCACCCTTTAAACCTTTTCTCCAAAATACTACCCATAAATTACAAATTGGTATATGTTTTCATTTTCATGCTTACAATGAAATGACAAATTATGAGACGGTGTGCAATTACATTGTAGTCCACTCAGAAATGTCAGTGAAGAAATGGCTGGACACTAAAATTAATGGAACCAAACGTTTGGTTTCCAGATTTCGTGTCAAACTATAACCAAACAGCAAAGGGAAAGGTGTCAGAAATAGCTCTTAAAAAAACAGACAAAAGCTAACCATCACAGACCACCCACATACTATATACCCAGAGATATATCAACATGAGAAACCCCTGGGTTTTGCGTATGAAATGTACGGCCTTCCCTAGAATATTTCTTACAGAGAATAACCAGAGACCAGCTTTAAAAAATAAAACATTCAAGGGAGAAGGTTCATCTCAGTACTCACTATTCTGCTTATCTCAGAGATCCAGGCCGCTTGTTCTATTGATTTAGAATATTATGCTGGCAAAGTGTACTAAGCACTTAATTATGTAAATTCCCCCCCTTCACCCAGGGTTCTTTTCTACCCAGTGAAAATGCATAATAACTGCAGCTCTCCAACTGTTAATATCGGACATATGGGACACTTAAATGTGTACAAAGATGAAAGTGTCCAAATCTTGACAATGGCACAGCTAAGGTAGTAATAGACTTCTAAGGGCCGAGCGCAAACAGTACTGCTCTGTGCGTACCCTACAGGATTCTCCTGATCATCAAACCATTCTACCATATATACATTGTCAATGGCTCAATTTATTTAGTTGTATAATCATCAAAGTCTAATAGTCGAACATGGAGAAAATTGTGTAGTGCACCAAACTAAACAATAGCCGCACATCTATGAACTATCAGGACTATTAATGGACATATCTGCAGGTTACACAAATCTCCAATGCTATCAATATACTACTGACTACCTTTACTGCATGACAGCCCCTGAATCTATCTCCGGATCAATGCTTTCGGCACAATGAGAAAATTAATGTACCTTAATTATCACTGAAAATGTAAACATCAATTTTAACATGAACAGCTATGTTAACAAATACATTACTCCTTCAATACCTATAAAGTAAAACACATTTCACCCCCCAGAGAGCCCTTTTCTTTTATGAGCAGTAAACCCAGCCGCCCAAAGACCCGATACATTCCTTATTTTTACAAATGTCAACCTCCCAAAATGATGTCACCCCCGAATGCTAGGCTCTATTTTTCATTTTTATTATAGTTGTATCAGTGAAAAACTTACTCTACGTGAACATGGTCTCCATGAGTGTACATCTACCCAGCCATTTATAGGTACAATTGGCTTCTCCACTCTTGTTTGCCTCATCTCTCCCGACCATTCAGATGCTAGTGAGGCAGAAGTTGCCAGTGAAAAGATTGTTCCACCACGAAGACCTAGGCACTAACCCATTTCTACTCATTAATTAAATGAGGTAATTTCTAATGTTACCGACGCCATGTAGATGTGTGCCTGATCTATACAATGTTTTTAATTGTTTCACCTAAATACTTTTTTGTTTTTTAAATGGCTGTATTACCCAGCAAAGCCTACTTTTAGTTCATACTCTTTGGTGGAAAGTAGTGGTTTTCTAACTGATAAACTAACAACTATGATTCCAGGACTTCTAAATGAAATCGATAAAACTTCACCCGAACACATGTTATGCCAAAAGTAATCAGCACACTGCATGTCATAAAGGGATATTTGGTTGGTGCTGTCCCATCGCCCAACACATCCCATCCATTCTGCCAAGGTTTCTATCACCAACTTGAGTAATATAGAAGAGAAGGGGCATTATTTGGTGAACAGGAGTCTAGTCACAGTGAAAACTCCCGAGATACAGTGAGTGTTCATCACTCTGTCAAATGGATCCAATGTTATAGCAAAGATAATTAGTAACACGAGTCAAAACTGCTGACTCTCCACTTAAGATGAATAGCTTCTGACAGACGATTATTCACTCTAAAATTCAGGTGAGGAACCATACAATTTGTTGAAGCAGCAGGGATTAAACCCAATTTGTCTTGTGATAAAGATCCAGTGAATACAATCAAAGGCATTTTGGAAAAGAGAGATGGGTATTGTCACTAAGAAGCGTCTGCTACCGTGATCAAAGTTTATTAAGTTGAGCTGGCGTGAGTGATTCATGGTTGGCTACTGGTGCGAGTTCTTCCAACCATATTAGAGCGATGCCTGGCCAAAATACACCTTAGGACTCTGCCATTGTTGGGTGTATTTAACCAGTGTGAAATCATCAAAAGTGGTCAATTTTTCACACCCCACTGTGAAGGTGTCATCTTAGGGGACCTCAGATTTCACAAATGCAATTGGTCCTGAGGATGGCTTCACTTAACGGTATAGAGACCAAAACAGCGCAGTTCCACTACTCTTTTGCAATGTACTTACCATTAGAACACGTTTTACAGCACATAGGGGTGCTCTTTTGATTCATTGTTGAGAGTGGGGTTGACATACATTTGTCTCACATGTAGTTATTGTAACAGCATGGACAAACGACATTCTGGATTTGTGTGTCTGATTACTTTTCTCTGTACCCCTACTAATGTAGGGTTATTTTGTGATCCACATAAAAGTAATGCAGCAGGTTTTTTTTCTGTGCTTGTTTCTTCATCAAAAAAATAATAATTTTGTTAGTCATTATTTATTTTATCCAATTCAGTTGATGTGTATATTTGCTCTAATACGGTTGCACAATTAATTGTGTTGAATGCACTGATTCCATCCAATGAGTCATGTATCATAGACACCTAAATATCTGGACTAACTATGCTCTGATTTACGAATGAGCTCCGTGTTGGCTATTGACAGGAGTTATTTTTGGAAGTAACATCACCAGCACAAGTATAAATACAACACCCAAGCACATTTTGACACCTTAATTAAGAAGAGCAGAAGGCATATAAAAAGGTACAATCGCCTGGATTTTTACTCCATTTTAGTACGTGCATATGACCAGCTCTTCTGTAATTAGTGTTTCCAAGCACTCCACTTTTCTTTATACTTTTCAGCTAATTGATCACTCTGAAATGCTGACAAAAATCAGGAAATCACAAAATCTGGACTGACTGCTAAGAAAAATGGCAACAATTTATCACTTTTATTCATGACTGACCTGCGCACCAAGGCCAAATCTATACGTTCTTCCCAGTGGGGAAAAAAGCTCTGAGAGTAGTATCAGCTAACCCTTATTCAAAAGTGCTTGGACTTCGCTTTACTATAACTATTAGTGGCTGTACCGTATGTGACTGGTTGCAGTGCCTATGAATTGATTTTAGTCAGTTGGCAAGAATATAATATCAGAGTATGAAGGCTTTTCCTAGCAAAAGAAAGCAGCAGAAAAAAACAGGGTGGTAAAGACTCCTGTAAAATATTTCGAGTCCCCATACTCGCTATCCAAACCACTCCCCAGTGGGAACTGACAGTAGCTTCCAACACAGATCTATTCTGCTTATATAGCTGGTGCATCTAGTATGGAGCTGCCAGGATCTTTGCTTTGTCCCAAACTCCAGGATCCTTTGGTTAGGGTTCTCTCATCGGAAATCTCATCAGTTTAAGGAAAGAACATGTGAATTCCACCAATGATCAGAAACGGTCTTATTGCTGCCACCAAATTTTCCAGCCATCTGACTTCATCCTTAAGGATTCAACATGTCTGACCATATTTGAGTCAGCTGTAGGTCATTCTACAAAATTCCAGCACCTCATCTTCAGATTTTGTTTTGGCGCAAAAATGCACTGAAAATACTAGCAAATACTTATATTTTAAGCAGTCTAGAGTTTGGATACCCACTTTCAACAAACCTTTGCACAACTTATCTATTTCAAACACCTTGGACTTATTTTGTTTATTTGTTAGCCTACACCGAGTCTGTTAATCACCCAATGTCCTTCTATTCCCCAGAATTGTTTAGTTCGGTTTTGGTATTAGTAAATTAAACTATCTGCCTTGAAGTTTGGAAAAATTCTATAAATATTTGGAAAGCTCCATTACCCCCCCACCCCCCACTATTGTAATCTGTACATCCTGAAGTTAGGAGTACCACACAAAAAATTCATTAAAATCACAACATACCAAAGGATGTGGAATTCCTATAGCCCGACACCCACGACATATTGTTTGGAGTCAAGGACAACAAGACTCATGTTTATTTTGTCTTGTCCTTTTCACCCTTTGGCTACCAGATTACCGCACCACGGTATGAATCATGGAAGGGATTGTCTGCAGTTAAGTTAATATTTATGTCCATATGTTAATGCAGTTGCTACTTGTATTTATGGTTCATTAAAACAAAGCCTTTATTATTAGGGTGACCGCTCCAAAGAAATGCAAGTTCAGACTCCACTACTGACACTGGTTCCAATATAAAAATGTGTACACATGCTTGCAAAGTTTTAAAAATTTGAAGCTATGTATGATTCTCCCAGTATGCTCTCTGATTAGATGCAAATATATGTAAAAGCTTGAAAGGAAGATTGATGATTCTTTGCTTTCAAAATGAAATGATCATTAAAAATGTTTTGCTAATCTACTGTGTAATTTAAGGTATGCCATCGGTGGTCAGCTTTTTGTTTTTGTCAATGTGCGTCTTCTTTTGACATGGTTTTTGCAAAACTTTGTTGTTGTGGGAGCTGCCGGGCCCTCATCAATACAATAAACAATGGCAAAAACGAAAATAATTTTGGTCTAAAAAAAACCCACTTTGTTATAGTAGTTAGGTCCTGGCACTGAACAAAACTTCTTAGCGTGCCAATATGCTCCTTGTCTAAGAGCAGAATGCTGTCACTCACAGTGAAGCCAGCCAGTACATTGAGAGGGAAAGAGATAGAATTTTAATAAAAACAAAAGGTCTTGGTAAACGCCAGACCTAATTATAGGCCCAATTCTTAAATAAAGTCACAGAAGTGCATGCACCCCTGGCATATGTCCTTGCATTAGTGAAGATGTACACTTTTCATGAATTCATGAGTACTTACAGAAGTAGTAAAGGAGTGGACGCGCACAGCCCGGTGATCCAAATCTGGATTATTGTACAATTTGTAGCGTGCTAGAGGTGTCGCTGTCTGTTCCTAACAGCGTGGATTATCACAAACTAATACAAGGCAACCACTGTCTGGAGGTAGCTCCTCTGTGCACAGCTTGAGAAACCTGTTGGTTCGTATTCCCACCAACAATTTGAGTAAAGGATTTGAAATCAATATGTGTTAGACGGGGACCTGGAGGGTCGGCCGAGGACAAGAGGAGAGGCCTCCGGTGAGGGCCGTCTCCAGCGATCGTACAGACAAGTAACTTCCCCCCCACAGATGGACACCACACAAGGATAAGGTCAACACTCTTTATATACTGTTCTTGCAGCAAGGATATCAACGATACAGTGAGATCGGGACACGAGGGTCCTCTCAATTCTAGTCTCTGGAAGGGAAAGGGGGTAGCGGGACAGTCTTGGTACCGGTCTGGTACTGAGGTGGTACGATGGATAGCTCACAATCCTCAAGCTCGGAGTTCTGGAAGGTCGGGCCGCGCCAGCAGGCTCGGATGATAAGACTCACTTGTGAAGGGCCGCGGCAGCGCAAGCCGGCAAAGGCGATGGTTCACACAAGGATGGGCCGTGGCAGCACCAGCAGGTCCCGACGAGGATGTAGGTTGCAGAGGGCCGCGGCAGCGCCAGCAGGTCCCGACGAGGATGTAGGTTGCAGAGGGCCGCGGCAGCGCCAGCAGGTCCCGACGAGGATGTAGGTTGCAGAGGGCCGTAGGTTGCAGAGGGCCGCAGCAGCGCCAGCAGGTCCCGACGAGGATGTAGGTTGCAGAGGGCCGCGGCAGCGCCAGCAGGTCCCGACGAGGATGTAGGTTGCAGAGGGCCGCGGCAGCGCCAGCAGGTCCCAACGAGGATGTAGGTTGCAGAGGGCTGCGGCAGCGCCAGCAGGCAGGACGATGATTCACAAGGCAGGGCTGCTTCAGCGCCAGCAGTCCGTCAAGGATGAGTTCTTCAAGGTGTCTCTCGACTCCAGGATACAACTGCCTTCCTGCTCTGGAGCTGCCCCAGTTATAGGTCTGGCCTCCTTTGATGTCCGGACCCTCGCTCTTGGAGGTCGGGAGGTCCGGGATGAGGGAGTCCAGACACCCAGCAGGGGGGTGGAGCCAGCGCCCGGGGAGGCTGGGGGTGATCGGCACCTGGCGGGGGAGAGCCATCGACACTCCTTTCTCCCATTGACCTGCCAAGTGGTCTCTTCACCTCCTGTGTGGATGGTGGTGCCTCGATGTCGGGGCCTGGCCAGCCCAGGGTTGGGGTCGAGCTGAGGCCACGCGGCCTCGTGGTGCAGTGTCCAAGATGGCGGCAGGGCCGGGGCAATGCTGCCGGTGGTGGCCCGGGCCGGCCGATGTCGGGGTGTTCGGGAGCAGGCGTCCCGTTGGGGACGGGTTGCGGGTTGCTTCTGTGGGTTGCCGGGGTGGTTCTTCTGGTGACACCGGGAGAGCCGGTGTCCGAGTCTTGTGATGCGGGGAGGACGCGGCCCCTTCACGAGGCCTGTCCAACAATATGGTTCAATTCAATTTATTTTAGATCATTCTCTTCATGATCAGAATTTTGAAACAAAGAAAAATTCTGATCATGAAGAGAATGATCTAAAATAAATTTAACTGAACCATATTGATTTCAACTCATTTACTCAAATTGTTGATGGGAATACGAACCAACGGGTTTCTCAAGCTGTGCACAGAGGAGCTACCTCCAGACAGGGGTTGCCTTGTATTACTTACAGAAGTAGGTTAGCAAATCACACCCCATGAAAATATTTGTAAACTGCATTTTAGCGCGAGTAAATATGCATGTGTAAATTTGCTCATGCGGAAATCTGTTGCGCAGTAACTTGTTCACACTCCCACCAACCACTTTTTTCCCAAAACCTGGAAAAAGTTTTACTTCTTCCCTTGCCAGGAGTAAATTTCAGACCTTTCTCTGTATGGGGAAATATTAGAGACAAGCCGACAATCCATAAAACATGCAAGTTAGTAGGTTTGCACAGACTCAAAAGGGCTTTCCACCCATGGGGGACTGTTGCTTACCACCACCTCCATCCCCAGTATGTAGATCTGCGTACAGGTGGCAAAATATGGGAATTGCTAGTATTCAAACACTACTATGGTATGAGCTCTAGCATAATCAGAGCTCGTATATAAGGAGAGGTCTGCCATAATTTGTCGCAACATGGCACCAAAGGGACACGTGGATTTTTGGGACAGGACAAGTAGATTTATGAAGCAACTTTTCCCATGGACAAGTAGGTATTATATTAAATTTCACACTCCTGAGACTCTTTCTTTTTTGTCCCCTGGGGGGTTAGTATTTAGCTATAGTTAATAATCTTTTTCAGTAATCTAATTTCAGTACTGGGGACAAAATTATTCTCAGGCCGCCCTAAGCTAATTTTCCTTGGAAAAGAAGACATCAAGCTTACTTTCCAAAATAGGACTCTACATAGTGACTATTTTCTATTATTTTTCCTTACCCATTTTTCTACAAATTCACCCTTCATAGGTGGCATTGCATATATATTTCTAAAATAACATTGCTCTCCATTCAGAAATCCCACTATCTACTGCATTTCCCTCTGAGTTTGAATATTAACACGGATATATAGCAAACAACGAGAGGGAGGGAAATGAGGCACTCTTATACCCCTGTAAATCAGTTTATAACCACAAAAGAGTGACTGTGGTGTAATCTAGTGCAAGTACACATTGGTAAAGCACAACAGCAAGGGAAGCCAACCAAGTTTGTAAAAGAAGGAGTAGTTTCTTACCTGTAACTTCAGTTCTGTAGTAGGGGTATCTCTGTTATAGTCATAATCTCGTGAATAGTCCCGCTCATGTGGAGGGACCCCGGAGCAATCAAAACTAATCTCTTAAATTGTCTTCTGTGCAGTCCTGCATAGACACTTAGGAGAGAATTAAAGACAAATAATGCAGCCTATACCTGCAAGGCTACACTGTACAGTACTTCAACTAGAAATGCAAAGGATATTCCACCAATATCATATTCAGCACAGTCTGCCAAGTTTCACCATAGAGAAACTTCCCCACTTCACAAAATCATTGGAATGATCGAGAGGAAGGGATGGACAGACAAGCCCCCCCCCCATAGGCTGCCATTATGTGGCTTAAAAAGGGATACCGTGCCTTTAAGGAAACTTTCCAGAACTCTCGGTATCCCAGAATGCACAGCAACTCCCCTCCACTTTCAGTTCTTTTTAGACGTGTATAAAGCTAGACCTGTAGTGTTCAGTATTTTATCCTTTTCTCCACCGGGGAGGAGGGAGGGCGCTTATGTCTATAACAGAGATACCCCTACTACAAAACTGGAGTTACAGGTAAGAAACTACTCCTTCTGTAGTAGGGGATCTCTGTGTATAGTCATAATCTAGTGCATAGAATGGCAAGCCCATCCCCACAACCAAACCGGCGGTGGAGGAAAAAGACAACACCACTACTGTGCAAACAGATTTTGTAACGAAGCCTGCCCAACCTGAGCATTTGCTCTGGCATCAGAGTCCAGACAGTAGTGCTTAGCAAAGGTATGGACCGACTTCCACGTGGCAGCCCTGCAGATGTCTGCAATGGGAACATTACGGAGCAACGCTGTTATAGCCGCTTTGCCCCTGGTGGAATGAGCCTTAGGCTTACCCCCTAAGGTCTTATTAGCCTTTTGATAACAAAACTGGGTACAGGACACAATCCACCTAGAGATGGACTGTTTAGAGGTAGCAAGACCAGTTCTGACCGACCCATAGTTGATAAACAATTGGTCTGACCTACGAATATCCTTGGTCTTATCCAGATAGAATTTCAACACCCTCCTGACATCCAGGGAATGAAGAGACCGTTCCGCTGGAGTGGAAGGATTCTGGAAATTTTTTGGTAAAGTTATAGTCTGGTTAACATGAAAATCAGAAATCACCTTAGGATGGAACTGAGGGTGAGTACGCATCACAACCTAAGCAGCATGAAATACAGTATAAGGTTCCTGGCAACACAATGCCTGAATTTCACTCACCCTGCGGGCCGATGTAATGGCCACGAGGAACGCCGTCTTCCAGGACAGGTGCTGCAGCGAAGCCTTATGAATAGGCTCAAAAGGCTCCTTCATCAACCTGGACAGCACCACATTCATTCAGTTCCCACGAAGGCGAAGGAAGCTGAACAGGAGGAAACACTTTCTTCAAGCCTCCCAAAAAATCCTTTATCACAGGAATCTGGAAGAAGGATGTCTGTGAAGGGCATTTCCTGTAGGCAGTCAGCGCAGCGAGAAGAACCTTAATAGAATGGAAGTTAAGGCCAGACTACGCCAAATGCAAGAGGTATGGAAGGATGACAGCTTCCTTGCATGTTGTCGGATCATAGTTCTTGGATGTGCACCAGATGCAGAACCTCTTCCACTTGTAAGCATAGGAAGTCCTAGTGGAAGGACGCTTAGCCTCCTTCAATATGTCCATGCAATCCTCAGGAAGATTCAAGTGGCCATATTGCACTATCTCAGGAGCCATGCTGCCAAACTCAACAATGAGAGGTTGGGGTGCACCATCTGCCCCCCGAACTTCGTGAGAAGGTGCGGCCGGCACAGCAGCCGTATTTGAGGAAGGAGAGACCGGTGAAGCAGGTCCGTGAACCACCACTGTCTGGGCCATTCCGGAGCAATGAGGATCATCCGCGCCCTGGACTGGGACAGCTTAATGAGCACTGCCGGAATTAGGGGAATGGGCGGAAAAGCGTACAGAAAGCTGTTCGACCAGTTGATCCATAACACATTACCCAGAGTCCCCTGCTGGTAATACCTGGATGCGAAGTTTCGGCATTTGCTGTTGTCGGCGGTGGCGAACAGCTCCACGTCTGGAGTGCTCCACCTGGCGAAGAAGTCTCCGAGCACTTCGTTGTTTATGACCCACTCGTGGTTTTCCTGGATCAGTCTGTTGAGTGCGTCCACCTGAGCGTTCTGCACACCTAGCAGATGGGTAGCCATTATCGTCAGTCCTCTGGCTAGCAGCCAGTGCCAGATCGCCTGCGCTTTCTGTGACAGTGTGCGCCATCTCGAGCCCCCCTGCTTGTTGAGGCAATACATTGTGGTCGTATTGTTCGTCTGTACAAGCAGAGAGTCGGTCTGGAAGGACGGATGAAAGGCCTGCAGTGCCAAGTGAACAGCTCGGAGTTCCAGGAAATTGATGTGGTACGTGGACTCCGTCGGGGACCACATACCTTGGATCTGTAACTGTCCGGAATGCGCTCCCCAGCTGTGGAGAGAAGCATCAGTCACGATAGTTTGAGTGGGAATGTCCTTGTGGAACGTAACCCCCTTGAGGAGGTTTTCTGCTGAACACCACCATCTCAGGGACTGCTGAGCCTGCAGAGACAGTCGTATCCTGTCGTCCCAGTTCCCTCGCCTCTGGTCCCACTGATCCTCCAGATATTCCTGCAGCGGCTGCATGTGTAGGCGTGCATGTGGAGTGAGGAAGATACAAGAGGCCATCGACCGCAGTAGAGAAGCCACCGTCCTCACCGTCGTAGATGGAACAGCCATGAGAGCCTGAGCCTTCCGAAGGATCGATAAGCTGCTCTCCTCCGAAGGAGACACGCTTGCTGACAGCGTATTGATGGAGGCTCCCAAGTACTGTAGGCACTGGACCGGAGTCGGGACAGACTTGGACATGTTTATGTGCAACCCCAGATGGTTCAACAGAAGGGCCATCCTGTTGGAGTGCAATTGCGCTTCCTGGAAGGTGGAGGCTTTGATCAACCAGTCGTCCAGGTATGGGTAAACAAACACCTTGTTCTTTCTCAGGTGTGCCGCCACCACTGCCAGACACTTTGAAAAAGTCCTGGGCGCATACTTCAGTCCAAACGGTAGTACGGTGTATTGACAGTGATTGGCGCTGACTTGGAAGCGCAGGATCTTCTGGTGTTTCCGTGCAATGGGCACATGGAAGTACGCATCCTGCAAATCTATCGCGCAAAGCCATTCTGCCCTTTGCAGCTGAGGGTAAATCTGGTGCAAAGACAGCATGCAAAACCTCTCCCTGCGAATCCATTTGTTTGCTTGTCGCAAATCCAGAATGGGGCTGAACTCCTTCTTGTCTTTCTTGCGTACCAGAAAGAAGTAAAGACCCTTTCCCCTTTGAGACAGAGGGATGTCTTCTATCACCCTTTTTCCTAACAGGGTATCGGCCTCCGGCTGGAGCTCGTACAGTTGGAACTGCGAGCAAACCGGTGGAATCGCTGGAGGCGGGCTGAGAAAATGAAGACTGTATCCATTGCAAACAATATTCAGCACCCACTTGTCCGCAGTCATTTTTCTCCACTCTTCCAAGTAATTTTATATGCTCCCCCCCCACCCGAGCGGGTAACAGACGAGGGGGGGAAGTAGCACCTCAGGGCTTAGACCCGGCCGGGCCCTTGTTCGCGGAGGAGGACTACTGACCACCTCTGCCCCTCTGGCGCTTTTGGAATGGCCGCCGCTGGTACTCTGCTGCTGCTGCTGTCCAGCCTGCCGACCTTGCCCTCTGCCCTGCGCACCGTAACGCCTTTGGAACGGGCGGAAGGTTTTCCTCTGTTCCTTCGGCTTCTCCAACCCGACAGCCGTCAGGGTTTCAGCCTCCGCCTTCATGCGGGCCATCTCCTAATCCGCATGTTTGCCGAACAGAGTCGCTCCTGAAAACGGTAGGTTGGCGACCCTCTGCTGCGCCTCGGGCGTCAGTGACGTTAGACGCAGCCAGACGTGGCGTCGCAGGTTGATCCCATGGCAGTACCCGTGGGCTGCCAAGAGCGAGGAATCCCCAGCCGAGCTTATCACCTGGTTGGAGACCATCATCCCCTCATTAATGATCTCTTGGAAATCCTCCCTTCTGTCCTTGGTAAGGTGTTCCAGGACTGCTGCAGGGACTCCCATAAGTCCTGGCAGTAACCGCCCAACAGAGCCGAGGCACTCGCGACCTTCATAGAAGTGGAGGCTGTACCGCAGACTTTCCTGCCGGCCGAGTCCATCAAACGGCTCTCCTTGTCAGAAGGCCTTGTCGACGGCGGGGCGGTGGAGTGCTGTTTTCTTGCCAACGTCACTATCACCGAGTCCGGCATGGGGTCCGAGCGAAGGAACGCCAGGTCTGAGTCCGGGGCCCTGTATTTCTTTCGCAGTCTGGAAGGTGCCGATTTTGTAGAGGCAGGGGTGAGGAAGAGCTCCATGGCAGGTTCCTCCAGCCCTGGCATCAAGGGCAACAAGGGGCGAGACAGCGGTTTCTTATGCAGTGTCTCGAAGATGACTGAAGTCGATGGCGTGGGCACAGTGAGTGTAATGCCCAGTTTCGCCGCCCCACGTAACAACACCTCTTGGAAGAAGATGTCGTCTACTGGAGATACCCTCGTCTGAGGGGAGTCCAACAATGTAGGGGAATAGTCCCAGGCACTGGACGGGTCCCTGTGGCGGGACCTAGACCTGTCCCTCCTGTGGCGCCGTCTGGACCGTGTGGAAGAACGACGGTCACATCTGGATCTGTCCTTCCGCCTGGAGCGAGATCTCGACCTCCTTGGCCTTGGTTTGTCCACTGGCCGTAAAGGAGGGAGCCTGGGACGTGGAAGCCCCGTAGGTGGTGTCGGGAGATGAGGCAAAGAGAGAGACCTCGGCGGAGGCGGCGGTGGAGGAGGAGGTTTATGAGGAGGGGGAGGAGGTGGTGGAGGCGTAGGATTACGCGGAGGAGGGTCCTTGGGCAACGGGGGAGGCGTAGGCGTCCTGGGCCGTGATGGCGAAAAGGCCTGGGAGTACTCAGAGGCCGGAGACTTTACCACTCTCCTTTTCTGCGCTGGCCTTGATGGGGGTGACCTAGAGGCCGACCTCCTCGTGGCCGAGCGACGGCGGCGCCGCGACCGTGGGCTTGTGGAAGCCATGGAAAGGCTGACTACAGAGCCCTGGGACTCCGTTCTGGTCTTAGAACGTCCCCAGGATGTCGATCTTCTCCTTCTCGACGCTGACCTCTTTTTCGGCGTCGAGCGTGTCGGCGTCGATCGCCTTCTCGACGTCGATGATCTTTCTCTTCTCGACTTCGATGATCTTCGTCTCGACGGCGAACGTCGAGTAGATACCGAACGGCGGTGTCGTCTCGACGGCGAGCGCCGATGCCTTCCAGACCCTTCACGACGTCGATGGCGTCTCGACGACGAAGCGGTCAGAGACGTCGACCTCGTCCGAGGTCTCAACGTCACTCCCCTCGACGTCGAACGGCGACGTCGAACGGCGACGTCGCTTCGACCCAGAGCCCTGGGGAGACGGGGAGCAGATGGTGGTCACCCCTGTCGACGCAGAGGCTGTCGACTTCGACGGAGCCCTGGGACGTTTTCTGGCCTTCTCTTTCCTGGTGAGCCCCCCAGAGGCCGAAGTACGGGCAGAGGAAGAGGCCTCTCCATGCCCAGACCCACCTTGATCTTGCGGTCTTCTTTGCTCCAGTCCTCGGAGCAGAGTCTTCTCCCTGTCCTTCAGGGTCCTGTTGGAGAACTGCTGGCAGATCTCACAATCCACAGGGACATGAGAAGGGAGACATAGGATACACACCCTGTGTGGATCAGATTTGGCCTTCTTCCTGGCACACTCAGGGCATTTGTCAAATAAGGAAGGCATATCTGACAAAAAAGTGGCCAAACTCACCATAACATTCCAGCAAAAGGAAGAAGGAACAAAAACACGTCGAGTGAAACACTCTAAACATTCGAAAAGTGCAAAAAATTAGACAAAACACCCAAAAAAGGGAGAGCTCAATGCTCCAGGGTTCTGCTAGCAGGAGCCGGAAAAAAGAACTGAAAGTGGAGGGAGTTGCTGTGCATTCTGGTATACAGAGAGTTCTGGAAAGTTTCCTTAAAGGCACGGTTTCCCTTTTTGAGCCACATAATGGCAGCCTATGGGGGGCTTGTCTGTCCATCCCTTCCTCTCTATCATTCCAAGGATTTTGTGAAGGGGGAAGTTTCTCTATGGTGAAACTTGGCAGACTGTGCTGAATATGATATTGGTGGAATATCCTTTGCATTTCTAGCTGAAGTACTGGACAGTGTAGCCTTGCAGGTATAGACTGCATTATTTGTCTTTTATTCTCTCTTAAGAGTCTATGCAGGACTGCACAGAAGACAACTTAAGAGATTATCTTTGATTGCTCTGGGGTCCCCGCACATGAGCGGGACTATTCACTAGATTTTGACTATACAGAGAGATCCCCTACTACAGAACCCTCACTCACCGACCTGGTCGGTGACATGCTTCATCATAGGGTTCCACCAGAGAGGCTGAATGCCTCCCTGGTGTGCTTCTACGCCTGGTTTACAGCGGAGCGGGATGTTGAGATACTTGTGTACGTGCTGGTGAGAAAGGAAAGTGAAGAAATGCGTTACTTACCTGTAACAGCAGTTATCCAGTATTGGTGTCTTTCATAGATTCACATGCCTGAATCATTCCCCGTCGTCGAGACGGGAGCCTCCGGTACATAAAAAAGTAATGTCCTATAGACATACATAGAGAAAATAGGCCTAAGGGCCTCCCCTTAGTAGCCTCTCTTTGTCCTTATGTAAAAAGGACCAAACTCTCACAGTCAGCCAATCAGCTCCGACCTCCCTCTAGAACCTTCCTGGGAGGAGCCTCAGTCCCTCAGATTTTCGTACGCACCCAGCTAGGTTGACGTAATATTGTCAGAGAGGGATGTGAGTCCTTCCAGGGGAGGCGGGAGGGTTGCATGTGAATCTATGAAAGACACCAATACTGGATAACTGCTGTTACAGGTAAGTAACGGATTTCTTATCCAGTATTTGGGGTGTCTTTCATAGATTCACATGCCTGAATCAGAGTAGCTAGCAATCAGATATGCACATGCGTGATGTAAAGTCGCTCTGCAGACATGTTAGACAATGCATATATTATCATATAACATGGGGACAGCATAATTGGAACATCACAAGAGCAAAGAATGTGCATACCTGGATGGCGGGATGTAGGAAGGCTCACCTCACTGAAAGAGATGGCGAAGCACCGCCTGGCCCACTGCTGCATCCTTCTGAAGTTCGATATCCAGGCAGCAGTGTCTGGAGAAAGTGTGCGGTGACTTCCAGGTCGCCGCTCTGCATATGTCCAAGATTGGCACCCCAGCGAATAGTGCTGCTGACGGGGACATTGCCCTGGTGGAATGAGCAGTAACATGATCAGTCAAAGGCCGTCCGGCCTTTTCGTGGCAGAATGCAATCGCCGAGGAGATCCATCTTGAGATGCTTTGCTTCGTAAGAGGCAGGCCCATTCTTGGTCTGCTGTATGCCACGAACAGTTGTGAAGACTTCCGGAGAGCCTTAGTTTTATCCAGGTAGAACTTTAGGCATCTCTTGAGATCCAAAGAATGCAGTGCTCTTTCTGCTGCTGTGGAAGGGTTCGCAAAGAAGGACCTAAGGACAATTGGTTCATTGAGATGAAAGTCCGAAGGCACCTTTGGTATGAATTTAGGGTTCGGTCTCAGCACCACCCTGTCCTGTCTGAACTGCATATATGGTTCCTGAATGGACAAAGCTTGTAGCTCGCTAACTCTCCTGGCCGATGTTAAAGCGAGCAAGAGCGCCGTTTTCCAGGAGATGTATTTGATAGATGCTCGATGAATGGGTTCAAACGGATGTCTCATGAGTTGGTTGAGTACCAGATTCTGTTGCCATGTCGGAGGGACTTTCCGAGGCCTCGGAAAGGATCTGTAGAGCCCCTTCAGGAATTGCTTGACTAGCCTACTTGACCACAGAGAAGGTCCTGTGAAAGTTCTGGTGAACCTAGAGATAGCTGCCAGGTGAACCTTAATGGATGCGTGTGCCAGTCCTGACTGTGCCAAATGTAGGAGGTATGGTAATATCTGTTCAGGGGTGACAGCGAGTGGCCGCAGGCCCTGGTCTGAACACCAAATGCAGAACCTTTTCCACTTGAGAGAGTAGGTTTTGTTTGTACTGTCCGCCCTCGCCTTTGCCAGGACATCTCTGCAGTCCTGTGGGATATTTAGGTCACAGAACTCTCTGTGCTCAGGAGCCAGGCCGATAACTTGAGCGATTGGAGGTAGGGTGCTGTACCTGTCCGCTGGACATCGTTATGAGGTTTGGGTGCTGCCTCAGACGAATCGGTGACCTGATGGAGAGTCGAAGCAGATCCGAGAACCAGTGTTGCCTCGGCCAGAACGGGGCAATCAGGATCAGGGTACAGGGCTCCGCCTTCATCTTCCTGAGGAGCCTCGGGATCATCAGAAACGGAGGAAAAGCGTACGCAAACACGCTGAACCAACCGATGGAAAAAGCATTTCCCAGTGACCCTTGTTGGGGATGCCAGCTTGCGTAGTTTGGGCATTTGGCGTTCTCCTTGGTGGCAAACAGGTCGATTCTTGGGACTCCCCATTGAGAGAAGATGTGAGCCAGAGCGTTGTCGCTCAGTGACCACTCGTAGGAGAGGGATCTTTGTCTGCTCAGGGCGTCCGCGATGGTATTGTCTTTTCCGGGTACATAGTCCGCTTCGAGCGGGATCCCGTGTAGCACCAGCCAGTTCCAGATTTTCTGCGATTCGCGTGATAGAGAGAGCGAACGCGTTCCCCCCTGTTTGTTGAGATAGTGCATCATCGTGGTGTTGTCTGTTTTGACGAGCACTGGGGATTTCTGGATGCGTGGTAGGAAGGCCTGTAGAGCAAGATATACAGCCCTCAGCTCCAAAAGGTTTATATGGAGCAGCTTTTCCTGAGCGTCCCACTTGCCGCTGATACGAAGGTCCTGGAGAACAGAGCCCCATCCTTCCAGGGAGGCGTCCGTGGTGATCACCAGAGGTGTCGCTGGAAGGAGAAACGGCAATCCTATGGTTAGATTTTTGCGACGCCTCCACCATTCTAGACCTCTGGATATTTTTGGTGTTATCCGTACAATGTCTTCGAAAGAGCCAGTACTTTGAGTCCATTGGCTCGTGAGAGCTTCCTGCAACGGGCGCATCCTGAGTCTGCAGTGAGGGATGAGGAGTATACAGGAAGACATAATTCCCAGGAGGGATGTGTAAGTCCGGACTTTGAGGTGTGTCTTTGTTGCCACAGCTGTGGCTAGAGACAATTTCTTGTCCGTCCGTTCCTTCGAGGGGAAGGCTCTTGCGCACTCCGTGTCCAAGGTAGCCCCGAGGAAGGTAATTTTTGTCGTAGGGATAATGCAGGACTTTTTGAGATTGAGGGTTAATCCGAGCCTCTGAAAAAGATTGGTGCAGGCGCTGGAGGATTTGGCCGCGCCTTCTGGTGAGGGTGCTTTCACCAGCCAGTCGTCTAGGTAGGGGAAGACTTGGTGACCCAGCTGACGCAGAAAAGCCGCCACCGGTGCAAGGCACTTTGTGAAAATCTGCGGCACGGATTTGAGGCCGAACGGCAGGACTTTGAACTGATAATGTCGGCCTGCAACTTCGATCCTCAGGAATTTTCTGTGACGCTTGAGGATGGGGATGTGGTAGTAGGCATCCTGGAGATCTAAGGATGTCATGAAATCTCCTTTTTCCAGAGTGCCCAGGATTTCTTGGATCGTCACCATCCTGAACGATTGGCTCTGCAGGAAAGCGTTGAGCGCCCGGAGGTCTAGAATGGGCCTCCACTTGTTCTCCTTCTGTCGTACAAGAAAGAAGTGGGAATAAAACCCCTTCCCCTTTAAGGATGCTGGAACTCGTTCGATTGCTCCCTTCTGTAGCATGACAGAAAGTTCCTGGAGAAGCAGGCGTAGGTGTTTGTGCGCCCTTCTTTGGGGAGGTGTATTGGGAGGGATGGTGGTGAATTCGAGAGAATGGCCGAATCGTATCATCTGGAGAACCCACCGGTCCGTGGTGATGTGTTGCCAATTGGTGAGGAAATGGGTCAACTTTCCTCCAATTTGAAAGGATGGAGAGGGTGGTAGGACTGGCTGGAGTAATCGGTCACTGGCGGCCGCCAGTGCCCCTCTTGGGATTTTTGCCTCTGAAGTTAGATCTTCCGTATGAAGATTGACGACCTTGTTGTTGCTTGTGCTGGTATTGATTCTTGTTATTGTAGGAATACGAGGACTTGTTCTGATAGGAACCTCAATAAGAGGACTGACCTCTGGATCGGTTGCCTCGAAAGGACTGGTTTCGCGACTGCAAAGTGCCCAGTGCCCTGGCAGTATCGGTGTCCTTCTTTATGGCCTGCAGTGCCTAGTCGATCTTGTCCCCAAAAAGATGCTGGCCGTCGAAGGGCATGTCCAGCACCTTCGATTGCACCTCCTGGCGGAATGACATCGCTTTCAGCCACCCTTGACGGCGCAGAACAGCAGCTCCAGCAAGCTGACGGAAGCCAGTCATGGCTGCATCAATAGCACAGTCAATTATTTCCGCAGCTGAAGTTTGACCTTCCACAAGGAGAGCCTTGACTTCACCCTGGACTGCGTCAGGCAGTTCCTTTACGTAAGGGGCTATGTCCTCCCAAAGTTGGCGATTGTAACGTCCCAACAAAGCAATGGAGTTGGCCACCTTGATGGTCATGGCCGATGTTGTCGTGAATCTTTTTCTGATCGTGTCAAGTTTCCTGCCTTCTTTGTCTGGAGGAGCGGACAGCGGGGAGGAAGGGTTGCGGGAGTTCTTCTGGGCCGCCTGCGTAACCACCGAATCAGGTTTGGGGTGTCCATTGAGGCAAGCCGCCGCTGTAAGTGGGGCTATGTATTTCTTGTCCAGGCGTGGAACAACCGCGGGTACAGAAGCGGGTGTCAGCATTAATTTCTTGCCTTGCTCCCACAAGAACTCTATAATTGGAATAGATTTAGTTGACTTTTGCGGCTGCTCTTTGAAATCGTGCAAGAAGCATTCCGTTTCAGTTGATTCCACGACCATATGGAATCTCTTCGCCGCCCTTTCCACAAGTTTGTGGAAGCCGCCAATGTCCACAGGCGGTGAGTCCGCTTGGCGTGGTTGTGGTGAAGCTGGGGATGACGCCACATACTCATCCTCCTCATCCTGGTCCGAGTGGACCTACTGGACCTCTCCTTCTTCCAATTCCTCCTCATCCTCATCTTCGTCTGAGGAGTCCACCACCTGAGGTTGGACCTTGTCACGGTGGGTTTGAGGGAGAGGTTGAGACTGTTTTGGGGCGGACGCTGGTGTATGTACCATAGGTGTCTGATTCCCACTGTCCGCATCCGGGAAGCGTTGCTTGTAATCCTGTACAAGGAACCGCAGGTCATTGACAAGAGCCGCCGGTAGGCATATCATGGGGGTGACCTCCGTGCGGACACTAGTGTGGACGGAGTGTTCCTGATAAGTGAACTCCTCCTGTTCCTCATCAGTGCTTTGGCATTTGACATTAAGGTCCGAGATAGAAGTAGCGGGACCCAGGTGGTCATCCTCTTCAGATTCTTCACTTTGGAAGATTTCCTGAGGTGGCTGCATTTCCACTTTGCTCGGAGACGTTGTTTCCGGGGTAATTTGCAGTTTGGTAGTCTTGCCAGACGTAGCATTTGATCCTGTCGTCGTCGAGGGTGTGGTCGACGATCCTGTCGTCGTCGAGGGTGTCGTCGACGGCGGTAGCGTGAGGGCCGACACTTCCACAAGTCTGGATTTTTTCCATGGCTCAGACAGTGCCATCTTCGGCGACGAGTCTTCCGTCGACGGTGTCGTCGCCGACGAGTCTTTCGTCGACGGTGTCCTCGTCGACGGTGGGGTGGTAGACGGTACCTTGGTCGTCGACGACGACTTCGACGTCGATGTTGTCGTCGTCGGTGCACTCGTCGACGGCGAGTCCGTCGTCGACGTCTTCGTCGACGGTGTCTTCGTAGACGGCGTCTTCGTCGTCGACTCCCTCGTCGACGTCTTCGTCGTCGACGGTGGGTTCTTTAGCAACGTCTTCGACGACGATGGGCTCGACAAGGATGTCGTCGGTGTAGTCCTCGTCGTCGACAAGGTCTTCGTCGTTGACGACGATTTCAGTAGAATAACAGAGGAAACAGGTCTACCTGATGACGAGGATGTAGTCGTCGTCGTCGACGCTGAAGGCGACGACGCTGATGTCGTCGACACAGTGGTAGTGACTGAGGTAGTCCTCTGGGCTTGTCTGGTAGAGGACGGAGCAGGCTTTTTAAAGGTTTGATCTTCCTGAACAGACACTGAAGATGTCGTAGATCTTGCCTCTGAAGATTTCTTGTGTGCCTTCTTAGGAGGAGTGTCTGAGGGGCCAGGGGAAGTTACCCTAGGCCTCTTTTTAGAGACTTCTGAGGACTTGGAAACACTGCCCTCAGATGATTCTAGAGTGTCTCGGTCCTCAAGCCTGTCGAGCCAGATGAGAAGGCGACCTTCCCTGTCCCTCACGGTCTTTTTAGGGAAAGACCTACATATTCTGCATTTGTCCGAGACGTGGTCCGGGTAAAGGCAATATAAGCATAGGTCATGCTTATCATCCACATGGATCCTTTTCTTCCCACATGAAGAGCAGGCCCTGAAGAGGGCTTTCTTCTGTGATTCAGACATGGAAGAAAGCAGTGGAAAGAAAACACTTACTGCAAAAACAGTGTAGTGAAGTAATCCTTGAAGAGTTGAGATTGAAGAATCACTGTCAAAGAATGTTAGATGATTTTGAAGGAATCCTGAGGAGAGCTCAGGCTGGAGACTCCCTAGCACAACGTGCGGTAGAAAATCTGAGGGACTGAGGCTCCTCCCAGGAAGGTTCTAGAGGGAGGTCGGAGCTGATTGGCTGACTGTGAGAGTTTGGTCCTTTTTACATAAGGACAAAGAGAGGCT
This sequence comes from Lissotriton vulgaris, assembly GCF_964263255.1. Classification (NCBI taxonomy): domain Eukaryota; kingdom Metazoa; phylum Chordata; class Amphibia; order Caudata; family Salamandridae; genus Lissotriton; species Lissotriton vulgaris. Next base: position 716,416,200 of record NC_141689.1, on the reverse strand, counting down.
ACTAAGGGGAGGCCCTTAGGCCTATTTTCTCTATGTATGTCTATAGAACATTACTTTTTTATGTACCGGAGGCTCCCGTCTCGACGACGGGGAATGATTCAGGCATGTGAATCTATGAAAGACACCCCAAATACTGGATAATTAAAAGGTGACTGGTTCCGGCCTGTCAAATAATTCTATTAAAGGCTGACCAGTGCCCAATAAAAGAAGTGGGACGAATGTTAACTAGTTCAGTAATGTAACTAGTAACATTCGGTTTACGTGTGTGAAATTGGCCAATATGTTTCTGCTTTTAAATGCGATTAGATAGGCATTCTTCAGGACCTACTGTCAGTTCCACGGCGGTATGCGCACCCTAAGGCACACCCTAACCTGAGGAACTATCAATTCGAGTACAACTCACAGTTATACCGGTGATCTCTTGCGTAGAGTCAAAAGACAAAAAGCACCTGCAAAAAAGGGAATGAACAGAAAAACATACATGTGTTTTAACCATAAGTCTATTAACAAACATATAGCAGGTTGCTAATAATAGCTAAGCAGGCAATAATGTCATGCGCTGTAAATGTGTATAGAAAAAACTTGTTATGGTTGAAATCCACATTCATCCCTCCACCTCATACCATCCCCCGTAGATTATTGCATTTGAGCAAGCCGTTTTTAAGGATGTGGAAACCTTTGAAAAAACAGGTGTATTCAAAAACATGAAGGCCTGTGAGTTCCAGGCTCTGGAATCACTGAGGAACAATCGAGGCATTGTCATAAAGCCCGCCGACAAAGGCAGGGGTATAGTGGTACAGTGGTACAAGATGCTGAGAACTATGATGCGGAGTTCAGACTACTTCTGTCTGACCAAGTGAGTTACACCCACCTCTCTGTGGATCCAACGCCAACTCTCCGCGACACCATTTCCTCTCTGGTGATTGAGGCTGAAAGCAGTGGACACATTACCAAACACGAGGCTGACTTTCTCACTTCCAGCAAAGGCACTATACCCTATTTTTACACCTTGCCAAAAACGCACAAAAATCGGTTACCACCTCCAGGGAGAACCATCATATCAGGGATGGGTTCCCTCTTGGAACCTTTGTCACAGTATTGCGATTTTTTCTTAAAACCTCTTATTCAAGCTACAAGCACTTATCTAAAAGATACCAAAAGTCTGCTCGCTCTCCTTCAGGAAGTTGAGATTACAGAAGACTCCACCTACCTTGTGACACTAGATATAGAGAGTCTCTATACCTGTATTCCTCAGGATTCAACCATTAGTGTGATTGAGGCTACATTGAAAAATAACAATTGGGAATGCATCACGCCCAAGAAGTTTGTCGTTGACTGTGCCAACATTTCTTTCAATACCAGGGCGACTTATATCTTAAATCAAACGGAACATCAATGGGCAGTACTTTTGCTCCAAGTGTGGCTGGCCTATATGTATATGATTTTGAGTGCCGCCACATCTTGTCTGATCTCAATCCATACCTTTCCTATGTGTCCTTCTGGCAGAGGTACATAGATGATGTGCTCGTTATTTGGCAAGGCCCTGAGAATATTCTGCATGAATTCTTCAATTGGATTATACATGTGATGTCAATTTAAGGTATACCCACTCATATGACAAGAAAGAAATGCTGTTTCTCGATGTTGTGATATCTAGAGTCGGCAACAGACTGCAAACCAGGACGCATCACAAGCCAACAGCTAAGAATAACCTACTGCACTTTACAAGTTACCATCCGCGTCCATTACGGGAAAATCTCCCTTTTGGCCAATATTTGCGGCTGAGAAAAAATTGCAGTGAGGTTGCAGTCTTTAAAAGCCAAGCTGCTGACTTAACAACGAAACTCCAGAATCGTGGATATCCTGAGGGGATTCTCGGAAAGAATTGCAAACGAGCTCGCAATCAAAATCGAGAAGCTCTCCTGGATGAGAAGACCCCTAGAGGTACTAAACCACCGCCTCTAACATGTGTGACCACCTTCAATGCAGCATCTAACTTTGTTAGCAAATCGATTTGCAAACATTGGAGGATCCTTGAAAGTAACAATTACCATTGGGAAAAACCTCTTTTTTTCATACAAACGGGAGCGAAGCCTGAGAGACACCTTGGTCCATACCCGTCTGAAGATGGAAACAACTGATCAGATGGCGACTGTTCTGAATGCGTGGGGGCTCCCACCAGTGCTGGGTCATTTCCCTTGAGTCTCATGCAGTGTCTGTCACCTGACTACCACATCAAAACGTCTTGATCTGGACCAAGGCAAACAATGGTTGCAAAAATCCCATACTGATTGAAACACTCTCAATGTAGTCTACCACATTACCTGCCCCTGTGGGCTCAGATATGTGGGCATGACTGCTAGAAAAATCAAACAACGAGTATGTGAACATCTTAGTAATAGTCGCTGTAAGAAAAACAGTACAAAATTGACAGAACATTTTCTTCAATGCAATCACATCACAAATGACCTACACTGGACAGTGATTAAACATCTCCCAACTGGAAGATCTCCCCAACAGTCGCTTTTTGAAAAAGAACAACGGTGGATCTATCGATTATCCACCCACCTGACATGACTCAATGATAATATTCCGTGGGGTTCTGTCCTGCAGCGTTGATCAGCATTTCTGCAGCCAAATGGTCAGTCTCTGTGGTTCTGGAGTGTGCCACCTGTATTTCTGAATGTCAGAATTTCTGATACCTTCATGATCCGAATTTGTTCCATTGCTGACAGTGTTCACGGACATCAGTTATGTCAGTGGGGTATGGCTTATCATATTTGGTTTTCCAAAAAAACCCCACCTTTATTTTCCTTTTTCTTTTTGCGTATAAAGAGATAGTCTCGTAGTTAAAAACCATGGAGGCTGCTCCTTCTAGATACGCAACACACCACATATTTTCTTTACAGCTTAATAGCCGATTAGGACGTTGGACACTTCAATAGTAATGGCTGATATTCAGCAGCCCGCCCTGCCCTCTCTTTCCCTACTAATTGTTTTGTGCACTAGCACGGATTCAGTATCAGTATACACTATCTAGCAGCCTGACCCCCTTTCCTATTAATTGTGCTGTTTACTAGCGCTGATTTAGTATTAGTACACGCTAGGTTTACACATTTTGTATGGGAGGGTAATTCTTTTAAACTTTGCCAATAGCATTTTGTCAAATAGTATAAAATAACATTTATCAGGCTGACAGTTTATGCGATTCGTATTATTATCGCATAATGAGCAACTTTGACAATGTCAGTGTGCTCCTCACTAATAAAGTTTTCCGATATTCTAGAGACAAATGGGGCCACGTTCTAGTTATTATTCCCCTTTCGCGTTAACACGTCATACGTCGTTATACGTGACCCTGCCACGTGACCCTGCCACGCGATCGCAGAGTTGTATTTGTTTCCCGGCAGTGCCTTGACTCTGCAATATCCGGGCCAGGGAGGACCGCGTTAGGTCTTTCGCTGGAGCGTACAAATTGGGAACTAAGTAAAAAGCATGGGAGGTTTTTCTTTTCCACCGCCTGTTTTACATTTAAACATTGGGTCTCCAACGGGCTGGTAATACCGTTTGTCCGTCAGGTGTTTGCTCTCTCTCACTGTTAGACCCATGAAGCTATCCGCTTCACAAGCGAATGTAAGCCACTTTTTCTACCATAGTGTTGTGTTATGTGTGTTGTATTTCGGTGCACATTTCTTTGGGATCCAGGCTTTGCTTGGGATTTCAGTCATACATATGTAGCACTTTGTTTTTACCGTGTCACCTTAGTTACTATGAGCTGTATGATAACTATTGTTTTACCCCTCAACCTGATGGTAGTCTTATCTGGTCAAACATAAGAATATGGTACCGAAAAGCGTAACATAGGTTTTTTTCATATTTAAAAAAAGTTTATGAAGGAACATATAGTTATAAAGTTTCGCGATATCACTTTAGACATTTAAATATATATGTCTTATACCATACCAAGTTTTTTCTATACACATTTACAGCGCAGGACATTATTGCCTGCTTATTAGCAACCTGATATATGTTTGTTAATAGACTTATGGTTAAAACACATGTATGTTTTTCTGTTCATTCCCTTTTTTGCAGGTGCTTTTGGTCTTTTGACTCTACGCGAGAGATCACCAGTATAACTGAGTTGTACTCGAATTGATAGTTCCTCAGGTTAGGGTGCGCATACCGCCGTGGAACTGAATAGGTCCTGAAGAATGCATAGCTAATCTCATTTAGAAGCAGAAACATGTTGATCAATTTCACACACGTAAACCGAATGTTACTAGTTACATTACTGAACTAGTTAAGATTCGTCCCACTTCTTTTAATGGTCAACGGTCAGCCTATAATAAAATTATTTGACAGGCCAGAACCAGTCACCTTTTAAGCCACTTTCCTTTCTCACCAGCACGTACACACGTATCTCAACATCCTGCTCCGCTGTAAACCAGGCGTAGAAGCACACCAGGAGGCATTCGGCCTCTCTGGTGGAACCCTAAGATGAAGCATGTCACCGACCAGGTCGGTGAGTGAGGGTTCTTTTACAAACTTGGTTGGCTTCCCTTGCTGTTGTGTTTTACCAATGTGTACTTGCACTAGATTACACCACAGTCACTCTTTTGTTGTTATACATGAACACGGATAGTCTTTTAAACAAGACAGCTACCCTTACATCCCTAAATGAGAATCTTGAAATGACTGAATCCCTAATACAAGATTTCTACAATAACAATCACCTGTTATCGGTAAAAATTTTAATAAAATACTAACAGGTCTTAACTTTGTATGGATCTCATTAATTCCTTGCTTCGTGTTATCAAGGTGGCAGCCAGATCCAAGCGTATTAGTTTCAGATAATCAATGCAGTAGATCTATTCAGACTCTTTTCTTACAGCCTTTATTTATTCAATACTAACTACTTAATTGAATGTTAGAAGATACACTGGACCTTTTCATAGCCTTACCCCAATATTGTTTAAAGACTACCACTAACCCTTAACCGCCTCATATTGCTGCTGTGTTGTGAAGGATTATGCTCCCTGGCAATAAAAATGTGCAAGGAAGAAAGCAGTGATTTTTCGGATTAATGTAGGCTAGTGGAGCAACTGAAGTTTCATTTTGCCCTTGATGGTCGTTGTACAGCGAGCGCAATACCCTGACAAACGCATATTTTCACTCACCATCTAATAATGAACCTTATTTGGGATACCTAAAGTGATTAATACAGTAGAATATTTAGAAAATATTTTTCCTTTACGTTTTACAATTACTACAGAGAAAGTTAAGGTGAGCTGTGCTTCAGATCAGATAGCTTTAGAAAATATAGGAGGTAAAATGACTGATCACTCTTTGCCTCCTTCAAAACACACACCATAAAACATTGCTTCAAGGCAATCAAGAGGGCTACATAAGCAAATAAAGCAGAATTGTAAAATTAAGCTCTCTGTAATGAACTTCAGTATTTTAGGAAAATAATTTTCAGGACAGGTGGCATGGGTTATATTGCTTGCATCTTGTTATGCTATACATTGGTATGTTAGCTATATTTTTAGAAGACACTAATCCCCTGTGAGGGTATCCTGGTGCTGTAGCAGGTGAGTGAGTCTAGCTTTGATCGGCTTCAGCTTTCTGGGGAAATTTAAGAAGAGAAGAGCAGGTTCTGATGTATTGTGGGCGTTCGTTCCAGGCTTAGAAGCCATGTAAGAGAATGCGCAACCTCCTAATATGCCTTTTTATATCTGTGGGGTGTGTGCTAGCGACAGTCTGGCAGAATGGAGGTTTATGGGAGGTTGGTGGTGGATGATTGAAAGTAGGCAGGAAACGATGTCAGGTCTAGAGCTCTGAAATGGGGGTGAATGTTTGATATTGTTTCAGTACTTCACCCATTAGTTGTTTTTTGTGCATTAGTCACCCTTGGTGGGAGGGGTAAGCTATGACATGGGGCCCATTCTCTCCATGCCACCTGAGTCAAGCTAGCCTGGCTGATGAGGGGCGATACCCAAAAACCAGTCCTAGGACGCTTGCTTCCGGACTAGTGAGGTCTTGGCATGGCAGTTCGGGCTGGACTGTTCACATGGGGAGCAGGATCAAGACTGATTTGCATATGGCTGGGTCTAAACTGGAATGGCGTGGTGTGCAAAAAAAGAATGGATTTAGGCCCAGATCCCTGTACTGGGCTGAATGTTTGACATTATTTCAGCATTCCGCCCATCCATTGTTCTTTGTGCATTAACCGGCAGAATGTACTAATCCTTCTTGATTTAATGGAGCTAGTCAATTCTTCCTCCTCCACATTTGTGTACTGGTCACTGTAAGACGTATCCACTCTAAAAGGTGCTTGAGCCATGTCGAAAACCTGTTGGAGTGATAAAGGTGGCGAAAGAGCTGAAGTTGAGATGCCATCTCCTCACCGAGATTCAGCTGTTGGTCCTTGGCAGGTTGCTGATGAGGTTGAGAGGCTGGAGGTGCACTCAACAAAATATGGTATAATAATATGCCATGACATAGTGCAGGTCTGTAATGAAGTTCACTGGCACTCATCATTGGACATTGATCACAATTCTCAGACAGTCGTTAGTAGTCGTCGTGAATTTGGGAAAGATCCAATACTTAAGATTGCAGATGCATTTCTTTATCGGATCATAGATTCTGAAAAGGGAAGGGTGCTCTGCTACAGTTACAATTCAGATCAAGGGACAGGACAATTAACATTCATCAGGATCTGCGCTCTCATATGTTACGTATTCTTAAGGAAGCTTTTGCACGCCAAGTACTGAAGTATTTTATCAGGGTACTATAAAAAGATCTATATGAAACTTCTTTAGAAGACAATGTAAATGTTTTCAAGGTGTCTTTTGATGCACAAAATACTGCTTACATCAATGAGCCATGATGTTTCTCAGAGTTGGTTTTCTCTGATGAATATGAAGGGAGAGGGACATGGTTGAGAGCGTATGAAACCGTTTAGAGCATATGAAACCTATCCAAATGGAAAGCAAATCATGAAACCCTATAATAGACAAGGTACACGTTTAACTCAAATATATCTTTATCTCTGAAAAGATCAAGTATTTGTGTTAAGAAGCTCAATATAGGACATATTCCTTTTTTCCGGGACTCACTCCAGACATACAAATGCATTCAGCCATTATAAAGATAATTTCCAATGGTACTAAACATAGAAAATAAATATAAATAACCTCTGCTTCTGCTGTTTGTGATTGTAGGAGCTGGCGTATACGATGCACGTCTTTATCAATTTGCTGAATTCTAGCCACTCTCGCCTGTAAAATATAAAAGACAACACATTTTAAACATTGGAAATCAAAGAAAACAAAGTCCGAACCTGAGGCCATTTATTAGAACCTTCTTATATTTCAATCTACCAAGTAAGCTAGAAACAACAAATGAATCACTATTGTAGGAAGCTGGCTCTGTATATACTATACCAAAGTAAGGTATAGTGTGCACAGAGTCTAGTGGAACCCCAAAGGTAGGCAGAGGTAAAAGTAGATAATACCTTACTCTCTATTTGTGATAGTGTGGGTGGGCAGTGAGGCTTCATCAGAGGGTAGTGTCAAGCATTTATTGTACACACTCAGGCAATAAATTATGTCACACACTCAAGGACTGAACTCAAACCAATGTGTTGTATAAAAATTTTATTTAGTTACATTTGATTTTCTAGAACCAAGCCAGGCCTGGTACTGGTGAGTATGACATAATTTGCAGGAATTTTGCAGTGAAATACAATCTGAATGCAGTTGGATTGGTTTACAGGTAAATCATTTGTTTATAAAACAGTTGAATTTTTCAGATTACTTTTCAAGTTACTTTTTCTACTCAGTGTGATATGCCTAGATATCACACTGAGACATTGCCTAGAGAAAAGGTAAGAATATTTTTTTGTACATTTGCAGTTGTTTAGGTTTTCATTCAAACCAACTCCACACTTAGAAGAATTTTCAGGGAAAAGCAGTCAATGCAGTCCTATGGAGGAAAACAATGTTAATGGTTTAACGGTAAGAACTTAGGTTTAGGAGTTAGTATTCTGGGGTTAGAACTAGGTTTCCCCGAGGGTGAAGGATGCACTTTCAAAGCACCCTTAGCGGCACTAGGGTGGCCAAGCGCAGAGTGCTGAGGACCAATGTTATCCAATGGCGGATAAGGGGCCTCCGGTTTGTGGCTGCTCACGAGCAGGCCCCAAGGTTGTGGGAGCAAAGCTCCCGGTGCTAGGCTCAGGGCATACAAAGAGCACTCACAGGGGGAGACTGGGTGCACGGTGCTGTTTTAGCATTGGGTGCCCTGTTGATTTTAATGGGGATTCTCTGGTTGCAACAAACACTGCAGGCTCAGGGACGAAGATCTTTTGGAGGTAACCACTGGTTAGAGAAGTAAGCTGGAATGCCTGGACACCATTGGTTGGGCCACCCAAGGCTGTGTGACGTTGGGTGCAGGGGTGTCTTTTGGCATCGGGTTTTCCTTACCGGCTCTGGTCGTGGTTGGGGGGGATCCTCCAGAAGGGGGCTGCAGATGTTCGTTGGAGACTTGAGGCAATTCAGGGATCACCAGATCCTAGGTCAGGATCATCGGGGAGACCTCCTCGTGGTGTTGGGCCACTCTCAAACTCAGGCTATGGGCGTCGGGTGCAGAGTGGTGCAGACTCGTGGAATTGGCCAGAGCCAGAGTCTGTGGGTGAGCAAATCCGGTGCTTAAAGGAGACAGTCTGGTTTGGAAAAACAGGCAGGTCGTCCGGGTTCTTGGGGAGTGCTGGCTGCAGAACACACCAGGACTTCGCTGTAGCAGGTCGAGGTTGGGACTGGTCGGTACGGCTAGGGCCAAGTCAGTTGATGTCCTCTCCTTCTTCAGCACTGCTCTTCGGTCCTTCTCTTCCGGTTTCATCTTGTCTGGTGAGGCAAGGTTCAGGGTTACCCCTAAACACTACATTTCGGGAAAATACAGGTAGGTACAGGCCGGGAACCAATGGGTCCCTTCATTGGGGTGGGTACACCCCTATTATGCCACCCTCCAGTGGAAGGGGAGCATAAGCCTCACACTGGCTGGTTGGGTCCCCCATCTGCAAGATGGCGGGGACTGAGAGTTGTGCTTCACCTGACCTCCCCCACCAAAGGGTTGGGGTTGGCAAAGGTGGGCACACCTCTCCTCCTAACTTGGTTTTCCCGCCGATTCTCCTTCCCAAAGTGGGGGTCAGAACCTGTGGGGGCCAGTTGCTGAGTGCAGCGAATGGCTGGGGTAGCTCACAAAGGGGGCAAGTCTTTGAAATTCCCCCTTCATGAACACTGCCCATTTTGGGGGAAGAAGCTTGGCACCTCGTCCCAGGATGTGCTTTGTTTCAGGCTCTCGACCCAGGGATCCAGAAACGTGTCTGGTGCTGGCAGCTGGTGAGCAGACACTAGAGTTAGGTCGTTTTTCAGGGGGTATCTCTTAGATACCCTTCCCGAGTGCATTCTTCATTAAATCCCACACTGGCATCAGTATGGGTTTAATGTGCTGAGAAGTTTGATACCAAACTTCCCAGTTTTCAGTAATGCCATTATGGTGCTGTGGAGTTCATAATTACAAACTCCCAGCACCATATACTCTTTATGGCATTCCTGCACTTATAATGTTTAAGAATTGACTTAGACACTGTAGGGGTACAGGGCTCATGCTCCTGTACCCTCACCACTGGTATAGTGCACCCAGCTAGAGGGGTGGCTTACCTATGCCAGGCAGTGGGTTGTAGGCACGGCACATAGGGATGTGTGAAATGTGGACTCTTCATTTGGTTGTGCACCTAAGCATGCAGGTGCAGGTGCGTGTGTGCGTGCGTGCGTGTGTGTGCGTGTGCATGTGCATGCAAAGGCACAGGGCCTCCAAGGGTGGCACAATAAGTGCTACAGCCCTTATAGGTCTTCCTTGGTCAGAGTGCCTTTAGTGCCCTTTAAAAGGCACTTATATGTGGTCAGAGAGTTGCCAATTGGGTTTTGCAGCAGTACAGTTTAGGGAAAATAACATAGGCACTGGGCACCTGGTTGGCAGGAACACATGGCACACTCAAAGTACATCAATATTTGGCAAAAAGTGGGGGGCAACCATGCAAAAAGGGGCACTTTACTACAACTATAAAGAGACTTGTACTAGTATTGTTTGGTATGTCCCTTCTACTCCTTCCCAAACACTCATGAGATTACCAGAGTCAAACCAACAAGCAGACAAATCAATCTGTCTTTTCCTTATGTTCCTCAATCCATAAAAAAACGTGCTCTCTTATTGTCAACTTCTCAAAAATGTAAACTACCTTCTTCCCATCCGCACCAGTCCCACCATTTGCCAGTTACCCTCACAACCTTCCACGTTTACCAGACATTTCAGCGATCGTTTGAATTCCTGGGTGCGACTTGAGACTTTTATCACCTCTCAAAATATTCAAGGGCATGCTTCTGTTTGATTTGAGAGATATTTATAAGAATTTCTCCTTCTTTGCAGCAAAATCCATAAGGGACTTGAGTAAGTAAGGTAAAGTATCATCATAACCTACTTTCCTACCTAGCACAAATGTATCAACTTCAGTACACAAACAAACACAAACACATCACAATCTGCTCAGACAAGCACCTACCTAACCACAGCAACACCAAGCACAAGGGACAATAAACGTTGCTGCCCAATATGTTTCCCACAGGATATTTGCCACCTCCCTCCTCACATATACTTGTACATACTATCCCACTTTTCACACACTGAGGACCATTACCTGTACATTAAACTCATTAGGTCTCCATGAGGTTTAGATCCTTTACATGTTGGAAAAAAAGATCAGTGGACCAGAAGTGAGCACCAACTGGACAGGTCCCAGTGCCCAAACAAATGAAGCAGCAGGGTGCATGTCAGGTGTGGCTGTGGATAGCACCCTATGCAGAACACTTACAACTTCTAAGCTCCCACGGCCCTAGACAAAAAATCAACCATACAATGAGTGATGGGATTCACCCCCTCTGGAGGAGTGAAGTCCTTTGTCAGACTGCAGAGCAAAATTGTGCCTATGAACTGATTCCTTTTAGAAGGAATTAGAAAGGTCTGTGTGTAGCTTACTAAGAACCCAAGATTGTACAGGGTCTCTGGTTCCTGATGCAATGTGGACCCCACACTTTCCCTGGATGCCATTCAAGTGAGACAGTCCTCTAAGAATGGGTAGCAATAATCTTTCTGGTGGCTAAGGAAGTATGTCACTGTCATGATATTTTTAAAGACACAATGTTTAGCAAGGAGGCTATATGGCAAGGTCCAATATAAGTATTGCTGGTATCCCACTATCCATCCTGCGCTATGTAAGGACAGGCATGGCATTCTGAAGGTCTCATCACATTTGCACATTGAGCAGCACAGATGCCAGAAACACACTCAAAATCATTATATAGTGGAATGAACTTGTTGAGATAATGAAGATCCAAGATGGGGCTGTGCCCCATCCCATTTTCCTTTCAAGGGAGAATTATCTATTTGTGAGACTGAATTCATGTCTTTTAAGCATCTATCTTCTTCAAAATGTCTTAGCATAGTGACTGGAGCAGATGTGGTTTGGGAGTGTAGGTGCTAAGGAGAGTAGCTGTTCTTCACCAATGAGATGATCCAAACACCGAGTTATTTGGGCAAGGTAGTCGTAGAGGATGGAAAGCATTATCTATCACTACTGTACAGCAGGTCTCTTGGGAGGGTGAAGTGAAGGGTGGTTGGTTTACAGGCAAGAGCTTAAGTGCACTTGTCCTTCTCCCTTTTGATGTTTTCTCCTTATCAGTCTATTTCCCATGGAAGAGTAGGATCCAACTATAGTCTGGGGTCACAAGGATTCTGTTGGATTGGAGGGCCTTTGCTAGCTGGAAAATAGGTGGTAGTCTGGATGATTCTGCTCGCATGGCACTCATCAATTCCGCCATGACCATATCAGAGTCTTCTACTGCTAAGGACCTTGTCCTTCGAGGGACTGATTAATGGAGGTAATTTAATTTAGCTTCTAGTTATAGGGCATAACCAATGAAGGTCACTGGGCCAGATCAGTGTTCATAGTCCTGGCAGCCACATCAATGAAGTACATGGGCATGACCAGTTTCTGTTCTGTAGCATTCTTGTCCATGTTGAGCATAAACAGGTAGTCATTTTGGACATAGAGCAGAAGCAATAAAACCTAGTGGTTAAACTCATGCAAGAGGTGGAGGCAATAGCTTGACATATGAAGCGGACTGCTACAGAAACTACCAAACTGGAAGATCTTCTTCCCATACATCTCCAGACACTTCTTGAACTTTTGGGAGAATAGGATTTGCCCCTCAGAGAGCTGCTGTCCCCACCAAACACTGAGTTTGATGATTCCTGGGAAAAAAGACTGTACAGTCCTTGTGGCCTGGGAAATCCATGCCTAATGACATGGGGAAGATCAGGAAAAAACTGAATCAGCTTAACAACCTAGATATCTAGGACCTTGGCTGCTCATGAAATTGTCATCGAAGTGTGGATACCCCCATATCCTCTGGTAGGGGCGGAGGAGGAAGCAGTTGCAATCAACAGTGCATTCAACACCTTTGCTGTGATAGCGTAAAACAACTTGAGATGCAAGTCCTCTTGGTTTCAAGCTTCCAGCAATTCCTGGTGGGACCTTTCATAGGGGAAAGCCTGGTAGGTATAGCCACAGGAGCCATACATCTCTAAATAGATTACCACATTATCCAGGACCCAGGCAAGGGCTGGTACCTAGACAGGAGCTAGTGCAGCTGGTTGAGCTAGGGGAACAAGTACCTTCATCTACTGCTCATGCTTAAGGGGTACAATTAGGGCAAGTCAAGCAGGAGCAACAATGGGCAGTCGGACGCCACACCAGTGTCTATGACCATCAATGCTACGCTCAAATCATCCACATCCAAAGTTGAGTCTAATGAAAGGATGGAAAGATGTATAGAGGCATAACCTATAGTTGAATCCATAGTTGGCACTGCGGGGGACATTTTATCCAGTTTCTCCTTGGACCAAAGTTCAGGTAAATCTGACTTGTTTGTCATGGTGTTTGCAACCCCTGATAGACACAGTTGCTGCTGATTGTGACCTAAACAGATATACCAATGGGACGGATGTTTGAGAGCCCAACAGAAGGTGTGGCGGAGGGATATAGTATCTTGATTAACGGCCTGCTGCACCACACAAGGGAAAAGACACAGGCTCTGCACCTTGGTTTAACTGCGGCTTGAAGACTAAGCGACTAGAAAAGGAATTGGGCTCAACTCGCCATGGCAACTGGGTACGGAACACTTTCATCCTAAGGGTTCCACTGCTCCCAAGTGCTTCACATCCTTCCTCTGAACCATGACAACAGGGTTCGGGATAGAGGTCTTTCAAGAGGATACATTCATCTTTAGGGTGTAGGAGGGAGTTAGGGAAACACTGCACCATTTGCAAAGCACCAATAAATATGGCATCCATTAAGGAAGATGTCTTATTACCTCACCAGAAGAAGTCAACAAGTAGTCAATATGTACTCAACTACTTTTCGTTCTCAGGGACTGTGACATAAGGTTAGATTATTTTTACCTTGCTGGCTGGCTGGCTGTGCACTAGGGTTACCTGCAGTGGGCATTTCTGGGGCACCTGCAGCACACAGATAACCTATCAAAATGGTTGCTGCTGACAAGAATGGGTTACCTGCAGCCACAGGTCAGGAGCATTTAGTGCTTGGATCCAGTGCAGGACAATGGACTAGTATCACCTTCTCCTGGCCACACCCTTCCAGCGTCAAATATTATCTAATTATATATCCTCACAGTAGAAATTGTGACTGAATATTGTTTATTTGTTCCTTGCTTGTCAGATTTGTAGTAGGTTATTTTCACTCAGGACTATGGGAGCGCCTGAAGCTCAGAGTACCATTCAATAGAACTGATTACCTGGACCTTAGGACACGGATCGTATGGTGATGCTGGACCAGTTTCAACTTCTAGTCAGGAATCCTTTGGTTAATTATAAACCGAAAACACTTCTCATGTATGTGCATCAGCAGAAAGTGCATTAGGTGTAATGAGGTTGCTGTTGGGATGGCTAGAGAGACAGAAGACAGAAGACCCTTTTCATAGTTAAGAAGGTTACATAGAGTAATTCCATCATGTGTTCTACAAGGTCTAACACTAAATAGTAAAACAATTAATATTTCAAGTAAACGGAGGTGACCTACGGAGTTATTTTAAACATGAAATTGACATTCAGATGGATCAGTTTGGGGGTCAAGAAAAATGTCATTGTTTAACAATTATTCCATTAAGGTTAACACTGAAATTATTTTTGCCGAAATGTAATCAAAGGCCCTTATTTGAGCAAGTGGGTTGAGCGTTGCAATCAATCACTTAAAGATATAGTTAAAACTAATACTTTAATTCAATCCCATTTAATATATTGGAACCTATCTTCATATAGAAACCATATAATGTTGCAAACATATTTTATAATAAATATTAGAAAGTATTATCTTCAGTGAAGTAATTAATGTGCATTGAGAATTCTCACAAGTCAGAATGAGGGAAAATTGAATTAACAGATTAATTATCAGTTTTCACAAGCATTTTAATGGACAACAATACCATCTATATTATCTACCTGAGTAGTACCCAGTTTTCTTCAGGCTTTGCCAATTATAGATTTCCAGTTATCTATGGTAAAATCAATCTGTTTTACACTAGAGGCAAAAGCCAGAGCCAAGAAAATGGAAAAGAAAAGACTAGGATTAAGTTCCTGCAAACTACAGCAACATATATGGTGGTGATTAATGTAAAGGAATCTGGTTTAATTTTTCATAGGTTTTCATTGAACACAAGATCAAACAATTGCTTGTGTGGTCAGTTTCTATGCTCAACTCGATCCCTGTTATTTTGGGAGTTGTCAAACTGCACTCAAACAAATCCAAAGGCAAAGAAAAATAGCTAAACTTTTTCTCAAGTGATAACTGCAATCGGATTCTGTTCAACTGCATTTAGTAACAGAAAATTATTCTACAACGGGCAATTCTATGTTTTCAGGAGGAGTGGATGCAGGACAACATAGTAACGGAGGGTTGTAACTTGTATGAAATTGCAGGTATAAACCAATATGGGATGAGCAGCAAATGGGTTAGAAATGTATTTTAACAGCGGTTATAAAATCAATTTTAGTGACACAAAACATCTCTCCTTTCATTCAGTTGGTAGATTTGAAATCTAAGCAGGATTATTTTTCACTTAAAACATTGTTAATGTTAAACATCTACATTTCTCTACATAGACAAAGGAAGGAAAACACCTAAAAGCACAGATAAAATGTCTGAAAAAATCTTGTCTAATTCAAAATATTAATTTAATTTTGATGAGTAATTTTAACTTGAATATCACATTACCATATTGAAATCAGCAGAGACGCATTGGCACATTTCGATGATACATTTGATTACAAACTGCTTTACTAAAAAGAGGTAGTTCTTTCGGAAGGGCACATCAAAGACTAGGGCTTATAGCACTTAATGGTCATTTACAACATAATATCCCACGACAGCAGAAGCTGAAGTCAAATAGGATTTTGGATGTATAAGACTTTACTTAGGTTAATAATAGATATTTCAAGTTATTTTCTAGTTGCTATATAGAACGAGGCAATCTTCACAATCTAGAAGTTTTAACATTTGTTCTATGGTAGTTTTATTTAGATAAGAAAATAACTCCGGTGGCTACATCTAATCCAGTAGAGCAAGAAATATCAATACTTACTGCAGAGTCTAAAACTGCTGTCAACCGAGGTGAAGTTTACCCCCAGTCTAGCATCAGAACTGACAAACTACTTTGGTAAGGCCCCACAACATATTTCAGTTTCAATTGTATTTTTATTTTGGTTAAACAAACACATACTATGGTCTACAACTACCTTGCCAGGAGGATTTAGCAAATAAATGTACAAGTGAACTATGTAACACAAGTCCCTTACCACCACCGCTCACTCCCCATAGTCTACTGAATATTATTAGTGAGTCTAGACATTCTTTGTACAATAGTGTGAGGAATTATTTGGAGAGACAGGTTCTACAGATTAATCTGGGTAGAATTTGAGAAACCTTGCCTGGGCATGGTCGCACTGCTTTGAGATTGTGTGGGCACACAAGTTCCCTAAAATTGTGGGCCAGCATTTGCTAGGTGCCTACTTCTGGGAGACTTCTGGGATAGCTGTGTGTCATGGGGTGTCCAAGTAGGATTACACCCAAGTTCATCAGGATCTGGGTTTCAAATGCTTTATTCAGTTTTCTAATTATGTATTCCTTATATCTCCAGTTTGCAGGCAGTCTAAAGTAAGTGGCGAAGAGAACCAGATGAGCCACATCCCTTCCAGCAGGATGCGTTCCACTTAGCAACCCTTCTCAGGACTGCGATACAAGTATGCAAAAATTTTATATTGTATTTCACATTGGCGGGCATTGGTAGCGAATGTTCGTCTTTTGTGAAAAAGCTTATCCACATTTAGGTTCAGTCCCTGCCCCAATTCTGGCTTCCATTGGTTTTGCCCCATTATTTTAGGGTTGTTGGTGGTATCATGAGGAATTTGTAGTCTAATCCGGTGAAGTAAATCTCTCCACTTCTGTAAACTACACCTTTATTTGAGATCCTCATATGAGAGCATCAGTGTTTTACAAAGAGGGAGCTGACCATTAGACATTTTCCCTACCACCATATCTTAATTGTTGGAGAAAAAAGTGACAGGAAAGAGATGAACTATGGTCTCCCAGATCCCAAAAGTGACAGAGTCACTAGTGAGGAGTAGAGTTCCCAACTGCATTGATACCTTTTGAACCACGGAACCCACCATGGTGACTGCTATGAGATGTTCTATGAAGCACCACTATTTCGATGCCTCTTTTTGCACCCCAACCTCCACCCCCCCCCCCCCCCCCCCAATTCTATGAGGAAGTGAAACTGTGCAGCCTGGAAGCATAAGGAATTATTGGAGCTGCCAGTCCAACCTGTGCCAATTGTTTATAGAATATCTAACTTGCTATCTGTGGGTGTTTATTTTACTAGATAAGATACTTTATCAGTGTCTGGAGCTGTTGGAGTATTGGGGATGGTGTCAGCAATGCCATCATTTGAAATAGATAGAGAATCTGGACAAGACCTACATTTTTATCACAGCTATTCTCCCCAGCCTTGAAAACTGCTTATTGAACCCTTTCTGGAAATCATTAAGGTCTTGAATCAGTCCAGGGTAATTCAGGACAACAACTTGGGAGGTGATGCAACCAATTAAAATCCCAAGATATCTCATCTTGTCCAAGGACCAAGAGGCAGGATTGATTGCTGCAGTTGCTTCAATTGCTAAAGGTTTGGGTTTAAAATCTTCAAAAAGGATTCTTGCTTTGTGTTGGGTGTATCTACATTTAGAATTGTACAAAGATACTCCTAACTGCGGCAGACCACAGGTTCAGCACCTCAATCACAATACCCACTAAGTAAACGTCCTGTGCAATCAACCTCCGAGACCCGCCGCATTGGGTCTCACTGGAATCCAGAAACGTAAATTGCCGAAAAATGGAGAGAGCACCAAGAATGAATTCACACACTGATAGATTTTCAATTCATGAAGCTTTATTCGGCACATAAAAAATGACCATAAAAGCACAAAACATATATAATATCAATATTACAGAATACAATACGTATAAAAAAGATTACATAAAATACAGTGTTCCTAAAATAGCATACTTTTACGTGCCTTAATAGAACGATTTAAAAAGGTGGCAGTAAAAAAGCAGATATCAGCAGACTCCATGCAAAATAGTAAATTCATCGCCTGATTAACAGTACGTACACCATATTTGATAAACATGGGTTTCAGATAAACTAATCGAAAATTCATGTACAGTTTACAAATCAATAAAAAGTGCAAAGTGCTTTGTTTGGTAACGCCACCACACAGACAAGGCCCAGTTGGATGTTTCTTGAGGTTTGGCAGGGCCACTAAGTGATGTGCTACGCCAAACCTCAGCCTAGTTAGCACAAACTTATGAGATGGCCTAGTCACCATAGCAAAGTAACCTGGAAAACCTTCATTCATGTTGTATTTACAGTAAAACATGACTGTGGACATAGATCCATAAGCTGAGGCCCGTTGCCTTGCTTTATGGGCCAAGGATGTAGTTTTCAGCTCTACTTTGGATATCTTAGATGCAGCACCGGGATCAATCGATACATTAATATTAAATATTTCTAAATAACAGTCGGCAACGTATTTTAACCATGGGATATTGCAGGATTTATCCAGTAATAAACAGTCCTCAATAATAGATCTATTAAAAGCCTTTTCATCCTGAAGCCATATCGACCTCCATAACATTAATGGCCTCATTGATAGTAGATCATCTAAAAATGGATATCCAATTCCTGATGAATCAACTCGGTCGGGGCGAAGGAGGGTAAGCATTAGAGCTTTTTTAAAAAGGAATTCTCCTCCAATTGCAAATTATGGGAACACGTGTGTACCCATACCCCAGCACCATACATTGCAATGGTGACACATCTGGCTTGATAAATGTGGAGCATATCCCTTGTGCAACTGTCACCAACTTTTGCCGTATATCTAAAAACACCATGTGCGTTTTTCGCCATTTTATTAGTAATATTATTGAATTCATTAGTCCATTTTTTGTTTTTTGAGAAGGTTATCCCGAGATATCAGAATTTATCTACTTCTAGCACCTTTTCCCCTCAATAAAGAAGGTATTAGGGGTTTTTCTTCTAGCCCCATAACTCATAGTATGTGTTTTCCCTTTATTGATAGATAGTTTTCTATCCTTAATAAAGTTAGAAAATCTATCGATCAGACGCTGTAGTCCGCAGGGTGTTCTTGAAAGCAGGACAGCGTCATCAGCATACAATAACACTGGTACAGAGACGCCTTTGATTTTAGGGGCATCAGCATTTACAGCTTTTAAAATTGAGTCAATTTCATTAATAAACAGTATAAAAAGTAGGGGGGCTAATACGCAGCCCTGCCTAATCCCTCGTTTAACCCTGAATTTCGGGGTGCATTCACCTTTGGTGCCATAGCGCACACAGGTTTCTAAATTTTTCGTATAATCTGGCGAGAAATAAAATTATTCCCTCTGGTGCTCCTAGCTGTAACAGGGTCGGCCACAATGATAGATATATTTGTTTCAGTATCTTTTATTCTTCTTTGTATAACAGACGACACGACAATAGACAACGCATTTCGTTCCATTTAAAGGATACTGAAACTACTATATCTAACAGAGTGTGACTTCATTCTTGGTGTTCAATCTATTTTTCTTCAATCTACATTTAGAATTCTGCTTATGTGGGCTCCCAGATGGACCACCACGTCCAACACCTCCCATTTTTAGAGATTTCACCTCCAGGACCTCTACCGAGAAGGATTTACTACACAGAATCAAACTCTCGATAATTTCATGCTGGTGGAAGCAAAATATTGATGGGGAAGAACCGGGATTGAAGAATGTGTGTATCCGTTGAGAATACTTGTGTCTTTTGTAGGAGACTAATATATGTTCCCGATTACTTTAAGAGTTTAATAATCACTCCTCCATTGGCGGGCCGTTCAGCTTATGAGCTTGACCATGTGTATTAACTTTGAACAGCTCTATGATTGTAAAAGGGAACATTTCCTAAGAACCTCCACACATCTTTCAATCACCATGCTAACAGCAGCCAAATTTCCCCAGTCTTTCTCCCATACCAAACAATAATTTGATATCTTAAAACAAGAAAATAAAACTATCAAACTTGTTTCCTTCATGTCTCCCACGTCCATGGTCATATTCAATCAGGGTTCTGGCCTACGTCTACTCTCCTTCAACCATATTTTAGGTGAACCACTGCCTTTATATTTTATATAGTCTGAACCCTGGTTAGTAGCCACATCACCTGTGGAATTAGGTGATGGAAACCAGTCTGGTTCATCATGGAAAGAAACAGTAGCATATTTTATTCATCTTCTATGCCTTTCAGATGGCTGCTTGTTTCTCCGTTCAGGGAAGTGGTGTGTGTTTACGTAGTCTTTTGGCTGTTTGCCATGTGCTGCCTGTTTCCAGCAGAGGTTTTGGGCAAGGACCATCCTGATCACGTGGGTCTTCTGCAGGGAGGTTTAACAATGAGTGGGCATTAGCAATGGCTTTGATCACATGACTTTGACCTTCCCAGAAAAACATTAAATGCAGAGGATGGCCCCAATGATAGGAAACATCATGGGCAAGGAGATATTCTGTGGTAGTCTTCAATGGCTTTCATTTGTTGAAGTGTTACTGCTGTGATATTGCTTTAAAAAACAGTGTTTGTGGGCCTTAAAGATGACATGGGGTGAGGATGCACACAAGCCATTATGTCATCTTTTACTTCGAAGAAGTGGACCTTTCTACGAATGTCCGGTGGGGACTGAGTGTTGGCCTGTAGAGTTAGTTCTATGCCTAAGATCCAGAGATATCAGTGAGTCATCTGAGCGGTTGTGGACATGTTTGAGCAGGCATTGAACATATGCCTGAATGTTGCTCCCTTCTCCCAGCATGGTAGGCCCCACCTCCAACTTTCCCCGGAATTCTGTTATGACAGGACTTTTTCTCATTACGACAGGACTTTTTCTCCAAATCTTCTGCCTTTACGGAAATGTCTTGGCATTTTTCTTCAAGAATTCTGCAGCTATTGTTGTGAAGCTCCTAGACACGTTCATCCTCAGTGTGTTCCAGGTTGTCAACCATGGACCCCTGAGTGATGAGGTCCTGCTAAATGTTTTAGATAATATTTCAGGTTTGGGCAGATCGTTCCCACCTACTCTTAGATGTCTTTTAGGAACTGTTGTAGAAATTCTTCAGTGATGCCACTCCTGTTTCAAAGCAAAATAATTCCCTTTTGCTTTTAACAAAATGTATTGGAATTTAATATCAATTCTGCTTTGCATGCATGGACAGACATTCAAGCTAGATATGACCCTTGTTTATATTATGGGCTAGATCCCTTTCGAGTGAAAATGAAGCCATGGCTAAATAAATGCTTTGGTACCGTACACATTGAATCATCCTAATTTGCAAGACTTTTTGAAGTAAAATCTCTACCATATCTACACCCACTTCGTAGCTTTCAACAAAAAACTATTTCTTGGATGACCAGGGGGCAGTCTTAATTATTTTCAAATTATAAAAAACAGTGCTTAAACAGAAACTGAAGGAAATGTCTTTTTATCAGATGCAGATTTGTTGTGTCAATTAAAAATATTAAAATATATGTTTTCACCATAAATATACCCCAAACCACAAAACTATTTGATTTAGTTAGTAAATAAAAAGGACAAACATAAGTTTAAGATTTTGGTATATGCAAGCTGTGGAGTAGGTTGCCATTATTATGAGGACAATACACATTTCTGTATTAGCAGTGGACTCCTGCATACGACTGAGGACACCATTTCTTGTGCTCAGCATTTCAACTGTTAAGGAGGTTTCAAATGTTTGTTTTGTCAGCACAATTATCGAATTATTAGGCACGTCAATAAATTTGTTTGGCAAAGTGCTTCATAGTTTAAAAAAGGGAAAATATTTCATTGTAGACTATGATGCGCATTTGGGAGTTTGTTGAATTTTGTGCAATGATTTAATTACACACACAAACTACTGGAAACAAAACCTGGTGATGAAATGTATTGTCTCTTTTGGGATCGATGAACCGGTACCTTGCATGCATGCCAGGTGGTTCTAAAGAGTTCTCATACCAATGATAACACACACAGTGCTAGTGACTATTTTACAAGCATAAGACCAATACATTATGTAAGTCAGTTGATGCAAACAAAATGGTGTCTTACCTGCACGAGTAGTTTTGCAGCTTGAAGAATTTTCTGTATTCACATGCAGTGCATTATTCCGACAGCTAGTGGTTGGATCCGTAGTTCTTCCTTTTTTGTTGTTATTGGGCATCAACAGATCCCCCATTTGGTGCTTCCTGCGACGTTGTAGGACCCTACTACAGTAGCTCTTGCGCGCTTCAGATTATTTATTTTCTGTTTGTTTTCTCCTTCCATCTTCTTGGTGGAGGTGGGTGGGTCGGTCGCTTGTGAATCCAGAGAATTCTTCAAGCTGCAAAACTATTCGTACAGGTAAGAAACAAATTTGTTTTGCAATGTGTATCTTTTCTGGATTCACATGCGGTGCATTGATTTTATTGAGGTTTCTTAGTTCTGCGGTGGTTGGGTTGATGTTTAGCTTAGATTTGTAAAGATATGTTTAAACACTTTTTGTCCCACCTGAGCATCCTTGTTCATTTGAATGCTTAAGCAGTAGGGTTAAGTGACCATGTTTACAGATTACCGAGTTGCTGCCATACATATGTCCTGCAAAGGTATATTTGCTAGAAAAGCGGTGGTTGCTCATTTTTGTTGTTGTGTGCTTTTTGGTTTGAATTTATTTTCTCCCCTTCAATTGTGTGGCACGGTTGAAAGGTTGTGCCCTTAGTTACAAGTTGTCCCATATTGTTGTCTTCAAACAAAACAAATAGTTGCTTTGTTTTCCTGCTTGTCTTTTTAATTCAGTACATTATTGCTCGACTTATGTCCAGCGTGTGTAACTCTCTCTATGCTTGAATTGTTTGCTTTAAAATAAATATTGGAATTGGTATTGCTTGATTCATGTGGAAGTGTTAAATCACCTTAGATAAGAATTGTGGATCTGTCCTCATGAAAATTCTGTCCTTGTGAACCTGTAAATATGGCTCTTGAATTGTGAGTGCTTGTAGTTCACTCACCCCATGAGGTGATGCTATGGCCACCAGGAATGCTGTCTTTTGAGTGAGCATCTTTAATGTGATTTTGGGTAAAGAGTCAAAGGGTGCCTTCAGTAGTTGAGTTCTGCTGCAACAAATAATGGACGGAATGTTGAATAAATCAAACATTCTGCCCCAGTGAAGAGATCTGGGTTAAATACATCATTATTTTGCTCACCACACCACCCCAGTTTGGACCCATCTACATGCAAATCAGTCTTGACCCGGTTCCTTATGGGAACAGTTAAGTCCGAACTGCCAAACTGGGTCCTCTATACACCCCGGCGAATGTTTGACATTGTTCAACATTCTGTCCATCAATTGTTCTTTGTGCATTTGTCACCCAGAGTGGGACGGGTATGCCCAGACGTGGGTCCCATGCTCTCCAGGCCACTGGAGTCAAGCAAGCCTGGCTGATGAGGGGTGATACTCCGAAACCGGTCATAGGAGGCTTGTTTCTGGTCCAGAGAGGACCTGGCCTGGCAGTTCGGGTTGGACTGTTACCATGGGAAGCAGGGTCAAGACGGATTTGCATATGGCTGGAGTTAAACTGGAATGGCATGGGGAGCAAAACACTGATTCAGTCCCAGATCTCTGTACTGGGGTGAATATTTGACATTGTTCGACATTCTGTCAATCATTTATTCTTTTTTTTTTAATTAAGACATTGAACTTGTATTGTCTGTTTGGATAAATATTGTTTTCCCTAATAGCTCTTTCTGAACGGCTGGTAGCACTGTCTTTAGCTCCAAGATATTGATATGCTGTTCTGCATCTTTTTCCTGTCGGACCCCTTGTACATTGAGCAAACCTATGTGAGCTCCCAAGCCCATATGAGAGGCATCTGTTGTGGTTACTATTGGAGTTTGTTACGCAAATTTCCTTTCTTGTGTGACATGTGGTCTGTTCCACCACACCATTTCCTACTTTAGTTTCTGCTTGACAACCACAAGATCTCCCAACTCTCTGTTGCATGTGATCAATGGTTCGGCAGCCATTTCTGAATTGGTACCGTGAGTATTCTCGCATTTGGAATCAAAAAGATGCATGAAGCCATCTTCCCTAATAATTTTACCCCAGTCTCACCTTCAGAGCTTGTCCCTTCTGGTAAAGGGGAATTCGCTGCAGTAGCGACTGTATTCTCTTCTTACTAGAATATACCTTCCCTAGGACAGAATTGATTATTCCTCCAAGAAACAATTTTTCTTGCTCCGGTTTAGATGATGACTTCTCTATGTTAATGGAGAAACCAAGTGTGAATAACGTCCTGATCACCTGTTGTATTTGCTCTATGCATATGTTGTGGGAATTTGCACTTATAAACCAGTCATGCAGGTAAGGATAGTCATCTATCCCTTGCCTTTTACGTTTACTGCCACTGCTGCTAGATGCTTTGTAAATATTCTTGTCACAGGGCTAGCACTCTTAACACTGAATTTTGTTCACCAAAAAATCTCAGGTACTTTTTGTGTTTTGCATTTATTAGGATGTGCAAGTGTCTTTTAAATCTATAATTGCCTTGAATTTCCTTTTTTGAAATTGTGGAACGACTTTCTATATCGTTGCCATCTTGAATCTTTGTGTCTTTAAAAACTTGTTAATGAATCTGAGGCCTAGAATTGGGCATAGAGATGAGTCTACCTTTTGGATTAGAAAATATGTTGAGTAATTTCCCTTCTTGATCTCTGCTCTGGGCACCATTAATATTGCTTTTTTTCAGCAACTTCGCAACCCTTTTAGTAGACGTGATGTTTCTTCCCTTGAATGGTCCGTCTTTGGACCCTTGCTGGTGGTATCTTGTCCATTTCTATGTAATATGCACAATCTACAACTTTTAATACACATCTGTCTGAAATTATCTTTCTCCAATCTTGAAGGAAGCTCTTTGTTCTGCCTCCCACTGGTGTGGAGTGTGAAAGGCTGTTCGTTTTTGAAAGTCACTCGTTTTCTGGGGTCCTGCGTCCCCTGTGAGGCTGTCCCCTTCCATGTGTTCTTTCTCGAAATGATTGGTGCCCTGGTTATTGGTACTGCTGGTGCTGATGTGATGCATAAGATTGACTGCATCATTGGAATCCCTGATGTGATGCACTAGTTTGGGACCGTTCTCTTCCTGTAGGCCCGACCATTGACACTGCACCTCTGGTCAAGTTTCCCCTAAACTGCAAAGCCCTTAGGGACTTAGCAGTCTCATTGTCCTTTTTAAGTTGTTGCACATTCTCATCAACAGTGACTCCCAACAACTGTTCTCCATTGAAGGAAGTATTTATTATGTTGGAATGCACCTCTGACTTAAATACCGAGATTCTTAACCATGAATGATGGCATAATGTAATTCATGTCCTCATTTGGCGACTTGCTGTGTCCACTGCATCTAATGCAGATTTCAGGCATTTATTTGCAATATACTTGCCTTGCTCCGCAAGGTTTGAAGCTCACTTCCAGTAATACTCTAGTAGGTGCTTCGTGAACTCTGCCATCTCTTCCCAATGCTGGTAAGCATGCCTGTTTAGGAGGGCATCTGAGTTAGCACTATGCCATTGATTGGCTGTGCTCCTCTCACATTTTCTGACCATGAGATCCATCTTTTTACTCTCCTTGTCAGGAGGTGGCCCATATGTTTTTGGGATGTTAACCCTCTTCCTTGCAGTGGAAGAGATTATGAGTTAGCAGGCACTGTACTCTTGATGTAGGTAGGATCTTTTGAGGAGTGTTCTATTTTTTCTCCTCCCCTGGTGTCACTGCTCTGATTGTGGTGGGCTCTTTAAATACCTCCCTTATTTGGCCCACGACACTGGGTAACATTGGTAGGAATTGATACCTTGCCTGTGATCGTATCAAAGTCTCCAGTAGGAAACATGACTGCGACTTTTCCTCTTCAAGCTACACGCCATACTTGTCTGCAGCCTTCGTTATTACATGGTTGCACATCCCGATGTCACCCAGAGGCGAAGGCTTTGCCGGTTAACAATCTACCTCTTCCCCAGGGGAGTCTATTTCTAACTCATTCCACTGAGTTTCTGAATTCTCAGTCTTTTGAACCCTGAAACATTTCCCGGCCTTCTTTTTCTTCATCCTCCTCATGAGCTGTGTAATGGTTGGATCTATTTCTTCAACCTCCTTCTCGCCTTGGTCTTTCAGCATTGAAGTATTTTGTATCAATGCTTCAATTTAGTTCTCAGCGAGCCGTTTTTTCCTCTCGATTTCCGCAGAGTGTTCTTGCGGATCGAGAGTAGACATCGATTTTCGTTTCGACATTGAAGAATCCATTGACGATGTATCAGTTGTTGAGCTTCTTGTCTCCTCTCAAGATCTTTCTTGCTTTGACGTTGAAACATCTCAACCTCGTCTGTCTTTCAACGATTGTGTCTTTTTGGGAGACGCTCATCCTGCTGTGTCCCTTTCAAGGGATCGGAGGGGATCCACGCCTCTGAGTTTGCCTTTGATTGGCAAACTTTTCCTACGTGAAGGCTCCCTTTGAGTCTGTTTTTCGACACTCTGGCGACAGTTTTTTGGGTGTTGCTTGTGTCCTTTTGTCTTTCTTGAGAGTCTCCCCCTAGACCTCGACGATTCTCAGGTTGGCCTCTGACATTTCTCCATGGGCACATTCAGGAACATTTTCCTCCTCGTCACTTGACAGACCCAGGTCTTTCAGGGTTAGTGTTGGTTTTTGTCTCTACATGGCATAGTGTGCCTGTCTCTGCTTCTCTCTTGCACTCAGCATCTTTGACTTGGACCTGGCACAGCTGTTGCAGTCGGCGCTTTGATGATCTACTGGCAGTCAGAGGTTGCAGACCTGTTGTTGATCCCTCTGAGCGAACTTGTGGTGGAATTTGGGCAGAACAGGAATGGAGTCTTCTCTATCATGTGGAACAGGGAGCCCCCTGCCACAGGCATTCTCAATCAGTCAAGGAAACTTTCCCTTCACGCTGGAGGTTTCTCCTCAGTACATGGTCTTTGATGATCTTCTCTGAAATTCTTCAACTTCTTTAGCAAATTCTTCCAAACTTTCTTCTTTCACATGTTGGAGAGCCTTCAGCAAAGCATCCAGACCCAACAGCGGAAAAAAGAATCTGCAGAGGGCGTCCAAAAATGGGAGCTTTCGGGGGGAGGGCGTTCAACATCAGAGGATGCACCATCAATAAAAAGCTAAAATAGAAGGACAACAACAATTTGAAGAATTCCAAACCCAACCACTAGACGGCAGAATAATGCACAGCATGTGAATCCAGAAAAGATTCATGCTGCTAAACATCTCAAATATATTGTTTCAGGAGACTCATTGCTTAAAGGCAGCACTGTGGCATAATCTATACAATCTGAAGAAGAAAGGGGAGGAAAAATAACCAAGTACAAAGAAATACAGAAAAAAAATCTGAATAAGGGGATAGACCTCACCAGGAAATTGTTGACCCCAAGAGAAGCAGATTCTGATCAATAGATGGGTTTATACAATTACCTGAGCACGTTTCTCCATGTCTTGGCAGGTGCCTAGCTGTTCTTCCATGGCAGCTCTAATTTGTCTTGCCTCAAACTCCAACTGTCTCCTTGTCATGTCTGTCTGCAATGAGAACTGAAACAAAAACATGTCTAAGTGACACTGGAAAAAATTCAATCTAAACATTTGTTGCAAAGTTAGTGATGTTTATAGTGAAGAATGAGAAGGGAGCTCAAGATACTTCACTGATAACTCATTCTCCAGAGACAAAACAATTAAGACGTTGTTCCCATGTGACCCTCAACGTAAAGAGGGAAAGAACTTATCACCTGCTGCCCTCCTTAAATACAGCCACCCTGCACTGCTTCAGCTCTCCACAACACTAGTCTGCAATTTTACTGACAGTGCTAAACAGTACAGAAAAGATGCCCCATGAGAGGACAGATCCATCCAACAGAGCCCTGCCTTTTCTTCAGGTTCAATTTTTCACACAGCCCCACAAATACGGATTACCATGACAAGTGTGCCAACTACCAAATCCAACTCAGACTTGGTAGTCAAAAGCAGCTGCTCATGATATTTTTTGAAACAGCAAACTGGGAGCTCAAGGTTGATTGGTAGGAGGATTGTGCAGGTAAAAGGCCTTCATATTAACGAAAAGTGTCTTCTTTTCCTATTGATGGTTCAGCGGCCCAGAACTCCCCACCCTACCAACCCCTTCCCATCTTGCACTTGTAGCAAACCAGATTTTCTGATCAAATGGATTTTCCAAATCCTCATCCTAACTGCACCATTCTACACATAAAAGTATCTACTTGTATACCTATAAAGGCAAGAATTAAAGGTACATGTATGACTATGACACTCCTAATCCCTCCCCAGTTTAAAACAACTTTGTGTATCAGGAACTACACTTATGTATGCTACAGATGGCAATCATTGCTCCCTCCACCGTGCATCTATCCCTAGATCTCATTTATACTAAGAAGTGAACTTTTAAATAATTCGTGGGATTGTAAGGTGGGTGTTTACAATAGGAGAGAGAGTAGGGTGGCCTAAATAATGAGTTTGCAGCCCAGCCAATAAACAGCAGCTGTAGCAGTGGAGGTGCAACAGCAACAAAGCCACAAAATTAAGTTATGCTTGCCACAAAGGCATTCACCTAACCCTCAAAGAAGTTCCACTTATTGTGGAAGGACCTTCAGGGGTAAAACATGCGTTTAAATCACTACCTCACCGTGATATCTCTTATCACATATCATTGGAATATCCTCCAAGAAACCGCGGTGATGCCGACGGTCACGGAGCTGCGACTGGTAATCCTTTAACTGAATCGAACAAAAAGAGAGAACTGATATACACCGCTAACGCTGAAGCAGGCAACTCCTGACGGAGGCGATCCTCGTCCATCCACATTTATACGCAAGCTTCCACTTTTGAAAAACCACGAGTCCCGGAGAAGTTCCCAGACCACCCGGCCCCCCTGGCAATCTTTCAACAGCTCGGCCCCTCAACACCTCTTTGGAGAATCACATACTACATAAGAGTTGACTGAAGCTACCAAAAAACAAGATTATCTGTTGGTCCTGATGATAACCGGACAAAAGGGTCCGGTTTGAAACGCGTCGACCTTACGTTGTTTTGGTTTGATCTACGTTAATAGTCAGCTGCATTTGTTCAAATGTTTGTGATATAAACGGTATAATTCAATTATACAGTGGCAGATCAAAATTAGTGAGTTTGTTTCATGCTGCCTCTGATCAGATTTTGATTGTATAATAGTATTACTGTGTTAATAGATTCACGTAGGTCCCATCACAATTTTAAACCTTTCCTTTGCACGACTAAGTGTATTGTGTGTTTGTGAGTTTGTATGAAGAGAATTTAGCTGCGAATGAAGGAGTGATAGTGAAAGAGGGCGTGTGTAGTGAGTTGTTTAGCATCTTGATTTGCTCACTTACGTCGGTGTTTAGGTTTATCGCACATATTTATAAATATTTTGTATGTTCTTGTGTTGAAAAATTGAAAAATAAAAATCAATGTTGATGGAGTAACTCAACCACATGACTAAAAATTGAAGTTTCTAGTCTGTTTATAAAAGTATTTAGTTTATTAGGTTTCAGTGCTGGCACTTGTTTTGGTTGTTTAGGACTCTTTAGGATGGCCTTACTATGCAGTAATCCCCTGCATAAAAAAAAGAAAAAGCAGTGAGCCACTGTGGCTGTATTTAGGCAAAACGAGCAACAAACTGCACTGTTAAGTTTGTCCCTGAAGAGTAACCTAAGGAATCGCTTGCTGCATGGCATAGTTAGTATGGTTAGTATATGCTACAGTTCTTGATTAGTTGAAAGGGTTTATATGGTTTGTTTGATTCTCGTTTGTGTGCAGGTATTTCCTCACCAGTTCCAAATCCTCATCCACTCTCCACTACCACCTGGAGGGAGGCCGACCACTGCTGTGGAAGATTAGTCAGGCTAGGACGTTTCTAGTACGCCTTGGCTAGAAACACATTTTTAACTTTTGGAGAGAGGACCGTTTTAAATCGTATAAACTCTTTATTGGACAACGGTTACCTTGCTTCCTACGTACACGGGTCCTCAATATTTCTTCTACAGGATTTCTGGCAGGGACTAAAGAAGATGATGCTTATGTAAGATGAGAGGAATTGTAGTCCATAGTAACCAACTGGACCAGCCAGGTGAGATTTGAATTAATTCATGGTAGGAGAAAATACACATTGTAGTTTCACTGGAGTAGCTTTGCTCCTATCTCTGAGAGGTGTGAGCGGGTGTTGCATCAAAGTACTCACTGGGATTTCTTGGTCTCATTTGTGTGTTGATGTGCACTATACATTTTCCTCGCTGCAAGGGTCATGCCTCTATATCCAGGACTTCATTTAGCAAGGCTGTATTGCCTGCCTCTTTCTTAGCTCCTCAACTACAGCACGAGCCCTGTAGCAAAGGTTGTTCTTACTGCAACAATACTGTAGTAGGTTTCATGGCACACTTTATGAACAGGTGCCTTTGTTTAAGACAATGATGGCTAGGTTTTTGCAGACAGCTTCAGATGGTTAATCTACAACAACATGCAGGTTTTCATAATAGGAACACTGTTACCATAAGCGGTCATGATAAATATATGTTCACATTTCTTTGTGCTCTTCCAAAACGGTTAGGTAAAAACTTGCTAACCTTTAGTTTATCGAGTTTACCACGCAGTACATAGATAATTAACATATATTTACTGTAAGGTCTGTGCAATACCAGTTTGCAAAAGGCAGGTACTAGCCTAAGCATCCATGCTTCTAGTGTAGAAATGATTATTAGGTTTGATGTGTCCCTTAGTTCAGAAAGAGCATTTCATCTGTAAATATATTTACCCCTCATGAATTGGGGCTCTGTTCATAAAGGGGAACATCCTTTACGACGCGGATTTTACTCCGCAGTGCTTTTACGACACGTCCGTTACAACGCAAGTCGTAACCACGACTTGCGCTGGAGGGCACTAGAGGATTAAGAATAGTATATTTACTATTCCAACACCTTCCCTAGTGTCCACGGGGACTGGTGTTAGAATAGTAAATTATACTATTCTCAATCCGCGCCCCCAACGCAAGTCGTGGTAACGACTTGCGTTGTAAGGGACGCGTTGTAAAAGCACGCATTGTGACGGTACGCATCGTACCGTCATACATCCTTTCATAAAGCACACCGAGCGCCCATAGTTCTCAGATGAGGATGTAGAGGACTCGATAAGGAATCACAGTTCCAAGTAACTTTGAGCACCATCAGAGTTCAGAACTCCTATCATCTAATCATAAAATTGCACTCATTGCCGCTAGAATGCCCACTGACATGCTTCGACAGAAGGAAACGTGTCAGCTGAACATTCCTGCACTAACATATTCTGAATCAAACTATAAAACTTAATTTGATAATACTAAATTTAACAAAGGCATCATATCATCATCAAAAGAAAGTTCTCAGTATCACTGTATCATGTTTCCTTTATGTACACAGTGTACAGTGCTATAATCCAATATTTATAAAACACACAGGTTCGCAGGAGTACTCCAAGAATTATAGGGAAATCCAACATAATCCATCAGGTGATAAAATCTCAATGCACAAATGTGCTTTTGCACAAGTAACTTTTCTTTTTCTCAGTAGGGAATTCTTCTTCTCCATGAAATAACTTCTTGCACTGAATCGCTCATTAAAATATTTAGCTTCATTTCCATCCTGGATATGCCATGCTTTTGTTTTAGGCAAAAGCAAATCTAAGTTCCAGAGTGGGAAACAACTTACAAGGAGTCTGCTAAAACCTACATACTTATAGGTTTGTGGCATACTTAAAGGTTTGTGGATGGTCACACACTTTTGTGGGGTACACCATCATCAAATGCCAAAATTGCAACACTGTAATCTGTAAGTGCACTTTAGGAACACAAATTACACCAATTCTGATTCTGTGGCTTAAGCCTTTGGTGCTTAAACTTTGTACAGTTGCTCAAGTAGTTCCCAGAGATATAAGACTACACAGAACTGTTACAAGAAAGCCTTCTTACGTTATCCGGTACAGTCAATTAGCACTTGGATGAATGATATACATTTCAATTATTCATACTTTGCAGCAACTATGTTTAGCTCAACCTCCTTCTAAACCCACTCATTTAATGTATGTTGTGCATTCTTCAGTACCTATCCGGAAATCAGTCCCAGAGTCTGATGAGATTAACCTTCTTAATCAGGGTTTTGTGTAGTTTCCATTGACAATGTTCAAATGTTGACAATGAATTGCAATTATCCCAACCACACCTTGCTTATTAGCAGATAGTGTTAAGGCCTCTGACACCTTGAATGTTAAGGAAGGGCCAGCCCCAAAGTGGACTGTTTAAAGCGGACTTCCTTACCTCATGTCCCATAGACATCAAATTCAAATTGGTTTGTTCTTGCATCATTCTTCTGTCAGAGTTGCATTTGCTGTATTGCAGGCTTTGGTAAGACAACCACCACATTGCTATCACACCAACTAAAACATAGCTTTCTGTTCTCTGATACATTTCCATTGTCCATGCTTTTCTTTTGTGTTCCCTGAACAAGAGTGGATACAAACCTAATGGATGTAAAACAAAATTGACAAAGATACTTTCACTTTGGCTACTGGCCTCCAACAGTTCACTATGAAATGGACACAGCCAGTAATTCAGGAATTCAATTTTCCTTTGTGGCTTGTTGAAGGCTGCACAGAATGAAGCAAAACTCAACATGTAAGGAAGAAGATAAGGAAAATGTTATTTAACCTTAAACTATAGGTTTGTAGCTTGTAGTGCTGTAGATTCATGTGTTGTGCATACTCCTGCAATCTAGTGTAGGCTGTAGATTTTTGCAAGTTGCATTTCTTCTCAGAAGCTTTCGGTGTCGAGACACCAAAGGACTTCTTCATTGTGCCACAAAGAACGAGGACAAAGAGTCCATCTCAGATTGTTTTTTTTCCCCCAATGAGTGATTAGTGTAAAGTGGAGTATAGCAAACTGGGAGAACATATGTATATGATGCACTGCAACTTATAAGGGTAGTGACCAAATACATGGTAAATCGGTGCTGGTCTCCGGGGAAGGGGAACACCACCTATTAATCTACAGCATTACATGCCACAAACAGATGGTTACAAGTTAAGTAAAAGGTTCTGTCTGTAGCAGGTGCTGCTGTGGATCACATGTGCTTCGTAGACTGAAAACCATACTCTCTTCACGCGGAAGATATTGTGCAGCTGATACAGGTTTTTAAATATATTTTCAAAACGGTTTGGACCAATAAAGTTTGTTTGTGAGTTTAATGCTTACACAACTGTGCTTAGTGAATTTGTGTAGAGATGACTATGTAACAGCTTTCCAGATATGCACTATTGGTATGCTCCCTTAAAAGCCATAGTTGTGCCCTTTTTCCTGGTAGAATGTGCCCTAGTAACAGCATGCATTGTACGTTTTGCTTCTGCACAAGCATGTAATTTGCCAGCACTCCTGAGGGAGTAAATAACCAAGCTCTAAGATCTTAGGTTAACAAATAGCTAGGTTTATTTCAATGAGGTCAGTTCTCCGAACTGACCAAACTGCTAAGTCGTACGGTCTTGTCTGATGGGTAGCTTTTCGTGCTGATGTAGAGTAATTTCCAATAGAAATGAACACAATGGCTGTCTTGTCTATGTCGGCAGGAGCACAATTAAAGTCATTTATGTTTTCATAATTTTCCTCACTGGAATCAGAGGCAGTGGAGAAAAGCGTACGAACAGATCCCTTTGAACAGTGGGTTTTGGTCTCTGGGGGCAAAGTGTGGGCATACTGTGTTTTCCACTGTGGTGAAAAGGGCTACTGGGGGACTGCCCAGTTCTCAAAGTGTTTTGAAGTGGCTCAGGATTCATTTTCCACTCACTGACATGCTGGTGCTAAGTCAATATCTACCCAAGCCAGATGCTCTGCTACAATCTGAACGCGATTTGTGAATGTTCCAAAGCCAGAACGTTTGGGCTAGTGCCGACACCTGAGCACAATGAATCCCCCCTTTTCTGGAAATAGTACATAGCAGTCATACAGTCCATCTTTACTTCAACTACCTTATCCTGAATGAAGGTTTAAAACACTGCAAGGGCTAATTGAAAATGCTGTGGGCTTCAGGTAAATAATCTGATGTGCTTGTTGTTCTAGAGTTCACGTACCCAGAACAGTGATTTGTTGAGATGTGGTCCCCCACCGCAAGAGTAAGGAATCTGAAGTAATGGTCACTAGTGGACAAGGGTCTAGAAGAAAGGTAGCAGCCTTTGGAACACCATCACCTTCTCCTGCTTTGAGAATGCTTTGCTTGTGACCAAGAGCAGTGTAGCTACAGAAACGAATATGCTACTTACCAGTATGCATCTGTTCTTGGCATGTAGGGCTGCTGACATTCATATCTGTGCATAGATCGCCGCCTAGTGTTGGGTCCGGATGATCGCACATTGTTGTCCTGGTAGAGTCTACGAAGTATCACGAGATAGGTGGCTCCTCCCCTGGACTACAGTGCGCATGGGCATCGACTCCATCCTCAGATTGTTTTTAGCCATTGCGGCAAAGATGGAGTGTAACTCAGTGAGTGATGACCATGCTAAGAGTATTAGTGAGTGCTGCAGCCGCTACAGGAGGGCGGGCGATATGAATGTCAGCAGCCCTACATGCCAAGAACAGATGCATACTGGTAAGTAGCATATTCGGTTCGAGGCATGTGGGCTGCTGAATTCATATCTGTGCATAGAATACATAGCAGTCCCTCCATTAGCGGCGGCCGCCTGTGCCAGCTGCAGCAGTTTGGAAAAGTGTTTTTAGAACAGCCTGCCCTACAGCTGCCTGCTGTTTGGAGTGCACATCTACACAGAAGTGTTTTGTAAATGTGTGTGTGGTAGACCATGTGGCTGCTCTACATATGTCCTCTAAAGGAATATTTCCAAGGAAAGCCATGGAGGCCCCCAACTTCCGGGTGGAGTGGGCCCGCGGGGGGATCGGTAGAGTGCGCTTAGCTTTCTGATAGCAGATCTGAATACACTTAACGATCCACCTGGCTATACCAGCCTTGGAAATGGGATTGCCTTTGTGTTGTGGCGAAAAGGCAACAAATAGTTGTTTCGTCTTCCGAAAATCTTTGGTCCTATCAATGTAGTACATCAAGGCTCTCTTGACGTCAAGCGTGTGGAGCATTCTCTCCGCAACTGACTCAGGATTTTGGAAGAACACAGGCAGTTCTATAGTCTGGTTGATATGGAACTGTGAAACCACCTTAGGAAGGAACTTAGGGTTAGTGCGAAGCACCACCCTGTTGGAATGAATCTGTATGAATGGCTCTTGGATAGTTAGTGCCTGGAGTTCACTAACGCGTCGTAGTGACGTAATCGCTATCAGGAAAGCCACTTTCCATGTCAAGAACTGAATCTCGCATGAATGCAGTGGCTCAAAAGGTGGACCCATCAGTCTTGTAAGGACCACATTTAGGTTCCATTCAGGAGCTGGTGGGGTCCGGGGGGGAATGACTCGTTTGACTCCTTCCAGAAAAGCTTTGATGGCAGGCATTCTGAAAAGTGAGAGATGCTGCCTGTTTTGGAGATAAGCAGCTATTGCTGATAAATGTATACGAATGGAAGCATAGGCCAGATTACATTTGTATAGATGTAACAGATAACAAATGAGGTTTTGAGTAGATGCGTCCAGCGGGTTGATGTTGTGGTTAGCACAATAAATGACAAACCGCTTCCATTTCGCCACATAGCATGCTCTGGTGGTGGGCCTCCTCGCCTCCCTGATGTCCATACAGTCAGGAGGCAAGTTGAGGTAGCCAAACTCTAAGACCTCAGGAGCCAGATCGCCAGGTTGAGCTGTTGCGGATCTGGATGCTGAATGTCGCCATGGCTCTGCGTCAAAAGCCTGGGTGTGAGGCGCAGCCTTTGATGCGGTACCACGGATAGTTCCAGAAACGTGGTGTACCATGGTTGGCGTGCCCACGTTGGAGCAACCAGGATGAGAGTCATCGAGTGTTGCTTCAGTTTGCGTGCCACCAGCGGTGTTAGAGGTGCTGGGGGAAAAGCGTACGCAAATCTGCCTGACCAGTTCATCCATATAACATTGCCCTGCGACTGTGGGTGTGGAAACCTGGCGGCAAAGCTTCGGCATTTGGCGTTTTCTTTTGTGGCAAACAGGCCTATCTCTGGAGGACCCCACCGTTGGAAGTACGGGTGGAGTACTGATGGATGTATCTCCCACTCGTGCATTTGGTGGCTGTACCTGCTGAGCAGGTCCGCCATCTGATTGTCCTTGCCCGGGAGGTGTTCCGCCATGAGGAAGATGTTCCTTTGAATGGCCCACTTCCACATGCTCCGAGCCAGATGAGACAACTGTGGAGAGTGTGTACCTCCCTGCTTCTGAATGTAGTACATGGCCGTTATGTTGTCCGTCCGGATCAACACGAACTTGTCGCACAGATGAACTTTGAATGCTTTCATCGCCATGAAGATAGCCATCAGTTCTAGAACGTTGATGTGCATCTTCCTCTGTTGCGTTGTCCATAGTCTCTGCACCGTGTAGTGGAGAACATGAGCTCCCCAACCCTGGAGAGATGCGTCCGTCGTCAGAATGATCTGTGGCACAGGCTCCTGGAACGGTCGTCCCTTGCAAAGGTTGTGTGGATTCCACCAATGCAGAGAGTTGTATGCACGACCGGTTACCAACACTAGGTCTTTCAACTGTCCGTGAGCCTGATTCCACTGACGTGCTAAGCACTCCTGAAGCGGACGCATATGTAGTCTCGCGTGCGGGACTATGAAAATGCAGGAGGCCATCATGCCTATCAACTGCATGAACACTCGGGCCTGAAGCGAGTGTTGAGGTCTGAATTTTTGTATCAGTGATTGAATGCTGCTGATCCTCACTGAATTTGGCTGTGCTTTGGCTGCCAGAGTGTTTATGGTCGCACCCAGGTACTGCCGTATGTGGGCGGGTTGCAGGTGGGACTTTGGGTAATTCGGTGAGAATCCCAGATCGTGAAGAAGGTGAATGGTGTGGGACATGTGGGCGGCACACTGCTGGGCCGACTTTGCCTGGATAAGCCAGTCGTCCAGATAAGGGTAGATGTGAATGTTCTGTCTCCGTAAGTGTGCCGCCGTCGTCAGGCACTTTGTAAACACCCTGGGTGCCGTGGTCACTCCGAAAGGTAGGACCTTGAATTGGTAATGTTGATTTTGGATGGTGAAAATGGGGTATTTTCTGTGTGACGGGTGTAGCGGAATATGAAAATACGCATCCTTCAGATCTAATGTTGTGAGAAAATCTCCCTGACTGAGCAACGGTAGGACTTGCTGCAGTGTTAGCATATGAAAGTGCTCTGATAGAATGTACTGATTGAGGGGTCTGAGATCCTGTATGGGTCTGAGGGACCCGTCCTTTTTTGGGATCAAGAAGTACAGAGAGTAAACTCCTGTGCCTCTTTCTTCCACAGGCACGAGCTCGATTGCTCCCTTTTGCAGCATGATGAGCACCTCCTGCTGCAATAAGTGCAAATGCTCTGTGGACATAGGACTGTGTCTTGGGGGTATGTTGGGTGGAGTGGATGTTAACTCCAGACAATAACCGTACTGGATAAGCTTTGTGACCCATCTGTCTGTGGTGATGGACTTCCAGACTGGCAGGAACTGTTGGAGTCTCCCCCCGACTGGAGTGGTATGGTGGGGGGGCAGTGACAAGGCGTCACTGTTTGTTAAAGCGGAGTACCTGGAGCTGTTGTTTCCACGACCTCTACCCTTGGCGCGGTTTCCACGATAGCCACCTCTACTTTGTTTGGCATAGGTTGTTTGCGCGCCACCTTTATTGTACTGTGTCTGCTGGGATAGCTGGCCTCTGGAAACACCTCTAATGCTTGAGCGACGAAAAGAACCACCCCTGAACTGCTGGGACTGTAGAGCTCCCATAGACTTCGCAGTCTGTGTCCTTCTTGATCTTCTCCAAGGTGGTGTCTACCTCTGGACCAAATAAATGATCAGCGTTTACTGGCTGATTGAGAATGGTGGTCTGTATCTCTGGCTTGAACCCGGAGATCCTAAGCCAGGCATGTCGTCTCAACATGACACTTGTGTTAACGGCTCTGGCCGCAGTGTCTGCTGCGTCCAGTGCACATTTAATAGAAGCATTCGATATGAGCTTTCCTTCCTGTATGAGCATCTCAGCTGCCTCCTTACATTCATCTGGCAGGTGCTGCAACAGGGTCTCCAGTGTGTCATAATGGGCCCTGTCATACCTGGCTAAGAGTGCCTGAGTGTTTGAAATGCGCCAGATGTTGGCCGCTTGAGCTGCCACCCTTTTCCCTGATGCCTCTAGCACCTTAGATTTCTTATCTAGGGGAGGAGCATCACCCGTTGTTTGTGAATTAGCCCTCTTACGGGCATTAGAAACAACAAGAGAGTCCAACCGCAACTGTCGCTTGATGTAGGCAGGGTCCCCAGGCGCCTGTTTGTACTTCTTTTCAATCCTGGGGTTTATCACCCTGGCTCTTGTAGGCTCCCTAAATATTTCCCCAGCATCTTTCAAGACACCCTTCAACATAGGCAGAGTCTTAACAGTCCTCTCTGAGGTGGAAAAGGTGTCAAACAGAAAGTCTACTTCAATAGGGTCAGCATGAAGCTGGACGTCATGATTCTTGGCTGCCCTTTCAATAAGGGCATTAAACGCCGCCGAATCCTCAGTAGGCGATGTTTTCACAGTATACACATGAGTGTCTGGGGCAGTGTGTGGATCCCCAGGGTCAGCAGCATCTGCCCAAGGTTCAGTAGTATCTTCTGGATCAGTGTTCACGGGATAACTGTATTTATCATTGTCACCTTCCCCAGTTTCCACATCTGAATAAGTGGGGGAGACATCATGGCCACGTGGAGATACAGGTTCTACAAGAACAGGTGTTGTAGTAGAATCCTCCTTCTACTACAACTGCTGCACTGAATTGGATCGCCTCCTTCCTCAGTGATCGCCATTTCCAAGTCTTTGAGGGAGATACAGTCTCATCTGTTCAGTGGTTAGAATGTGGAGTTCCTCAGGGTTCGGCACGGAGCCCAACACTATTTAATATTTACATGAAGCCGCTAGCAGCTGTGGTACATCCTTTCGGCGTTAAGATCGTCAGCTATGCAGACGATACCCAACTGGTGGTATCATTGGGCCAAGATACGGGTTCGTCTGATAGGCTGACACCCTGCCTTGAAGCAGTAGCCGGATGGATGGAGGACTCCTGCCTCCGTCTTAACGGAGAAAAAACTGAAATCATGTTGTTGGGCAATGCCGCCCTTACCTCCATCATGCCCTCATGGCCCACATGTCTGGGTCCAGCCCCACCACCCAAACCACACAAAGTGTTTGGGAATGTGGCTTGATGATAAATTGACCTTTAATCACCAAGCCACAATACTATCATCAACATGCTACATCCTGTTAAGGATGATGCGGAAAATTCTCCCTCTCCTCCCTTTTGCAGCACGAAGAATCATGATTCAGGCCTTAATTCTGTCCCGGTTGGATTATGGGAACTCTCTATACCTGGGAGCTCCTATGTCCACCATTAACAAATTACAAGTGGTACAAAACAGTGCAGCCAGACTTCTCCTCCAAGTCCCTAGGAGACAATCGGCCAAACAAGCTCTTCACCAATTACATTGGCTCCCAATGAATGCCAGAATTCAATTTAAAACACTGTGCATAGCTCATAAAGCCATTTGGAAAATAGGCCCTAAAATTCTCCACTCATTAATACCACTCTACCTTCCATCTAGGTCGCTCCGATCTAGCAACCAATTTCTAGCTTCCACTAGAAAGATAAAGAAAGCACAATGGGGGGGGGGGGCGCTACTTCTCACATCTGGCAGCTAAATCGTGGAACGCTCTACCCCAGTCTTTGAGAGAGATACGCAGCCTCACTGCCTTCCGCAAACACCTGAAGACACATCTCTTCAACTAATGTCTTCATTGAATTGTCACTCTTGGTTCTGAAGCGCTACGAGGCCTCCGGGTAGTATGGCGCTATATAAATACTCTTTCAATTCAATTCAATTTTTCAGCGGGATTTTATACGACTCCATTGGCTGTTCCGGGGCGATCTTTCGCTTCTAAATGGAAAGTCTGCCTGTATCAGCATCGATAAATTGTTCCTGTTGCTCTTCGAGCGAGGGCTGTCGATGCTTTGTGGCTGGGACCACAGTTGTAGGCTTCGGCCCAGTGGACACCTTCTTGGGCACCTCGACGGCCGTTTTAGGGACGAAGGCCTACGGCACCACTTTCGGTGGCAGCGTGAAGTTGATGGGCGTCGACGTCTTTTGAGGCTTATCGGCAGGCTTCGATGGCGGAGGATCCTTCGGTCCGACAGCCGAAGCCTTGTCCTTAATGCGCTTCAGGGATTCCGCCACCTGCTTCGAGAAGGAGGCGGATGGCTGCGTCGACTCGACAGAATCCTTCGAGGCACCACCAGGCGTGGACTCGGGGGTGGTACTGCTTTTAGCCTTGTCCGGTCGACGCGCAGGCTCGAGAACCTTCTGATCACCGAGTCCTTTGTCGGTGTCGACTGTCTTCGGCGCAGATTTTTTCGGCTCGACGCCCTAGAGCTTTGCCTTCGGTGTGCCAGAATTCGGCTCGACGCCCTTTAGCGGCCTCTTCGGGTCGATAACACTTTTATGCTTTGTTGGTGCCGACAGATCCGAGGACTTCGATCCGACCAAAGCAATACGCACTTTCGGTTTCGATTTACCCTCAAGTGCTTTAGGTTGCGTAGACACCGAAGCTTTCTCTTTCGGTTTCGATTTTGCAACTTGCGGCTCCTTAGACTTGTCCGAAGCCGAGCCCGAAAGCGGGGCCGTAGAACTTATAGGAAGATCTTGGGTAAGGCCCTGTGGCGATCCCTCGACCTGAGCCTTATGAAGTGTATTGGCCCCAGTATCAGTTTGTGGGCCTAGCTCCTCGCTCGAGCTATCTTCCATGGCCCCAAAGGCCCCATTGTCGTCTCATTCCTCGTCGACGACGTCCTCCGCATCAAGCATTTTAACATCAGCATCGTAGCTGGAGTCGACCTCCGATGCGGGATCCGACAGGTTTTCTCGAACCTCCCGCTCTGCTCCTTCATCATCCCCGGCATCGAAGATGTTCACCGGTTCAGGTGCCGTCTGCTGGGCTTCCTTGTGCGCAGCGCGCCGATGCAGAATTGTCTTTGATGATCGGAAACGGAAACAAGCCATACAGCTGGCTTCATCATGATCCGGCGACAGGCACTTGTTGCACACCGGGTGGACGTCGATGTGGGGATATTTTGCGTTGCACACGGGACATCTTTTGAACGGGCTCCGTTCCATGATGGTTCGTCGATAAGGCCTCTGGCGTCGACCGTGCCTTCAGCGCCGAAAAGCACGCAGCTCTTCTGGATATCCGGCTCGGGAACTGAGCTGGAACAGAACTGGGCACCGATCACAAGACAATACAGACGAAAAAACTAAAGACCTTTTGGACAAAAGAAAGTTTTATATCGATTCTGACTTGAGTGAACCAATATGCATCCGAACCCAATGGCGGAAAAAAACAATCTGAGGATGGAGTCGATGCCCATACGCACTGTAGTCCAGGGTAGGAGCCACCTATCTTGTGATACTTCGAAGACTCTTCCAGGACAACAATGTGCGATCATCCGGACCCAACACTAGGCAGCGATCTATGCACAGATATGAATTCAGCAGCCCACATGCCTCGAACCTGCTGATACCTGCAGAGGCTCGATATGAGACTTACATCTGTGTAACAGAGATACTGCTGCTTGATCTTGTGGCAGGCTTTGGTGACAACTATTAGTCTAGATCAGGCAATC
Source organism: Lissotriton vulgaris (assembly GCF_964263255.1). NCBI lineage: Eukaryota > Metazoa > Chordata > Amphibia > Caudata > Salamandridae > Lissotriton > Lissotriton vulgaris. The sequence continues at coordinate 716,374,534 of NC_141689.1, read as the reverse complement.
TTCCACGTAAGGGAAGACATGTATTGCATTTCTCCCTAGATGTGCAGCTATTAATTGATGATGTCCACTTACCACAAAGTGTATGGAGCAGTGACATGCTCAATCTATGGGGTTGTGGAAGCAGGCACCCTTGAGGTTAAGGGTCATCATGTGATCTCCTGTGCGGAGTAGTGGGATGACGTCCCGCTACGGTTGTGATCTTGAAAGCCCGGACAGGATGTGTCAGTATCCAGCTCCTCAAATATCTCTTCTTTGATAGCGAGTTTCTTTTTCTTGGCAGGTGTTGGTTGCGAGGTTCCTCTAATGGTGGTGGTTAAGCACGGACTTGTCTTAAGAATATATATTTTACGTTGCCTTACACTGAGGGCCTCCGAGCAGAATCGTGCTGATTTAGCTCAACATTAGCATGCTGAGAGTATGATCGTGCTGATTCAGCTCAACATTAGCATGGAGTCTTTTTCAGGGTCAGTAGGAGTCAGGCCTTTGCAGATTTTGACTCGGAAGGCAGTCGATCTGAGACTCTGGGTTGAGTTGGCTGATGCCATGGCTAGGATGCCTTGGCAGCAGCTTTTCTGAAGGCAAAGGGGGTCTCTCCCAATGCCACGAAGACTCAATGCCTGAAACCAGACTACCATCAGTGTCTCTTGCAGCTCAACACTCGAATTCCCTCAAGAGGGTTGTTCGGCTTTTACCAAAAACTGCTCTCAAGGTTGATCCCTGAATGGGAAATGCTCAAGAACGAGTCGAGGAATGGTGGCTTTGGATGTGGTCTTTGTCCTGCGCTCTGGGGTTACCTGCTGCCCACAGGGTGGTCTTCAAGGTCAAAGCCCTCAGAGAAGAGGACCTTGGGGCTCGGTTCTTTCTGTGCTGGCAATATACAGAATGAGCATTTGTCCTCAAATGGTATCGTCATCTGTGGTACCCAATTTTGAACATCTGTCAAGTTGAGCAGGTCAACTCCTCAAGCTCTGGGGATAGGCAGAGGTTGCACACCTGATCGTGGTCCAACTATGGATTTGGGCAGAGCTGAAAGTACGTATTTGCCATACCCCCCACCTTCCTCAACAGTCATTCTTGAACCAGCCCGAGTCCTGGGATGGAACCATTCGATGCAGTTCTGAAAGGATGCTTCTTTCAATAATTTTTTTAAGACTGATTACGATACTTAGCAAATGGAAACAAAGGAAAGGAAATTTATGGTCCGTACCGGAGTTTACGCTGAAACATCCTAACCAGATGGGGGGGGGAAACAACATTCTGAAGTGGAGTCTTTATCCTCATGCATTGTGGGACTATGGAGTAGTCCAGAGATCTCGCGAGACGAAAGACTTCTTTGAAGAAAAACAACTTGTAAGTGTGAAGAGTCAATTATCTACAGCTGCACATGCTACAAACATCTGGTTCTCAGATTGGATCAGGACATTGCAGAAAAGCAGCGTATTAGTCAGAAAACTTAACTGTGATGCTCAAAGGAGCAACTTGATTGCACAGTAAACATGTTGCAATGTGCAATGTGGACCCCTGCTGATGCTATGAAGGGAATATCGATAAGATATTCTTTTAGAGCTTGAACAAGACTCTGATGGCCATTCTGGGAAGTGGCTGCAACGAAGAGCACTTCACACCCTTTCCTTCGAGATAATCAGAAGGGGTTTACAAATGTGTTAAGATGGGCAGCAAGAACCAACAAAGAGTGGCCAGAATACCATTTCAAACCTAGAGCACACTTAAAGAGAAAGAAGAAGCACTTTTGCAGATGAATATTCAAGACAGAACTACTTGAAGGCCATTGCACACCCTTTCCCTTAGGATAATCAGCTAGGGAAAAGGTTAAGATGGGCAGCTAGAACTGCGAAGAGCAAGCAGAATACTATTTCCAAAAGCACAGCTAAAGAGTCAATAATTCAGGGGGATAGGTTTGTGTAAGGAAATAAGGAAAGCAGGGCACAGGGTCCACTAGTTTAAAACTTGTAAAAATATTATCCGAAGGGGTAGACAGAGTTCGAGAGAATGAAATATCTAGTCAATCCCCAAAAGAGATTGCTACCAATAATATTGAGCTATTGCAGTCTTGAAGCATTTTAGAGATTTCACACTTTTTCTTTCCCTAGTACACCATTCACTTCTGCACAGACCTTGCAGTGAAGTCCGGTCAATCCAGTGAGTGACGCACACACACCTCAAAAGTAAGGGAGGCATTAATGAAAATCTTGATATAAAGAATCTAGGAACTGCCACTAAGAAGCCATCAGCTCCCTGGTGTAACCTTCAAACCCTTTATCTCAGTTTCTGTAATTGATCCTGTTTGCAATAGCAATGGATGTATCTCTAGCAGGGACAGGCGGGATTGACTCTATACAACTCTTGTGATGATTTACAGATATGCATTGCAGAACAGCAACAACACGTTTCACTAATTGTCCAAAGGACAACCAAGCATAAGATAATTAGCAATGTGTCAACTGTACTCAATTTAGAGGCCACTAAAACATCTTAAACCTTAAATTTGTAAAAGAGTTTTGTTGTTCTGTCAACTCTAAGACCTATCCTAAATTTCATGCAGTTTATGGTATGAACTTACTTAAAGACCAACTGAAAGCATTAATAGGATATATCCTATGTACATTTGACAATTTTCGGTCCTTCTCTGCATGCCATAATAAACAAGACAAAATTACACCAGGATTGTATGATTTACATCTTAAAAACTGCGGTCTGAATGAAAGCCCATCTACATGCTAATGTAAGGTGTAAAACCTTCAGCAGAAGGGATTTTGTAGGCATACTGTATGTGCATTGATATGTAATGACAAGCATTTAACCTAACAGCATAATCGTTTAGGATCTTTTTGACAAGGGTCAGACAAAGTTGTGTTAATGGCTTGGCAAGTACAATATTCACATTTCCTGCACTTTTTAAAATGTCCTATGGATTTATATTTCGGCGGACGGGATATCCGTTATTGTTGTGACGGAGTAACCCATCTGCTGAAATAAAAATCAGGCCCTAAAATATTAGGCCTATCGTGTCATTAACTATGCAGAAGAGATCCCCTTCCGCTGAATAAATAACTGTAGCAAAGTCTGGGATATGCGAAACAGTGAAGTGCCCATTTAATACAGTAGCCTCCCTGAGTATATTCCCAGCCACGAATCATATATGATGAGGCATACCATATGGTTGAAGTTCTGTGTCCGAACCCAATTCCCATCACTCTTTGTGGATACCAAAATGTTGTGCTACTTGTAATATGGTGCTAAATATGCCAGACTCAAACATAGAAACTTACTGCTCGAAATGGCATCAAATGTGAAAGATGACCCTAGAAAACGACAGTGCTACTCAGTGACAAAAGACAACACACTATGCTAAAAAAACGGTTCATTAAATTCAGAGGTTTTGGAACTGGCTTATGTTTTTATTACACTGCTCCATCCTTATGCATAATTGGTATTTGCTAGGTAACAAGTACAGTCATGATGTTAGTTTACACACTGCCCCAATATGAAACACAAACATTACCATGTATGTATAATAACACTGCTATGCAGAGCATTTTGTTGTAGGGGGGAAAGGGTGGGTTTTAAGCACACCTGTCATACAAGAATCCATAGTAGTAAATTTACCAAAGCACTACTGCAATACATGAAGGTGCACTGCGTTGGTGACCAAATATTCAATAGGCAAGACCTCCAAGTCAGACAACAGCCTACGTTACTGTCCAGAGAATCCTGTAAAATGCAAGACTGGACATTACATTACCCAGGAATTCCAGGGAGGGACTCTCAAAATACCAGTAAATATGGCAAACTCCCATTAAGATGCAGACTATTATTACAAACCTAATGTGGTTAACATATAGGATTTGATTTGAACAAAGCAACAAGATAGGAAAGCTTTTATACTGGTCGAGTCATAGGAAAGGGTCTGCCAGATAAGTGCAGCAAAGAGACAGACGGGAAGAGCTACGATTAAGTCATTTCATGGGCACTGGTGAGGTAGCTCAGGAATTTGCAGACAACTTCCGAACCTTGCATGAAACTCCTCATCACCATTGGTGGCCTGGCATGCAATGTCCCCATGCAACATTTCACTGAGAGGAAGCAGGACTCACTATGAAAGATCTCGGCAGAGAAATCTGGCAATGCCCTTTAACAGTTTGAATCTAGGAACAACCCAGGACACAGTGGTCTCTCCTTCGGATACGCTTAAAAGGCTTTTTAACTAAGACTGTCCTCACATGCGAGAGGTGGCAAAAGAATCAGCAAGGAAGATTGTGTTGCCTCCTCATCGGTGAAAAGCACTCATGACTGGTCCCAAAAGCTGGTTGCGGGGTTGAGTCATACAGCTGTAAGAAAACAATTTCACTGAAAAAAGTAAAGCCTCCTTGCTAATAACATATCGATACCAAAGGAGATGATGGACGGAGCACTTGAGCAAATCAAACACTCACCCCCAGTCAACTGATCTGGGTTTAATCCATCATCATTCTTTAGCTCACTCCACCACCCCAGTTCAGACATGGCCATATACAAATCAGTCTGAACCTGTGCCTCATGGGAACAGTCCAGCCCGCACTGCCAAGCCACGTCTTCCCTGGACCGGAAACAAGCATCCTGGGATTGGTTTCGGGTTTATAATCCTCTTCAGCCAGACTATCTTGAATCCAGTGGCAACGTGAGAAAGGGACCCACGACTGGGCATACCCTGCCAACTTAGGGCGAACAAAGCGATATCAAAGGGAATGATGGACGGAGCGCTTGAGCAAATCAAACACTCAACCCCAGTCAACTGGTCTGGGTTTAATCCATCATCATTCTTTAGCTCACTCCACCACCCCAGTTCAGACATGGCCATATACAAATCAGTCTGAACCTGTGCCTCATGGGAACAGTCCAGCCCGAACTGCCAAGCCATGTCTTCCCTGGACCGAAAACAAGCATCCTTTTTTAAATTGTAAATGAATTTTAGTAATGCTTGTGACCCCAGACGAGGCATTGAAGAGCTTTTTATGCGAGTAGCACGCTACTCATGATCCGAAGACTAGCAGTTAGTAGGTTAGTACAATCTTGGCAGTTTCATTTTTTCTTGGCATTTTAATAAAATAATTACCTATATCATTAAATTTATACCTCAATTTGCACTGCCATGAAAACGTATTAACTTTTTTGCTTTGTTAACACATTTATTACTCAAAGCCACTACTGTTTTGGCAGTACTTGCCTTATATAATAATTTTTCATCTACTTGACGCTATTGTGAATTCTGATACACGTTCTGTACTAACACGTTTCTTTCTAAGAAATGTGCTTGGATTTCTTCTTTAGAAATAAATCAATGGTGAATATTAAGGATCAGAGACAGGTTGAAGCAAGCCACATATGGCTTAGTACGCGACAACAGGGAACATCATTTTTTAGAGTAAATAACAGCAGGATTGTTTTTTTTACAATTTTACCCATTAAGTTTCACATGCATTAATAACTACACACCTCCTATGGTTGTTTATTCCGATAATGTGCTTTTATAATAGAAACATTTACCATAAAAAAAAGTTTTGCAAACTCATTGATGTTGGGGAGAAATGCAACATCTGATTATACAGCATATTCCAAATATGTACTGAGATGATGTATTATTAGTAACAATTTCTTCACTGTTATGGTGGTCACTGGCAACATACCGGGTAGGAAATGGACACTGCAATAACATTACTAGAAACTGAAATTGTATTATGCTGAAAAGTTCCGGAGCGAGGACAATCAGATTTCTTTTGACCATTGCAAAATAACTTGGATTTCCTATTTTCTTATTTTGGCCAGTATGCCGAAATCCTACACATGCTCTTTTGTGAGTTATAAAAATGTACCAAAAATAAAAAGTTAAATTAGCATAGGTCACACTAATTTCAAATTATCGCAGACTATTTGAGATGAAAACATTTACTTTTTCATTTGACAAAACGTTTTTTTTAACAGCAGAGGACAAAAAACCTTTTGCAAGTCAATACAATAATTAATGATCTGAGCGGTTATTTTTCTTAAAACGAAACACTAGATTGTATTCCGAAAGGGTTAAGAAAATCATTACACTGATTGCAGCCTGTGTAATGCATACATAGGTCTCTCCCTGTCCCTCTCGACCTACTCTTCTTTGTTAAATGAGAGGTGAGCCTCGCTAATATCTCAGTTCAACTGGTTGAGCCTCTGTTCTTGTAGGCCTCAAGTACTGGGATACGTTCAAGTGACGCATCTTCCTCTTGCAACAAGTTTTGTGACATGTATGGGTGTTGCAGAAAAGAACTTGAGGGCGGCAACTGCTGAAAATAATTGCTAAACACTGGAGATGGGCCCATTTGGCCCTGGAGATGGTACCCACCTCTCACTACCTCGGGCCACGCCCATTAAGAACAGCAGTGCCTCTCTTGAAGTAATTATGTGAACTGCACACCTATCAAGAATTGCACTATGCACTTTATTTTCGCTTGCTTGCCAGTTTTCAGCACTTTCAATCCGTTAGATCGAATATTGTGCAGGGTGTGAAGTACTTCAAGTGCAACGGTTTAAACGAAAACCTCTTACTGCTTCTGATTTGTATTCATGTTTTACCTCTCATGTATGGTTTTAATGAACTAAGGCATGAATACTACATTTTTCACAAAAATACATCAGCCGTTCACTCAAAAATATGCCTTTATAGTCCAACCCCCCTGCTATGGTTGACTTTTTTGATAGATTTCCTAAATATAGGTGTAAGGCGTATAGTCTATACAGGCAAACTAACGGGGCTGAAGCTCCTCGGTCAAATCTAGCTTTTGTTGATGAGCATAAATACAGCAGTCTCAGCATCCCCCCCCCCCCCCCCCCCCCAGCACATTTCTACTCACATTTTCGGTCAGAGGAAGGCTATCGATCCGCTTGGTCAGATTCTGCAGCTGAGCATAATACCAGTCTTTCTCCTTCTCTTCCTTTTCCAGCTCGGCTATCAGCAGAGACCTGCAGAACAAAGGGGTACAACGGCCGAGATGATTTATAAAAACAACCGCTCGTTTGTATGTAGTAAGTTCATACTTCGATTTCAATAAACAAAGCGTTCGTTACTATTAACAGTGACGGGGTATTCCTGCTCGCATGTGGTGAAAGAGGCAGCGTTTTCGACTGCATTCTGCCAACATCTGCTACCGCTGCAGCCTGCACTGCATAGTCCGTGTTACAGAGGACACTCCTGGCCTTGCCAGGCTTGCCCCAGGCAGTCGATTCGCGCTGGACAACAGCAGCTGAGCGGACTAAAAGCAGGAGCGCTGGAGAAGGCCGGGCAGTCACAAACAGTTACAATTATAAGGGAGAGCATGCTGGGAAAAGCACTACGTACATTTATTTTTGTGCCAAACAAAGCTGCATTAGCAAGGTCAAATAACACAGCAAAGGCAACTCCAAGGAAACGTTTGCATATCTGGCACGTGCTGCGTTTGTCTGGTTCCCACGAGGTGGCTTTTTTTGTGGCGCTATAATCAGCCCCCCCTCCCCCCCCCCCCAAATTAGGGTATTTATCTTCTGATTAAATTGCAAACATTTGCAAGTTTCGACAAGCAACCGGAGTTACCAATAACTAGGGTGACCACCTAACAAGTAGGTGAATTCTGGACAGGGACAGCAAAAATTCAGGACAACGGTTAAACATTCGGGACAAAAGATCATTTTTACTGACACATCTGAGGCGGTTGCACGATTATAAAACAGACAGTTGACAAACCCTGCCCACTGAAATCCAAGAGCACAGCTTCAAACCTAGTAAAAAAAAAAAATCAGATACACTTTCATCCTTCTGTCGGCATGCTGCTAACTTGCCCCAATCTACTCGACTAGGTGGGAGGAATTACGCAGAAGGAAAGGGCCAAACTATGCTGCAGAGTTGACTAAATTATTTGGCAAGAAAATGGAAATTATGCAGCGTAATGCGGCAACTTTTGTGATAGTATTATTACATTATTTTCACAGTTTTACACTTTTTAACACTTTCTGGTCATAGGTTGCACCTCATTAGTACTAGTTTAACACCCAACTATAGCAATATGCAAAGGAAAGGTGACCAGTCAACCTTTGCAACACGCGTCACTGTGTTTTTGTAACCATTTGAGCAAGAAACATTAAAAAAAAAAATTTAAGCAGAAGCTCAGATTATGCAGCTGATGGTTTATGTGGCACATCCATAATCATGCGAAAAACGTCGCAACCGCACAAACACATTATTCCTGTGGCAGTGCCTTTATGTTAAGAATGCTTGCCCTGGAGAAATACAAACTCAGGATTTAAAACATAACCTAGTGGTTGGGGGGTTGTCCTTACTAAAAAATATTTATTACCCAAAGGAATTCTTTGATCTGCGTGTTACACTTTGTGCTTTGCAAGAGGAGCATTATACCTCTGTACTTCTTTATGATGAGTCAAAACTATGAATAGTGAAAACTCAGATCTCTCCAAGAGATACATAAATCACCCGAGTTAAAATAGAATTTTTTTGTTATGGTCTGAAAATTGCAGGCACACAAAGCACTCAGAAGTCTTTAATTTAGTCCTGTCGGATATTTCAAAATGAGACAGTCTCCCAGCATGGCTCATAGGCAAAAGCAGAATGGCGTGCCCTAAGCCGATGCAGGAGAAGGCACACCAAATGCTGTCACTACAATAGGGCCCACTGTCATTCTTTATGTGATAATGAGCACAAGTCAAAACGACAATGGGACAGTCCACTGTCTGTGTGAGGTCGGGTAGGGGCTGCTGCAGCCTCAAGAGTTCAGAAGAGAAGTGCGATCTGGTCCCAACAGAGAGAACTTTTAAACTCTTGGGGCATCTCGCACTGGAACAGCACAGCTTGCTGAAATCCCCAACATTACGGACAAAAGGCGTCCGTAAAAAGGAATGATGATGGACAACGGATGTGATACCAAAATAACAGACAGTCTGTGAAATGTACAGTCGGTTAGTCCCCCTAGCCAGAACCCCGGTAATCACAACGCTCCCTTCTTCTGTACATAAGATGGAGGATAACTTGGCTACTAAGGCCAGTTTTCTTTGGCTTCATATGGACTCGTTTTAACTTATTCTCTACGTTGCGCATCCAACAGTAATAAAAACAGTAATAGAAAACCACAGGAACAGTCCCGAAACCAGAGAAAGGCCACCAAGTCGCAGTGTGAATTATGACTGAGATTTTTGCTAGGCGAGGTAGAGGGTGTGCACCTTCCCTTGTCAATCCATCTAGATCTATCCTAGGGAACATAAATCATGCTGGGAGCTCTTGATGTGCAAGGCAAAGTGTCTGAGCCTTCATAGTGTTTTAAAGGAGAGCTAATGACTACTGATTGATTGATTGATTGATTGTGGGTTTGTAATGTGCTAGAATCGACTCCCGAAGGAGTATCTCTGCGCAGTAGACCGCTGGGGAACCCGTCCTGGCTTTCCCTGTGAGATGGTCCCTACTGGGTATCTCCAAAGTGAAACCAGGCATCCCCGGCGTATGTGGGGGGCCGGTGTGGAGATGAGGCAAGCTAATGCCCAGAGTTGCCGAGTGTGATCCCTGGTTAGAGTAGGCACCGAGATGAGAATTATCGAGTCCGCTGACCCTGGTCCACGACCCTGCCACATCAGGAATTGAACCCTGGTCCCGGGCCGTCCTCTGCTCTCGGGTCTGCCGCCTCTAACCAGTGAGCCACACCACTGGGATGAGAGACCACCTGCTCTGACAAAGTGATCTCTGTCCCCGCTCCAACTTGACTGATACCCTTTGAATGCTTCTAAGAAAACAAAGCAGAAAAAGACAAATTGCATTGTGTGCAATTGAATTTATGTATAGTGCTTATTACCCATTAGGAGCGGTAGCAAGCACTATATAAATGCAATGAAGGGGAGATTTTTTTCTTTTTTAAATGGGTATGTGGTGGTTCTGGACCAGACAGGCCAGACGTTTCTGTCAATAGCATCGCATCCAGCATTCTGTTGGGGTGGAGCGGGCTTGTGGTTTTTCTTGTAAAAAAGTAAAAAATCTGAGTGGTGGCTAAAAAATATGAACCAGCAAAGTGGTTTTGGCAAATAGTGCATGGGCAGTACTTAGTTTCTGTGGTTGCGGGTAGGTGGCCCTAGTTACTTACCTTCGGTAACGCTTTTTCTGGTGGATACAGTATCTGCCTGTAGGTTTCTCACCTTTTGAATGATCCCAATGCACAGCATTCCACGGAAATGTTTCTCCTTAGCGCTCCCACGTCGATGAGGACATCACAATAGAATGGCTCCGCACACGACTCCGCGTCACATCATTGGAGCCATAAGGAAACCTCGTCGGCATGCTGACGTCAGTGCCACCCATTTTTTCTGTGCCTTCGAGGCAAAACAGGTGAACTAAAAATATTTCCACCAGTATACATAGTATACAATACACAGCCATATAAGGAAATACCACATAATAGATATTTCCCAAATCTAAATACCTCATGATTTAAGCAGAAAAACACATTAAATAAAAAGTACAAAAGATAATACAATCTTTAAATTTTTTTAATGTAAGTAGACAGGAAACGGGGAGGCGGTGGGTCAGTGAGGAATCCACAGGCAGATACTGTATCCACCAGAAAAAGCGTTACCAAAGGTAAGTAACTAGTCCGTCTGATGGATACATCTGCCTGTGTATTCCTCACCTTTTGAATAGAATCCCCAAGCAGCCCGTACTCGGAGGAGGGTGCCTGCCTATGCCAAAAAATTCTGTAACACAGAACAAGCAAAATGACTGTCCCTCCACACTTCCGAATCCAAGCAATACTGCTTTGCAAAAGTGTGGATGGAGGTCCAAGTTGCAGCTTTGCAGATGTCAACCACAGGGACACCTCTCGCCAAAGCCGAAGAACGTTTAGTTCTGGTAGAAGGAGCATGAATAGCTTCAGGAGGCTCCTTCTTGGAAATGGCGTAGCAAATCTTGATGCACAGGATTATCCACCTGGACCGCGTTCTTTTGTTGATAGCCTTGCCCTTCATCTTGCCCACATATCCGATGAATGGTTGATCATCCAGCCTGAAGTCCTTGGTTCTAGCCAAGTAAAAGCTCACTGCCCAATTGGGGTCCAAACAAAGTCCCTCCTCCTCCTCAGAAGGGTGAGGGTAGAAAGTGGGGAGGGAGAAAGTAGGTAAGGTAATAGTCTACCCGAAGTGGAATGTAAATGTAATGTATTTATATAGCGCCTTCTACCCAGAGGTCTCGTAGCGCTGTATTATTATTATTATTAGGGAGATTTGTAAAGCGCCTGGTGTACGCCTACAGGCGTGTCCCCGCGCTATAAAAGTGGGGTAAGCAGTCAAACAGCCAGCACAACCGTCTACCGTCTGAATAAGTGAGTCTTAAGTTTTGTTCTAAACAAGAGTTCAGATGACTCCAAGCGTATCTCTGACGGAAGGTCATTCCATTGCTTCGGTACCAAATATCTGAACGACCTTCCCCCCCCATACGCGCTTTCCTAATTTTAGGAATTTTCAGAAGACCTGTACAGGAGGAGCGCAGAGTCCTTGTGGGCTCATACCTGGTCACCAGGCTCTGTAGCGGGGCAGGGGCTTTGCCACCCAGAATGCGGTGACATGTGGCAAGGGCTTTGAATTCCACCCTGCTCCTAACAGACAGCCAGTGCAGAGCCTGGAGTGCTGCCTTCGAGGAAGATCTTCTGGGAAGCCTCAAAGTAAGGCGAGCAGCAGCATTTTGCAGCACCTGTAGGCGATTAAGAACCTTTCCCGTGGCCCCCAGGTACAGCAAATTGCCGTAATCCAGGCGAGAGGTGACTAAAGCATGCACCAGCGTCCGACGAGCAGAAGTGGGCAGGAAATCCAAGACCTTTCTCAGAGTTCTTAGGACTCCGAAGCATGTCCCCACCACATGGCCAATCTGGGGGCCAAAGGCAAGGTTGGTGTCCAACCACACCCCAAGGTTCCTACTTCCTGGCTGGGAACAGGCGTCTCTCCTAGGCAGGGCGGCCACCACGCCGACGTCCACACAGATGGACATCCCCCCACCACGAGCACCTCGGTTTTGCTGCTATTAAGTTTCAGGCAGTTGGCAGAAATCCAGGTTGCCAGTTCTTGCATGCAAACTCTGAAATTGTCCGCCCTCAGACCGGGTGCGCGCGAAAGGGAGATGACCAGCTGCGTGTCGTCGGCGTAGGACACCAGACGAAATCCATAGCTTTCTACTATGGCCGCCAGCGGGGAGACATACAGATTAAACAGGGTCGGGCTCAGGGACGAGCCTTGCGGCACGCACTGTCCCAACCCAATCTCCCTAGAGTAACACTCTCCCTGGCGGACCTGGAAGCATCTGCCTGTCAGGAAAGATCGGATCCACCCAAGCGGAGCCCCTGAAACTCCTCCATCATTCAGACACTGTAGCAAGATGGAATGAGCTACAGTGTCGAATGCTGCGCTTAGGTCCAAGAGGATCAGAGCCATAGTCTGGCCCTCATCCACTCCCTGCCGTAAGGATTCTACTGCCATTAGTAGTGCTGACTCAGTCGAATTCCGCAGACGGAATCCAAACTGCGAGTCATGGAGCAGGGAGGCTTCCTCTACAAAGCCCATTAGCTGGAGGTTCGCAATTTTTTCAGCAACCTTTGCCATATATGGCAAAAGAGAAATGGGGCGAAGGTTGTCCAGCCTATCATAACTAATATTGAGCTTCTTTTGAAGCGGAAGGACTACCGCTTGATTCCAGGCTTCAGGGACAGAATGAGTCTCAAAAGAGATGTTCAGAAGGCGGCGGATGTACGGCTCCAAAGTGGGCAAACTGCCCACCAGGCGCCTAGGGGTGGTAGGATCTTTAGGGGAGCCTGATTTTATCGAACCACAGATCTGAATGAGATTTTCAGTAGGCAATGTGACAAACGCGGTTAGCATCTGGTGCCCCCCCCTTACCCCACCATCCTCTACAATCTCAGAGGCTATGATGGCTTGACTAGAAAAGGCTGAGTAGATAGTTGCCACTTTATTAGCAAAGAACTCTGCTATTCAGTTGCAGCTATCCACCGTACAGAATTCGTCAGGGACTGCTGCGGGTTTTCCGACCGAGAGAGATTTATAAATTAAAAACAGTTCCTTCGAGGAATTTTCCGCCCCCTTGATCCTAGTATTGAAATACAGCTTTTTAGCTTTTCTGATCAGTCGATGGTAGTTGCGCCTGCTTACAAGATAATTCATCCTGGTTTGAGCAGCATAGTCTAATCTCCACTGTCTTTCTGCACGTTTACATGCGCTCTTGGCCATTCGCACCTCATATGTGTACCAAGATGCCGATTTCAGGGCACGTCCCTCTGATCTAACCGGGGCGAGCAGGACAACCTGGTCTAGAGCAGCCATGATGCGCTTGTTCAAGTTCTTATTGGCTGTCTCCACATCCTCACCCCCCCGGGTCACCCCCCCCCTCGTAAGTGCCTCATTAAATCTATCTTAGGAAAAGTTAACCCATCTCCGCCTAGGATGATGTAGTGTTACCTGTTCCGGTATTCTAGTTCCCGGAACGTAGATCGAAAAGGGCACCAAGTAGTGATCTGCCCAGAGAATGGGTACGGGGGTAGCAACCTCCACTTGTTCCCAATTAGCAAAAATTGGGTCCAATAAATGGCCCCGTGAGTGGGTGGGAAGTTTGCCTATCAACTCGAGTTGAAGCGCACTCATTGCTTTGCAAAGATCCCCGGCCATCTTATCCACAGGGTCATCCAGGTGTAGGTTAAGATCACCCAACACCAGGAGCTTATCCGTGCGCAGGGCAAGCTCTGTGACGCCTTCGATTAGGCTATCAACAAATCCTGCAGCTGGGCCAGGAGGTCTGTATATCAGGAGGCCCTATACACAGTACCCCCCATTGACCTGATTGGAAAACTCACCCGCCTCACTATTGTTAATAGCCATCGGCTCAAAATGACAGCGTAAGCCCTGCCGGGCAGCAATGGCTATCCCTCCACCTCTCCCCTTCGGTCTATCTTGCCTTATCAGGGTATAGCCCTCCAGAATGGCTTCGAGGGCCTCTGGGGAAGAGTCACAGTCCAACCAAGTCTCCGTAAGAAAAAGTAGATCACATTGTTTTTCACTAAGGAGATCATGGATGTCCAGTCTATGAGCACGCATCGACCGGACATTTAACAGACCACAAACCAGCTTTTGATGTTCTTTCTTAGCCGGCTTAGACCGGTCAAAAGAGAACTGGCAGTGTTTGCAACCCGTGCTCTCGTCAACTGGTACGCTATGCAGACAAGATGTGCTAGTGCATAAGTTGCGGAGGGACAGCAAGTCATCTCTGCTCCAGCATAACTGACCTATCTTTGAATCAGGGGGAGCAGGGGGCATGGCCCTGGCCCGCAGCCGGACGGGCTTGACTTAAGCGCGACTTCGTCGCGCCTTCGTCGCGCCCGCTGCGCGTCTGAAGTTGCATCCGCCTTTTAATCCCCACAGCGTCAGTGCCTCAGGAGCACTAGACCGCTAACCGGCCCCCGCGCACCGGAAATGGCAGTCTCGACCTTCCTCGCCCTCCGCGCAACGGTGCTAGCCACCGCGTCAGACCAGGGCGGGAAGGAGTGAAGAGATCAGCCGTCGGAGTCTGTCAGGTAAGCCAGCAAAACAAATCCGGCAAAGCGCGTTTACCAGGGAAGCCTTAATCGCTATCCCGATAAAGCCTCTGTGCATTGGTTATTCCAGCAGCAAGTTTAAAAGCAAGTAGAAGTGCATCCAATTAAAACAAATTTTAAGAACTGCCTCAGCGCCGAGCACAGTGGCTGTAGACACTGCCACTGCCTACTCACTCATACCGCTGTGGAACCCTTCCTTGCTTTCCTGTGAGATGTCCACTCCTGGGGACCCCCAAGGTGAAGCCAGGAATCCAAGCGCTGCTGGGGCCGTTGTGGAGATTAAGCAAGCTATTGCCCAGAGTGTCAGAGTGGGACCGATGATTAGACTAGGCACGAGGCGAGAATTATCAGGTCCGGGGAGATTGAGTCCAAGAGCCGCCGAGGCGGGAATTGAACCCTAGGAACCGGGCCAGAACTCTGCATCAGGGTCTGCCGCTCTAACCATTGAACCACGCTTCTCCACTGGGTTCGAGTCTCGACAATGACGCTGAACATCCTGTGAGTCTGGGCAAATCACTTAATCTCCCCGTGTCTAACAAAAAAATGAATGTGTCCTCATGTAATGCAACTGATGCTATGTACAGTGCTCTGATACCCGATTTGGGTCAAGTTTGCGCTATATAAACTCTGTAAAAAAAGTGCAGGCTCTGGCGGTAGGGGTGTAGAACCTGCCCCCTGCAAATTTGAGAGAAGGTCTGCCATGTTATGTTATGTTAAATTTGATTAAGCGCAACCAGCTGCCCCAGCAACGAGGCGTCCCGGCGCTGAGAACCTTAGAGCTACTGAGCCTGCAGAGGGACGGAGAGAAAAGAAAGACCTAGGGAAAGGGGAACAGATGGGTTTTGATAGCTTTCCGGAAAACGGACAGATTATCCAGGGAACGGATGTTCAATGGCAAGGAGTTCCAGAGTTTAGCTCCCAGAACTCTAAAGGAACGGCCACCAATACGACAGAGCCTAGTCCGGGGGATTGTCACAAGATGCTGACCTAGGGAGCGCAAACTGCGTTGAGGGGTGTAAGGTGCTAGGAGCGGGCGTAGCAGTTCAGGGCATTCAGATTTAAGAATCTTGAAGGCAATGGTGAGGGTCTTAAATTGAATACGGGATTCAATAGGTAACCAATGAAGTCTTTGGATAGTAGCTCTGACAGAGCACCTGCAGGGGATGCCCACCACGGCTCTTGCTGCCGAGTTCTGTACGCGTTGCAGTCGCACTATCTCTGTTTTATTGGCGCCCAGAAGTAGGACACTAGCATAGTCCAACCGGGAGAGGATGATGGATTGAACAATAATCTGACGAGTTTTGGAGTCGAAGAAACTGAGTATCGGGTTGAGGCTCCTCAACAGGCCCACACAAGTGGCTGCCACCTTTTTTGAGTGGGTCTGAAAATTAAGTGAGGAGTCCAGCCAGACGCCCAGGTTCTTAACCAAAGATTTCGGTGGTGGAATAAGGCCCAGCATAGGGGGCCACCAATGATCACACTAGTGGCTTGAGTTTTTTCCAAGGAGCAACACCTCTGTTTTACCAGTGTTAAGCTGCAGGCAGTTTTCCGTCATCCACTGGGCCACTGCAGCTAGACCCTCCCTGAATCTTGTGGCCGAGATGGAGGGGCCTTCAGTGAGAGTGATGACCAGCTGTGTGTCGTCAGCGTACGACACCAGCGTTAGATCCCACTCTTTAGCCACTGCCGCAAGTGGTTGTACATAAAGATTAAAAAGGGATGGACTGAGTGCTGAGCCCTGAGGGACTCCCTGGCTGATGGGGTGGGAGCGGGAGATAAAAGGGGGGGCTGAGACTCGGAAGGATCTGTCCTTCAAGAATGAACGGAACCAATCTAGGGCAAGGCCGGAGATCCCTATTGTCTCGAGGCGCCTTAGCAGGATGTTGTGGGAGACCGTGTCAAAGGCTGCGCTGGGATCTAACAAAATCAGCGAAGCACTTTGACCGGCGTCGAGTATATTCCGGAGGTGTTCCGTAGTGGACAGAAGGGCCGACTCGGTGCTGTGACCTGGCCTGAATCCATTCTGGGATGGGTCCAGGATGTTGTTTTGAGTCATATGGAGGGACAGCACGTTATTTACATGGGCTTCTGCCAGTTTAGACACCCATGGAAGCAGCGAGATAGGTCTAAAATTTTCTAGCTTCGTGGGGTCTAGAGTGGGCTTTTTGATGACGGGGGAAACCCAAGCTTGTTTCCACTCAATAGGGACCACCGCCGAGGAGAAGGAGAGATTGAGCATCGTGGTCAGGGAAGGGATGAAGAAACCTAAGGATTCAAGGAATTGGGCCGGCCTGATGTGATCTGCCGGAGAGCCGGACTGAACCTTCCTGCAGAGTTTAGCTAGGTCATCTTGAGACATTTCGGGAATACGTGTCAACATGGTTACATTAGTGATAGAATTAGAGGGGTTAGGTAGGTCGGAAGGGTACTGCGGGAAAGCGCTATAAATTTTTCTTACTTTTTCTAGAATGAAGACAGCGAGGTCCTCACACTGCTGTGTAGAGGTGTTGCAGGGAGTTAAGAGGGAGACAGAGATGGAGCAGGGGGTACAATGAGAGGTAAAGGTCTGTGTACCACACACTTGGTGGCCAATCTGGGGCAATCAGAATGGCTTGGGACCGGTCTTGGCGAATCTTCCTCCAAACACAAGGAATCAAGGGTATGGGGAAACCGCATAAAGAAGCTGTGAGCCCCAATCTGACTGAAAAGCGTCCCCCAATGCACCCTGCATCGGATACTGGGTACTGAAGAACAACGGACAGTGCGCCTTCTCATGAGTGGCAAACAGGTCCAACCAAGGAAACCCCCACATCCTGAAAATGTAAAGTACCACCTCCAGATGGAAATGCAACTCACTATCAGCCGAATATTGCAGACACTGTCCACACGCACATTCTGGACTCTGACCAGATGGTTAGCTATTACGCAAATCTGATGGCCCTGAGCCCAGGACCAGAGTCGCAGAGCTTCTCTGATGAAGGTAGGACCGTAAACCTCCCTGTTTGTTGATATACTACATCGTGGTAGTGTTATCTGTTAAGACTTGAACCGACTGACCGCAAAGGGAAGGGAGGAGGGCTTTGAGAGCCAAACGTATTGCTCGCAATTCCAAAAGATGGATGAGATCCAATTTTTCTTCTGTAGACCAAAGACCTTTGACTTCCAGATCCCACAGATGAGCACCCCGCCCTAGAGCGGAGGCATCTGTTATCACTGTGGCCACTGGAGAAGGAGGGTGAAACTGCTTCCCTTGAGACAGGTTGCTTAAAATACTCCACCATTGTAGATCTGCTGCAGTGTCTGGATACTCTAACCAATTCCTCAAGATCTCCTTTGTGTTTTAACCACTGCCTGCAGAAGCACCACTGGAAGGCCCTTATATGCCAGCGTACATGGCTGACTAACAGAATGCAGGAAGTAAACAGACTGAGCAGGCGCAAGGCCTTCAGGACTGGAACAAATGCTCCATTCTGAAACAGCGGAATCATAGCCTGGATGGCGTGAAACCTCTGTGGAGGCGGAAAGGCACGACCCACTGTAGTGTCCAGTATCGCTCCTATGAACAGGTTGCGCTGAGAGGGCTCAAGGTGAGATTTGGGTACATTTAGCGAACATCTCAAGCTGAACAACAGTTGTGTTATTACCTTCAAATGGCGCAACACCATCTCTGGCGACTTTGCTTTTAGCAACCGGACATCCAGATAGGAAAACACAGGAATCCCGGACCTTCTGAGATGTGCTGCCACCACCGCCATCACCTTTGTGAAAACTCGAGGTGCAGAAGTAAGGCCAAATGGAAGGACTGCAAACTGATAATGCGAAGTCCCCACCATAAAACAGAGATACTTCCGATGAGACTTCAGAATGGGAATGGAAAATACACATCCTGTAAATCAATCGACACCATCTAGTCTTCCTTCCCCAGCGCGAGCAGAACCTGTGCTAGGGTCAATATTTTGACTTTCTCCTGTTTGAGGTAAACATTAAAAATTCTGAGTTCGAAGATCAGCCGTAAAAGACCTTCCTTTGAATAGCACCCCTTTCCTGCTCTGGAACAAACTCTATTGCACCCTTTTGGAGATAAGTCAGCACTTCCTGCTGAAGAAGATAATGATGCTCTTCCTAGCATAGGCCTTGACGGGGAGGCAAAGGAGGGGAAAACTACTGGAAAGTTAGGGCATACCCATTTTCTATGATGTTTAAAACACAGAGGTCAGTAGTGACAGACTACCAATTAGGTAGGAAATAGGCCACCCATCCTCCCACGGGACAAACATGCTCTGAGATGCGGAGCACAAGTTGCTTCCCTGCAACAACGGTTGGAGAAGCAGAGGAGGAGGAGGAGACTTGTTGCTGGACAGAACCCCTCAGGTGACCTCCCCCCTTCCTAAGTGAGATCTATAAAGGGTATCAGTCTGCTGCTGTTTCCCATGAAAGGACAGGTTCCTAGAAAAGCCTCATATTCTACGGAACTGTCTATAGTCCCTAGGTTTAGACTGAAGCTTTAAGGACCTTGCAGTAGCTTTAGTGCCCTTAAAACGTTGCAACGCAGAGTACGCCTTGGCTCCAAACGAGCAAGACTCATCAAAAGGCAAGTTCAACAATGTAGACTGTACGTCCAGTGAAAAACAAGAATACATTATCAGGCATGTCTTCTCGTCGCCACAGAAGACCCCATAGCTCTCACTACAGTCTGCAGTGTCCAGCCCAGATTGGATCACTTGACGAGCAGCCGCCTGAGCGTCTGTCAAAAGTTCAGAATAGTTCCCTTTGATCTCTGTAGGCAACTTTGGGACAACCTCTTTTGCTGAAACCATGTCCTAACAGACAAGTGGCATTTGTGAACTTCCAAGGCCATACTTTCTGATGAGAAGACCTTCTTCGACGATTGTTTCATCCTTTTGGATTCTCTATCAGCAGAAGGGGATGGAAAAGACCCTGCTGACAATTTGGAAGAGCAGGAAGCCTGAAGAACTAGGCTTTCTTGAGAAGGATGTATGGACAAAAAAGCTGGATTCCCAGGGACTACTTTTATCTGCTAGCCACTATCTTTGAGACTGCAGCAGAAGACATTGGCTTCTGCCATAATTCCAAAATAGGTTCCATCAAAGCCTCACTGAAAGGCGAAAATGGCTCCAACGCAGAAGCTGAAGAATGGAGAACCTCAGTGAGGATGTCAGTTCAGCCGAGGGTAGCAGTAATTCCAACAAATCTATAGCCTTGCAAACTACAGCATGGTAGGACGTCACCTCAGGATGTGGTAAACCCTTAGGACACCAATTCCCACAAAGGGGAGGTATCCAAACCACTTGCCTCTTCTGGGCCTTCAAAATCAGGGGCAAGATCCACAGGTTGCCCCTTTGAGCCTCACTATATGATCTTACTCTCGGTATCGGCGGCACTGTGACTTCGGAGAAGAAGCCGCAGGCACATACAAAAGCCCAGGTAATGGAGCCGGTTGAGGCTGGACCAGCGCCCGATCGGATCAGGGAGGGATTCCTCCAAAGGGCCATGTTCCTCCTGAAAAGGCAACGGTGTTGGCAGTCTCGGCGCCGGTGGGCACCAATACACTGAAGTCATGGGCATGAAAAGCATAAAAGGTGCCTGTGGAAAATGAGGAGGAAATCCACCCAGAAAATAAGCAAGGGGATCCATGGGGCCTGCAGGCGCACCAGATGGAGTTGCAGCCCTTTGGAAAATGTTGAACATAGCATTCAAGAAGTGAGTTGGATCTGAGCCAGGAGTCGGGAACGCTGGATACGCTAAATCCGGGTTAAAGGACTCTGAAGCTGTATGAGGAGGCACCAGATCTGGCACAGTCTGTGGAGTAGGGGTTCCCAGCACCAGCACTGGAGGTGAAGTTGCAGGCCTTGGTGCCAGTTGAGCGATAAGAGACCTTAGAGCCAGAGGAGTAACAGCCCTTGGTGCTGGAACCGGAGATACCCCCGGGGAAGTTGTTGGAGACACCTCATCTCTAAGACATCTAGGACTTGAAGACCAAGCCTTCAGAGACACATCCTTTGATGAACAATGCCGGGAATCATGACGCCGCTTCTTCTTGTGCTTCTTAGAAGACCACAAAGTGTGAGGAGTCGGTGACTTCGACCAATTCCAAGAACTAAGACGAACCCTCTTCTACTTTTTAGCTTTGGACATGAATAATTTGGCCTCCCTTTTCTTCAGATTCATCTGTTTACATGATGAACATGACTTGTATCAAACAAGGGTTCCCTGTATGAACAAATGAAAATGAACCCCTAGGTCAGGGAAAAACACAGTGAAAGGAACAACCTAGGCGGAAGCAGTGGATTGCCTACACAATGGTAACAGGACAAAGAGTAAACATGAACAGTTTCCAATTGATTACTTAATTTTATTAAACAATTTATTATATATTTCACAGAATAAATAAAAATACATATATCACAAAACAAAATTAAAAATACATTCCTAAAAAATGAACATGAATATAAAATTGAGTAACATTAATAATTCCTTCACAATGAGGAATAAGTTGTGTGTCTATGCGTTTCGGCGGCCAGCGCCTTTCTCAAGACAAAATACAACTTTCTGAAAATAGAAACATAGTTTAGTATATAGTTTGACATATTCCTATATTGTTAAAAAACTCAAAATTATGCATACAAATAATTAGATAACAGACTTAACTTATATATTAAGGCAAACTTATATTCTCTAAAGACAGTATACTCTTTAAATAGCGAAAGGGAAACTGTGCAAGGAAGCTAAGTCCTAGATTTAAGGCAATTTAATACTCTAGTGATAGGAGCAACATAAAGGCCTCTACTGCAGCTCAGAAAATTCATATGGATTAACTTGAACAGCACAATATGGTGATAAAAAACTTAATGGATACAAAATGTACAACATTGATAATTATTTTCTGATACCTAGAGAAAGGGCATGAAAATAAAGTGTTTCAGGAATACATTGGACAGATACCAAAGATCTTACATAAATTATTATAAAAACTAATAAGGCAAAGGTTCAGATATAAAGGACAGATGAAGTTTAAAGAGGGTATAGTGTGATAAAGGTTGTTAGAGAAGAACTCTATCAGTTCAAGCATTTAATTGTTTATGGTCTACTTCTCCGAGTCTCTTTTAGGATTTATCAATATCGTAATGAATCGAACGGGTTACCTTCTGAAAATTATTTTATAAGAGAATTCATTATTTTTTCGAGGTATGATGACATTTGTTCTTTAGGAATGAGATCTTATTTATTGAAAGGGCCCTTAAAGTTCTACTTATTTGTCGTTCATAAAAAGACGCTATATCTAATATTAAATCTATTAAACATACATGTTATTGTGCTTACCTATAGCTAAGACAAATTAGTCATAATGGTCATTATCAAGAACTAAAGATTCTGTTCAGTTCTTGAGGAAAAAGAGTCACGTGCCATAGTCGATGGAGTTCTGCAATATTTTTATAGAAAAAAACATAAAACACTGCAATTTGGCATGGTTATCTTAGATGTCTCAATATAAGGAGGGATAACGTACCTAATATAGGGGGTCTTTATTTCTTATTTTAAAGTAATATATAGAAACCAACAGCCAGAAATACCCTTCTCCACTTTCGAAGTTTTCATCCCAGAAACCAGAGACAGAGCATCCCATTTTCCCAATTCTTACGAGTGAGGAGGAATTGTACAAATCTTCGAGATTTTGACATACAGGCAGTAGAGATGAAAAAGAAATTTTTAGACAGGGGTTACCCACATAGACTAGTGAGGGAATCGTACAAAAAGAGCACGCTATTACGACCGAGACTGTCTGTTAAGAAATAAACCAAAGGAAGAGACCAACAAACTAGTCTGTATTACTCGACACTCAACAGTAGATGCGAAAATAAAACAAGTCATCAACTCTTCCTGGCACATTTTAAACAGCAATGGTGCCAATAAGTTAGAGAAACCTCTCTTTGCCCATAGGCGTAACAAGAATATTAAAGATTACATTGTTAGTTCAAGAATGAAAGGCCCAGCAGACCCTACAACATTTGTTCAGAAATCCTTAACCTCTTAAGTGCTGCTGACAGCCAACGGTCGTCAGCAGCGCTACCTCCCCAGTGCTGCGCACGTCCATTCAGCACTAGTTCCAATGGACAGCGCAGCACTGGGGAGGGATATTTACACGCAGCTAAGGTGTTAACTGGTGACCATCCTCTCAAAGGTACTTTCCCCTGTTCTAACTGTAAATCTTGCGCCAATATCAATGAAGGAGTTTCTTTCACCCATAACGGACACACAGCCAGTGCTAAAAGTATGTTCAACTGCAAAACCTCTAATGTTGTATACTTTCTAGAATGTCCATGCGCCTTGGGCTATGTAGGTGAGACAGCCCGTACAATTCAGACAAGATTGACTGAACACCGCTCCGCAATCAGAACCAAAAATACAAATGTCATCATACCTCGAAAAAATAATGAATTCTCTTATAAAATAATTTTCAGAAGGTAACCCGTTCGATTCATTACGATATTGATAAATCCTAAAAGAGACTCAGAGATGTAGACCATAAACAATTAAATGCTTGAACTGATAGAGTTCTTCAACCTTTATCACACTATACCCTCTTTAAACTTCATCTGTCCCTTTATATCTGAACCTTGGCCTTATTAGTTTTTATAATAATTTATGTAAGATCTTTGGTATCTGTCCAATGTATTCCTGAAACACTTTATTTTCATGCCCTTTCTCTAGGTATCAGAAAATAATTATCAATGTTGTACATTTTGTATCCATCATGTTTTGTATCACCATGTTATGTTCCTGAAATACTTTATTTTCATGCCCTATCTCTAGGTATTAGAAAATAATTATCAATGTTGTACATTTTGTATCCATTAAGTTTTTTATCACCATATTGTGCTGTTCAAGTTAATCCATATGAATTTTCTGAGCTGCAGTAGAGGCCTTTATGTTGCTCCTATCACTAGAGTATTAAATTGCCTTAAATCTAGGACTTAGCTTCCTTGCACAGTTTCCCTTAATATATAAGTTACTCTGTTATCTAATTATTTGTATGCATAATTTTGAGTTTTTTAACAATATAGGAATATGTCAAACTATATACTAAACTATGTTTCTATTTTCAGAAAGTTGTATTTTGTCTTGAGAAAGGCGCTGGCCGCCGAAACGCGTCGACACACAACTTATTCCTCATTGTGAAGGAATTATTAATGTTACTCAATTTTATATTCATGTTCATTTTTTAGGAATATACTTTTAATTTTGTTTTGTGATATATGTATTTGTATTTATTCTGTGAAATATATAATAAATTGTTTAATAAAATTAAGTAATCAATTGGAAACTGTTCATGTTTAGTCTTTGTCCTGTTACCATTGTGTAGGCAATCCACTGCTTCCGCCTAGGTTGTTCCTTTCACTGTGTACAGGATGAACATGTCCAGACAGTGTGATCTGAAGACAAGCACCAAAGACAATCTTCATGCGGGTCGGTGATGGACATCTGACCTCCGCATTCCCTAAAAATCTTGAAATCTGCCTTCCTAGGAGACTTCGTCAGAAGCTACAAAGTTGCAGCGACCAAACCAAAGAAATCTCCCAGAAATGGAGAGCCTGGAAAAAAACATTGCACGTGGACAGCAAGGAAAAAAGGGAACTGACGTCAACACACCAACGAGGACTTCTTATCCATGACGTCACGCGGAGCTGTTCCTTTGTGAGGTTTTACTCGTAAAATCTACAATATGTGGCAAATGCAAATTCATAATGATGAAAAAAAGGCTGAGGCCTCATAATTCCAGTGGCACTATTTGTTAGTGGGAAAAGGGCAAGCTAAGGCCCAAGCACTGATGTTTGTGAGACTGCCATGCAGTATTGGCTTCAAGGTGATGTCAATAACATGTCACACAGTTACTCGAACAGTCAATACACAGGCAGTGGTGCAGAGCAGACCATCACTGTGCTCCTCTGCCTAATATATGCTCATTGGTTAAATATGGCTACAGCAGTATATCCACACAACAGAGGGGGGCACACATGAGTTGCAATATTGCACAATGCTTTGTCGAAGACTACTGGGTGCTAACCTCTCATAGTCCACTTTACAGAAGGCCCTTGTGTGCCTGTCCTCCTGTTTGTTTGGTGGAAGGATAATGTACTGAAGAAGTGGATCAGCTTGGCACTATGCATGGACAGAACCTGGCGCTGTGCCTACTGAAACTTTCTGCTGCAGCAGTATGGTACGTCGCAGACAGCTAGGCAATAGTGGGGTCTACAGCTTGGTCATCTTTCCCATCTCTACAAGTGACAGCTCTTGCTTGGAGAACCTGGAGATGAAGGAAGAAGAGTGCCTTGCTCTAGATCTGAGACATACATACATTTCAAAGTCTCACTTGAAATGAATATTGGCTGTGCAGATGCTGGGCCTTGCTCTTCCTCAACCTCATCCAATATTGCATTCAGCCAGCTGGCATCTGCCTCACCTTCTACAATTCTATGCCAATTCCAAGCTAGCAAGTGTCATCCTGTGGGTTTACATACTTGCTGCTGTGATTTAGATCATGTACTGTGCCTTTCTTAATGTCTGCATGAAGAGTGGATTTTAAAGCTCTAGCTTGGTGTGCAGACAAATCATGAAATGTATCACTTTCGTTGCCTTTTGCTTCTCTGCCAAAACCCACTTTTTCCTTTCTTTGCTGCGGTGTATATCTACTACTATTGCATCATCCATCGGCCATCACCTACGCCTTAGCATTATTCATACTCTCCTCTTTCTTGCCCTCTATCCCTGTAGTCACTCTCCTCAAGCCACTGCATCCTCTCCTGCTCCATCATCCTCCCTTTTAATTTTTTCTACAACTACAACTTCCCACTCCCTACATTTCACTTGTGTTTCTTTTTCTTTACCGTGGTCTATCCCTTCTCTCTACTTACCTGCTTTTTCTAAATGTCCTCACTACAAAGGAAGGCCAAAAAGAATCTCAAATTGACCTCACAGCAATAACTGTCAAGACAGCATTCACAACAAAGTGTAGATGGTAAGGAATATGAGGGACGAAGAGAGGTGTGGATTAGAAGATAAGGTAAATAGATGAGAGGCTCAACTGCAGTGCAAAGTATCACATGTCTGGTGTGTTGCTGCACAATATGCAAATCGAAGGGTTGGGACTGCTTGGGTTTGAGAAGCCCATTTCAGTGCCGGTTTATTAAGGAGAGGAACCTTAACCTAAAGTTGATTACTCAATTTCAGTTAGGGATTAACGTGTAGTAGACATATGCGAGTTCTTGCGCTGAGAAAATTACTTGCTGCTCATTTGGAAAGAGTAGAACTCCGTCACAAATAGGTCCCATCTTCTTGTAGAGCTGAACTGCAACACAGAATACAGCATACATAGTGCCAAACCCATGTACAGATAGAGCAGAGTCCAACCTCAGATGGAGCAGAGGTCATATAAATATATTGTTGAGCTCATTTACAGACAGTTGATTTCTTGCCCTAAACTAGAGCTGATTCCCTGGTATGCATAGAGAGCCAGTTCACAAGCTGAGTTGAGCTAATTCAGTACTTATTCCAGCAAAGCAAAAGCGGAACTCTGTGGGGATTGAGATACTTGGCACCAGTTCATATTCAGTGGAAGTACCCCAGTCCTCTCCCCTAGGTTAGTCTCCACCATGGCCTGTCTCTGATAGCAAGTAAGGAGAAGGTGGGAAGGAGGATGAGAGTGAGAGGATTGACAGAATAAATTGTGGAATTTGATAGAGAGAGGAGATATAGAATAGTGAAAAAGAAGAAAGTAAAAGTGTCAGAATATGGGGGAAAAAGAGGAGAAAGAAATGAGAGGAGAATGTGCCTTAGACAGCGAAGAGAGAAGTGTGAAATGAGAGATGGTAGTCAGTGATTTGTGAACAAGCAGCACAACAATGATGCGAAGGCAAATTATACATCAAGTTTCACCAATTCCTTTTGGTCCTTTCTTCACCAGAAATCTGGATGTCACCTTGCCAGTAGGTGATGCCAGCCCTAGCAGTGAATGCAGCAGGTTCCAATCTCCAATGTAGCATTTTGTACACCAGCTCCTTGACACTTGGGGACCCGAGTTTGAATCTAGCATGGCACTTAAATGAACACTGTGCTGTTCTGGGCAAATCACGTAATCTCACTGTGCCTAAACTTTTAAATAGGTGAGATGCTAGTGCAAATGTGGGCAATTCAAAGATTTAAGCCCCCACTTAAGTTTACCTCTCATAATGTACAGAGCTCTGTTCCTAACCAACTAGGTTCATGCAATATAAATATCAACACACACTTGTTTTAACACTGTGAACAGGTATTGCACTTATTCCGCTTTGCGAATGCCACTACCATCTGAGCTCTTGGTGACCCATCCTCATTTTGTGTCAGCCAGATATGAGCCCCCCTTAATTTCATTAAAACCAGTACATGCGGCACATCAATAATGGGATTTATGTAAGGCTAATTCTCTGTCTGTGGGAGTACATTCATGTGCTAATTGGGCGATCCTCCCACAAATATCTTCGTGTCCCGTGTAACCATTTGTC
This sequence comes from Lissotriton vulgaris, assembly GCF_964263255.1. NCBI lineage: Eukaryota > Metazoa > Chordata > Amphibia > Caudata > Salamandridae > Lissotriton > Lissotriton vulgaris. Next base: position 716,347,329 of record NC_141689.1, on the reverse strand, counting down.
TATTATATGGCTTACGTTGCTTTTACTAAGAAAAGACACCTCCTAATAGCGCTTCTGTGCTTTCTTTTCTGCGTGTCAGACATGAAGCCCAGACACAGGACTCAATTGGTACCATCTTTGATGCTCGCAGCTCCGGTGCTGCTTAAATGTCTCCTGCTGGCTTTGCTAATGTGTGTTCTCATACTGGCTCAGTGGACGCCTCCGCCCCCATTGCGAAAAGTGGCAGCCTCACTGCAGTGGTGGCTTGAACTACCTGCACCGCCCTCTCCCTCAAAGTTCTAGTCTGGTGGCGCCCCTGGCCCCCTGCACACACCTCTTCTCTTCACAGTTTTATTTATTTAAGGTTTTTGTAGAGCGCGTAGTAACCCTTGAGCATCCCAGCGCTTAACCTGAAATCCGGAGGGTACGGCCGCGGAGGGGGTAAGGATCACGGAAAGAGGAGGGTTTTTAGAGCCTTCCTGAACTGGAGGAGGTTAGGTTCAGTTCTTAGTCTCCGGGGGAGACTGTTCCAGTGTTTGGCCATGTGTACCGAGAAGCGGCGTCCTCCAGACCGAGCTTTCCTTACTCTGGGGACGATGATGAGATTCTCTCCGCTTGAGCGAAGGTCTCTTGTTGTTTTGTAGGGGGCGATGAATTCTTTGAGGATGGGTGGACCTTTGTTCTGGAGGGTTTTGTGGGCCAGACAAAGGGCTTTGAAAGCAACCCTTTCTCTGACTGGGAGCCAGTGAAGGAGCTTCAGGGCTGGCTTTGCCGAGGATCTTGCAGGGATGTGGGTGAGTAGACGGGCGGCGGCGTTTTGTATTCTCTGCAGCGTGTTGAATGTAGCTTCAGGGGCCCCCAGGTAGACTGCGTTGCTGTAGTCTAGCCTCGCCAGGATGAGGCCCTGGATCAATAGTTTCCGGTAGGTGGCAGGGAGCAGAGGGAAGACCTTCCTGCAGGCCCTAAGGAGGCCAAAGCATATCCCTGCCGTCTTTTTGGCCTGCGTTCTGAAGCTCAGGTCTTTTTCGAGCCAAACGCCCAGGCTCTTGACCTCCTCCTTGGGTGCGGGGGGGGTCACCTAGACAGTCGGGCCAGATGCTGGGCGGCAGGGAGGCTCCTTTGTGTCCGAGCAGTAGGATCTCGGTCTTGGACCCATTTAGTTTTAAAGCTGAGGTGTTCATCCAGCTGAGGATTTCTGTGAGACAGCTGTGAAGGTCGGAGGGGTCTTGGTGAGGGTGTGAGAGAGTCACCACCAGCTGGGTATCGTCGGCGTAATTCATGATAGTTACGCCGAACGGGTTGACCAATTGCTCCAGCGGGGACATGTAAACGTTGAATAACGTAGGGCTAAGAGATGAGCCCTGCGGTACTCCACAACGGAGGGGGATTGCTGGGGAGTGGCTGTCATTCTCCCAGACATGAAAGGAGCGGCCGTTCAAAAAGGACGACAGCCACTTCAGGGCCGTGCCTCTGACTCCAATGCCTTCCAGACGTTGGATTAAGGTCTGGTGGTTTACAGTGTCGAAGGCCGCACTGAGGTCCAGGAGGATCACTGCCACTGATCCTCCTGTGTCCAGAATGCTTCTGGCCTTCCCCACTGGCGCCAGGAGGGCGGTGTCGGTGCCCTGGCCTGGTCGGAAACCTGTCTGGGAGTTCCTGAGTAAGTTGTTACTCTCTAGGAATAGTGATAGTTTTTTATTCACTAGCTTCTCCGCGATTTTACTGTTTCCCGGGAGGAGGGAGATTGGTCTGTAGTTGGATAGGTCCTGAGGGTCAAGTGAAGGTTTCTTCAAAAGACCTTTGACCACCGCCGCTTTCCAGCTGGTAGGGACTACTCCCCGAGACAGGGAGGTGTTGATGAGGGCCGTGAGAGGAGGGATAATGGTGCTGGATACTTTTTTCAGGAAGCGAAGCGGGGCAGGGTCACTGGGGGAGCCACTTTTGACTGTGGCCAGTGTGGCGGCTACCTCTTCCGTGGATACTGGGCCGAAGGTGTCGAGAATGGGGGAAGGGTCGTTGGCAGACTGAGTGTGGTAGTCTGGCGCTGCGTCCGTTTGGGCGGCGTCTGATGGGGGAAGGGCCGCGAGGATTTTTTGGATTTTTTCGTCGAAAAACGTGGCCAGTTTGATGCATTTACTTTCCGCTGCTTTGGGGTCCAGAGGTTTCGCGGGAGGGTCTGGAGCATGCAGGAGTTCTTTCAGTATGGTAAATGTTTCATGGGCCGAGCAAGAGGATTTTTTGATTCTGGCTTCGTAGAACGCGCTCTTAGTTTTGTGGAGCTCCTGTTTGTAAGTTTTTAAGGAGACACGGAATGAGTCTTTCTTGTCCGCCGTCTTGTCTTTCCTCCATGAACGTTCATTCCTCTTACATTCCTTTCGTAGGAGGTTCAATTCAGGGGTGTACCAGGGGGACGGGTTGACTCTCTTGGTACGTTTGAGGGTACTTGTTCTCGGGAGGAGGCAGTCCAGAGATTGGGTGACCCATGTATTGAATTGATTATCAGCAGTCATGGTGTCTTGAGAAGGGAGGGGAGTGTTTTCTCTAAGTTTGGCTGCCCATTCATCTGGGACCAATTTGTGCCATCGTCTGACGAGGGAAAAATATAGCACCCACGCATACTCTCATAAGGCTGACCAGGGCATCAATGCGTAGAAACCAAACCAACCAATCACCGTGAATTATGCATGCTATAAATTGCACCACGCCGAAAGCATGCGAAACACTGTCAAATAGTTCTCAATAACAACCTTAGCGGAGGAATCTTAAACTGATTTACTGGCATGGCTTTTGCACATTTTACAATTCGATGTTCTTATTTTGGAAAAATGTTCACTGATGATGCGACAATGGCGGATGATCTCGACAGCGTGACTCACGTTCCCGGAAACATGCGTGATAAACAGACTGTTTTCCTTTTACATGCTGCTTTAAAAAATACCGACATTACTGCCTGCGCAAAGGTATTCTGCTTGTTAGAGTTGACAACAGTAAGCACACACTTATTACAGTCAGAATCTGTACTGTTTGCAGGGGATATTCTGTGCCCAAGTCAAATCACTATAATTTGTCAAACGCTGCTCAACCAAGGACCAGCTTAGATTGGCAGAAAGAGCACTGTACACACTGTTAAATACGGAAACGTGAGCATTAGCACGTTTTGTGCTGGCCAGTAAACTAAACTACTGCACTGCTGTCATAAGAATGACCTTGAGACACCGCTCTCTGGACGTCTGACAAGAGAAGCATTAAAGCCCACAAAAGTAAAGTATTCTGGGAAAGATGAAATAGCGTTTTCACAGTCCGGCCCCACGGCTTGCCCTTCCTGCTTCTTTGTTTCAGTGGAAATGCAGCATCGAACGGAAGCCGCTGTATCCATGCCTAGAATTTTATGCTCGAAAATAAACAAATACTGGCAAAGCAAAATATGCTAGACCATAGCAAGCATGTCTTTTCTACATTTACATCCAAAATAATTTGGCAAAAATATAAAAATGAAGGGGTGGCACAGTAGCCCAGGTGCACCGGCCCTGGCACTGAAGTGACTCTGGCAATTGGGCGTAGCTTGCATGGCAGGACAGCTAATGGATGATGCGAGCTAAACTACTAACCATTCCGCATGCTTTGGTAGACGGAAGACCAAAGTAAAGTCTCTATCCCAGAGAGCTTCGAGCCCAATTAGCCACAGGCAAGTAAACATGTGTCTGTACTAACTGGAGCATTTTCAATTTTAATAAGCGTGAGAATTGGGAATTTGATAGAAAACCGCAAAAGTATACTAGCTGTGTATTATTAGGCGTGCAAATGGGATTTACACTGGCAGACAATGTACATTATTGGAATTATGTAATTTTGCTAAATTTACAGGAACATTAGGTAAAAGGTGTAAAGTGATGGCTGCGGCATTTTGTAAAATAGCAGTGTGCTAACAGGATATTGTAAAAAAGAAAAAATACAAAGTGTTGCCTAAGAAAAGCTTAATACGCATGGAGAAGATGTAGCTTTTTTATGGCCCTTGGAATTTAACAATAAAATGCCAATTATCTCCTGGGAAGGAAGCTATCAATATTTAGATCCTCATTAACAGAGTTAAAGGTTACTTATAATTTAACAAACAAATACATGAAAAAGTTCTGAATTTCGGCTAGGTTTTACTCTTGGTAGGCAGGCATTTTTTTCTATGCCATTATCGCTGGTATACATAACTTTGAAAGCAGCATAAGTTAAAGTGTGAGTTGTATACCATAACGGGTGGATTTTGAGCTCTTGTTAGGCTTGTGTCCGAGGAACCATAAATAACCTATACCTGTGTTTTTACTAGTGTTATGTTTTTAATGGCTTTCTGGACTCACTAGGTATTTGCTCATTTGACTCTGGATGGCTAAAGAGTTTGGCCTTCGGTGCCCAACCTCCACTGTGTACGGCCTTTGGACATGCCCAGCAGAGCTTGGCCGCCAGATCTGATCTTTGTCAAGATATGCGCATCTGCAGTGCATCATACCAGGGTCTTTTCCTAAACATACTTTTTAAGAAATGGAATATCATGATTTTCAGGAAGAGGTGCTGGATTAAGAATATCAAATGGCACTGAGCCAAAATTGCTATTTTTATTTTGTACTCCCATTTTCTAGGCCTCCAAGTGTCACGCTGCACTACTCTGCGGGTTAAAACAGTGCATCTTCTTTGCTATGGATTTTTTTCCATAGTGTTAAATCTCAAATTTCAAAAGAGTGAAAATGTTTTTGACACCTTTATCAGCCAGTCGCATTTGACAAAAAAGTGAAATGTGACTGACAGAAATCATTTGTTAAAACCTAGTCTTCAAGCGGCCAAGATACACAAAAGTGTGAATCCATTCAAACACAAATAGCAAGATATTACCCTGCTTTATCTTTTGTATCTGTACTTTTATCTGAAAAATCTCCAATAAAAAATTTCAACACAAAAAAACTACTGAAAGGATTTACAACAAATCTTGAAAAAAGCAGACTTCAAGAGTGAAGTTCTCTTTACATGCCAAGTTTGGCTTAAATTCATATAGTGGCCTTTGTGTAGCTACAAGTACAATTTCCTAAGGGAGCTAACTTTAAAAACACACCTCACTTTTAACATTTTTCCCCTGCATGAAAACTAACAAGTTTGACCGTATCTGCATATGGGAATCGAGAGCCAAAATAAGTGCAGATCCGTCCATGGTGTGCAAAATTACAGGCAAATTACCAAAATGACTTTTCAATGAGATGGACTGCGGAAAAATTTATTTATCTCATACCATATTTATTGCACTTTCTTGGCTAGTCCCCACTAGCGGCTTTCAGCTTAGGTGGAGAATTAGTTACTGTTCTAGACACTTACATGTGACCGGCGGGCATGGAGTACATAAACTGCCCATGTCCGCCCAGCAGGCTTTCTCCACTCAGAGTATTTCCTATTCGAGAGGTTTTGGCTGTCTGTTCTGACTGCAGCACAATGTTGTCCCATACATTAGTCCCCTATGTTTCTCCTTCTTCCATAACTGCAAATGTACATTTCCTTAAGCCTGCTAACAAGATAGATTTTCTAGTTTCACATACTAAAGAAGAAAGACTCTGGAGCATAACAATGCTTATAATCCTGTAATCAATGAAGTATTTAACTGTGAGCAACTTTGTTACATGTGAGCTTTATTGGAGGCACTGTGATCATTTAGTTCTGATCATAATTTGGACCTTACCTTTCTCACCCGGATATATATATATTTTTTTAAGGAATATGCTACTTACCAGTATGCATCTGTTCTTGGCATGTAGGGCTGCTGACATTCATATCTGTGCATAGATTGCCGCCTAGTGTTGGGTACGGATGATTGCACATTGTTGTCCTGGAATAGTCTTTGAAGTATCACGAGATAGGTGGCTCCTCCCTTGGACTACAGTGCGCATGGGCATCCTCTCCATGCTCAGATTGTTTTTTGCCATTGTGGCAGAGATGGAGTATAGTACAGTAAGTGATGACCATGCCTGAGAATGATTCTGAGTGCTACAGCTACGACATGCACCGGGGAGGAGGGTGGGCGATATGAATGTCAGCAGCCCTACATGCCAAGAACAGATGCATACTGGTAAGTAGCATATTCCGTTCGAGGCATGTGGGCTGCTGAATTCATATCTGTGCATAGAATAAATAGCAGTTACCTCCTTAGCGGTGGTTGCCTGTGCCAGCTGCAGCAGTCTGAAAAAGAGTTCTAAGAACAGCCTGTCCTACAGCAGCTTGCTGCTTGGAGTGTACATCCACGCAGTAGTGTTTGGTAAATGTATGTATGGTGGTCCATGTGGCTGCTCTACATATATCTTCTAGAGGAATGTTACCTAGGCAAGCCATGGATGCCCCTAACTTGTGTGTGGAATGCGGTCTTGGGGGGAACTGTTAATGTGCGTTTAGCCTTCTGATAACAGATCTGTATGCACTTAACAATCCATCTGGCTATACCTGATTTGGAAATGGGATTGCCTTTGTGCTGTGGAGAGAAGGCAACAAACAGTTGTTTAGTTTTTCTGAAATCTTTTGTCCGGTCTATGTAATACAGGAGAGCTCGTTTAACATCCAGTGTGTGTAGTGCTTGGTCTGCTACTAAATCTGGATTGGGGAAGAAAACGGGCAGTTCTATGGTCTGATTAATGTGGAACTGCGACACCACCTTAGGCATAGATTTAGGGTTGGTACGTAGCACTACCCTATTAGCGTGAATTTGTATGATAGGCTCTTGAATAGTTAGGGCTTGAAGCTCACTAACTTTTCTTAGCGATGTGATTGCTATTAGAAAGGCCACTTTCCATGTCAGAAACTGTATTTCACAAGAGTGAAGAGGTTCAAAGGGTGTACCCATGAGTCTGGTGAGAACTATGTTAAGATCCAGACAGGTGAAGGTGGGTGTCTGGGAGGGATCACTCTTTTGAGTCCTTCCATAAACCCTTTAAAAGCCGGCACCCTGAAAAGGGAAAGGTGCTGCCTGTTCTGAAGATAAGCTGCCATTGCAGCTAAATGTATCCTGATGGAACGATATGCCAGATTGCATCTGTATAGATGTAACAAATAACATATAATGTTTTGCGTGGATGCATCTAGCGGATTTATGTAATTATTGGAACAGTAAATGACAAATCGCTTCCATTTTGCCGAATAGCACGCCCTGGAGGTAGGTCTTCTTGCCTCCTTGATGATGGTCATACAGTCAGGGGGCAGGTTTAGGTAGCCAAACTCTATGACCTCAGGAGCCATATTCAAGGCTCAACTGTTGCGGATCTGGGTGCTGAATGTCTCCACGGCTCTGAGTGAGGAGACTGGGTGTGAGTCGCAGTCGTTGGTGAGGCACCACTAAAAGTTCCAGGAACGTGGTGTACCGTGCCTGTCTTGCCCATGTTGGAGCAACCAGGATGAGCGTCATGGAGTGTTGTCGCAGTTTGCGTGCCACTAGCGGTATGAGCGGTGCTGGAGGAAAAGCGTACGCAAATCTGCCTGACCAGTTCATCCATATCGCATTGCCCTGAGACTGCGGGTGTGGGAACCTGGCAGCGAAGGTTTGGCATTTTGCGTTTTCCTTTGTGGGGAAGAGGTCTATCTCTGGATGACCCCACCGCTGGAAATACGGTTGGAGCACTGAGGGATGAATCTCCCACTCGTGCATTTGATGGCTGTGCCTGCTGAGAAGGTCCACCATCTGGTTGTCCTTGCCTGGGAGATGTTCCGCCATGAGGAACATGTTTCTTTGAATGGCCCACTTCCACATGCTCTGGGCTAGATGTGATAATTGTGGAGAGTGTGTGCCTCCCTGCTTCTGGATGTAATACATGGCAGTCATGTTGCCCGTCCGGATCAGCACGACTTTGTTGCACAAATGTAATTTGAACGCCTTCATCGCCATGAAGATTGCCATCAGCTCCAACAGGTTGATGTGCATCTTTTGCTGCTGCGTCGTCCATAGACCCTGCAATGTATAATGGAGGACATGCGCTCCCCATCCCTGGAGAGATGCGTCCGTTGTCAGCACTATCTGTGGTACAGGCTCTTGGAACGGTCGTCCCCTGCAAAGGTTTTATGTGTTCCACCAATGCAGAGAGTTGTATGCACGACTGGTCACCAACACTAGGTCTTTGAGATGTCCTTGAGCCTGGTTCCACTTCTGTGCCAAACGCTCCTGAAGCGGATGCATGTGTAGTCTCGCAAGAGGGACTATGAAGATGCAGGAGGCCATCATACCTATCAGCTGCATGAATACTTGCGCTGGGAGTGAGTGTTGGGGCCTGAATTTCGAAATCAGCAATTGCATGCTGTTGATTCTGGCAGAGTTTGGCTGCGCTGTTGCTGTCAGAGTGTTTATGGTCGCTCCTAGGTACTGTCGTACATGTGCGGGTTGAAGATGAGATTTTGGGTAATTCAGTGAAAATCCTAGACTGTGTAGGAGGTGAATTGTGCGGGACATGTGGCTGGCACATTGCTGGGCCGACTTTGCTTGGACAAGCCAGTCGTCCAGATAAGGATAGACATGGATGTGTTGTCTCCGAAGGTGCGCAGCCACTGTCGCCAAGCATTTGGTAAACACTCTAGGGGCTGTAGTGACCCCAAAAGGCAGGACCTTGAACTGGTAATGCTGGTTGTTTATTGTGAACCTGAGATATTTTCTGTGTCCTGGGTGAATGGGAATGTGGAAATATGCATCCTTTAGGTCCAGGGTTGCTAGGAAGTCCCCTTGACTGAGCAATGGTAGGACTTGCTGCAAAGTCAGCATGTGAAAATGTTCTGACAAGATGTACTGGTTTAGGGGTCTGAGGTCTAGAATGGGCCAGAGATACCCGTCCTTTTTTGGGATTAGGAAGTACAGTGAGTACACCCATGTACCCTGTTGTTCTAAAGGCACGAGTTCTATGGCCCCTTTTTGCAACATGCAGATGACTTCTTGCTGCAATAAGTGCATGTGCTCTGCGGACATATGACGGTGCCTTGGGGGTATGTTGGGTGGAGTGGAGGTTAGTTCTAGACAATAGCCGTATTGTATATTTTGTCTCACCCACCTGTCTGTGGTAATGCCTTCCAAGACTGGCAGGAACTGCTGAAGTCTTCCCCCGACCGGTGTTACATGGTCTGGGGGCAGTGACAAGACATCACTGTTTATTGGTGGCGGAGGATCTGGCATTATTATTTCCACGTCCTCTGCCTTTGGTGCTGTTCCCACGATATCCACCCCTATTGTTCTTGTTATAGGTGGTCTGTGTGCTCCCCTTGTTGTATTGGGCTTGCTGTGATGCTTGACCTCTAGAGGCTCCCCTGTTACTTGAGCGACGAAAGGAACCACCCCTGAACTGTTGTGACTGCAGGGCTCCCATGGATTTTGCTGTCTCAGTGTCTTTCTTAATTTTTTTTAGGGTCGTGTCTACATCAGGACCAAACAGAAAGTTAGGGTTAACTGGCTGATTAAGCAAAGGTGTTTGGATCTCCGGCTTAAAACCAGAGATGCGCAGCCAGGCATGCCTTCTAAGCATCACACTTGTGTTGATGGCCCTAGCTGCCGTGTCTGCTGCATCCAGCGCACATTTAATGGATGCATTTGAAATCAGCTTCCCCTCCTGTATCAGCATTTCTGCTCCCTCCTTATAAGCACGAGGCAGGTGTTTCAGTAGCTGCTCTAACGTGTCGTAATGAGCCCTATCATATCTAGCTAATAGGGCCTGTGTATTTGAGATCCTCCAAATATTTTCCGCTTGAGCCACCACTCATTTGCCAGAAGCTTCCAAGATTTTGGATTCTTTGTCCGGAGGAGGAGCGTCACCCCTTGTCTGAGAGTTCGCTCTCTTACGAGCATTAGCCACCACCAGGGAGTCCAATGGGAGCTGGCCCTTGATATACGTAGGGTCTACAGGCGCAGGCCAGTATTTCCTTTCAATCCTTGGGTTTACAACCCTTGCCCTTGTGGTCTCCTTGAAAATGTCACCAGCGTGTTTAAGGACACCCTTTAGCATAGGCAATGTCTTCACCGATCTTTCTGAAGTTGAGAAAGTATCAAACAAAAAGTCTTCCTCCACTGGGTCAGTGTGCATTTTCACGTCATGGTTATTGGTTGCCCTTTCAATTAAAGCGTTAAACGCTGCAGTATCTTCAGTAGGCGAAGTTTTGACAGTATAGAACTGAGTGTCAGGCGTGGTGTGTGGCTCACCAGGGACAACAGGGTCAGTCCAGGGTTGAGGTTCCTCTTGATCAGTGTCAATAGTGTAAGTGAATTCATCTTCATTGTATCCCTCCCCCACACCCTCGTTGCTATGTGTGGGAGAATAGGCATATTGCTGTCCATAGGACTCCACAGGTTCAAAAGTAACAGGTGAGGTGGCAGAGTCCCTTTTCTTTTTGAGTGGGATCTTGTATGACTCCAAAGAATTTTCTGGAACGATCTTCCTTTTGTAAATAGTGAGTCGGCCTGAATCTGAGTCTATGAATAGTTTCGACTGATTGTCATAGGAGGGCGCTTGGAACACCACGTCCTCCTCAGTGGGTCGATTTGTAGATACTACCGACACCTTTTGGGCTGTGTCGGTGCTTTTTTGTGTCTGGAACGCCTTGGGCCGAGCTGTCGGGGGCAGTCCGTACTTGATTGGTGGCTGAAGCGTTGGAGATGAACCGACCTTTTTAGAGGGTTGCGCCGTCTTCGATCCGACCAACTTAGTCTGGTCACTAGTTTGCTTGCGGCCGTGCGTCGACTCGAGCTCCCGGTGTGCAGCATGCACGCTCTTTTGCTTCGACGCGACATGTTCTTTCGGGTCGATTTTGCTCTTCGACTCGAGGGTCTTGGCCACCATGGGCTTGGAGGCTGGAAGCTTTGGATCGAGAGTCTTCTTAGCCTTGAGTCCTTTGCCGGTGTCGCCATCTTTGGACGTCGACGGCGTCAGCGTGACGTGTTTGACCGTAGATACAGGCTTCGGCGCTCCGATCTTCGGGCCGGCACCCCCTTGTGACCCCGAAGGGTCGATTACACTTTTGGTTTTGATTGGAGCCGATGACTCAGAAGCCGTTGATCAGAGGACTGTCTTCAGCAGTTTCGGTTTCGATTTAGCTTCATTTGGTTTCGGTTTTGATTTCACCGCTGATTGTAGTTGATCGACCGATGGCTCCTTATAAATATTCTTAGCCGGGCCTTGATGCGGGGCTATAGAATGTGGAGTAAGATCTCGGCTAAGGCCTTCCGGCGATGCCTCGACCTGAGCCGTAGGAAGTACAGTGTCAGTATTGGGCCCTGCGAGTGCAGTCGGGCCTTGCTCATCGCTCAAGTCGTCGTCGACGGCTCCGGTGGCCTGTGCGTCGTCTCCTACCTCGACGACTGCTTCCTTATGGACGTAGTCGTCTTCTTATTCCTAGTCATAGGTAGACTTGTGCTCCGATGCAGGATCCGACTGTCGTTCAGGATCCTCTTCATCGACGCCCTCGTCATCATCAGCCTCGAAGATGTTCTACGGTTCGAGCGCCGTCTTCTGCGTCGACTGTCTCGCGGCACGTCGAAGCCGAAGCGTCTTCTTCGACCTGAACCTAGAACAGGCCATGCAGCTGGCCTTGTCGTGGTCCGGGGATAGGCATTTATTGCACACAGGGTGCACATCAATGTGAGGGTATTTGGAGTTGCAGACGGGGCATCTCTTGAACGGGCTCCGTTCCATCGTCGATCGTTGATGGGGCCTATGGTGTCGAAAAAAGGCAGACGGCCTTCGACCTCCTGTTCGAAGAACTGGACCAAGTACGTGGCACCGAACGAAAGACAATACCGACGCCCCGAAGGCCTTTTGGCCTTAAAAGAGTGTTTTATATCGATTCCGAACTTGAGTCAAGAAAGTACATCCGAACCCAATGGCGAAAAAAAACAATCTGAGCATGGAGAGGATGCAAATGCGCACTGTGGTCCACGGGAGGAGCCACCTATCTCGTGATACTTCGAAGACTCTTCCAGGACAACAATGTGCAATCATCCGGACCCAACACTAGGCGGCGATCTATGCACAGATATGAATTCAGCAGCCCACATGCCTCGAACACAAAATTATGCATAATTACCGGGTTGTGAGACAGGACGGAGGGGTTGCCGTCCTCTTCAGAAACTACCTGAAGGCTAAGATTATCAATACAGGTGGCCTTTCTTCTGCAGAAACGCTAGCATTTACCATAGCCCTATGACTATGACCAGTTATCTTCTCTGTGGTAATGGTTTCCCTCACTCTTCGGAGGCACAGTAGCTTTTCTGCGCAGACTTTACATCTTATATTTCTCCGCTCACACCAAGCGTGTTACATTTTTTTTTTTGCCTTACAGGACTTTAATGTCTAGGTGGACGTTCCTTCTGTCATTTTGTCCTGGACTCACATCTTTCTTGTGAAGTGTTCAGCTGTAAGCAGCTGATTACCAAGACTACCTATGTTTTAAGGCATATTTTAGATCTCATATTCTCTTAAAATGACTGTTTTTCATACATCAGTGAACACCCTGGCCTGAACATTTGGTTCTTTTTTCCTCACTTAAATTCAATACTTCATTCCTCTAACCTTTGCTAGCATAAATTTCCAGTACCGCTGCCAAAGATCTAAATAATGTTCTGCAGAGCTCAATGTGTAGACCTCAAGGATAATGCTTTAGACAATAACACCACATTTAATGCATGGATTTCCTAAATACTTGATTCAGTGGCCCCCATTGTGCCATTACCTCTTAGCTGAAGTTACCTTTGGATCCTTGGGACTCTCTTTAACTCTGAGGCCAAACATGTTTTTAAACACCAAGAAGGTAGTGCAAACCTTATACTGCAGAGTACAACATTACTTATAAAGATCAGTTTATGAACTGTAGAGCCAAGTTTAAAGCTGCCAAATCTAAATACTCCTCTGATGGGCTCCTGATGAGCAATAATTCTCTCCATCAGTTCTTCAAAATCATGAATAATTTCTCTAATGCTAATTTCGCACAAGTAGGCGTGCCTGCTTCACAGGAATTCTAATAATCTTTGGCATGTTTTTCCAATGGCAAAATTCAGCATTATTTACCAACCCTTTTCTATCATCCCATTAATGTGGACTATGTGGTTAACCTAACTTATAATGAAGTACCACCTTTAATTGCATTCAGGCCTACTTCAGGTGATATCATGTCTGCATTAAATCTTTTAAAATGTGGTTCTCCGGAGGATCCTTCCCAGGCTGTGTGTATTCCAAGACATTCTTCAGAAATCTGTTCTACTTCTGAGCTAATTAACTCCACTTTTAGCTCAAGTACACTTCCAACAGATTGGAAACAGACATCTATACTACCATTCTGGCATTTGAATCGCAACAGCATAGTAATGCAGAGCAGCATGACAAGGCCATGGGGAAGCAAAGCAGAGTTTGGGAGACCACCGCATGTCGCAAAAAACTAGAAGAGGCAGAAATTGTTGAAAGCTGGTGACCCACAGACTGTCTCTGCTGTACTTTTCCTTTCTCGGACATTCAATTGCAGCAGGTTGGGGAGAGCAGGCAGTGCGCAATGGAACCTGCTGCAACAGAACGCACTGATTTCCAGCAAGTGAGCAGTTAACTAACAGACAATGGAGCAGTAATCGGTTTCCAGTGCCTTGGCAAATCTTTGCTACATTCTGTCCACAATGTATGATACAGCCACTTACGGTTTCATATTTCCATGTGAGTGGATTGTTTTGTTTTACCTTGTCCCCACCACTAAATTAAACTGAGTAACTCAATATACTGATCTATCTATCACGTCCTTCAGACAAGTCTTAAATCTCGGCCGATGCTGCCCGAAACTCTGTTTTCACGCAGCGGAGGACATTTCATTCTAAGGCCACATTCTGACAAACTTGAAACGCAACTTTCCTGTTGAAAGAAATTTAATAATTCACATTAAGTCTTCCAGAAACATCACTTCTTGCGTTTTAAATATAGTCCGGCCTAAAGAACATTTTCTTTTTGTTCTATAGACTTGTATTGGTTTTCGAAAAAGTAAATTTAAAACCATCAATAATCACGTAAAGTACAGGTGCTTACATATAGTTTGAGATAACGTAGAGGTTACAATTTCAGCTATTATGTCAATTTTGTAGAAATGGTAAGACAGTCAAATATATTAACATTTAATCTTGTTGTTGCTAGGAGGAGAAATTAAATGTATTAGGAGGGTAATTATCTGTACACGGGAAGAAACTGAGAAGAGCATCAATAAACGGGAAGCATGTTTCACTGGGCAGAATCCAAATGGAACAAAAACAAAAAAAAGGGGAGGAGCCAAGCTCGCGACCGTGATGGCCGCACTGTAGCTCGGCTCCGCTAGCCTTCCTGCCCAACGCACAGATCCTGACACGTATCCTGCCCCGAGACGACATACTCGGGAAGATTTGGAAAGACGAAAGAAAGCTTGTACTCACCATCTGTCCCGGGGCCTCCTGCGAGCGGCGGATCCGAAGTTACACCCCTGCTTGGTCTGGGGCCTCCACGACGTAGAGACTGGGGATTTGCCTGTTGAGGTTAGCCGGCGAGATGGTGTCGATGGCGGCCCCTGGTGGGGAGGAGATGTCGCCTGGGAGAGGCCGTGGTGCGGTTTTACCGATGGCGACGGATCGGGCCCGGTCCTGCGGCCGGAGGGCCCCGTGGTGAGGTGCAGCACGCTGTGGACGGGGGAAGACCGTGTAGGAGGCTCCCCTCTTTGTTGCCTTGTCCGGCCATCTTGAAGCCCTGCGCCCGGAGTCGGCGTGTGGCGCCCGCGGAGCGGTGGCGCTGGCGGTCCCCCTTTTGGTGGCTCTCCTTTCTGCACCCAGGTTGCCATTCCTGGGGCTTGAAGGGGCTCCCGTGGTGGCCTTGCTTGAGAGCCCGCTCCAGAAGTTGAGGCGCACGGGGACGGGGGTGGATCTGCAAGATGGCGGCCGGCGCCCTGAGTCACGGACTGAACCGGAGCGGCGAACTTGAGTCACTGAAGTGTACGGAGGTCTGGTCATGTGAGCGGGAGCCCACGCTTGGCGATGTTCTTGACGCCTTAAAGACTCTACGCGCGACCCTGGCCCTCGATGCCCTTGTGCTGGATAGAAGGACGACCGCCATTGCGCTCGGGCCGTCCGACGCAGCTCGGCTCAGAGTGTGTGCGATTTCGTCCCCCTGTGTTGCCGTGAGGAGTGCTGTCATTGTGCATCGGCAGGACTGTACTCCAGCGGCCCCGGATCCCGGGGTCGCCTTGATCGCGGCGGGCGCGGCCGTGGACACTGTGTCGGGGCCCGTTCCCGCTCGACTGATAGTGAAACAACGTAGTTTGCCGATTCGAACTGCCCCGGCGAGACCCCAGTGTTATTCTGCGGGGACGACTCTACTTTCCTGGGCGGTGAGACTTTACCCACACTGTTTGTTGTGCCCGTTGTCGTTGCTGAAACACCTAGACTGGCGCACAATGTTCTTGCTTGGCCGCTGGAGTCCTCTGGTTTTCTCCCATGGTCTGTCCTGTTTCTACCATACGGCCTCACCACTTTGATTTGTTTGCTGCCCACTACTCTGCCACGCGCGGTAGTGATGGCTAGGAAAGGACAGGGGTGAGCCGGTTCTGGACCCGGAGGACTGATGGTTGGCGGATGGAGATGAGGAGTGCCCTCCACCCTGATACTATGGACGATTCCTTCGATGGTTTATGATACCCGACACTATGTCGATTTCGTTTTGAGGTTGCATTAATGTGTGTTATGGCGGGGGGTAGGGACCGAATGGTTCGATTGATGGCTCTTCTCTCCCCTTGGTTCTTTTTCCTGTTTTTGTCTCTTTTGTTTCTTTTCCCTCTAACTTTTCCTACATTTCGGGTTTCCTATTTAGGGCGACAGGCACGCTGCTGGGGGGGTAGGCCGTAGCCTTCTGCAGGGGTGCAGGGTGGGGTGGGTGGGTTGGGGTCTTTTTCTGACTTTTTCAGTTTCTACGGCTCTTTTGTGTCCTTTTCATAGGACGCCGTGTCTGTGCGTGTTTCCCACTGTGGGATTGCTTGGGGGGGTGGGGGGGGGGGGGGGCAGTTGAGGTTTTTTTACTTTATACGACATTGCTTGCATGGATATCCTGACTTGAACGCCCCACCCCGATAATGTGGTCCCCAGTCACTTTGCTCGCCTCTATCGCTGTGGAGGCGCGTACAGCAGCACGCCGTTCCTTCTTTTCCTTCTCTTTTTAGCATTCCCCCTCCCCCTTTTTTTCTTATCTTCTGGGTCAGTATAAAGAATGACTGTATCTCCTTGTACCGTTCTGGTTACTCAGGTATGAGTATGAAACTTTCGTGGTCTGTGTGCACGTAGCGGGCTACGATAGGTACTGATTGGAAATGTGGCATCTATACTCTGATTGCTGTAGACTATTGCTGATAACCGTTTTTAATGATGCCTTAATGCTTTGCTATTTGATTCGTGGCCGCTATGGCACTCAGATGTTTAAACTGCACCTGATCCTGCTATAATTTCTATTATAAAATTAACGTTCTTTGATCCTACGTCCGGCGGTCACACTCAGCTCCTTTATGATTGTACTACTAGTCAGCAATATAATGGGTGACTGCCGTGAGACTTCCTTACTGATTTGCGTGCTTCTCAGATTGCTTCGTGGCCGGCCTAATTGGTTGTAGGCCCGTATTTGTATGCTACCATCTGCACAATAAAGGTTTTCAAAAATTAAACCAAAAAAAACCCACAAAAAAACCCTTGGGTGTGTGTGTGTGTGTGGGGGATCTTTCCTCAGTGAAGCAAAAATCTAATAGTTTGTTGGTCATGAAATTATCCAGAGTTCTCTGCATTTTCTGAGACGTTATAGGAATTCTGTTGGCTAGGACAGGTCTGCATATGTACTTCTAAGAAGTGACCAATGCCCACCATGTATAGAATGCTGCATGGTTGATAAATTACTATTCCAGTAGGATGATTTTGAGGATTAAGAGGTACAGGAGAGCTAGATTCTTATCCGAAAGAACTGGTGAAATTGGGGCAGCATATGGGCCCAGCACTATAGAGGAAAATTCCAAAGTGATATTTGTGTTCAATATTGTAATAAGTTGAGTGGGATTTCTAGGCCAATATGGAGTCAGTCATCTGCATGTAACAAACATATGTACTAATTCTCCAAGGGCCTCATTACTTGACCAGCTTCTATCAGAGTCTATCAATTTCAATTTAAACCGTTTCTCTTGGGTCCATTATAAAAAATGTGATATAAAATTTAGGATGGGTCAACAATGGAATAAGTTAACTCAGAAGCAAGTCAGAGTAGATTTTGTGCTTGGCCTCTTCCGGGGGAGGGAGATTACACAAGTCTTGGATATATTTACCCCATGCCTTCTGGATGGGAGGGGTGGAATTGCTTTGATTTATTCAATGACATATTTTGAACGCCACATCCCCCACCCCGGCAGATTCCACTTAGGATTTTAAGCCGGGCTGGCTCCTGGAAAAGGGCTCAGAATAGATATTTTATATTTAATTTTCAAGAAGTCATAGAAGCCTAGATCAGAGGGGGATGTTTGGCCTGCAAAATGATCTGCTTAGATTGATGACCTACAGACCGCAGTAACATTATAATTGCAGAACTTTCTTTGTGCCACAAGATTGATCTGAATATCCTGTTGTCATTATCATATAAGCCTTGAGAAAGCCTTAGTCTGACTGACACTGTAGGGCGAACCTTGTGTTGGCTGTTCAAAATATTTGATTGAACTTCACTTTAACCCTTTCGATGCTGATGACGAGCTCAGCTCGTCATCACCCACGGGTGTCGTGTGCTGATGACGAGCTGAGCTCGTCATGGTGCCACTAAAATGGCATTTTCCAGCACAGGGGGGGGGGGAAATGACCAGCATCCATGTGGTTAAAAAGAAAAATGGACTTCTGAAAAAACATACAATACACAAATCAAGGAATACACTGGAAATTATCACCTGGTATTGAGAATGATATCTGTGAATGAAGGAACATTTGAAATAGAGGAGGAGGTAATCTTATACCCACGTAACACTGTAGCATGAATGAAAGAAAATGTACTAAAGGAGTCACCATCATATTAAAACATTTTTTATTGCATATAACCAACTCGGAGAAGTCGTCAGAAAACCATGAGCCTAAATTCTTGATAATCTTGGATTGCCCCAATACAAGGTAGACAACAGTGAATGTTAAGTGGTAATACCTATATTTTTGCCTCCGTTTTTATTAGAGAGACTGGTCTGAAATTATTTTTTGGAAGACCAGAATGGTGGCTTCAGCTGCAGTGCCAGTTACCTTACCAGAGGAGGCAAACTGATACTGAACTGAAAAATAACGTTAGCTCCCTTCAGATTCAGATTGGAAGATTTCAGTACTCATTTTTTTCTCTACGAGTAGTATTGTATTAATTTAAAATTTGCATGGGGGTTTGGATCAGGTGTGTTTTTTTATAATTAGTACCTTTAATGCCCAACTTTGAGGTTAGAGTGTTCAGTATAATGTGGGTGATAGTGTACACATGCAACTAAAGAAAACTACAGTGTACACACCTCAGCTGCTCACCTAAGAATTACTTCAACACACATCATAAGCTGAATATTGCTGTGGTTATTGGACTTCCCAAACTTTCCAGTTGATAAGAACACCTAGGCATTCCAGATTACATTACTCCATAACACAAGGACACCACAACGCAAGGACCATTCCTCAGCCGTATTCATGGTGGCACTATTTTCTCGTATAGGGTTGTCCTCCTGCTGTTGCAGGCAGGACAGACTCTCTCCTAACTCTTTTTTATTTTTAAAGCACGCATTTACAATGCAATAGGTCTCACATTTGCGAGAGTTTAAGCTATTGGCATTGGCATTATGTGTTGTTTTAAAAACAACACATAAATAAAAGGCATTGTCATTTACAATGCCAATAGCTCAAACTCTAATAAAGGCAAGACCTACTGCATTGAACATGCTTGTTATTTTTGGGAGGTGGTGAGTGGGTTTTCAGAATGCCCAAGATTTCTTGCCAATATAAAGGCTTTTAGAAATGTAGATAGGAAACGAAGTCCAAGGCAAGTTTGCTAAGACCATTACAATCCCTCTGCCATTGTTACTTTGTACATGCAAAGAGGTTTTAAGAAACAACAGCCACAGTGCTTTGGTTTCTTTATTAAACTGCTTGAGGAACCTTTTAACTAAAGATTGATTACATTTGTTTTATTTATATAATGACTTTTCAAAATGTTCTCAGGTTTCCACTGCAGTCTCATTTGGTTTGTGGTGATTGTACAGCCACAGTGAACTTACTTGTTTTTGTTTAGTGTTTTACTGCATGTGTCTCTGTTTGCTATCTTTGTTTATGTGTGCATGTACGTTTGTTCTCTTTGTACACTCAAGCACATATTGCAAATACAACAAGGAAGAAATGTATCCAAAATAAACTCGACCTATTGGCTTTGCCATTGCTTGTTTAACTTGTAGCAGTGAAGAGGATGCAATTTGACAATATATTCATGAAGCGAATGAGTAGGAATGGCATACCTTTCTTTCTCAAGCTCCTCTAAATAGCCTGTGCTGTCTCTGCTCCCATTCATAAACCCTCGTCTTGGAAATGAGCCCATTGGGACAGGGCTAGATTCTCCTGAACGACCAGACAGTGATCCTTCCCTGCTTCCAAAGGAGCGCATGGACATCTTTGGTCTTAGTTTTACCCCAGGGTAGTTGCTGCCATCCAAGTTTAGATCTTGAAAATCAAAAACAAAAATTAATCCTCTACACTTTTATTTTCAATGCATGTAAAAAACACAAATTAGCAGTAAAAATAATTACATTAATGAAAAATTCAATTAATTATACAAATATCAGTCTTTTTATTCAAACGCAGGCCAAATGTAATTACGATCCATTTTATCTTTTTGACAACAGGTCTGCTAATGAGCAAGGGGCTCAATACTTGCAAAATGTGTCGTGATCCGAGCCTCATGCATTAGATAACTGAACAGTTTTTGGAAATGTACTCCGATACCCGACGCTGACAACGTGCCTAGTAACAAGACACTGTTAGAAATTATTTGTCTCACAATTAAAGCGGTTCAAAACTACTGGTCAAGAATGAGGTAATCGCGGCGAGGAGTGCTGCGGTCAAAGTCTCAACTTGGTGACTTATTACCAGGGAGATCTCAACAGATGGCATCATGTGGATTGCCAAAAATGTCTACTGTCCTCAAACTTTCAACATTTAAGCGACCGCACTGCAGAATACTGGATTGCTTATAGCTGAAAATACAATCATATGTTAATCCTACTCAGCATTTGCGAAACTGTGATCATTTGTACCACTTGCCAAATCACTAGAAATCAATCACAAATGAAAGACAGGAAGTAGTCTAAAATGATTGCTTCAAAGACAGACATTATATTTTTGGAGGGAAGAAATACAAGTACTAAAACCTTCCTTCTTCACATATTGATATGCAGCAGGGGGTCATTCTGGGTGAAGATCTGAAATCGTAAAATCAGTTAGACAACATCTACATAACCTGCCTACATCAATGCTCTTCGAGAGACAGCGTATCATAAAAGTACGCAATTAATTATTCCAAATATTTTCAAATACAAAATTCATCACGTTTAATAACATTCATTTCGCGCACACGAAGAAGCGAGCACTTTGAAACGGGAGACCGCTGCTGCGGCTACGTTTTTGTAGATTTGAGAACGGTGACGAGCACTTATCGCTTAGAGCTACTGTTTTGGACTGCTGAAAGCCACCGCGACCACCTGATTATTCGGAAGTATAGGAGAAGAAGTCCTCTTCTATTCCAGCAGTCCTCCTGCACTGAAGGACTGACTCCGGCCCAAATTGAAGGATACATTCGGCCCATTCTTTGTTCCTCAAGCCCACTAGTAATCGACCACACGGAAGGTGGTCCAACAGATTCCCGACAATCGGAGCCGGCTGGCCCGAATGACCATGAATTGTCTTGCCCCACTACAACACTTCCTGTCCTGATGGAAGACCCCGTTTAAGGGCTCAAGTTAACCTCCCATGTAGGGGTCGAAACGTCGATGGCTCTACCAGTCTCGTCATCCGGCACTATCCATGACTACAAAATATTTATGATTGTGACCATTGAATGACTTTTGTATTATTCCAATTGTAATGTTGGCTTGAATAAGTTACAGCCTTTCTCAATTAATAATGAATGTTTTGTCTTAGATATGAAACTAAGTTCTCTCTTTTGAACCACCCTACCCTTTTTCATTTCACACCTTACACTTCCTTCCCCTTCCCCTTCCTGTGCATGGGGCTCTGATATTTTTATGTCTAAAGCTTGAATTGATTGATTAGCACATTGTGATTTAAAGACAGTTGTTGCTTTATTAAGCGTGATGAATTTTGTATTTGAAAATGTTTGAAATAATTAATTACGTACTTTTATGATACGCTGTCTCTCTGGGACCCTTATATATGTATTACCTAGCACCCAGGTCCCAGCGACTTTTTGGGTAAAACCCCCCCTTTGGTAACTTACATCAATGCTCTTAGCTTCCAAATGTAATGCCACTGTTCTCTTAACATCGTGTAGCAGTCAAAATTAGTTAAACAATTTACACCCAGGGTGACTAGGACGCTACCTTGTATGTCACACATCATAAGAATACTTTAGCCCCGTTGTAGTTAGTGCAGTATGCAGGAGTTAAGCTACTTGACCTATTATAGCTGACAAAATGGATCCGCAAGTTAAATGCAGGGGCAGCCGGCATGAATTGGGGGAGATGAGAAAACAATGGGGGTGGGAGGGGGGTGGCAGGGATGGGTTTGAGGGGATGGGGATAGGGGGAGCAGGAGTGGGGGAGAAAAAACAGTCACCTTATCGCTGTCTCTCACCTTCATGTCAGCCGTAACAGGAAGCACTCAAGCACCTAAGCCAATCACAACACAGCGCTTTGATTGGTTTGAGCACAGTGGTTCGGAGTTTAAATGGGAACTGGGACCCTGGGCATGTTCTCTACCCAGGCTGTAATGCAGCCTGGGGGGAGAACATGCAAAGTGCGCATGACTGTTTCGCCAGCCCGAGACGGCCAACCAAACATTCATGTGCACTTTACAGAGTGCCAACCACTCCTCCCCTGCTCCGTCAGCAGAGCAGCCCCACCAAGCTTGCAGAAGGAAAAAATAAAATGACAACATCGAGTTATCGGTTTATTTGTCTATATTTGCACAGCTGCAAAGCAGTGGGGTGACGCTCCTCGGCCTTAGTGGAGGATCCACCCCAGATTAAATGTTGACCACCGAGCTGTGCTGCTATCGGCAGGTCAGACATTTGTATTTCAGTAATGTCAACTCAAGCGATTCATTTTGGTTAATTGTATGTCATTAAAAAAAGTTAAATTAACTCATATTACAGTGCTTATAAATGGCAGAAGTGGGACATATTGTACTAAAAAAACAAGCTATTATCAAAAGAAGGGACCATGCCTTTCATGCAAAGTCATAACTGACCAGCTAAGGATGGTATTTTATAGTTCACATGTCAGCATGGCTTAACTCCACTATCTCTAGTAAGGCATGTGCTACAAGAAACTGGAGCTAACCCAAATCAAGTGCAGATTCCTTGGTGGAAGATAACTTTCAGCTGCAAAGTATTGGAATAACTTGCTGTGTGGAATTTGGGTAAGCCAACCACGGCAGCCATTTAGAAAGCACCTGAAGCAGTGAATGCAGGAAAATAGACTACTGTAAAGAGACCTGTTGGTATAGAATGCTATATACATTTACTGTGTTCTGAGGAGCTTATAATCAGCTTCTCCAATTCAGCTCCAGGATGACCTGGCTTGGCAGTTCGGGCAGGGCTGTTCCCATGCGGAGCAGGGTCAAGACTGATTTGCCTATGGCTTGGTCTAAACCGGGTGGCATGGTGAGCAAAAGAACAATGGATTTAACCCAGATCTCAGGACTGGGGGCGAATGTTTGATTTGTTCGACATTCGGTCCATCATTTGTGTTTCTTTTGCTTTCTTGCCCTAAGTGCGCCAGGTATGAAAAGCTGTGGGTCCCGGCCTGACCGTGACACTGGATTCTAGCTAGCCTGGCTGATAAGGGGTGATACCCTGGTCCCAGGATGCTTGTTTCTGGTCCAGGAAAGACCTGGCTTGGCCGTTAGGACCGGACTTTTCCCATGAGGAACAGGGTGACGACTAATCTGCATTTGGCTTGGTCTAAAATAGGGTGTCCTGGTCAACAAAAGAACAATGGATTTAACCCAGATCTCTTGACTGGGGGTGAATGTCCAATTTGTTCCACATTCCGCCTAGCATTTGTGTGTCTTTTGATTTTTCGCTCTAAGTGTGCCAGGTATGCCCAGACATGGGTCCTGGGGACACTGTGCCACTGGATTCAAGCTAGCCTGGCTGATAAGGGGCGATACCTTGGTCTCAGGATGCTTGTTTCTGGTCCAGGGAGGACCTGGCTTGGCCGTTCGGGCTGGACTGCTCCCATGAGGAGCAGATTCACAACTGATTTGCATACGGCTTGGTCTAAACTGGGGTGGCATGGTGAACAAAAGAACAATGGACTTAACCCAGACCTCTTGACTGGGCGTAAATGTTTGATTTTTTCCACATTCCGTCCATCATTTGTGTGTCTTTTGCTATTCTGCTCCTGGGTAGATAAGATAGACAGTCCACTGTAGTATAAGTAGGGTTTATATTAGGCTGCTGCTATCGTACAGCCAGGTGGACATATTGAAAATGCCACTGCATTGTATTGGTGCAGGGTATTGGGGATGGAGGGGTTTGGTTCCGTTTAATGGAACCAAAACTTTTTTACTTGGCTTTTAGGATCGCCTGACAGACCTACCACTGTGATGCAAGGAGTATAGTCTGGATCACATCTACTTTGCATCAATTTATACCAGATGATGGACTGAGCTTTTGAGCAAATCAAACACTCGCCCCGGGCAACTGATCTGGGTTTAATCCATCATCATTTTTTAGCTCATTCCACCACACCATATCAGTCTGACCCTGTGCCTCATGGGAACAGTCCAGCCCGAACTGCCAAGCCAAGTCTTCCCTGGACCCGAAACAAGTATCCTGGGACCGGTGTCTGTTTCATAACCCTCCAAATAATAAGGAATCATTATGGAACACTCCACCTGCAATTACAGTTGGACAAAGTAGAAATAATGTAACTGGAAATTAGAGGCATCAGAGTCATGCCTAACCTCACTCAAATTCTGATAGCTACCCATTCCCATAGAGCAACACCAATCAGGAGGTCACAACCAACCAGATATTTCAACCCTTTTATCACAACCTCTGGAATGCTCATTTATGCAAGAATAATAAGCAAAAAAAGAAATCACATCTATGACCTACTAGTGGACTCAAAACAAATATCTTCATCACAGAAATTAGATTAGGTGATGATGCAGTACCCATAACACACAAATCAATCTCCGACAGACCCCTAATCCTCTTCAGAAATTAACCAAAGATGAAGAACAGCAGAAGGCTTGCATTGGTCCAGAAAAAAACCCTACCCACATCCAACATTTCTTCATTATGTAATGCAATCACTCCATGTTCGCTGTATTCTGACCACAACCTTCTCAGCCACATACCTACTCATAAGTCGCACCACAACTTAATCCTACTTCTGCAGATACTCTCCTGAACACGAGAGGGCAATTAAATAGACCTTAATAGCCTCTGCAACCTAGGGGATCTAAACACTTGGTTTGATAAATTTGCACAACAGCAATCAGCATATTTACTTGCGAACATAGAAGCATCTGACTACCACCTAATAGTAACTGCCCAACTACTTGGAAGCCATACCCTCCCAGCTATATTCACCCCAAGTCTATTCTCAGACAAGGAAAACACACTGTCTAACCTCCCTTTGACAAACCAAGCACCTACAGATCTCACCACAACCACTGCTGGTATGCAGCTAAAAGAATGAAAAGAAAAAAAAAAGACCTCTCCAATTTCTTTCCATGGATCACGAAAAGTCAGCAAAGCACTTTACCAACAGCTAGCAGGAGAAGTTGCCTATTTTCCCCTTAAAGCAATATGGCTATGTATCAACAATAAAAAAATCGGGACCCTTGAAAGACTTACAATTAAAACACATACCGCAAACAAGCAAGCCTGGGCTGAATGTGCTAATTTCTGCACAGAAAGGCATGCACAAATGCGCATTTGTACATGTCTATGTTTGCATGTAATAGTATGTTAAAGTCGGACCAGTGGGATTTGCCAATGCTTGTTTTACATAGTATGAAATAAGGTGGTGGCAAATTGATTCTAAACATAGTTGTCACCTCGGAATACAAAAACAATAATACAGCAAGTACCATTTCAAGATAGCCACCACATTTAGGATCAAAGTGGCAGCCATCTTGGGACGGTATTTCATAAGGTGCATCATTGTTACACTGTTCAAATGGATGTTAAATGTTGGGTGATCTTGGAACGGTAAAACAATACAACATGCATATTAGCATTTAAGGATGGCCCACGGTAATGCTAAACATAGAAGCCATCTTGGATTTGCTTTCACATAGTGTAGCACTGTTTCACCAGTAAGACATGGGCCCACAAGTGGCAGCCATCTTGAAACAGTAAAGGAATACAATGTGTACATTATCATTCCAATACGGCTACAACGTTTAGTATCAGTTGGTAGTGGGGAATGTGTAAGGGAGACTGCACACTTAAGCACTCACAAAAGCATTTGAACAAGAACTGTTGAAGACAATAGGTCTCGTCTATGCAGAGTGCAGCGACTGAGTGACGTAGCTTGCAGTGGCATACAGTAGAATGTTGTGGAGAATAGTGGCATAAAGTGCCGTGGTGCAAAGTAGTTGGCATTGGTGCAGTAGTGTAGGGTGCATTGGTTTAGAATGCATTGCCATAGAGTGCATTGCTTTGGAGTACAGTGGCATAGCGTAGACTGCAGAGTTGCACAGCATAGAGTGCAGTGGCTTAGAGTGTCTTAGCGTAGAGTAGATTGTTTCAGAGTAGAGTGGTGTAGGGCAGAGGATAGGGGTGCAGGGTAGAGTGAGGTAGTAGAGTGGTTTAGCGTGGCACAGCGTTAAGTGCAGTGGTGTAGAGTAGAGTGGCGCCGAGTAGAGTGGCGCCGAGTAGAGTGGCGCCGAGTAGAGTGGCGCCGAGTAGAGTGGCGCCGAGTAGAGTGGCGTAGAGCGCAGTCGCATAGAGTAGATTATCTTAGAGGTGTTGTAGAGTGGAGTGCTGCAGAGTAGAGTGGAGTGGTGTAGAGGAGTGGTGTAGAGGAGTGGCACAGAGTGGAGTGGCAAACAGTAGAGGGGTTCAGAGTAGAGAGGCATAAAGTGCACTGGAGTAGAGTGCAGTAAAGTGGCACAGAGTGTAACAGAGTAGAGTGCAGTGGCATACTAAAGTAGCGCAGAGTAGAGTGGCATAGAGTTCTTTGACAGAGTGCAGTGCGGCAGAGTAGAGTGTCATAGACTGCAGTGGTGTGGTGTGGTGTTGAGTGGAGCAGAGTGCACTGGTGTAGAGTACAGTGGCATACCGTAGACTGCTGAGGCACAGAATTGTGCAGCATAGAGTGCAGTAGCGTAGAGTGGATTGTTTAACCCGTTGAGTGCTGATGACGGAACCGCTCCGCCATCAGCTACGGGTGACCTGTGCTGATGACGGAGCGGTTCCGTCATGGCCCGCTCGGCGCGCCTGCGCCGCGCGAATTTCGCGCCTGCGCTGACGTTCTATTGAGCGGGGCGGGCCATGACGGATCGCTCCGTCACAAGCACAGGTCAACCGACGCTGGTGACGGAGCGGTTCCGTCACCAGCATGTGGCCGCCGCGCGGCCGCCCTGCCCCCTTAGCACTGCGGCGGAATAGCCGCCGCAGTGAAGGGGTTAAAAGAAGAGTGGAGTAGTGCAGTACAGAGTATAGTGGTGCAGAGAGGAGTGCAGTGGCACAGAGCAGAGTGGTGTAGAATGGCACATCGTTAATTACGGTGCTGTTGAGTGCTGTGGCGTAGAGTGGAGTGCTGCCGGGTAGAGTGGAGGCCTGCAGGGTAGAGTGGTATAGAGGAGTAGAGTAGTATAGTGGAGTGGAGTGGAGTGGAGTGGTATAGAAGAGTGGAGTGGTATAGAAGAGTGGAGTGGTATAGAAGAGTGAAGTGGTATAGAAGAGTGGAGTGGTATAGAAGAGTGGAGTGGTATAGAAGAGTGGAGTGGTATAGAAGAGTGGAGAAGAGTGGAGTGGTATAGAAGAGTGGAGAAGAGTAGAGTGGTATAGAAGAGTGGGGGAGAAGAGTGGAGTGGTATAGAAGATTGAAGTGGGGGAGAAGAGTAGAGTAGTATAGAAGATTGGAGTGGTGGAGAAGAGTGGAGTGGTATAGTGGAGTGGTAGAGAAGAGTGGAGTGGTAGAGAAGAGTGGAGTGGTAGAGAAGAGTGGAGTGATATAGAAGAGTGGAGTGGTATAAAGAGTGAAGAAGAGTGGAGTGGTATAGAAGAGTGGAGTGGTATAGAAGAGTGGAGTTGTATAGAAGAGTGGAGTGGTATAGCAGGGTGGGGTGGCGCAGGGTGGGGTGGCGCAGAGTGGAGTGGTATAGCAGAGTGGGGTGGGGTGGCGAAGAGTGGGGTGGGGTGGCGCAGAGTGGGGTGGCGCAGAGTGGGGTGGGGTGGCGCAGGGTGGGGTGGCGTGGGGTGGGGTGGCGCCGAGTGGGGTGGGGTGGAGTGGCGCAGAGTGGGGTGGCGAGAGAGGGGTGGCGAGAGTGGGGTGGCGCAGAGTGGGGTGGCGCAGAGTGGGGTGGCGCAGAGTGGGGTGGCGCAGAGTGGGGTGGCGCAGAGTGGGGTGGCGCAGAGTGGGGTGGCGCAGAGTGGGGTGGCGCAGAGTAGAGAGGCGCAGAGTAGAGAGGCGCAGAGTAGAGAGGCGCAGAGTAGAGAGGCGCAGAGTAGAGAGGCGCAGAGTAGAGAGGCGCAGAGTAGAGAGGCGCAGAGTAGAGAGGCGCAGAGTAGAGAGGCGCAGAGTAGAGCTGCAGGGTGCTGCGGCGCAGTGTGGTGCATAGCAAAATGAGTAGAATATAGTGGCATAGAGTGCAGTGACAGAGTACAATGGTGTACAGTATAGTGGCGTACAGTGCAGTTGTGCAGAGTAGATTGGTGGACTGCACTGGGCTTGAGTAAAGTTGTGTAGAGTGGATTGGCAAAGAGTGCAGTGGTATAAAGCGATGCAGTGGCGGGGAGTGCAGTGGCATAGACTGGAGTGCATTAGTACAGAATAGATTAGAGTGGTGTAGAGGGGATTGGCGTGGAGTGCACTGGCTTACAGCTGAGTAGTACAGAGTAGAGTAGTACAGAGTAGAGTGCATTGGCGTAGAGTGCAGTAGAATAGATTTAAGTGTTGCAGAGTAGGGTGGCATAGAGTGAAGTAGTGCGGAGTGGTGTAGAGTGCAGCAGCGAAGAGTGCTGTGGTTCATAGTAGAGTAGTGTGGGGGAGAGAGTATTAGCATAGAGTAGAGTGGAGTGGTGATAAGAGTGCAGTGGCGAAGTGTGGAGTGGTGTAGTGTGGATTAGAGTAGAGTACCCTGACGTGGTTTAGTGCAGAGTAGAGTGCAGTAGCATGGGTTAGTGCAGAGTAGAGTGCAGTAGCGTAGAGTAGAGTGCAGTGGTGTGGAGTGGGGCAGAGTAGAGTGGAGTAATGTGGAATGTGCATGGTACCGTACTGCCATTACAGACAACGTATTCTCAATTATAATGAGCATTACATTTGCACTCGCATACAGTTTAACTGATAAGCGTATACAGTATACAAACGATAATGCATGTAAATGTCATCACCCAATGTATTAATTTGATAGTCAACACTGTTTATTTACAGACATTTACATGTTGTTGTGTGCTAGAAGAAAAACAAGCATTTGCAATGCAATAGGTCTCGCAGTTGTTAGAGTTAGAGCCACTGACATTGTAAATGGCAATGTCTTTTATTTATGTGTTGGTTTTTAAAACGTAAATAAAAGGCATTGTCAAAGTTCAATTCAAAGAAAACTTTATTCGGATTGCAAAAAATCCATGAAAGTCACATATACATAAAAAGACATCTTTAAAAATAGTTTTACACAGTTACCATAAAATAGTTAAAAGAAAGCAGCAATGATATTGTAAACAATCAAGATCAGATTATTAAAGTGCGTTCCAATGTGCATTACAGGTAACTAAAGTGCTGTTGCATAGGAGGCATTTTTGGGTGCCTGAGCGTTTCAGGGAGGTTCCATAGATTTCCGTGCGTGGAATATAACTTTCAGAAATGAGGTTGCACGAAAAATCAGATCGTCATTGTCTAAATTTAAAAGCATATGATATGATTGAATTAGGGAAACTGGCCTTCGTTTTTTAAAATATGGAGCTAAAAACCACTTGATATATTTCATAAAAAATTTACAGTGAAAAAAGAAATGTAGTTCATTTTGTCTACTATGACCATCACAGGGGCAGGGGCTTAGCTCGTGTCCAAAGTTCGATGTGCTGTGGCCCATGGGAAAGCAAAGTGAGTATTTTGTAGATCCAGCTCTTAGGCGAAATAACAGCGACCTCTCCCAGTTGGTCAGAGGGAGTCTGAGGTATAAAGGTATTTGTTGTGGAGATAGATCATTGTTTATATTAGTCACATAAGATTTAACAGTTTGTTTTTGTAGTTCTATCTCCAACCTCTTTTCCCTGAAGAGGGCATAAAGTTCGATTTGTATGTCCTTCTTATCCGAGCTCTTAATCTGGGCAGGATCGTTAAAAAGATGGATTTTGCCAATGCTGTCTAGGCTTTCCTTTGTTGCCCGGAGCCACGGGATGCTCATACCCTTGTCACAGTTTAGGCATTCAGACACAATATCCTGTGTTAAGGTAGCACGTTCATTAGACCAAATCGACAGCCAAAATATTGCGGGTCGCGTGGCAATGAAGTCGGTTATATAGGGCAAATTGAGCTCGGCGTGGCAGATGTACCCGGAAGAGGAAATAGGAGCTCCTAAAACTTTTCTGCACAACCGGTTTTCTTCTGTCTGCAGGCTAGATGGGCTCACTATCCCCCAAATTTCTGCTCCATAGGTTGCAACCGGAACACATTGCAATTTGTAGATTTTCATAATTGCCCCGGTTGTTTCTGACCTTTTTGGCCGTGGCAAGGCAAGGATGGAATTTATGGCCTTTGAGAACTTGCCTGTGGCGTGGGCGAGATGCCCACTCCACAGGCCGTTCGCAGCAAAGACCATACCTAAGTATGGGAATGATTTGGTGGAATATAACTTCTCTGGTCCAATTGAGATGGAGTTCAGTTGTTTAGCCCCTGGCCCGCATGTCATAACAAATGATTTTTTCAAATTCACCTTCAGGTCCAGTTTCCCCATAAAAAGTGCAAAGCTCTTGACCAGGGCACGGAGAGCGTTCGGTGTTAAGCCCATGATCACCGCATCATCTGCGTAGAGGAGTGCGGGTAGCAGATTCCCTTGGATTTTCGGGACGTCCGTTATCGTCTCTTTCAGGGAGTCACTCAAACCATTTATGTAGATGATGAATAACAGGGGTGCTAAAACGCACCCCTGTCGGACGCCTCTTTCCACCTTAATTGCCCCCGAGGTTTCGCCCTCCATTCCGATTCGTACCCGGGCTTTGGTGTCCGCATGTAGGTAAGCTAGGAAGTATACCAGGGGTTCATCAAGGCCATAGGAGAGAAGTGTCGCCCACAATTTCGACCTATTCACAAGGTCGAATGCGGACGACAAGTCCATAAAGGCTAGATAAATAGGAGAAGCCTTGGCTATGGTGTATTTGCCTATTATAAGATTGAGATTCAGGCATTGTTCTGTTGTCCCGACCCTGCTTCTAAAGCCCATCTGACATCTGTCTAGCACCCCTGATTCTTCGGCCCAGTCATTCACTCTGTTGTACAACACCCGGCCCAAGATTTTCAGGGTGTTGTCTAAGAGTGAGATGGGCCTATAATTTGCAGGGTCCGATCTTTCACCTTTTTTGTAAATAGGCACTATTGTGCTTGTAGACCAGGTAGCGGGGATGGTGCCCAACGGTACGCTGTTGAAAACATTAACCAGAATGGGCCCCCAAAATTCTGGTCTATGTTTAATTAAATCAATTGGGAAGCCGTCCGGCCCAGGTGCCTTGTTCCCCAGGCTTTGATTAATGGCCAAAAGGACCTCCCCCAGAGTTATGTCAAGTGGGCTCAGTTTATCAAAATGTTGGTCTTCAACAGGAGCAGCGGGATTAGCATATATATTGGAGAAGTGTTGCTCCCAGTTCTGACTTGAAATGGTGCAGCTGATTGGTGACAGTTGTTTCCCCATATCCCGCATCTTCCTTACAGCGGACCAAAAGGCATTGTCATTTACAGTGCCAATACGTTCAACTCTCGCAAATGCTAGACCTATTGCATTGCAAATGCTGGTTTCATTTTAGCAATTGGACTGTAAATCTCACCCTGCTCATTGTTGTTGTTGCAAAATCAACGACTGGCTTACAGTCATAATTAAGACAAAGGGTCAGGTGGCAACTTACATATAACCCATTAGCGCATAATATCCAGCCCCATTGGCTTTGCCAATACTTGCTTTTATTTGGAAATCTGATTCTAGATGAAAGGATGGCAAAAGTCTAAGGAAATCAAATGTAAAGCAGAACCTTGTGGACGGGTGTCAAGCTGGTCATCTCACTTACAGATGGCGAGAAACGGCAGGAGGCTGAGTGAGCCACGTGTCAGACGTGTGTAATACAAAAAGACGTGGTAGGCCTTTAACAGGAGATTTAACTCTCTTGTGTACAATAAAGACAATAAAGTGGTGTCAAAATAAATAAATAACACTCACGAGAGACCAGCATTGCAAATTTCTTCCCGTCATAATAGCCACCATTAAGCATCTAATTAAAGAGTGTAGTCAAACAGATGTACGCTATTGTTACCCATGGGCGATGACAGCATCTGAGCACCAGGAATCGGGCACGCAAGGTGTGGGTGCTTCTAAACAATACAGCTGGCAGTTTACTACGGTGCTATACTTCAATTAACCATAGCCCCGAAGGGTGGATAGAAAAAATACTACACGAGAAAGAACGTGTTAGTCGATGGAAGGCTAAGCATCGTGGAATCAAATTCTAAAGAAAAGAATAACCGTCCTGTCCTTATGTAGCTCAGAACTGTGTCCAATCTAGCGGACTATAACCACCCTGAACATCGCAATTTAATTGTGCGGTTTATTTGAAGAGCATTAGTTTTAATAATGTTTGAAACCAATCTATGCCACCGGAATCCCGCCGCGGCCGCCCCGGAAGTCAGGCACGGTCGCCTGTGATGGGGGCGGAGCCACGTCCAGACCGGAAGAGGAGGCAGGCGGAGTCGATGCGTCTCGCGGCCCTGGGCTCCTGTGAGCGGTGTAGAGCCCCGGGGCCGCGCTAGCAGGAGGTTGGGCGCCGCGTGCTGACAGTAGAGTCCCCGACATTGGCCAGGTAAGTTCCAAAAGGCTGGGGGAACTTGGTGCACGTGTGTGTGTGTGTATGCTCGTGTGTGTATGTATGTGTGCGACGGTGACGGCGGGGGAGGGGAGGCCTTGGTGCACTTGTGTGTGTGTGTGCGCGCGTGTGTGTATGTGTGAGGGGGGGTGTCTCTGTATGTATGTGCGTGCGTGCATGGGCGCTTGTGTGTGTGTCTGTGTGTGTATGCACATGCGTGTGTGGTGCTTGAGCTTCCCAGGAGACGCGCCTGGCCACAGCGCGCGCTCCAGTTTCAAATCGCCTCCAAGGCGATGCACGCGGCCGGCACTGTCTCCTGGGAAGCATAGTCGCCAACAAAAGATCTCTAGCGAGACACAGTGCTGACGCGCTGTGTTTTCGCTACGAGACCTAAAAAACAACATCTGTAGAGCCTTGCTCAAGTAGACTACACTAGTCAGCATGACTGTCACATAAATCCTCTCACTTTGAAGTGGTAGAAAGAAAAAAACCACAGCCTGACATCTGACCTCTGTCTCAGAATGCACAACAAATGTGACAAGATGTAAAGGCCTGTTTACAGAAAGCGAGTTAGTGGAAAAATACAGTAAGTAAGGTTGGGGCAACAGGAGGGACGAACTCGAGCTGGGAAGCCTAAAGCAAAAAAGCAAGCAAATAGAAAGTCAGAAAATGTGAGTTACCAACCACAAAGACAATGGTGAGTAACAGGCAGAATGAATTCCTCTGTCAACTTTCTGAATGACTCCAAGAAGACTTTAGCAAACCAGACAGGTGCGCTGTCTGGTCGGCTGCGACCTAAAAATTGATGCTTACTGAGAAAAAATGATTCAAGATTAAAAAGTACTAAGTAAATGAAAAGTGTTGTGACCGACCATACATTTCAGATGTAAAAAATAGTCCCTCACACATGCCAAGGGAGGTGGAAGAATACACAAAACGCCAAGAGAAAGATAATGGGGCTAAACCACTCCTGTGGACCAATCCAGATGTGATTAACAATGTATTAAATCAACAGCTGAAGGGCCCTGATCCAAAGAAAAAACATGAAAGCTGACCCAAAGCCCACTATGTGCGTTTTATTGCAGTATGGGAAGAAACCCAAAATGGTTGGCTCACACCAAGTGTAAAAACCACTCCACAGGCAGTACAGAATTGGTAGAACCTCCAATCAGATGGACAAAAGAGCCCACTAAAGGTAATGGATTGAAGATTCTAGAAATGCACCAAACAGCTCATCAAACTAGGCAACAAAATAACCCTGCCAGCATCTCAACAAGGGTAAAACACACTCAGTCACACCTTAACGAAATACAGTAAACCCAGGAAAAGCAGCTAACCTTCAAACTTACTCCTTCTCAAAGGAAAAATAATCATAGCATCATAACTACTTCCCAGCCACAAGCGTGTTACAGGACAATGAACGAACGACCTTGGCAAAGGAATCAACATGACAGGCTCTCCAGCAGTTCCATGCCCTTCTAACATTTTCAAACACATTCTCCTAGAATCTTCTGCTGTTGTACCAGCAAGACAGACCGAGTCCTCCTATAAATTGTGGTACTAGTTCCAAGTAAACTAAAAAGATGATTCAGTAAACCAATATCCAAAAAAAAAAGGACTCTGACAAGACGGTCCAGCAAGCTTTAGACCAATATCTTACGAAACATTACTTAATTCTCTCAAAGCATTTATTCACCAGATATTAACTTTTATCATTCAAAGCAGATTGCTCTCTGATAAATTGTTTCATAACAGGAGGAACCGCTCAATAAGCATGAATTAATTTAGGATGACATCAGTTTGTTGCAGTAGGGCAGATAGGTCCCCTGGAAATAATAAGTAAAAGACTGTCATAACCCCTTTCAGAGGGCCACGGGTAAGCAGGAGCTACTGGACCCAATCATGGGGGTTGAAACCTTTTAATCCGGACGTTCCAAGGTCCGATTTACTATGGGTGCTGAGCAACTGTGCAGAGTACCCATTTAGTACTGGACTCTCAGTAGTAACAGGGTCGAGGGGTACAGGGTGACTTTCTTAAAAATTCACAAGTGTTCCAGCACACAAAGTTTTATATTGCAGAACAAGTACCTTTGGGGCCTTCTGGCCCAGCGATCAAGCCTACGGTCCACCAAGGATTGTGCAACCGGAGTCTCCGTGGGGAGCACCAGTGGCTTCTTTTGGTAAGTGGCACTCGCTGCTTCACAGGGACAGTGGCTGAGCATCCATGGCACTTGCTCCTGTGAGACAGTAAGTTCCTCTGATCCTTCCCACAGGTAGGGGGTAGGTTGCTCCGGTTCAGATTCTCAGCAGGGTTTGGGCTAGCACAGATCACCATGTTGGCCTCTCCTCTCGACGATGGCTTGAACCAGGCATGATCCTTGTCCTTTATCATTCAATCAATCGGAATTTGTAGAGCGAGGCTAATCACCCGTGAGTGTATCCAGGTGCAATGATTCTGAAGCAATCAGTCGAAGAGAAAGGACTGGAGTCCCTTTCTGAATTCAGTGAGAGGAGATGCAGTACAGAGGGATAGGCTATTCCAGGACTTGGCGGGGATGTAGGAGAAGGAGCATCTTACGCACAGCAATAATCTTCATGCAGGGTACTTCTGGGATTTAGGGTTTCTGACTACACTTGCATACGGACTACGCCCCAGTCGACATGGTAATGATGCCAACCACGGCTACTTCACGGTGGCTACCTTGGGTATATGTACGTGTTTGGGGGGGGGGGGGGGAGCTGGGTAGGGGGTGGAGAGGTTGAGCCGATCGGTCCAGCAGCTTCTCTCACACTTTGCTTGAGGGGTCCACTTGCCAGGATCCCAAAATGGACCTTGCTCCCTCCAGCGCTCTCCTCTTCCTCAGAGAGGACATTGGTCTTGGTAAGCTGGCAGGCACTTGCAACGTGTTAGGGATCTGCTTCCTTTTGAAGCGCCCACTCCTCTGCCTTGCCTTTCCTCTAGAAAGCAGCCTGTCATAACAGGAGTGACTCAAAATCTGATATTGCCACAGCACAGGCCATGGGAGTGGCTAGAGGTTCACACCTGGATGTCAGCCAGAGTGATACGTGCATCAAAAGGGTACCTCAGGGTTCCAGACCTACTCTTTATGATTCATTCATCAGCCCCATCTTCTTCCTGAAATGGGCCCAGCACGCTTTCCCTGAATCAAAGAGTCCCTTTGAAATGTACTAAAGAGTCTGGCTCTTTCTCCTCCAGTGTGTCTCACCCAAGTTCACAGGAATGCAGCAATACACTCATCTGTCTAGAGGGATTCCTCTGCCTCCTCATCCTCCTCTAGTCAGCTCTGAGTCTCCCAAAATGAAACAGTCTTTCACCCAGCACATTCATATAACAAACACAGAACAATGCTTTATACTACCCTGATGTAGGTCAAGGGTGAGTTAAGCACTCAGCAGCGGAACTTTCCATGAGTGAGAATGAAGGCTTTACTCCAGCAAACCCAGGTAAAAAGGCTGTTCACTTATGCTGATCACTAAACAGTATGCTGTCACCACTGCATGCTTGCTACTTAAATCCTGGCAAAGGCTGAAGCCTTTCACCACTGTGAGGATACCATTTTGGGCGCACCTCCCAACATGACAGACATCTGTGAAACAGACCGAAGTCATGGCGCACACGCACGATCTGAGCTCACACCATGACAACAAAAATTTGCATCAGGGATTAAGATGCAGCTGGGGCACTCAGGGAAGGGGTACACGTCCATCACCAAGAAAGGGATTTTTCTATCCCAAAAGACTGCATAAGGAGAAGCAGCATTACAGAAAAGTAGATATTAGGTAAACAGACAATGCACCAGCAAAAGATAATCTCAACGATCAGCCAGAGGAGTGAAAGGCTACAAGCGCAGGAGAGTTTCTAAATCTCAGGAGGGTCCCTAAGGTAGACCCAGCATTAAGGGAGTCATAGAAATCCTGATCCTAAAGAGGTTTTCCTGAACTAAAAAGCAAGGGATAAAAACACAGGTTCCCAGAAAAATGTCATGTAAGAACTAAAACAATATGTTACGCTAGAGTAGGAGGCCACACCACAGAACCTACAGCCAAGAAATTATTTGTGGGATGAAATCCCCCTTTAGTAAAGTTGCTCACTTGTTTTACCCAACTGGGAGAAAATGTGGACAACAAGATAATTTTCTGTTTCTTGGAACATTATGAGACAGGGGTTCTAAACCCAGCACTGATATTTAACAAAATAATTGTCTGATTCAGAACATGTTCCTCAAACTGTAAGTATGCAATTAACAACTGTAGATTAAAAACTCTCAATGATGTATTCCTAATGTCACCCATACTGGTCTTTCTCCTTTCAACCCTCCAACACATATCTATTTTGGTTATCTGGTGTCATACAGGCCCTGCCTACATTAGTGATGTGGGTTTGGCACACCTCTGCAACAATTAAAATATTCTCTGAGAAGTGCACTGCTGATCCTTGGAGCTATGTCTGTGGTACCAAAACTGCTTTAGACCATTTAGCGATAGTAAGCATTGCCCACACTAATTTACTGTAAGATCTTGACACCATGTGGTTAAAAACGTGATAGCTATTCTTCTGACAGTATTGGGCTAGAGAGATGTATGCCTAATCACGACTCTTCCATACCATTGTGAGAGCGGGCCATGGCTGATTTTGTATCAGAACAAGCAATATTTGTTCCGTATCAATACCTGCTGTCCACTTTGTCCACAGGTCTTTTGATCTGTAAGTGCTCATAAAACTTTTGCTAGTCTCTCCATCACTGTGTGAGGGGAGATCATCAGGGTTCTGTGTCCTACATGCTTGCAATCTGTGATTAGCCTTTTATTTTTTACCACCCTGTGGGTGGGGTGGAGGGGATCGGGCGGGTGGAGGAATGGTCTCGTACCTCAATCGTAACTCTAATTTTCTCAAATGCCCTTCATAAGTGATACAAAACAAATTCTTCAGGGTAAGGCTCAGCCTCCCAGAAATAGTAAACAATCTCAAATACTGTTGTATGTGCACCAAACGCATAAGCGCAAATAAAACACTCTTACCTTTGAGACGCTCCAGAAAATCAATCTGTCCTGAAGAACTGACTGCCTCGTCTTCAATGTTTCCTTGAAGCTGTTTGAGCACCTCCTGCAATAATGAATGCAGCACAATAAGAAGAGCAAGAGCCATGGTGTAACAAACACAGCTGCATGCAGCGCAGCCATTCTAATCTGAACACGAGTCGAGGCACCAGAGCTGAAGCAGCCCTTCAGCACTCCCATAGGACCTTTAATTATACTCTAATATTAGATATTGAAGCAAACAAGCCATTATACCAGGATACAGATAAGCTATCAATTTCCCGGCTCACATGCTACTGGTGCTCAACCTTGCTGGAAAATGACCTAATATGTCAGCAACTTTTACCTTCAAATGTAATATTACTCCATGCAGAAAGGGTCTCTCGTTATAGCCGTCATTCAGCTATGAAATCATACTGTTACTGTAGTGATGCAAAGGCTTAATACCAACAAAAACGTATTCCACGGTAAAGGATAAGCACACTTGCAGGATCTCGTATAAAAATGTTTTGGCACGATGTAGCAAAACAAAATACGTTGCACTGTAGATTTACCAACAGTACTAATAAATGCACAACCACACATTACTACAAAGCCAAGGTCAAATTCCACATTATACCAGTACAACGAAAATGTCAGAAGAGAAACACTTCAGTGCCTCGCAGATTGCATGTTACAAGGGCTTTACAAGCCATTTTACATTACCACACACATTTATCCCCTTCCATTCTGGGTTTAGTTAAATACATTTTGTTAAAAAAATAAAACACAGCTGCGCAGTGTAATAAGCTATTTTTTTTTTACAATTCTTGAGGAATGGAAGTGGCATCATGAACCACCCAAAGTTTCACCTCTTTGGAGTTGCATTGAGTCATGATTCCTGCCAAGAATTATCTGTGGTAATAAGTATATTACATTCTACATGGATATATTACATTCTACATGGATATATATATATATCTATATATATATATATGCGGTATGTGTCGTCCTCAGCTTGTTAAAGCTCAGCTACTTGCAGCCAAAGGAAGATGCGAGACCCGATTTCTTAGGTGTTATTAAGTATTTATTTTGAACCCAAACACCAGTTTGCCACAACGCGTTTCGGCCAAAGCCTTGATCACATGACGCAGTCATGGGGGCTGGCCACCCATTTAAAGTGAAAGGTGCATGACACGCAAATGGACATAGAGGAAATACTTTTCCTATATATAACTGCATAAATGCTTGTACAGTCTAGGTTAGCACTATAAAGGTTGTTTAAAACAATTAACGTTTCATAATCACCGTATAAATACATTGGCTACTGTATAGTCATAAATTCCATATGTTGTATATTGAACAACCTGATCTATAGGAGAGGTTAAAAATTGTGCATTACATGTTATAAGTAAAATTGCAACTATAAATAGCTAAAATACCATAAAACTATGTAATATTTTCAACTGGATCTAAAACTAATCAGTCAAAACATGTTTAAAATATCAACCGTATACTAAAATAATAACAATAAGATATGTAAACATAATACACATTAAAACCTCTCTAGAGTGGACCTGAAATGACAATTAACATTTAATAATATATATATATATTTGTTTACACACGAACAAAGAAACTGCACTCGCGGGGGTCAAATCCAGAACGGATTTATTACACACAAGTAATGAGGTTCAGACTCGTTTCGGCGGTACGCCTTCGTCAGTTACAGGCGGCCTCCATAACGCTGCAAAATATAAACACATTGCTTCACCAGATCTCGCGGGAATGGTCTCGCCAGAATGCCATGTTAGCATCAGGCACTTTCACTGGCTCAAAACGGTAAACAAATATCGACCTTTGCACTTGGTCATCGCAAAGTTAGGGTAAACATTATTTACAGATATAGTCAAACTTGCAAAAAATGATAATTGTATAGCATGGATAAATATTATACAAATTAGGGGAAACCAAACAATGCATGAAAATTGATCGTGAAAATACATAAATCAAATGCTTGTGGTTGCTATATCCCCTTATGCTAGGTAAAAAACTGTTGAAGCCCTCGAATGGACAAATCAAATTAGCATACACAATTCAATCTCACTGTGATCTAACTGGTGCTACCCTACCCTGACTAAAAGATGATATATACAAATATATATGAGCTAATATGTACAAAGATCGGTATCAATTAGAGAGAAAACTTCTCTTAGTTCATCTCCAGAGCTCTACATTCCCAAGGTGAAGCAAATAAAAAGAAATATCAATTGATATATACAATCTATACAGTATTTACAGGTGTACATTCAACTCCTCTCCCATATTAATAATCAATAATGTAGCGAGACTCCAAACTCCTGAGGCGTTTTTCTCGATCTCCTCCCCTGGAGTCTACAGCTACATGGTCCAGACAGAAATAACTCTGAAGTTTGCGGTTGCTATTGTGGTGTGTATGAAAATGACGTGCTACTGGGTAATTACGGTTGTTGTTCTGTATCGCTCTTTGGTGTTCCAGGATACGAATCTTAGCTTGATGTTTAGTGCTCCCTATGTATCTGAGGCCACATGGGCAGCTCAGACAATACAGAACATAGGGTGTTAAACAGTTAATGAATTTTTTAATCACTACTGGCTCACTTTTGCCTGGTACCTGATAGCTAGTGACTTTTTTGCTATCAGCACAAGCCTTGAATTTGTTGCAGGGATAGAAGCCCTTTAGGCCCTGAATGCCTCTGCTAACAGGTGCTAAGTGGCTTTGTACCAATAGATCTTTAAGTGATCTTGTCTTGCGGAAGGTTACAGATGGCTGTGCAGGTATATCACGGCCGATGATAGGGTCGGATTTAAGAATTTTTCAATTTGAAAAGATTATTTTCTTCAAGCTCTTTGCAGCATTAGAAAAATTGGTAATGAGCCTGAGATTGGTATTCGAGACAGTTCTATTCTGTGGTGTATCTTTAATTAGATCAGTTCTGTCTCTACTCTGCGCCTTTTTCCATGCCTCACTTAAGACTCTCTCTCTCTGTAGCCACACTGCCTGAATCTTTGAAGGTTAGCTTCCCCTGCTTGATGGAAATCACTTGGTCTGGAGCTATTGCGCTTAATGCGCAAAAGTTCCCCATAGGGGATGCTGTTCTTGAGGCTTGTGGGATGACTACTCCGTGCATGAAGCACTGAGTTTCCCGCAGTGTGCTTTCTAAAGAGTGATGTTTGCAATTTATTGTCATCACAAAAACTCTTACATCAAGATAGGTTACTTCAGTATCGCTGATTTCCCCAGAGAACCTTAAATTTAAATCATTGCTGTTGAGATGTCTGATATATTCCTCAACTGACTCTATTGCCTTTCCAGACCAGGAAGAGGTCATCAATGTAACGCCTCCAAATTAAGGTCTTATCAATCCAATGGTCACAGGAGCCGGACCATGCCGCCCGCTTCTCCCACCAGCCAACGAAAAGGTTCGCGTAGCTGGGGGCGAAGCAGGCTCCCATGGCAGTCCCCCCTCTCTGGCGAAAGATCTGTTCCTGAAAGATAAAAATGTTATTAAACAAACAGAAACTGAGAAAGTCAATGAGCATCTCACTGTGTTCTCTGAGTTCATGCGGTCTTTGTTGCAAAGTCTGAGTAAAAGTGTCACAGCCTTGTTCATGAGAAATGTTGGTGTAAAGGCTGGCTATATCTAGAGTCACCATTAGGAAATCAGGGTCCCACGGACTCCCCTCGATATAACGAAGGAAGTCTTTAGTGTCTCTTGTGTAGCTGGTGAGTTCCTCCACAAATGGAAACAAGTAAAAGTCTATGAACTTGGACATGTTCTCCAGTAACCCTCCAATTGAAGAAATTATTGGATGCCCTGGGGGCTTCATCTGGTCTTTATGCACCTTAGGTAGGTGATAAAAGGTGGATATCCTTGGTTCGGGAACCTGCAGAAATTGGAATTCCTCCATTGACAACATACCTTTCTGATGCCATTTCCGTGTCAATGTTTCATACTGTATGATATTCTCCAGGTAGTCCTTCGTGGTGATGGGAACATAGTTGTCACGATTACTCAATTGTAATAGAGCCTCATTGCAATAGTTCTTTCTAGTCTGCAACACCACGTTTCCGCCCTTGTCAGAGGGTTTGATTATTATATTTCTGTCTGCTTGCAAGTTCTTTAGTGCATTTCTTTGTGCAAATGTCAAATTCCATTGTGATCTGGTACTCTCAAACGGGTCCTCCCTCAATTTCTTCAGGTCAAGTACGACCCTTTCGTGAAACAAGTCAATCATATCCATATTGGTCGGCGGGACAAATTTTGAAGACGGTTTGAATGGGCTTGGTTGCCGTTTCTGAACAACATTGTGGAGAGATTCAAAGTTGTTACATTCTTCTTGATATATATATTTCATGTATGTAGTTTTAGTTGGTAAAACATCCTCGGCCATACACATCATTCACCAATGTTTCTTTCATGAGACATAAATCTTATTACATCAGAAAACATTCAAAATAAAGCAGTCGGGTATTTAGCCTGCATGTTACTGGCGATGTATCCAAATGGCATTTCCCACATTTTTCAAGTTTACCTAACACAGACATATTTTCAACAATTTAATGGAAAGGTTTGTACATACAGAAAGGAATAAGTTTTCCCTTTTTGGATGAGTCATACCCTTCATTAATCGAAAGGACACCAAAGTATAATGAAAATGACAGAAACTGCACACTGAAAAGATACACCTCACAAATTTAAATATACTAAGTCTATAAAAGCCACACAAACCCACACAATGCTTGAAAAAAAGCAATCTAGCACATAGTCCTGTCCCTTGATGTACCTCCATAAAAACGTTGATGTTCAGAAATTTTTATTTTTGATTTGTGTTTTTGTATCATTAGAGAAGTAATTTAGCTTGGGAAGGCAAATATGTCATAAACCATGAGACCTTATAGTCTTACAGAGACAGAAATAACTCCTCAGAGCAACCCTTTCATAATGATGCGTTTTAGCCATCATATTAGTCATTTATTTACCTTGGATTCAAATTTGTAAACGTGAGTGAATCAGGTAGTAGTAGAGGATCTTTACCTCTTGACAGCGTGTTGCTAACTACAAAATCTGAGGACTCTAACACAGAAAAATTTGTCACATGCCAAACTAATACAAAAGAAAAGCTAACATCTGCAGCTGGACAGAAGAGAGTTTGAGATGCTGTAGAAATACGGCACAAAAGATTCAAACTGATGGGTGAAGAGGATCAAATATTTTATCATTGGAACAATAAGTGCTACAAGTCGTATACAATGGAAAAATGTCTGGAAATAGTTTGTCAAAAAATTGCAGAAACCAGTGAATCACAAAAACCTGAGTCTTCTGAAAAAGGGACTTAAATCAAACCCAATGCCCATCCACTTAGCAGATTGATGGTTACCCCTCGTCCACGTCTAACAACTGATCAGAAAGTAGAGAATCTTAAAAGTGTTATATGTGGTTTAGCCAGAACAAGGGCCAAATGGATTGACGAAAGAAGAAAGCACAGAGTTTCTGAGTCTCAAAGGGCAAACATGTTTTTATTTGCAGCTAGTTTCTTCCAAGACGAAGTTTACAGCTGAGGAGCTGTTTTAAACAGAAAGGTGAATGTATTTTCAGCGGAGTTTTATGCCCACCCGAA
Organism: Lissotriton vulgaris; assembly: GCF_964263255.1. Lineage (NCBI taxonomy): Eukaryota > Metazoa > Chordata > Amphibia > Caudata > Salamandridae > Lissotriton > Lissotriton vulgaris. The sequence continues at coordinate 716,304,172 of NC_141689.1, read as the reverse complement.
CTAAATGTGTGCATACATTTGAAAATATGAATTTACAGTGAGCTCCCCAGCAACAGTGTATTCGCCAGCCTTCAGTTAATGTGCTTTTTCAAAGAGCGCAAACTTAAGTTTTAAAGGCACTCTTGGGTGCTGGCTATGGGTTCACACTGAGATCAGAGAAATAATGAAACTGTATTGATCCATAATAATGAAGATACTGTTTTTCTGGTAAAAATGTACAATGACAGAAGTTGTTTTTTCAGTCTAACAAAAAGAATGAAACTATGTAAAGAAGTACTCCCACCAGACCTATATATTTTCACTGGTGGCTAATTTTAGCTCCTAGGGCTACCCAACACTATATAAGTCAGTCAGACATTTAGGTATTTGTATTCATTTCATTTTTGTTTTCATCTATAAAGAATAACTTTTATAAAAAAAAATTCAAACTCAATTATACAAAAGTCAAAACTTTATCATGCACATATACAATTATACAATTGTTAGGTTGATAAGGCAACCTATTACTGCACGTCACGTTTTGGCATCTGTGCGCTGTCTGCATTTTTAAACTTCCGGTTTTGTCTATTTTTAGTTTAAAAACAATGTAACCGTTTTCCCTTGCTTTTAATCCACTCCGCATACCTGCACTATAATTGTGCCCCACACCGCGGCTTCAGCGGCTCTCCATCGCGCTCCCTGGGAATCTCCTCGCCATCTTGGTGGTCTGAAGGGGACGTCGGCCGGACGCCATTGTGGTCAGTGCTCTAGCAGTCAGGCTGACTAGCTGGAGGCAATTGAGAGGCATATTTAAGGCAGAGGGAAAGGTGGGTCAGCCTTGATAAGGCAATCTACTACTGCGCGTCACGTTTTGGCATCTGTGCGCTGTCTGCATTTTTAAACTTCCCGTTTTGTCTATTTTTGTTTAAAAATAATTTAACCGTTTTCCCTTGCTTTTAATCCACTCCGCATACCGGCACTATAATTGTGCCCCACACTGCGGCTTCAGCGGCTTTCCAGCGCGCTCCCTGGGAATCTCCTTGCCATCTTGGGGGTCTAAAGGGGACGTCGGCCGGACGCCATTGTGGTCAACGCTCTAGCAGTTAGGCTGACTGGCTAGAGGCAATTGAGATTTAATAATCATACACCTAATAAGTAGTATGTTTCTTTGTCCAGCTGGACAAGAATTTTATTTTAAATGATCAAGTTCATAGAGGGAGTTTTAAGACCAAGATAACAAGTGGGCACAGCCGTGACCCACAACATTTAAGACAAAACAACAAAGAAATGGCCAAAAAGGCAAAGCGAAAATTTCGCTCCCATCAGACTGCCGTATTAGCCACAGTGCTCCTGCCAATACAAATTGAACCATCGTGCTCCACTCCTGGCGATTCCATACAAACCTGATGAAAGCCCCGGAATTGTTTTGAAAGAATGCCAATAGCCCCGCGGTTTCTCATCAGTAACCCAGAACGAGGCATCCAGCGAGTAAACCGACATTAATGCGATAATAGGCACTGTGTTAATAATTGTTGAACAAAACAATAATGCTGATAATTCTTGTCCTGATGATGATGTCATAATTTAAAAAGGCATCTAAACGTCGTCGACCAAAAACCCATTATGCAATATGATGAATGCTATATTGTTTGATGCAATGGTATGGTTATGTTTAAGAGATTGAGTCTGTAGCACTGAACAATAGTATACAGACAGATTTTCGCTTTGCCTTTTTGGCCATTTCTTTGTTGTTTTGTCTAATCATACACCTGTTTAGGTGTATGATTATTATTTTTTTCTATCCTGTCCACATATAGGGACCATTGTCTTTTGTAAATTGATACTGCCCAAGGTCCCTATGATATACCTTTTGGGTTCCCTTGTTCTTGTGAAAATATAGAGGCAATTGAGAGGCATATTTAAGGCAGAGGGAAAGGTGGGTCAGCCTTGATAAGGCAACCTATTACTGCGCGTCACGTGTTGGCATCTGTGCGCTGTCTGCATTTTTAAACTTCCCGTTTTGTCTATTTTTAGTTTAAAAATAATTTAACCGTTTTCCCTTGCTTTTAATCCCCTCCGCATACCTGCACTATAATTGTGCCCCACACCGCAGCTTCAGCGGCTCTCCAGCGCGCTCCCTGGGAATCTCCTCGCCATCTTGGGGGTCTGAAGGGGACGTCGGCCGGACGCCATTGTGGTCAGCGCTCTAGCAGTCAGGCTGACTGGCTAGAGCCCTATTTAACCTCAGTATGCAAGCGCGCGGCGTGTGTGCCGCTGTAACGCCGGATGCACCCCCGATTCCAGCCCGTCTGCACCCGTCCGCGCCAAGGACGGGCTGGACGAGTGGGCGACTGGCCCTACCGGGGGTGGACACGTTTGTATCGGGTATTCCCATCATGATCTGATCAACCTTAAACCATCTCGGTTACCGTGTCACTATATGAACTACCCGGAGGCTATCCAAAACACCCCCTGTTGCAGGTTTTTTCGGACAAGCTGCACGGGGTCTGTTTCGCCATCTGGACCCACTAAGGCAGGCACTAGTGGTAAACCTGTGCTTAGCACGAGGGAAAACGTATTCCTTATTAATGCGAGATCTTTGATAAAGAACAATGGGTCTTCGTTACGGAAACGTGGGCTAAAGACTCCTCGGGACCGGACCTGGAGGAGGCGGTACCGGAGGGTTATACGCTAGTTAGGCAGTATAGAGTGGGACGCATAGGTGGAGGGTTGGGCATCCTTTATAAGAATTCTCACTCCTGCCGTATTACCCCATTATCAGCCCCACATGATGCCATTCAGGCCCTCTATTTCTCTATCAATGCGGCATATGCTGCTCCATTTATGGGCATTCTTATCTATCGACCTCCTGGGCCTAGAGCAGATTTTGGCCAGCACATGCTCAGCATTTTAGAACCTTATTTTGGTTGCGAGCACTTAACGGTACTGGGAGATATGAACTTCCACCTAGAAAATCTAGAGGCCAGCGAAACCCTCTCTCTCTTAGACGCTCTATCCGCTTGTGGGCTGCAGCAGCTAGTCAAGGGTTCTACCCACCAGGCGGGCCATACGCTGGATGAGGTCTTCTCGAATGACAGTCGGCTGACTATCGATGTCCCTATCCCGCTCACCTGATCGGACCACTTTGCGGTCCCCATGGGATTGGTTGCTACTCCTGCAAACAGCAAGCGGAATGGCCCTAATAAAATGGAATCCAGGCCAAATCTTAAGAGTATAACTAATGACTCACTTGCTCCCCTGATTCCCATCATGGCTATTTCTACGGAGGAGGATGTGTGTTTGGCTGTACTTAAGTTAGAAAGTTCCATCATAGTAGCTATGGATGAATTGGCCCCAGCCTCCCTACGTTACTCTGCCAGAAAAAGGCCGTCCGCACCTTGGTTTTCGGAGTCATTAAGACTACTTAGACAGGGTTGTAAGAAGCAGGAACTACTCTGGAGGGCCGCTGGGCTACGCAGGACAGGGAAATCCACAAATCCCTTTTGAGGGGATATAAGGCTGAGGTTATGAGAGCAAAGCAGGAGTATTTTACGAATCTTACTACCTCGCTTACCTCGCCGAAAGAGTTGTTTAAGATCGCGGACTCGCTGACTACCCTGCAGACCCCGGACTCAGTCGCTAGCACACAGCAGCTCTGTGACGATATTGCCCAATATTTGCATTCAAAAATTGTCGAAATTTATTCGGCCTTAGAGTTACAAAGGGCGTCAATATCTTTCTCCCCCTCTCCATCCATCCCCCCGTCAGTATCTGCCGGGGTTCCTTCCCTGGTGTGTCTGTCCAGTTTTCCACCTCTTTCCCTTCAGGAACTGGATGTCCTCTTGAGTAAGACCAGGTCTGGGTCTCCCCTTGACCCTTGCCCACTTAAACTTCTTAAACAGTGTAAGGAAACTCTCCTGCCACCACTACTGGACATTATGAACAGGGCAATGCGGGATGGCATTTTTCCCTCTCAGTGGAAGAGGGCGGTGGTTAGGCCCCTTTTGAAAAAGCCTACCCTAGACCCGGAGATTCTTAAAAACGTTCGCCCCATTTCGCTGCTCCCAGCTCCTGCAAAGATGCTGGAAACCCATCTCAACCAGCATTTTGCAAAATTTCTGGAAACCTCTGGTCTTCTGGACCACTCGCAGCATGGATTTCGGAGGGGGCATAGCACGGAGTCGGCCCTTACCATAGTGCTTGATAACATCCGCACCAGAGTTGACAAGGGCCAGAATACCCTCCTCATCCTGTTAGATCTTACGGATGCTTTTGAGACCCTGTCTCCCTCGGTGTTAATATCTCGGCTGAGGGAGATAGGGGTGGAGGGGCCAGCACTCAGTTTGCTGGCCTCCTTACTTGACCAGAGGGAACAGAGAGTTAAGTTGGGGGAGTTCCTATCTCCATCCAATCTTGTGCAAAGTGGGGTCCCACAGGAGTCGGCATTAAGTCCGACCCTCTTCAACATCTATGTGACCCCACTCGCCAGACTCATTAGATCGTTTGGGATGGAGGTAGTCTCCTACGCTGATGAAACTCAGATCTTGGTGTCTCTCGCCCAGTCCGTCAGCTCCTCTGCCTCCAATTTTAGACACTGCATGGAGGCAGTTGCCCAATGGATGATTGACAATTCATTGAGGCTGAACGGCGAGAAGACAGAGATCCTAGTGTTAGGTGGGAAGGAGGACATCTGGTCCGCGGAATGGTGGCCTTCATCCCTGGGAGCTTGCCCTGTACCCACGGCCCTGGCTCGGAACCTGGGAGTTATGATTGATCCGGCCCTTGCCATGGGTCAACAAGTGAATAGGACAATCTCCACTTGTTGGGGTATTATCAAGATCCTGCGGAAGATCAAACACTATCTGTCCCTGCAAGCCCGCAAGCAAATTGTGGTTGCATTAATAGCTTCCCGGCTCGATTACTGTAATGCCTTATACGCAGGAACAAACAAGGGCCTGTTACAGCGACTACAAATTGTGCAGAACGCTGCGGCTAAGTTTGTGCTGGATGTGCCTAGGCGCTCGTCAGCCACTGCCGCTAGGAAATCCCTGCATTGGCTTCCGATCGAAGACAGGATTTCCTTTAAGGTTTTCTGCTTGATCTATGGGGCCTTGACCAGGAATGGGACGGGAGGAATAAGAGACCTGCTGGTTCCGTATGCCCCCTCCAGAAACCTTTGTTCCTCCAAAAAGTTCTTGGTATCAGTCCCCCGCGTTCGAAGAGCTAAGTGGGGAGGCAGGGCGTTTTCTAGCCTTGCTCCGAAATTGTGGAAAACTCTGCCCTGTGAAATTAAGTCCCTGCCATCAATACAAGCCTTTAGAAGGGCTCTGAAGACATGGCTCTTTGCCAAAGCCTACCTTTAGTTTGTGGTATCTGCCTTTTTTGTGATTTTGTTTTTCGTGAGAGGCGCATTGATGCCTCCGGGCTAAGTACCGCTATATAAGTTTTCATTCATTTCATTACAATTGTGACATACATATTGTGTTCGTTTACATGTATCAACTCAATAAAGTTTGCATAGACATTGAGACAAATAATGTACAATGACAGAATTTGATTTTGTCAGTCTAACAAAAATAATGAGTCACTTATTGTGTTCTCAGCAGATTTGACTCCTGAAGTTCTAGCTGCCAAAATAAGATCACAGGATGCAATAAAACTCAGCAGGAACAATTTAAAGAAACGTCCTGAAAGATTTAGACTTTTTACTTAATGACCAATTTGGTGATGCCCCAGAGCTCCGAAAATAATGGGAGTTAATAAGAATGCCTGATGTGGTCTTAACATTTTTTTTACATCATTGTATAATATCATCAAAGCAAAAGTGTTACAAACTATAGTTCTTGAGTTCGAAACAGAAGCCAACACAGATGTTGACTGAAGATAAGCAAATAAATGGAAGACAATCTAATGAACATACAGACTTATGCTGAGCAACTGTACTGCCTTTTCCAAATTATGTATTATGAATTATATCACAGCAAAAAGAAAACTCTACTACACATGATGACTGTCCAGACAATCTATGACAAGTGCAAAAGTAAAGAGATAATCACTTTACAGAACAGGACTGGTGTATCAACATGTTATAATGACATAGTATGGAGCAGGAACTGGTTAGCAGCCCATGCTGTAAGATCTAGCAAATTCAACAGCATACCACTTCCAAGTCACTTTACCAGGAAAAGATTTACAATTGCTGCGCTTGGTAAGTTTGAAAACAGCTCTTCTTTGTCTGTAACATCCAGCAACCATTATACTGCCATGATACTTTTTCAAGTTTTACCATTGAAGTAGCTACTGGAAAACAAGATGTGTCAGCTGTAGGCATAAACAAACGAAGCTGCTAACATAACCCAACTGCCTTACCAATGAGTGCAAAATCACAAGCCACCAACACATTCCAGTCTACCTGAAAGTTTCAAAGTGGCTGAGGACATGGATCTTCTTCTCCAAGCGGATTCAACTGAATTTATTATATAGCTTATTCTGTGAAGACTGAAGTATGAAGAAAAGCCAGTTCCTCCTTGGGCTAGAATTCATGCTCTGATCATCCAGAATACCATTCCACTGAAGAAGTTTGAGTTTTTACCAGGAAAGCCATCTCCTATCACAAACTACGCAACAGTATACACAGCTCTAATAATATTTCAAAATGTGTGTGCTCAGCTGGAAGACCAAATTATCCTACCAATTTTCTGCAATGAAGGTGTTTTCTGTATTGTAGCGGGCACTTTTATGAGCAATCCAGTCGAATCTGACATTCTATATTCAATTATGGGTGTTTTCCAGTTGTGTTGTGGTGTACGGGAAGTTCTGTATTGAGAGGAACTCGTTAGGTTAGTTCGTTACAAGTTATGCTCATCATATCTGAGGCAATAGGAACATTTCATTGAAATGTTTTCTGGAACCAAAATGACAAATTAGTTTTTGCGTCTTTGCGTCACTTATCTTAGAAGTCAACAAAGCACAGGGTGCACTACAATCAAAAGACATACTGCAAAGCAAGGAAATTTTCAATACACTCAGTTCAAAATCAGAAAACTTGAAAACCAAGTTTGTAGAGTTTGTCAAAGAATGTTAAGAGGAATCAGAACATTGCAAGTACTTGGGAAATGTTTTACACACAATAGGTCTAGTAAAACACTTGGCACATGCTCATAGGGAAGGTGATTGGATGCTGCACATGAAGACTGGAGTTAATGCTTACTGTGTTTTGCAAATTTGATTGCATAAACTACCTGAGATATGGATCCTGGTAGTTGGAAAGAGTGATAAAGCTAGAGGTAAAAAAACCATACCGCTACAGAAAATTCTTCCAAAGACATTTTGTGGTGAAAGACCGAGAGGGAAGGTCCAATGCTGTGGCTCCAGATATGCAACTGGAACAGGAACAGACAAATTTAGAGATGACAGAAAAGCACCAAGGGAATTGTTGGTCAGATATGTAAAAGTGAATATGGTGTTCAAAGGCAGCTAGTTTACAGTGAAGTCCTTTCTATTTGCTATGTTTTCAGAGAGATGACAAAATCAAAATGAATGGACTATCGTGAACGTGTTCCTCACCAAGTATTTGTGGGAAGGAGAAGGGAACATTTGAATAAACATGTTGACAGCCTTTTTCATTTCATGAAGCAGCAATGAACCCCTTTAAAATGAGCGAGCCTGCGCGACTACACAACTTTATGACCAACAATATGTGCATAACAATTTAGGGACACGTCTACTGGATGTCCTGGAACATGGATCTAAAATATACACAGAACTGAAGCAGGAGAGATGTGTATTGAAAGAGAAAAAGCAGTTTTGTATAATCACTATAGCTAAAATTTCACGCTTTAATTACCATAGTAAGAGTTTCGTTCAACCAGCCACTACAAAACTGGTTACAAAAAAACAACTTCTGCAAGCACATAGAGAGATGGATGCAGCAAAAGAAAGGGGTGAATTTATCAAGGACATGCATGATCATCTGCAAACAAAGGCATTATTTGGTGGAGATGCTGCAACCAAACCAGGGAAGCACACACTTGTACAAGAGCTCGGAGAAAAAACTATCACCTGAAGAATTTCAATTTGAAAACTGCTGTTGTTTTGGACTGTTCCCATGAGGCACAGGGTCAGACTGATTTGCATATGGCCATGTCTGAACTGGGGTGGTGTGGAGTGCAAAAAAACGATGGATTTAGGCCCAGATCTCTGTACTGGGGTGAATGTATGACATTGTTCTGCATTCTGTCCATCACCTGTGGTTTTTGCAGTTGTTTTGCAGTTGTTTTGGACTATGTCACAATTGCGAATGGTCAAGACTGTTTTACAGACATCAAAGTCAGTGTGCACCTTGAAAGAACTGCAAATGGTCTTTGACAGTTGTCTTGAACTATCTGTCAAAGAATGTAAGATAATCAGATGAATGTCTACAAGTGGAACAATTCACCTTCATCAAAAATTTGACACCTATATCTGTGCAACTTGATAAATTCTGGTCATCAACATCGAACAAGATGAATTTGGAGATGTTAACTTACCAAAACATTGCTGATGCTTCAGTGAACACTGAATTTCCAATTATTGCAAGTGGAATGATTCTAAATGAGGAGTTGGTGACAGCTGAGATATAAGTTAGGGCCATATTGTTCTAGAACTTAACAGCAAATTGGAGAGAGCTGACCTTCATGTTGTGCCACATTTTGAGTGGGCTGTTCGAAATGGCTCCAATTGAGTTACAGTACTGTCAAATGACAGAGATTAAATTGTGCTACTTAGATTTGTTGCAATGTTTCTAAGTCAAGGATTGTTCGAGTTATGGCTACATTATGGAACAGACGAGAAAAGACACTTAATCCAGCTTCATATTCTGTACAAGAAACTTGACCCAGAGATGCCCAGTGTTCTTATCAAGGCACATATTCTTACGGCTGATGGCACTATGAACAAAATTGGAACAAAGCTTGGACCTTTTACTGCTGAACCTGTGAAGTTTCAAAAAGGATTTGTTGAGACAGAAGAAGAACATGACTTTAAAGATATAGAGAAATACCTTTTGCGTGTGTGGAAAACGAGTTCTGACTGTCGATCTTCAGTTCAAGAGATCAATCCTGCTAAGTGACCTTGCAACTATGTCATATTCTGTACGCAGACACATGAAACAAACTTTCTACTTGATCAGAAGATTTGTAAATGTTTTGGATCATGCAAATGTAGAGAAAGATCAGTGTGAATTTTGTTGGGAAGACATTGATGGGCATCGACTTTTTATGGCTAACAAGACATTCACCACTAACGGGTCTAAAATAGTCTGATGTTGCACCAGAGACTGGCTGGTTCTTATAATAAACATGGCCAAGGCAACAGCTGATCTCTTGACAATAGAAATCCAGACTCTAGAGAACAGAAGACCGGGATACAAATAACCACATATAAGAAAAAGTTGGAGGAAATCACTAAGAATTTGAATGTGATTAAAAACAACCTGGTCAAATTCAAAATTACTGTTGGAAGCCGGAGTCCCTGTCCCGCACCTCTGCCACCAAATGTGAGACGCGGGATTCCTCACTCAACGTTAGGCCTAGTAAGGACACCGTTTGATAATAGCCCTGCTCACCTCCTTAGTAGCTTGGCATGAGAAGCCAGGCCCATCTCCAAGGCACGAGTGTACAGTATGTGCAACCACGCCCACAGCAACCCCCTGGTGACATCACAAATGGACTTCACACGAATTTGATACAAACGAGCATAAACTTTATACAAAAAAATATACGATCAGACCACACGATATAAAAGCAAACATATGATAAAGCGTAATATTCGTTCCAGCTGGCTGGTAGGTTCAAATCCCAACCACCGCTTTACAAATATTATGCTGGTCGCAAAGCTAGAATCACACACGTTGCAATGGACAAACAATAACTTACGGCATAACGATACAATCCTGTGCTAGGCAAAGGAGAAATAATACAATGCGTAACGATACACTCCAGTACCTTGCCATGGGAGAAACAATGCAATGTGCACCGCTACAATCATGTACTGGGCAATGAAGGAATAATGAATAGTGCAATAAGTCACACCTCAATCAGGTACTTAGCAATTAGGAAATAATGCAATGCTGGCCGCTACAATCATGTACTTTGCAATTAAGGCTTAATGCAATGTGTAACTACAATCATGTACTTTGCAATGGAGAAATAATGCAATGTGTAGCGCTACAATTGTGTACTTCGTTATGTAAAAATAATGTCAGGCATCATAAGACAGTCCAGCAGGTCGTTAGCAGCAATATTGCCAATGGGTATTACGACAATCACCCTCTTCGATAACAGTTGCCCCCCCACACGTATCAACGATGACAAAGTACAGCTTCTTACTCTGGCCCCAGTACTGCCACCCCTTTCTTCAGTAGGGGCCCCAATCTGAGCCGAAGCAAAGGCTCACGTCGTCAGAAGGATTGAGAGGCCGAGAGAGTGTCCCTCCGAGCCCGCACCCCGCCCAGGTAGTGATCTACGTTACCTGGGGGTGCGACCCCACTCTCCTCTCCTCCTTCAGCGGACTGGGCCTTCCGTACATAACTTTCTCAATAGGCCTCAGCGACTCGGCCTGGCAGCTCAGCTCCTCCGGGTCTCCTCTGGCACGAAGCCACACACACACAACGCTGATGGGACTCCACGTCGACTCAGAGTGCACGTTCACCAGACACTCCTTCCTGCGGTCTCGGTTGGCACCAAGACATGCACACCGTGCTGCAGAGACGCACTTTCTTCCGATGCACACGATGATCAGCCGTTGACCTCCACAGTCCCAGGTTGCACTACGACACGCACCCAGCGCGTCCGAGTCTCACTTCTCCTCTGTGTGTCCAAGATCACAGGGCACACCTTCCGAAGGTCTCAAGCTGCCACAACACGCGCCCACCGCGTCGATCGAAACTTCTCTGGAAACTTTTATGTTCCTGTGTTTCCAAACAGGGACTCAGCTCAAAGCAAAGTCTTCATCAAGAAGGTGGACCCAGCGCACCAAGCACAGTCCCAACAGCCTCTTCCTTGGTTAAGACAGCAAACTGCAGGCCAGCCCCAGATCACACCGCAAGGGTTGGTCCTTCCCTAGCAGTCTCTTCAGTTGTTCCTTCCTTAGCAGAGGTTCCTCTTGACCACAAAATGGGTCCAAGCCTTTTCAGTCTCAATCCATTTCTGTTCCATTCCAACGTTCAGGGGTCTCAGCTCTCAGTTATACCACTAAAAGTCTTATAAGTTAATTGTGCTCAGGGATCCCGGACCCCTGCCTAAATCAGTTCTGGGTGTCTCCCTCCCAGTGTCACCTTTCTCCCTTTGATACTGGAGGTCTGGATCCTAAATCACTCAGCAGGAGAGGAGTCAATTATTTTATAGCAGCAACCCAGGCCTCTTCACCTCCCGGGGCTTCTCCTCGCCTACTATTCAGATGCAGGTCAGCCTGGTGCCATCTCAACCCCGCCATTGGGTCAAGACCTCCCCCAGTTCCTCTCACCTCTCAGATCTAGACAGTCAATTCACATTCAGCAGAGACACACAGAAGAGCTTAAAGCACAAAACTCAGCCACTTTCTAAAAGAGTGGTTTCTGAACCCACAGTGACAAAACCACTTTCATTGAAAGATGTGTTATGACATGGAGTTCATACATACTAAACTTCACCTCTCCATTTTAAACTTACAGGAAACTAGGCTACCAAAACAATACCCAGCCTCCCCCATTTTGTCCTATGAGCAGGATGGCCTTTCACCAGTGAAAAACGAAATTGAGTGTTTTTCACTGTCAGGACATAGCACACACCTCAGTATATGTCCTGCCTTTTACTTACACCGCACCCTACCCAGGGGTTACCCGGGACTTACCACAGGGGTGCCCGCTGTGTATGCAAAAGGGAAAGTAAGGCCTGACAAGTGTTTGCACTTGTCAGGACAACATTCTAACTTCGCAAACTGCACGCAGGGCCTACACTGCAGGCCTGAGTTCCCTTCTCCACGCACCTTTTCATTACTAGTCCTGTAACACACAGTGCACATCACTAGGGACTTTACTAGTAAGGCAAACATACCAATCAAGGCCAACCAATTACCATTACACTTTACACAGGGAACACTTGTACTTTGACACTGACCAGCAGTGGCAAAGTACCCAAAGCATCTAAATTGGCTACTCTATGTCAGGAAAACGGTGTAGGGGAAAGCAAAAAGTTTAGGGAACTTTAGCCAAATAGGCCAAGTCCTACAATTACCAAATTGAAAAAGGATCTGGAGAGTTTCTCCCTGGAAAATGTATATCCCTACACAGCTGACATATCAGGGGACACTGAACAAGAGAACGAACAAGAGAGGAACAAGAGGTTGGCGCAGAGAAACTGATAAGAGGAAGTCCAACTCGGACAAGTGTAATGGCTAGTACGACTCAGACTCCTCAGTGAAACCCAATACGAAGAGAGGTTGAGTGGCACCACCACCTTTTCATCAACAGGCAGCTTTGGTGGCCACCACAAGCTTGGGATGATTTTCCGACAACCCTTTAACACAGGCCCCCCCTTCGGAGGCCCATCTTACCAACCTTTTTTCAGGCAGCACCGAAGAAGAAGAGGTCGAAGAAGAGGCAACAGAGGCCGGTCAACATGGAACCAACACCATATGAAATGGGACTCAGCGTTAGAACAGAGAGTGACTAGGAGCATGATGAGGGACCCCATGAGGTCCACAAGCGACCAGACAAATCAATTGTTAATTTGAGCAGCAAAACCCTTACAGAACTGGAAAATCGTGTTCTAGCGAAGGGCCTGGGTTTTGTATCAACCAAACTGGGAGATGACTTCATGGTACATAAAGAATTAGCTGAGTTTTTCCGCAAAGTACACCTTCACTTTTTTTTTCCAACGAGAGGGAACCCTCTGCCGCCAACTCGAACATTGTCCTGAGTAATAAATCTTCTTTTATAACTTCACTACAACAGATACCGAAGTCTCTACGTTTGAAAAGGCTGTGATAAAAGAATATGAATATAACAAAGATCGTGCAAAGAAACCATTTTGCAATATCTCCAGAGAAGAATTTTTTTTTATTGATGCACAATATGTCACCATCAAGCCATCTGACAAGGGCGGTGCCACGGTCAAACTTGACACGGAAGTGTACCGCACTGAATGCCTGTGCCAATTGAATGACATCAGATTCTACAAACCTATCCAGAATGATCCCACCACTACATTACAACAGGAAATTAAGTCCCTTACTGATGTTGGGAGAGACTCAGAATGGATCATAAAATCAGAGGCAGAGTTCCTGAATCAGAAACATCCCAGAATACCGGCTTTCTACAACTTGCCAAAGATCCACAAGGAGCAGAAACCGTCACCTGGTATACCCATTGTGTCGGGGCCTCTTGCAATTTGTTGACCACTTCCTACGCCCCTTAGTGGTCGACACGCCATCCTATTTACAGGATACTAAGCATGTGTTAACACTTCCTGAGACTGTTCCTTCTGACCCTCACAAAAATTTAATGCCGATATATGATTCTGAAGCACTTTACACAAATATTCCTCAAGATGTTACCCTGGACACGATATATCATCTCCTGGAATGTTACCCCCGCAAGGACCAAACACCCAACAAATCATGCGATGTGCCAAGTTGGTACTCAAAGAGAACCTCCTCAGTTTTGAGGGTAAACTCTATTGGCAATTTTACAGTTTGCTTATTATGATTTGGAACGCCGAAGAGTTCCATATAAAAGAAAAAGATACATCTAAAAATCAACATTACACTCCATAAAGAGAGACACTGAAGTACTAGATTCATCATAGCATATCATATAAAAACAAAGAAAAGCATATAAATGGGAACCATTCAATAGACTTTCAAGTGCCAAGGGGATTGATCCATAATAAATCCACTTAACATTGATGGGTTCTTAGTGGACTTTTACAAAGATTATAATCTAATGCTAACAGAAAGAACTTTCAAAATTAAAACCATATAATAAAATACGGGTATTTGTCAATTCGCAATACAGTACTAGATAACCAGCAGCAAAACCATGTAGTGAAAAAGCAGGAATTTGTCAATTGGAGTTTTTTGTAAATACTACTTCTCACAATCAATATTACTATTCTCTATGCACATTTTAGTGTCTCTTTCGCGAGAAAACCCATATATTGGGTTTTTTTATTCTGATTTTCAAAGCACATTTACAGATATCCGCCGCACTACCCATATCTAAGCCGAACATTGTTATGGCTTTTAAATGATTCCTAAAAAGAGCACTCTTTTCTTTCATGCTTACAAAGATTTCCTCAGATAGTGCTACCTGTAACAAGTTCTCAGAGCTGTATACCAGTGCATTGCTCCATCTTGAGCATGCAGCCAAAGAAAGCACGTAAGTGGAGAGTCAACCGAATTCAAGTCTAATCGCTGCAATAGGAGCAGCTCGATTCAAATTTCATATTTGGTGCCAGATCCGTTCATCCACTTTCTCGAATTTATCCCACTCTTGTGCATCTATTGTTTCACATGCATAGCTCAATGCTGGTGGTATCTTTATTTTATAGACTGATAAAATGTGTGTGAAGTGTCTTTTCCTGCAGTGTGTATACAAATGATTAATTGCATAGGCCTGTTAAATTGCCTTGCCTTTACAACGATCCATATGATTGCTACCAGAACACCTTTTTGTAAAGATTTTTGCTAAATATGGAATTAAATTCTACTACTTCCAGTTTCTCAGTTCCCAAAAACCAATGCAAGTTTTTTCTGACTTTACATCCCCGATAACTAAAAATCATACCTTTACTCTTTAAAATATTTATTTTTAAATAGTATTCTTCTGTGTACCTAATCAACTCAGCAAGGCATCTTTGAAGTCCAATTGGGTTGAATCCATTTTTATGGCATCATCTACATATAGACGACCGCTCAACTTTAAAGTTCCTAATTTAGGGGAATCCCCTTTGCTGAGCCCCACTCTTCTTGGCAAATCATTAATGTAAATAGAAAAAATTAGAGGGACCAAAAGGCACCCTTGCTTCAACCCATTATTAGTTTCTAATTTTCTCGAAATACCCTGTGTTTCTCCCAATATAACTTGCGTCCAAGTAGAGGAGTTAAGTTCAATAACCAATCGTAATTGATTCCCTGGTATCCCCATAGTGACCAATTTTCTCCACAACGTCCCCCGATCTACCCGGTCGAATGCCATAGAGAAATCTATAAAAGCCACTTATAACAGCATTCCCCGGCTCACTAGATATTTTTCTATTAAAGTTTGCAAGACGGTGATATTATCAACGGTCCCACTGTTTTGGCGAAAACCTGTTTGTTCTAAGGGAATGAGATCATTTCCAAATGCCCAATCTTGCAGATGGGGAAGGATGCTCTTCACAAATAATTTGCCAGTAGCACCCAGGGGAGAGATCTGTCCAAAACTGGCAGGGGAATTTTTTGAACCCTTTTTATATAGTGGAACTATTAAAATTTCCTTCCAGGATTGTGGGAGGTCCCTATGGGTATAACAATGGACAAACAGTGGGCGCAAAAATATTGCCCATGCTTCGCCATCCCGTTTTATAATAGCTAATGGTACATCATCTGGGCCCATTGCACTAGAGTATCTTGCCCCTTTGATTTATAACCCTCTATTTAAAAGCATGTTGGTGCTCCATATTTGCTCCCCACGGACGGGTCAGAGCCAACATCTTGATTCCATCCAACTGCGCAATGTAAAGCATACAGCTGGGAAATATACACAGACAATTCTACATCTGAAATCAAAATGGGCTTTGACTTCTCTCTCCATCACAAAAGTTTGCTATCAGCGCCCAATATTTCCTAGTGTCGCAGGATTGGGCAACCTCTCTAAGTTTAACCCAATTTGAATGTTCGACCCTTCTACGTTCAGATACCATTTTTCTTTTCCATACCTGTTTCAGTCTGTTAATTTCCCTTTGCCTTGGTATTGTAGACTGCCTAAATTGTTCTCTAATTAAAGCCTTAATTTCCCAATTCAATTTTTTTATTTCCTGTGAAATAATTACTAATGGAGCAGAACTGTGAACTTGCTTTTTTCTTCCAGAAGTTCTAATTGCGGCCAAGATTCTCTCAAACCTGTCAATATGTTTTTTTTTCAAAGACTCTCTTAAATCTTGGAAGAAAATTATTTGACCAACAAGTGCGCCCATTAATGCAATTATATAAAACCTTTTTGTTCCAGTGATTCCAGAGTTCAGACTTCTCGATTTCTATATCAATCTTAACAGCCAAAATTCTATGATCACTCATGCTTGTTTTAAATACCTTAAATTGTGTACATAAACTTAAAAGTTGGTCAGATACCACAATGTAATCAATTAATGAGTAACCATATGGGCCCGATAAGTATAAGAGGCTGGGGAATCCTCTGGAAATCTCCCATTTACCATTACTAGGTCGAACATTCTCAAATTATGCAAAAGTAACAGGCCTCCTTTATCTGATCTTAAATGATCTGGCAGTACAGAATCTGGAATAGACCATTCTTCCTCCAATTCAAGGTTTGAAAATGACATGACTGCATTGTTGGATAGTTTGGCATTAAAATCACCCACCATCATAATCCGCAAGCATTCTTCAGTGCTACTCAAACTTTGCACATAAGTACAGATTAATCAACCAGTGAGTTGGATGCTCTCCCTGGCGGAATATACACAATTACCATTAAAAGAAAAACAGCTTGCCCTGATTTATCTTTGCCAATCCTCAACTTCACTCCAATACAGCACTTTGAGGGATGAACGTAAATCACAAGATCCCATCTAATGGATCAGCTAAGTAAAATGCCCTTTAACAGAAAGTTTTGCTGCACAGCAATATACATAAACATTCTCAAAATGAAAATCCCCACCCTTCCCGGTTTCCTGAAAGCAAATTATTTTTGGGTCATATTCCAATAATGATTTAAGCTTACAGTTAGTTTTTCCCACCCCCGCTAAATTCCAGGATAGGATTCTTCCCAATTGGCTACCCCCGCAATAAGGGCATTTTTGCTGTTACTTTGGACCCATTCAGGATTCAGGGTATCGGCCACCCAACTCCACTGGGCCATCTCATCCTCCACAATGGGACTATTAGGCCTTTGGACTTGTAGACCTATAGCATTAATTTCTTTATTTCCTAGATTCTCCCTACTGTTATTTCAATGTCTTTAGGGTTTATAGGGATTATTACGCCCTTGGGAGTGGAGGACCCGCTACATGGAACCTGGTGGGTCTTTCCTGAACTTTCAAACAAAACTGGGCAAGAGTTCACACGAGAGAGCACGTCTATTCCTCTCTTTCTAAAGGAATCTACATTAGCTAATACTAACATTGAAACTACCCCTGACGTGAATGTGACTCTAGTACTTGAAGGGGCACTCCTCAGGTCTAAATAGACCAACTCAAGGTCTTTGCTTGTTACCAGTCCCAAGTCGTTTATTTCTGATAGCAACTTAAGAAGGGTGCTTCTATTCAGTAACATTGAGTCAGTGTCGAACAGGGAAACAAAGAGTAAAGTCCTGTTCACCTGCAGACACCAGGCCCTGCATGCACTATGGGCCTTTTACCAATCGGCCCCAAGACCGATCCCCTCTCTGATCTAACCCTCTTACTGCTACAAACTGTGGTTAGGACCCCCTCTTCAACTTTCCCCTGGCCGGTAACAAACAGTACTGGGAAATTATCCTGTACACAAGGAAGAAGAGGGGGACCTCCACCAACTAAACCCTGTTCTAATGCAGAGGCATATGAATTTGTCAATACATTTCCTGGTGTAGGGTCTCTACTTGTTTCATAATTAGCTAAGTTAATGTTGTGGGGAAGACTCCGATTCTCAATGTCACCCAAGTTGTTTTTAGGAGTCCCTCTTTCTTCCTGACCCTCTTGGCTCCGCGACTTAATCAGCACCAAGTTCGAGCAGGTCAGCTGATTACAGTTATCTAGCCCTGCTTTATGACCAACATTCAATATAGATTGTCCCATGGGCCCAGGTACCTTCCTAATTGATGGTGATTTTGTACTATTTAACTCCTCAATTATGGAAGGGAACCGCAGTTTTTTCTGTTTCCGTTTTGGGATCCGTCGAATCCTGTTCTTCTTTCCCCTCCGACTATGTTGTGTATTACTTTCTCTCTGTGGGGCTACCTCCCCTAAGAGTGCAGTGACTAAAGTATTTGCAGTCTCTTCAGTTAACTGTTTTTTAATCGAGGAACCTGTCATGCGTAAGTTGTTTGAGATACTTTAAAAAAAAATAGGGTATACTCGTAATGGGGTCGTAACCGGGGTTACTTTTAGAATTAAATTAAAATTTCCCCCTTGACTAGAATTCTGGAAACTCTCTCTATGTTGCTTAACTGGGGATGAACTTACTAGGGGGATACCTCTGGTTGGTACAACTATAGAATCCTACTTCACCTCCTGCTCCTCTATCTTAATTCCCCTTTTAGACACACCATTACATGTCTGGCATGAGAGACAAACTACAACAGGGACCTTTGCCAATTTATTTGGTGCTTGATTAACCTGATTAAGTTCTTGGATCCCCATTAAAATAGGAGAGAGAACTTCCAATATATGATCAGAATTTACAGTATTTTTTTCTAACAAAGATACAACTGATGAGAGAATTCTCTCCAGTGCATAAAAAAATCTCTACGGTAACCCCCATATATTCTCGACCGAGTTCAAGATGTTATCTGCGTCCTTATCCAGAAGTGCTGCTGATGACCCCACATCGGACAATGCTAATGAATGTACATGTGAAAAACTAGTTGGGGTACTACTATACAGGGCAGGCATATGCGAGTGACCAGCTAATAAAACCGGAGACATTCATGATTGCAAGTCCAGGTCCAGATCCTTGGTACTTGTTCTTCTCAAGTTCGCCTTCAAGACTGTTTTTTTCCAGTGGTATAGCAATGTCCGGTAGGGTATAGTCCTCCATTTTCACCGGAACAGGGCTACAATCTAGACACTGTGGCACCATTAAAGCCTGCTCACGCAAATTTATCAGAAAAGGACCAGAATTACATTCAATAATACTTCTTGGAGCGGTTTGGGGATTATCAAACAAGGATACCAACCCTGCCAATGGTGAAAATGATGATGTTGATGATGATTTCTTTCTATCCAGGTTCTCATTCGGAAAGTCTTCAACTTTGCCCTCAGCTAGATCCGTTTCCATCTTAGTGTCCTCCCCTCCTGCCTGTAAAGCAATTCCACCAAGTGGCTGTGTAAGTGTCAACAACTGAATGCTTTCGCCTGTGTTCCGATGGTGAATTATTACGCAGGGATAGAGGGCCTTTTTAAACTCAGGGAGAGCAGACTGGACGCCCTCCTCATTCTCCGATTTTACATGGGTGTCCATCTCCTGGACCTCCTTTTCCTCTTCCTTTGCCACCTTAACACGCTTGGACCACCTTACACCCTTTGTGAGCATTGACATCACCGTTGGGTAAGATTTCAGATGTGAGAGGTGTTCCCTATTTCTCCTTCGCAGGATAGTTTTTTGGAGTTTAATGGGACTACGATGGCCATGGAGTTACTTGCAGATGGCCCTGACAGTCCTATAACTGGTTCTACTGTTGTATTTGAGCGCAAGCACCTGGATGGCATTGCAAAATACTCTATTACAGTCTATTGTAATCCCTCTAGATTTTTTGGGACACTGGCGCTGGCTCTAATTAGGCGGGCAGGCAGGCAGAAAGGCGAGCAGGAGACGTGATGCACAGGGAGTCTGGTTCTCTGCTCCACCGCACCAGCTCTACTATCTTCACAGGCTCCGCAGGCTCTCTTAATAGGGATTCAGCCTCAACGCCCACAGCCGCACCCGTAGTTGCTAGCTGCGCCCGGTGTAAGTTATTATGCCTTATAATGACTTACCGGGCTGCATGAGTGAAACAGCGGTGGAGAGTTCAGTACCCTCAGCTGGAAAGGGCTGCTCAGAGCTGACCGCCAAAAAGCAGAGGCACGCAACGCCTCAGTGCCTCAATGCCTCTGAATGCCTGCTGCTGCTGGCTCCCATTCTTTCACTTCTCTCCGCAGCTAAAGACTAAAAAGCTGCGAGGACCGCAGGAAGCACCCAGGAGTAGCGGGGTCTTACAGGAATTGACAAGGCAAAAGGGGGTGAGACAGAAGAACAGTGAAGAACAGCGCATCTCCAACCTCCTCTCGCTCACTCACTCACCTAAGCTACAGCATCCGGCAGCGTCAAGCACTAATAAAAAAAACCTGGAGTGGATCCTGCACATCAATGCCTGCCTCCTCACCGCTTCACTCTGGCTGCTCCAACTCGAGGCACTGGTAAATGGCTGCTACAAAACGAGGGCTGCTCATGGTCAGTGTATGGTGCAGTGAACACCGACCCTCGCCTGGATTCTGCCTGCCATCCAGAGAGTGCATTAGTCCTCAGATTTTATGTTGTTGAAAACTTGAGAAATCTGTTTTATGCTTGGGTGATCTAGCCATACCAGAGGTGTTGCCACAATACTCTCCGGGTCACTGCAGGAGTAAAGTAGGAGTAAAGTAGTCGTTCTTCAGACCCCCTTGCCCCCTCTACAGGGGTTCACCCGGCTGATGGGAGCAGCCGCCACCGGGCAGACGGAGAAACGCCGCCACTCCACTCCATTGTCTGACAGGGGCCTTAAGGCGCCAGTCCCAGCTTCAAGCCTCAAGCGGGGTCCGCTTAGAGAAACCAGCGAGATAGGTGCGCGAACCGCCTCCGCGATAAAAGCTCGATCTAGTGGCCGCAGCTACAAGCGCAGCTCAGACGCACTACGAACCGGAACCAGAAAACCTCTGGAACTTCCATGGGCAGCACATGTGCACCCAGCATGGCAAATCTTTACAGGCATGGGTTTGAAACCAAGAACATCTACTCCGTAACCAACCCCTTTCAACAGAACCTGAAACTTTGGAGGCGGTATATAGATGGCATCCTGGTCATCTGGGAAGGTGACCGGATGTCCATTGAAACTCTTTCTAACTGGTTGAATTCCTGTGACCGCAATCTGTGGTTTACACCGAATTATATCAAAAACCCATGGCACGGAACGCTCTACTGAGCTATTTCAGTTTCCACCCTCGTGCACTTTTGAACAACTTCCCTGTGGGACAATTCCTGAGGTTGAGGAGAAACTGCACTTAAGTAGCTAAACATAAACATCCTGCAATCAGAGAACTACAGGCAAGACAGTATCCTGACTATCTTGTGCGGGGGCAGCCAAGAGAGCACCTAATAATAACAGGGAGGCTCTCCTCGAGACACCACAAAACCAACAGAATAGTGTGTATGACCACATTCAGCAACCTGACAGACGACATCAAAAAGTGCATGAACAAGAATTGCCATATTTTTAACACAGGAACGAGGGTCAGAAACCACTTTTCGCTCTGAAACGCAGCCACAATCTCAGGGATCTACTGGTACATACAAGACCTAAATGTAGACAGACACAGGAGAGACAACTATCACTCTGGAGTGGATCACCTGTGGTAGGACACTTCCCATGCGGGTCCTGTTCAGTATGCCCATTTACAAAACACACTAAAAAACTAAACTTAGGTCTACAAACACCTTGGCAATTGAACAATCGCACAAATTGCAACTCATGGGGCGTGATTTATATGATCACTTTTCTATGTTCACCCAAGTATATTGGGATGACCACATGGAAGGTTAAACACAGAATTGTACAACACCTCAGTTCGATCCAGTCTAAAAAAATCAAACACACGACTGACGAGACATTATATTGAAATGTCTCATATAGTGGACGACCTCACATGGGTGATAATTGACAAACCCAGGTATGACCCACAAATGGGTCCACTGGAAAGGGTTCTCTTCAGAAGAGAGCAACGATGGGTGTTCATGACCAAGAGTCACACTCTAGGACTAAATGATGAAATTCCTTGGTGTTCACTCTAGCGCACTTAGAGGATTAGGTATACATATTTATTAGGGTAGTGACCTTCGCACACAAGGCCCTTAATACTGTGCAGAACTACATCACAGCCATCACATGACCTTTAACAGGTCTGTCTATCATTACCATTACCATACCTACATGGAGGTTTGTCTCCCACTACATCTGTGATTACATATATGAGCTTTTTTGGACTACTCTCCATTTTTCCAAGCATTTTTCTAAGCACTGGCGTCCGCTATACCACAATAGAAAGGTCTGCACTTGGATATGCTCACACACTCCTGTGTGAGAGTACAGAGATGGATGTGCATTTATGTCTAGTAGTATTTTCCTGAGTCTTATATAGATGTCGCACATCCAGCCCCACACATTGTGGTACACAACATTCTATTCTAGTCTTATACTACAATCTCACATCCTTTTCAACGTTTGTTTTCACTTTTACCTCCTTGTGTGCTCGTACAACAACAATAAGTATGGCTTTGTTACACACCCTGGACAGAAGAAACAATGGAGGAACTACATTACCCATTAGCCATACGACCCCGAAAGAGTCTCTGCAATTTCCAGGTCCTTAGTAGAATTACAATGCGTCTGCACCTTACTCTCCCCCTTCAGCCTTTACATGGGCACAGACACAGGAGAATTAGGTAAGGCACCCCAGGGTGCATGTGCCCGCGGTGTTGATCCTTTTGAATCTCAACCGAGATTCAGATACATTGTATGTGCCCCTACAGGACGTATGTTTAATAACACCACGGGCAATTTGGATACACCCTTAAGGGACTACCACACGCCTTGTTTTAGATAGCCCTCAGCTCCATCATGCGCTCCCGGATTTACCCGATATCAGTTCACACATTATATGCCATATAGTGTGCGCACACCGCGCATTGCGCACCCGCTCCGCATTGATACTTATAGGTCAGATGTGCCTGGGATGCTTGACCCGCGCGCACCTCTCATTCCCTTATGGCTCGCGCGTCTAGTTCAACGATACACGGTAGATAGTTGTGTATACTACCGCAGAGGCTTGTTGAGCCCTGCACGTTTGTAGATGCCCAAGAGGCGCGCTTCATTATTATTGCCTGATTGGAGCACGGTCTCCTTTCACGTTTAGCAGTGCAAGAGCACACACAGATAGCACTGGAGTTTCCTCCATAACTACGACATGATACACCATCACATACATATCCCTGTTCGTATTTCTTACGTATGAGGCACTTATCTTAATTTCTCCCATCTGTGTTGCATGGTAGAGGTGAACCCCACTTTCTTTTCAAAGCTATAACCGTATTGCCGCAACATGAACCTTTGGTAACAATAAGAGTACTGTTACCATTGCATCAGCATTACTTTATACATTCAAAGCAGCATGGTTATCAAGGTTTCCCACAGATACCACATCCTGGTATCACACAGATGCTTGTAGCTTTGCAATCCTATTGAGCGCTATAAAAAAATAGGGTAATCAATCTCTAGCATCACTCAGTAGAGCTAGGTGTGGCACCTACAGTTGTCTCACTAACCCAGAAACTATCATCCTCAAAAAAAAAGAAACTATTATCCTCTGAAGGTGACACTATCCCACATATACCATGGGCCCTCGATACAATCAGGACGTATTGACTGGTGTAGTGCAAATGCCCTGATACACACTACTCCAAACTGCCCTACATGAACATGTGCATGATACGTATATAGGACACTTCAAACCCTATTTATTTAACGCCTACGATGCCCTTTACGAATGGTACACCTTTCGTGTGCTCATGACGAGCTGAGCTCGTCAGAACCACACCCATTTACATTAGGGCCCAGCACAGGAGAAGGATACCATCAGCAGCGATGGTGTTAAGTAAGGAGGGTAAATGTTGTTATAGGAGCCGGCTAGAATCTATTGTAAATTCGTTGATGTCTGATGTGGTACTACTGTACTTTTAATACATTTAGTGTCTGGACAACTGCTATTAAAGGACTGATGAAGGTGGATATAGATTAGTAGTCTCCAATTGGTGAGACTGCATACAACTGCTTGTTTTTTATTTAAGATTATACACTTTTGCAGTGATGGTGAATAGACACCAGTGGTTTAAAGAGAATGGGACTGTTTGATTTGCATACTGTATTTTGATGTGCGATTTTATACCCAAACAGACTGTGGACCTAACTACAAGCTGGTACCACAGATCAATGCCATACCAGTGAAGTATGGCTTTTCTTAATATTCTTATGATTTAGTCACATTTATCTAGCAGAGTGACAAAGCAAATGGTCCTGAAGAATGCCAAGAACCTTTTGGTCGAGCAAGGCAGAAACATGATGACTAGATCCTAATAGGGAACACCCATATCCCTATTTTCACTAAGCTGTATTTAACCTATCCACTGGGGACATGAATGAAGGACTGACTGTCAGCCAGGAGATAATTTTAAACCCACATTACAATTTTTTTGCACTCTGCCCCTCGCTAATACCCTCATTGGATGAGATAAAACACCTCACGCTCCTGCGGGAGAGTTGTAGCCCACACTGGGTACCTTGCGGTTCCAGTATGCAAGAGGGAACCCGATGATTAAGCAGGTCACCTTCGGGTAAGTGGGGGTTCTTGTCTTAATACATGTGTGCGTCTGTCCCTCTATCCTCACAACATAGATCTGGTGAGTAGAGTCAATACACCATCCGGTTACCTTTTTGTGAGTTCTGAAGCTAAAACATACAACATTTCTAAAGCATCAACCCAGAGAACTTACAAGTACATGCAAAACCTATGCTACAAAAAGCTGTCCCTGTCGATATGCTATTCTCAAATGTTCAATATTCTGCAAGTATACCACAACAGATTGCTGAAACAAAGTTAACTGTGAAAATGCATATAACAAGAGTGATAAATATGTTTTCTTCATATTCAGATCATAAAAATTGTTTGCTGTATAAATAATAGAATTAAAAACTATTATTTGTTTCATTTCTATACATTTCTCTTCTTCCTCTATTATAACCGCCATTTTGGAAAATTTCAGAAGGGTGGCTCTAAAGAGTTATTTTCGGCCTCTATACGACTACTTGACCCGCAAAACCTATGTTTTGACACCAAAATGATGTTTATATGTCTCATGGTTCCTGAAACATTAGATCATTGCAACACATCAGCCATTTTAAAAAATGTTGTCCAGAAAAATTTGCTCCGATCAGCAATACCTACCCAAGCTAAATTACTTCTGTAACGATCCAAAAACACAAATCAAAAATAAAAACCTCAAGAGAACAATTTTTTATGGAGCTATAACAGGGCACCGGGATTAACACCTCATGCACAAGATCTCCATTACTTGCACACCCCCCTACACATCCCAAAACAAAAGCACACCAGCAATGCTGATGCACTGATGGCGCAAAGGATAAACACGATTTCTTCCAGGTTACGCCTAATCCAAAACATAGTACCTGTATGGGACCTCTCTCTCCCCAGCTCGGCTATATGCAGCAAGACTACTTCCTGATCCCTCCTGCCCTCAGTGTGGCGATGCTTCTGCCGATTTTTACTATGTGGTTTGGCTATGCCCCATATTTCACAGGTTCTGGTCAGCAGTGGTGAGAGAGTTAACCAAGGTACTTGGATTGGAGGTTCCTCTTTCTCGCGTAATGCTTTTGCTGGGTGTCTTTGAGGACTCCGGGGGTGTGAGGGCTGACCGAACATTCTTTGGGATGGCTCTTATGGTCACTAAATGAGATATTTTTGCCTGATGGAGATCCCCTTCTCCTCCCACTCTTTTACAATGGCGTCTGTAGAGGATCGGTGGCGTAGGGGTGGATTGATGTTGATGTGCGCTGTAGAAGAATCCAGTCTACGAGGCAAGGGGCTGCCCCCTTAAACACAGCAGAGAATGGGGGAAGTGGTTGGGCCAATACATCTATGGTACTGCAGGAAAGCAGGGATGCTGCTGTTGTTGTTGCTGCTTTGTAATGATGTACTGTATTGATTGAACGCCAAAGTTTGTAACCACACAATGTGATTTTCTTTGCTGAGCAAAATGTGTGTTGTATTGTTCTATGCACAAAATCCATAAATTCGGATTATAGAAAAAAAAATGCATGCAGACAGAGCTACGGCTTTAGATAATAGTCCTTTGCTACGGCTACCAGGAGGATAATCAACAAAAATAAACCATGAGGGTCTAGCTCTTTGAAGCCGAGATCCAACCCCAAGTGTATTTACAAAGTATTAAGCAGAAAGGATTAAGACTCCCCAAAAAATCAGTCCGGCATATAGACAACGTTGCCTTGCAGGTAACTTCATCACCAAACAGAAGCAACTGCAGCTAATCTAATGTTGTCCGGACCATGTAATAAACATTGGCACTGGTAAGAGGGACACCACCCCATACCAGATCACATGCTTAGGAGGGGATTCGCCAGGTGCATGCACTCACAATTAACTCTTAGAAGAAAAGCACCAAGTAGAAAAACTTGGGGACCTGCACTACCGGAAGATCTTCTCATACAAATTAATAATCTATTAATACCAGATAAGGGTATGCCCCTGTCTCTTAATCTCACCAAATTACATGATTTCGCTTTTTTCCAAACGTGAATCCACCTAAAAGGATGACAAGCCCTTGGCCAAACCCCTACTTTCAAAGCTGACGCACTCTTCCTCCATGCACTGGGACCACCCTATTGGGCAGCTGCATCGAAATCCTTTAAAACGTCTGGCACTTTCTTTAATCAGTTCAAGGTACATCACAAGGAGACAGCCAGGAATTGTTTCGAAACAAAAGTGACAAAAACTGTTACTCAAATGTCCTTATCGCAATACAAACAGAAAACATAAGAAAAAAGAGATAATGGGAAAGGCAAATCGGTACCAGAACCACACAGACATTTCTAGTAAAGTCCTTTTTTAATTGCTCTTTATTCAGATTATATGTTTTTAAACATCTGAATATGTCAAAACAATAATAAACAAAGGCTATATCAGCCAGCCTGGGATTGGTCTCATCATCATTAGCTCTTATTAGACCCCACGCTATATTGTATTCCACATAATGCAGAGTTAGCATGATATCCAATGGCTAGTTACAGCTTTGTATTGGTTAGGAGCTATACAAGAAAATAAGTGATTCTCACTCATTCAAAATTTAACCTCATAATTAGGATTCCATACATTAGGTAATCAATTGTCAACCCCTGATACAAACATACATGAGCATCTCTCACTGCCTGTTTCCCAGGACCAATGGGGGCTTGCATTTTGACCTAGAGCACAACTGAAAATTTCAAGTGATAAATGAGGGACTATAATATGTTCAATTCGATGAGGAACTTATTAACCGGTCACCTACATCCCGCAATTCCTAGAGTTATTTGTGGAATCCTCAAGGAAGTAGTGAGTCGAATTTATCCTCATGAACTAGTATAAATGTGTCCCAGATCATTCTCGGTTGTGCCCCTTTGTTTCCTTCTCTGTAAGAGTGTGAGAGCGTCCGCTTAAACAGTGGCCAACTTCAGTGGATCTTTCAACCACAGGCTCACTTTAGGGGACACAGCTTTGTATACCCTCTGGGGATTTCCACGTCATCGCAATACAGTGATTGACCAGGACCTGATCTATAAACATGCTTGGTTTTTCTCGATCTGGACATTAAGCAAAGGAGACACAATGTAATCTTGGGGACCACTATGTTTTTAACCACTTCCTGGGTTTCCACCGAGAATTGCAGTATTATGGGAATTTCAATGACATATGGTAAAAGCCGTCTTCCGAATATTGGCAGAGAGGGCATCTGAAATTAGTTACCACATACATGTGCGCTGGGCATTTGGGGTCAGATAGGTCTGATGTAAGTAGATCTCAATCTAGCATTATGCAAGACTGTGCACAAACTATTATAAGTACAATTGTTATCGGTCATGTCTTTCCCCAAGTTATGCACCCAACTGTTTTTTTTGAGTGATTGCGGATTTGCATGTTGTGCCAGTAGTGAAGCAGAGTGTGAGGTGGCGGCCTTTCTCGCTCTGCTTCGTGTGATCAGTAACTGCAGGGTGGACAATGGGGGTGGCTCCTCCCGATCCTGCCCTGTCCCAATGTGTGTACTGGAAATTGTAAATAATGAACTGGCCTGGTCCCACCTCATATTAGTCTTAGAGGGTTTGCATAATACTTAGCTTCCCATGTATAAAAAAGGCCATCCAGTGTCCCAATCCAGACTTCAACCCAGTCTTTTTTCGCCTTTAGCACCCAGTGACTTGACGAGCAGGATAGACCACAGCGGAAGGCACAGGGACAAAGGCACAACCCTCTCGATGGTGATAATGTTGCCAAGAATGTCCAGCTACCTCTCCCAATTTGTGTCGTCCTGCCACTGGGGACATCAACCAGTGGAGGACCTCTGGCCCCTGCAAGTTCCTGAATACCTTTCCCCGCTCTGGGTCAGGGCCACTATTTAGCCACCTCATCTCCCTGGGACTCTGTGTAGTACAGCTCATAACTGGGGGCATCTAACTTCTCTAGCGTCCACTGGATTCTGCAACTTGCACAACATACCCACTGCCACTCTCTTCCTTTTAGAACAAGATTGGAGAGGGTCCTATTTAGTTGTATGAGAAGCCTCCTGGGTAATTTTACAAATAAAGCAGAAAAGAAAGTAATCTGGGAAAAACAAGCATATTGGAGATCGCTATCACACACATGGAGGAAAGCGGCAGTGACACCCAGAATTTTGCAGACTATTGCACAGCCGCAATCAGTCTGCACAAATACCCCTCAACAAGGTTGTCATCTGTGTGATAGACATTCACTCCTTTTTTTTTTTTTTTTTTTTTTTTTTTTTATATTTTTCTTTGTTACAACAATTAATTATGAGCATTCCAAATACAACAAGCATTGAATATTGAAAATTAAATTATACAATAGACTTTTGGCCAAACACAAAGTACACAGTAATATAAGTCTTCTAAGGTTAAAAAACATAGTCTAAGATCAATGAAGAAGGAGCCAAAAACAAACATTTAACATCAAGAATAAAGGCTACTGCTTCCCTCTACCCCTAGCTATTCCTTCTTTGGCCCTCTTTCCATTTGCATAGTGGCTCCCAGATTCTTCTCCCCAAGCGTCTTCCACTCCTTCCCTTCCGGGCAAAATTTTTTTCCTCTATATTATATGCATATAGAGTGTTTGCCAGCCAGCATTGCATATTCGGAGGGTTTTTATCAAGCCATGCCCTGGCTATTGTTAGTCTATAGACAGCCATTACTACAAAAAGGAATTCAGCATATTCAGCATATTGTGTCTGCACATCGTCGCTCACCCCTAACATAATCAAGGCTGGCGTAAGTGTTATCGCAATATCCAATGAGTTCGCCAAAAACCCCTCAATTTCCCTAATCAAAGTTCTTAGCTGTGGGCAAGAAGCAAAGATGTGTACACTATCTGCTTCCAATTCATTACATCTGGGACAATTGATTCCTTGATTCCCACCCCATTTAGCAATCTTTGCCGGTGTAAAGTACAAAGAGTACAATGTTTTGTAATGCTGCGATTGCAGCGGGGCAGCACATAATATCGTTGATCCAAATTTCAATGAGTCATAAAAGTATCTTGGATCAATACCCAATTTATCTTCCCATTTTTTACTAAATTTATCTAAATCATCCTGCTTGTCTTTCACCAATGCTGCATAAAGAGATTTAATGGTACAATCTCCTGACAGTTTTATTTTCTCCAATATATCAACTTTATTAAAGCCTGCCGGACCCCCGACTTTGTTGTTGAGGAAACTTCTAACCTGTAGGTATTTGAAAAATCCCCTATTATCTAGCCCATATTTTCCTCGCAACTCTGAAAATTGCATAAAGCCATCTTGTGCATACAAGTCTCCAATTTGTGTAACCCCCTTTAGTGCCCACTCTGCCATAATATAGTCTCCGAAAATTTCCTTTGGTAGTGACCTATTGTTATTTATTAAAACATATCTGTTGTATCTCCCAAGTTTTACCCTCTTCAAAAATGCATTCCATGTCGTAACGGCTGCCTTAACAGTTTTAAACTTGGTCCTCTTGAAGTAACTGTAATCAATACACTTTAAAAAACAGTTCTCTGCATTTACCCCAAGGGTTACAGCGTACACATCTGTAGACATTTTCTGGATTCTATCGTCGTCAGGGTTTCCACCAATAAGACCTTGAATATATTGCAGCACACAGGCCATATAATATAAACGAAAATCTGGTGCCCCCCACCCCCCATTTTCTCTAGGGAGTGTCATGTACCTATAAGCTCTCCGGGTTTTACCTTGGGCCCAAATAAACCTATTACATATAGCCTCTATGCAATTAAACCAACTGGCTTCAATCAACAATGGTACAGCCCTAAATACATACAAAAATTTTGGTAAAATCAGCATTTTGATGATATTTGTACAGCCAACTAGCGACAGGTGCAGATTGTTCATTCTATCTAGATCTTTTTTCATTTGAGTTATCAAGGGATCCATATTATTCTCCACGATTTTACTTATCTCTGCCGTCATTTGTACCCCTAGATAAGTTGCCGTATTTGTCACTCTTCCATCATTACACCTTACCCACTGGTTTTTAACTATCTGCGTCTTAGTTGTATTCAGCTTATACCCAGAAAACTTGCCAAACCTCTCAGCTTCCGATTCAATTACCCTAATGGCGGCTACTGGTTCTGGAGTCAAAATAGCAACGTCATCCGCATAAGCTAGTGATTTAAGTCTACACCCGTTTATTACTAATGGCAATATTTGCTGATTCATTTCCAATTTGCGAATATAAGGGTCAAGGTACAAAGCGAACAGTAAGGGAGAAGAGGGACAACCCTGTCTTGTGCCTCTCTGGATGTTAACTACGTCTGTGTAGCCTCTACTGACTCTTATCTTGGCAGTCGGGGCTATATATAGCGTTTGCATAGCCTTTATAAAACCTGGTCCTATGCCGTGCCACCTTAAAGCTTCCCACAAATATCCCCATGAGACCCTGTCAAAGGCCTTTTCAGCGTCAAGAAGCACCGCTGCCATTGGATCTTCCAGGATATCTGCAGCATCGAATGCCGTAATTACCTGCCTGGTGTGGTGGGTTGTCCCTCTCCCTGGGATAAATCCATGCTGAGAGGGTATAACTAAGGATTCGATTTTCTTAGATAGTCTTTTTGCCATTATTTTTGAGAACACCTTTGCATCGGCATTCATCAAAGTGATGGGCCGGTAGGAGCCTGGGACGTCTGGTGGTTTACCTTTTTTGGGTATAACTATGATGTCCGCACCACCCCAGGAACATGGAACAGTTTCACCCAGTTGTGCTAACTCCATTATTTTAAACATATCGACTAATAGAGGGGTCTGAAATACCTTATAAAATTCAACTGGGATTTGGTCTGGGCCAGCAGCCTTCCCAGATGGGAGTTCCTTCAGTGCTTCTACAAATTCCTCCACCTTAAACTTTTCTTCCAGCTCGATTCTGTCTGACTCCTCCAGGTGTGATGGCTCAATATCCCTCAGGTATGCCCTCATATCCTCCTCACATCCGTGCCCATCTGCCTGATACAATTCCATATAAAACTGCCTAAAGACTTCCTTAATCTGCTCTGTACCTTTAACTTTAATTCCGTGACTATTTTTCATCTCCTTAATATCAGCCATCCCATCTCTCTGTCTAGCTCGCACCGCTAAAATATGCCCCACCCTTTCGCTGAGTTCATATGCCTTTTCTTTATTGGCTAGATATTTCTCCACCGTCTTTTTTGCCATCCCTTCCATGACTACTGCTTTAAGGGCAACTAATTTTAGCAAAATCTGCTCCACTGGCGTATGTGCTTGTATGGCCAACATAAGCTCCTCCTCTGCCTCCCTGACTACTTCATTATTTCTTTCTAGTTCCTCCCTTTCTCTTCTTTGTGATCTGATAACATAGCTTAAGGTCTCTCCTCTTATACCAGCTTTAAAAGCATCCCACACAATTCCCGGTGATGAAGTACCTCTATTGATTGTCCAAAATTCATTAATCCATACCACCATCCTTTCCCTATATTCACTATCCTGAAGGAGTGCTCTATCAAATGTCCACTGTGTCGGCTCCTTATTTCTCCTTTGCCCAATATTTACATCTAATACGAGTGGGCTGTGATCTGATATGATCCTAGGTTCTCTTACTATCCTTGCACCTGGTATCAGCCCTCTTGTTATTAAAAAATAATCCAACCTGACTAAAATCTGATGTGGTGCTGAGAAGAAAGTACTCCCGTCGAGATTCGGATGGCAGTATACCCAAGGATCCTCTAAAGAGTTGTTCTTTACTAAGTCTGCTAGGGCCCTATAAGTTCTTTTTTTCCTCCCCGAGTACTTCCTATTAGGGTCTAAAAAGCTACTATCTAAGTCATGAATATTCAGATCACCACATAGTATAATAGGCTCAGGCCAACGAGCAAGTTCTGTGTCTAGAAATTGTAAAATATCTGGATCGTCTCCAGTAGAGCCGTACACTGAAACAAGTGTGAAAGTTTCCCCCCTAAACAGTAGTTCAACTATAGCCCATCTCCCCCAATTATCCTCCAACTTTCTCTTAACTATTATATCCTGTTTCCTCCCCAATATCGCCACTCCTCTTGTTTTAGTGTTCTGATTGGTTTTTGCCAACACCTTAAAGCCTAGTTGGTCAAGTAAGCAGGCCTTGGTCCCCTCTATATGTGTTTCCTGGATACACGCTAAGTCTGGTTTAAAAGATTTTAACAGTGCCGCTGTTTTTAGCCTCTTATTAATCTCATTAAGTCCACAAATATTAATTGATACAATTCTACAGGACATTTATACTTCTTGACATTACCATTTCCCAATTTAACCAGCCGGAATTAATAAATACCCGTAGGTTGTGTACCTCAATCCCTACAACCTTTTTTTTTGAAATAAAGCCTTTTTTACCTCCTTTTACCACACCATAACTGTGCCCATAACCGTCCTGTATGTAGGAGGCGGTATGGTGAACACAGAGCGGCAAGCAGAAGCCGTGAGAGGAGAGGAGACGGAGCTGGCGGCCGGTAAGGCTTCGGGTTGTGACCCGGTCAACGACAATGTTAATGTCCCTAAACAACTTGTAAATACAAATAACGAGCAGATGCTAGACGCTCTCCTGTCAGTAGAGGCAGAACTGCTTAATAATCATCCGAAGGCTACTGAGGCAAGCTGGGGCAGCACGCAGAGTCTAACGGAACAGCAGGGGCTACAGAACGGGCTATGTCTGAATCCGGACTTGGGGAGAAATAATAAAAGCCCAGACAGAAGTGCGAGGGGAGGCTCACCAGAGTTTTTCTCAGTTAATGAGGGCACAGACTCATCAGAACCAAGTGAGATGGAAACAGAGGAAGAGGAAAGTGGGACTGAATGTACTCCTGACTCAGACATTAGTATCAGTCCCAGTAAATTAGACACAAAAAAGAAAAAGGGTACTCTAGGAGCGAAGACAAGAAGCGGAAGAAGCGGAAGAGACTCAAGAAGTAGCATGTCTAAGAAGCTATCATGGGACTATGCCGCTACTTCAGAGACCTACAAAGAAAGTGAGCAGGAAGGAGGGGAAAAGGAGGGAAGGCAGGATAACCAAAGGGTAACCCTAGAAATGCTGTTTGGAACCCTGAAGCAGATGCAAAAGGAGGCAAGAACTGAGAGCAGAAGGGCGAAAAGAGACACAAAAAAACTGCAACTGTCATTAAGGAAAGTAAGTAGAAAACAGGAAGAGGTTGAGGAAAGAGTTTTACAAGTGGAAGAGAGGACAAGTAGGGTGGAAGACGAAGTGACAGATTGGCAGACTTTTAAGACGGATCAAGAAAAAGTGGTTGAAGACCTCCAGTGGAAGCTAGAAAGCTTTGAAAATCGTCAAAGAAGGAACAATGTGAGACTTTTGGGTCTGGAGGAGGGAAAAGAGGGACAGGATCCTAGAGGGTACGTGGTTAGGATCTTGGAAGAGGCCTTTCCTGACTCAAAATGGCAATGGGATGTGGAGGTGCAAAGAGCACATAGGTACCCACTGTACAAAAAGAAAACCCGGGGAGGACAAGAGAAGGAACTTCCAAGAGCAATGCTGGTTTTTTTGGGTAACTTCCTAGCAAGACAGGAGATAATCGATAAAGCTAGACCTGACTCAAGAATTACAGTGGATGGAAATACTTTCTTTTCGAGGCCAGATTTCTGCCACGTCACCGTGGAAAGAAGGTGGAAATTAAGACAGATGATTGGACCTTTCCAGAAGCAAGGGGCAGAAGCATATCTCTTGTTTCCATCTAGATTGAAAGTTATCAGGAAAGGCTATGTTAAAATGTTTACATCTGAGATAAAAGCGGCAGAATATCTGGCAGAAATCGAAGAAACCAACAGAAGGAAAGAGAGGGGAGCAAAAACCAGAACCCTAT
Source organism: Lissotriton vulgaris (assembly GCF_964263255.1). Classification (NCBI taxonomy): domain Eukaryota; kingdom Metazoa; phylum Chordata; class Amphibia; order Caudata; family Salamandridae; genus Lissotriton; species Lissotriton vulgaris. Next base: position 716,269,820 of record NC_141689.1, on the reverse strand, counting down.
CACAGTCTCCCCGGAGAACTCCACCAAAAACTCCATAAGTCGGTTAGAAGGTAGCGCCAAATGGTTCATTGGGCACTATCGAAAAGAGGACTAGAAAGGATGGGAGAGAGTAGCGACACTGCAGAGTACGGTCAGCTACACATAGGCCAGGATTGGCCTATTTGCCTGTAGAGAGGGGGGGGGGTTCCCAAAGGGCGGGGGGCAAGGGGGGGAGGGGGGAGGGGAGGGGAGAGACATACAGGATAGACATTCACTCCTTAAGAAAATAAATTACTTACCTGTAACTGCGGTTATCCAGCATTGGTATCTTTCATAGATTTACATGCTTGAGTCATTCCTGGTCGTCGAGATGGAGTCCCACAGTAAAATAATCAAGCAGTGTTTAAAAATTTTCACTGGCTATAATGGCTCTAAGCCATGTTATTAGTAGCCTATGTTCTTTTTTTTTATTTGTTTTTTAAAGGACCTAATGTTGGAACACAGCCAATCAGCACCCTCTAGAACACACTCAGCAGAGGCAGATTCACTTAGATTATTTTAAGCACAAGTGGTAAGTAAGAATACCATAAATTAAAGAGAACTACCTCTACAGGGAGGAGGGTGGGTTGCATGTGAATCTATGAAAGATACCAATACTGGATAACGGCAGTTACAGGTAAGGAACTTATTTTCTTATCCAGTATTGGGGTATCTTTCATAGTTTCACATGCTTGAATCAGAAAAGCAAGCAATACCCAAAATTGTACTGTTAGTGGAAGGAGGGATACATGCAAATCATAAATCCCACAAGTTATTCCAATATAACAGTGATATTTGTAATCATGCATATACCCTTTCAACCCTAAACAGCTTTTAAAAATGGCCACAAACAAAAGATGAATCCTTAACATACTGTTATATTCAGGATGCATCCAATGAAGTGCTTAGTAGAACAACCAATAGAACAATTAAGTCACTCTTTAATTTCCAGGGTCATCAAATAATTAACATTAGCAAACGATATTAAGCAAAGCAATGCAACTTTAATAAAATACCTATTTTACCAGAAAAGAGGCTCACCTTAATTGAAGAGATGCCACAGTATCGCTTGGCCCACAGCTGCATCCTCACGTTGAGTAGATTGCAGACAGTAGTGTTGCATAAAAGTGGCAACACTTTTCCATGTTGCAGCATGGCAAATCTTTTCTAGTGTTACTCCAGCAAACAGAGCTGCTGATGTAGAAACTGCCCTGGTGGAGTGTGACTTAGTTCTTCTTGTTAACCCCATCCGTTTGGGGCACATTCCCCCATTGTGCGGGGGGCACGTACAGCGCCCCGGTGCTCATGGCGAGGTCAGCTCGTCATGAGCACCGGAGTGCCGTAGCTCGTCATGACCACGCCCGTTCCATTGGAACGCTCAGCACAGCAGGGGAATCAGCCCGGCATGCGAGCGTTCAATGGAAACGGGCGCAGTCATGACTAGCTAAGCTCGTCATGAGCACCGGAGCGCCGTGGCTCAATACGAGCTGACCTTGTCATGAGCACCCAAGGGGTTAAGGGCTTATTAGCCTTGTCATAGCAGAATTGTTTCACTGAGGCGACCCATCTGGAGACAGTAGCTTTAGTTACTGCTGTACCTTCTCTGCCCTGTCCAAAAGCCACCAGCAGCTGATCAGTCTTTCTTATGCCCTTTGTCTTATGAAGGTAGAAAGTTAACTTTTTCTAACATCCAGCATGTGAAACGCTTGCTCTGCTGAACTAGCTGGATTCGGAAAAAAGACTGACGTATTACTGGTTCATTGAGGTGGAATTGAGTCAGGAGCCACATAGTTATCAGCGAAATGAAGAAATGGTTCCTTGATTGTAAAAGCTTGGATTTCGCTAAGCCTCCTTGCAGAAGTGAGACCCAGTAGGAGGGCTAACTTCCAGGTGAGAAACGTTATCTCTGCTTTGTGAATCGTTTCAAAAGGGTGCCTCATTAGTTGTGCGAGGACCAAGTTGCGCTTTCATTTTGGAGTGAGAGCACGCACCAGGGGAAAGGCACAGAAGAGGCCCCTCATGAATTGCTTTACAAGACTAGAAGCACAGAGAGTGGGAACTTGAGGAGATCTCCTATTGTAGGAAATTGTAGCAAGGTGAACCTTCACCAAAAGAAAGTGAGACCTGCCTTCGCCAAAGAGAGGATGCTTGAAGCAGGGGCAAGTTGCTTCATTGGCACCAGAAGTAGGACCATTTCCATTGAAGGGAGTACATTTGTTTGTGCTGTCCCCTCTGGATTTCGCAATAACTACTCTGCATTCCTGTGAGATATTTAGGTCCTTGAACTCTAGGAACTCATGAGCCATGCATGAAAATGAAGAGACTCCAGGTCTGGGTGACGAACTTGGCCCTCCTTGTCGTTGGTTAGAAAGATGGTTGTATGGGGATGGGCTTCGATTCAGACATCAAGAGAAGCTCTAGGAACCAGTTCTGCCTGGGCCATTGTGTCTCTATTAGGATCAAACGACAGCCTTCCGTCTTCATCTTGATCAGTACCCTGGAAATTAATGGCATGGGAAGAAAAGCGTAAGTATATATCCCAGACTATCGCATTAAAAGGGCATTACCCCTCGACCCTGGCTGAGGGAACCTGCTGGCATAGTACTGGCATTTGGCAATCTCCCTGGTTGTTAAGAGATCTATAGCTGACTTCCCCATGTCTGAAACACCTTGTTTGTGATAACTGGGCTGCGTTCTGCTCAAGGTATCCACCAGTATATTGTGCAGACCTCGGATATGTTCAGCCCATGGCGAGATTTGGTGCTACGTCATCCAATACCATAGCTCCTGCGCTTCCTGTGATAGCGAGATGGATTTGGTTCCCCCTTGCTTGTTGACGTAGAAAATGCTGGTTGTATTGTCTGTACGAACCAGCACTGAGGAACCTCCTATCCTTGGCAAGAAAGCCTGCAGGTATTAAAAAGTCTCTGCTCCACAAACTCCAGACCATACAGAATACCGCAGCCAGACTTGTCCTCGGCACCCCTCAATACAAACACATCACCCAACACCTGCGAAACCTCCACTGGCTGCCCGTGGAGAAGAGAATAACTTTCAAGATACTCACCCACGCCTACAAATGCCTCCATAACACCAGACCCCAATATCTCAATGATAGGATCTCCTTCCATGTACCCAAGAGAAACCTCCGATCCGCTGACCTCGCTGAACCCCCGCGCATCTCCAGAGCAAGAACGGGTGGAAGAACCTTCTCCTACATCGCGGCCAAGACCTGGAACGAGCTCCCGATCGACATCAGACACGCCTCCACCCTGCATATCTTCAGGAAGACCCTCAAAACCTGGCTCTTTGACTGACTGGAGCTGCTCCCACACAACCCCTGGAGACCCTCACAGGTGAGAAGCACGCTTCAAAATCCCCAATTGATTGATTGAGGGAAAGAAAAATGGCTTTGAGCTCCAGCCTGTTGATATGCGGATGTTTCTGTGCAGAGAACCATTTGCCCTGTATCTGTAACTCTTGCAAATGGCCTCCCCAGCCTTCCATTGATGTGTCTGTTGCCAGTATGAAGCCTGGGATAGTTTGCAGAATAGTCAGGCCCTTTAGGAAATTCAGCGCGTGAAACCACCATTGCAGTGTCTCCACCATGCGTGTTGTGATCTGCATTACATCTTTGAAGGATCCCGAGGTTTGTAGCCATTGCTTCTGTAGTTCTTCCTGAAGAGTATATTAGGAAGAAAGGGACCCCTGCCTTATGAGATGAACCCTGGCAGGGAAACATAACTTTAGAAAAGAAGAGCACAATTGCACCGGGTTTTGTGCACGTTTCACAACAATAAGGGAAGACGTTGTGCTAATAAATCAATGGACACTGTATGTCTTCCTGATATGTTCTCGTTTTATTATAAATTATTATTTCATCTTTTTTATCTGTGAATTTTAGCTTATATTGAATAAATATAGAAACAGTGATTGTACATGTGACAAAATTATAAATAGATAGTATAAAAAATAATCTCAAAGAGTTGAACCAAACAATTCATAAAATACAGAAACACATTCCCATTCAACGCGTTTCGGCGTGAGCCTTCTTCAGGAAGTCTGTTTCTTTCACAATATCGTTTACTGTGGAAAGGTCCAATTTAATTGGCTTTACTCTGAAGATATAAGTCAAAAGTGGATGTCACCTCGACTCTCATTTATATTATATCATGACTGCTATAGAGACTTCTCGTCGCATTAGAATGATAAACGATGAAATGGTGTGGGTCAAGAATTGGGGAAGAAATTAATCGCCCGCTCATAACAGATAACTGTGCTCGATAAATGACCACGTCAGCGCAGGGTAAGGTATTACTAGAACTGAGTATATTCAATCTTCATTCCATTGCTTGTAAAATTTGTACAAAATACGGTCGGGTGCATCAAGCGGGCGTCTTCCATCAGATCCCTGTGTCTGTTGTCAGTATGAAGTCTGGGATAGTTTGTAGAATAGTCAGGCCCTTTAGGAAATTCAGCGCGTGAAACCACCATTGCAGTGTCTCCACCATGATAGGAAAGTTAGTTAGTTAGTGATAGGAAGGCTTTGCACTGGAGGGTGTTAATAGTCGCCCCTAGAAAGGAAATTAATTGACTGGGAAGGAACGAAGATTTTTCTTTCTTTACAGTGAGTCCTAGAGTCCACAACACGTGAAGGCAGGTGTTCGTAGCTTGACTGGCCTTTTGTGTTGTTGGTGCCTTGAGCAGCCTGTCGTCCAGGTATGGAAATACCTGGAGACCTTGAGATCGTAGCGCTGCTGCTACAGGAGCCAGGCACTTGGTAAAGGTCCTTGGTGTCGATTTGAGGACAAAAACGTAAGTACTCTCTGTGGGTAGTGGATACCAGCCACAGTGAATCTTACAAAATTTCCAATGTTTAGGATGGATAGGGATATGAAAATGTGGGTCTTCCATGTCAAGCGAGGTCATGAAGTCTCCTTCGATGAGATGACAAAGAATCTCGGAGAGCGTTACCATCTTGAAGGTCTTTCTTGAGAAACTTGTTGAGATTCCGGAGGTCCAATATTGGTCTCAATTAGCCCGATTTCTTTTTTATTAAGAAGAAACGAGAATAGAAACCTTTTCCCTTTGAGATTTTGGGACTTCTTCCATTGCTCCTTTGGCGAGCATGACCAAAGCTTCTTTGTGTAGTAAGTGAACACGGGGAGTGTGGGGGCTCCTTTGGATGGAGTAGTCTGCGGGCGCTGAGTGAACTCTAGAGTGTGACCAAAGGTGACAAGGTCCAACACCCACAGATCTGTTGTTATCTTGATCCACTGCTGCACGTAGTTAGAAATCTTCGCACCTACAGGCTGGGAGGGGAGGGACCCGGACATGATCATTGCTTACTGTTAGAGACACTACCTTGTGAAGGCCTTCGTTTGCAGCCCCCTTAGCACGAGAAACCAGCTGTAGACGACTGATGATAGGATGGTGGGTTGCAACTCAGCCGGTATAGCGGTTGATAATGTCGAATTTTGCAGTATCCATATCAGTCTTGATCGCTAATAGTGCTTCATCAATATGCTTTCCGAAGAAGGAATCGCCATCGAAAGTCATATCTAAGACTTTAGATCTCCAGTCTAAACGTAGTTGCCTTCAGCCATCCTCGTCTTCGGAGCACGGCAGCCCCGACAGTTGTCTAAAGCCTGTGTTAGCTACCTCAAGGGCACAGGCAATAGTCACTGAAGCTGCGCGTTCTCCTTCTAAAAGTATCTTCCTTGCATCCTGCCTTCTGTTCTAATGGTATCAGGTCTACTAACCATGCCATATCTGACCACATCTAGCGGTCATAGCGGCAGATAATGGCCAATGCATTTGCTGCCCTGATCATAACCGTAGTCATAGAAGAGAAGGGTTTTCCAAGAATGTCCATTCTGCGCCCCTCCCTATCAGGTGGAGTAGTGATTGGGGTAACAGGGTTCCTGGATCGTCATTGTGCCGCTTGGGAGATGACAGAGTCCGGCTTAGGGTGTCCAATGAGGCAAGATGGAGAATCCTTAGGAGCCTTATACTTCTTCTCAATACGAGGAAGTTCCGGTGGTATGGTCGCTGGTTTCTTCATGATTTTGATGCCTTCCTGCCATATATAAATCAATAATTGGCATGGAGCATACTGATTTTCTGGTGTCCACTTTAAAATAATATAAACAACATTCGGTCTGCTTGACCGTCATAGGCAAACAAAATCTGTAGGCTGCCTTCTCCATTAAATTATGGAATCCTCCAATATCTTTAGGAGGAGAGTCTGATGGCAGGTGCAGAGGAGGGGAGTGTGTTGGTAGGACATAATCCTCCCAAGGATCCGGAGCAGAGATTGGATCCAGCAAGTAACCCTCCTCTCTCTCTTCATCCGAAGAGGATGTATCCCCTACACCAGGCTTAGTTGGCTATGGGTAAGGAACAATTACAGGTGTGTTGGTGGCTGAACAACTGGTGAACCTGATGGATCTGACTGAGGTACTGGACTGTCGGGCTGATCCTTTTGAGGCAGAAAACACTTCTTGTAATCCACCAGCATAGCCTGCAAGTCATGTGTGAGAAATGGTGGCAGATGGGCCGTTTATCTGGGACACAGGTCTGGCTGATAACCATTTGAATGGTATTGATGATGTGAAGCCATACCGGCCTACTGAAAATACTGCAACTCATCATGGTAGTCTTCATCCTCATTATCCTCGTTATCCTGACATTTTACATGGACTGTGAGCTACAACATAAAGACCATCATTATCCTCATCATTAACATAGCCCTCCAGTAGACTCGACTGGATTAAAGGAGAAACTTTACTGTATTCCTGCAAGGTTGGACGCAGAAAAGTCTTGGTCACTCTAGTAACCTGAGCAACCCTGGTCGACAACGGCAGCGACGGTGCAGACGTAACAGGTAAGGCAAATTCCATCGCTGACTGAGTCGCCATCGACGGTGCAATTGTCTACAACAGAAGTGCACCTGATGTGGTCGTCATCAACGGGGCACTTTGGCGAGACAGTCATCTAAGGGGATCTTTGCCGACAGAACCTTCTTCAACGGGAGGGAGTCAATGGTCTTCCACGATGATTAAGCTTTCACTGTCGACGGTCTTCTGGAGAGCGAGACCCTCGTAGGCAACACAGGAGCCAAGATTGTCGTCGTTGTCACAGTTGCCGTTGATGACGGTGTTGATGATGCTACACTCAGTCGTTGACGAGTGAGGAAACGTTGTTGACAATGGTGTCTTATGAGATGTCCAGCCCACAGGATCGGAGGAGGAGGCTCTTGGGTGATCTTCGTCCCTTGTAGATGGGGTAGAGGGCACAAACAACGCAGGTTCTGAGGAGTATTTAACTCTTTTTTAGAGCTCTTGGAGTCCATGGAAAGTTTATGTTCCCTTCTACTGAGGAACTGTCCTTAGATCTGGCTCTTTTATGAGATGTGAAGGATTCCTCACTCATCAGATGAAATGGTCAGGTGCTTAGTGGTTTGAAGCCACAGCAACATCCTTTCCTTTCTGTCCGTGAGGGTTTTAGATGAAAAGGTGCGGCAGATCTTGCAATCCCTCACCTCATGCTTTGGGAGGAGGCAATAAATGCACTCTTTATGTGGATCATCCACATGGACTCTGTTCTTGCCACAGGTTTTACATAGGCGGAAAAGACCCCTCTTGTCAGATATGAGGTCCAGATTGAAGAAATTCTAGTAGTTGAGAAAACTGAGAAGCACTCAGGAAGACTCCCTTCCACACGACGAGAGGTGAAAATCTGAGGGAATCTGACTCTGCTGAGATTTCTCTAGAGGGTGCTGACAGCTGATTGGCTGTGTTCCAACATTAGGTCCTTTTTTTAAAAAAAATGGACATTGATAGGCTACTAATAACATGGCTTAGGGCCATTATAACCTTTGAAATGTGTTAAACAATGCTTGGTTATTCTACTGTGGGACTCCCATCTAGACGACGGGGAATGATTTAAGCATGTGAATCTATGAAAGATACCTCAATACTAGATAATATTTGAACAAGACCAAGCGAGATTTGCTCCAACTGATCCTAAACCCAAAGTCACTTAAGATGTCCATTACCTCCACAAGAGGTTTGAGTCCTTCTCCAAGGTTAAACAAGCATTGGAAATGCAATAGGTCTTGCACCATTAGAGTTAGTGTTTTTAGAATTGTTTATGGTTTTTTTTTGTAAATGTTTAGCATTTTTGTTTCCTGTAGCCAATGCTAAAGAATTACAAATAAAAAAAGCCATAAACATTTCTAAAAGCTCTAACTGAAATGGTCTGAGACCTATTGCACTGTGTGAGGGTGAGGGGTTGAGGGTGAGTGAGGGTGAGGGTGGGTGAGTGAGGGTGAGGGTGAGTGAGAGTGAGGGTGAGTGAGGGTGAGTGAGGGTGAGTGAGGGTGAGTGAGGGTGAGTGAGGGTGAGTGAGGGTGAGAGGGTGAGTGAGGGTGAGTGAGGGTGGGTGAGGGTGGGTGAGGGTGGGTGAGGGTGGGTGAGGGTGGGTGAGGGTGGGTGAGGGTGGATGAGGGTGGGTGAGGGTGAGTGGTTGAGGTTGAGGGTGAGGTGTTGAGGGTGGGTGAGGTGTTGAGGGTGAGTGAGGGTGAGGGTGAGTGAGGTGTTGAGGGTGAGTGAGGGTGAGGGTGAGTTAGGGTGAGGGTGAGTTAGGGTGAGGGGTTGAGGGTGGGTGAGGGGTTGAGGGTGGGTGAGGGGGAGTAGTTGAGGCTGAGTGAGGGTGAGTGAGAGTGAGGGTGAGTGATGGGTTGAGGGTGAAGGTTTGAGGGTGAGGGGTTGAGGGTGAGTGAGGGTGAGGGGTTGAGGGTGAGTGAGGGTGAGTGTGGGTGAGGGTGGGTGAGGGTGAGTGAGGGTGAGTGAGGGTGAGGAGTTGAGGGTGAGTGAGGGTGAGGGTGAGTGAGGGTGAGGGTGAGGGGTTGAGGGTGAGTGAGGGTGAGGCTGAGGTGTTGAGGGTGAGTGAGGGTGAGTGAGGGTGAGTGAGAGGTTGAGGGTGAAGGGTTGAGGGTGAGGGTGAGTGAGGGTGGAGGGTGAGGGGGTGAGGGTGGGGGGGTGAGGGGGTGAGGGTGTGGGGTGAGAGTGAGGGGGTGAGGGTAAGGGGGTGATTGTTAGGGGGTGTGAGCGTTAGGGGGTGTGAGTGTTAGGCGGTGTGCGGGTTAGGGGGTGTGCGGGTGAGTGTGAGTGAGGGGGTGTGAGGCTTCGGGTGTGTGACGTTGCGTGAGTGTGAGTGTGTGTGAGGGTGAGTGAGGGTGTGAGAGGTGTTACGCAGAGGGTGTGTGACGGTGTGTGAGGGTGAGGGTGTGTGAGGGTGAGTGTGAGTCATTGTGAGGTGTTGAGGGTGAGTGAGGGTGAGGGTGAGTGAGGGGTTGAGGGTGAGTGAGGGTGAGTTAGGGTGAGGCGTTGAGGGTGAGTGAGGGTGTGGTGTTGAGGGTGAGTGAGGATGAGTGAGAGTGAGTGAGGATGAGTGAGAGTGAGAGAGGGGTTGAGGGTGAGGGGTTTAGGGTGAGTGAGGGTGAGGGTGAGTGAGGGGTTGAGGTTGAGTGAGGGTGAGGGTGAGTGAGGGTGAGTGAGGGTGAGGGTGAGGGTGAGGGGTTGAGGGTGAGTGAGGGTGAGGGTGAGTGAGGTGTTGAGGTTGAGTGAGGGTGAGGGTGAGTTAGGGTGAGGGGTTGAGGGTGAGTGAGGGTGAGGGGTTGAGGGTGAAATAGGATGAGTGAGAGTGAGGGTGAGTGAGGGGTTGAGGGTGAGTGAGGGTGAGGGGTTGAGGGAGGGTGAGGGTGAGTGAGGGTGAGGGTGAGTGAGGGTGAGGGTGAGTGAGGGTGAGGGGTTGAGGGTGAGTGAGTGTGAGTGAGGGTGAGGGTGAGTGAGGGTGGGTGAGGGTGAGGGGTTGAGGGTGGTGAGGGTGAGGGTGAGTAAAGGATTAATTTGATTGCAAAAGGTATGGACCATTAAAGAATTAAGATCTAAGGTGGAACAAATAATACTCAAATAAAAAAATAAAAAAATACCCTGTGCAAGCGTGCTACCAGTAGGGATGGTACATGGGTATCCAATGCTAGGCTGCGCATTAGGAAGATAAACGCGAGCAAGCCCCAGGCGAAGCTCGCTGGCAGCCAATCAACATTCAGATCTTCAGGGCGCCCTGTATCATGAAGAGCTGAGCCCGTGCCAGTGCAGCGCCCACCGGGAGCATATTCTATTTGTCTCATACATGAAACATGGTCTAGTGGGTAAATTGTTGGCTGCTGAACCGGGAAAAGCGCGTTTTAATCCCAACTTCCCGCCTTGAACCAATTGTGTGATCCTGGGCTAATTTGACTTCAGTCGCCTGCGCCGCAGTTCTCTCAACTCACTCAATTGGGAGCGCGAGGAAATAGTTTAAGCCGCAGGGTTGAGTGCTATTCAGAAACAAATAGATACCTAATTTTGACAGAGCATTACACTAAGATTTCAAACACCAGTTTTCTACTATATTTTGTAAATAAAAGATGCTGGTGCCATGAGCGTATGTGGCGCGGCTATCTGCCGGCGTAAATAACACCTACGTCCGCAAAATGGAATTTCATGCAGTACGGCAGTGTAGGAAATTTTCCATTGCGTGAACAGGGCGCCAGAGAGCTTTACAAATTTTTTAAAAAATGCGACACGGCGGGCAGGGGAGGGGGCGGAGCGGAGCGGGGAGAGGGAACAGACGGAGGGAAGGCCAGATAAGGGGAGGGGGGAGGAGATGGTTTAAACTCAAAGGATGTAGCCACTAGGCCTGGGATGAGTTCGCAGAGTTCTGCTACGTGGAACTCCAAAAAGTGACCCAAAAACTCAGCCTCGCTACACAGAGGTCCGCAATCGGCAGTCCATTAGGTCACGCCGTTCGAAAACCCGTTGCAAGATGGCTATTAAGTTCGCACAGACTTCAATGTTTCTGAAGCTCTGGCAGTAAGCGGTCAAAGATATGCAGCCACATTCCTATGAACAGAGCCTGAACCGTTATATTTTAACGGATAACTTGTGAATGATATATGATTTTTTTCTTTAAAGTAAGTTGAAATGCTTGCGGCAAATTCGGAAAGGGTACAACATTGATAAGTTAGCTTTTTTTATTTTGAATACTCATCAAAACCGCAGTACAAAATAGTTCTAATATTTTGTTCTTGTATCAGGAGTTTAAAACATGATGAGGTTTAGCACAGGTTTTGGCCCATTTCTGATATTTCAGTGAGATTCCTACCCATGATTATGTGTACCAGCACCACTCAAAGATGGCGCCGTCAACGTCTCTCGGGAACAGTCCCTTCTTTCCTGCTTCAGTGACGGCTGCCTTGTTGCTGGTCCCTGGGACTGTACTGTCTGAAGTGCGAGCTCAGCTGGGCGGCCGCCGGGGCAGCGAGTGGCCAGGAACAGGAGCAGCCACCGGGGCAGGCTGGGGGCTGGGAGAGGCAGTAGCTATGGAGGCCCAAAAGAAAGCCGTGGTGGTGACTGGTGAGTGTGCAGCAGACTGATCGCAGCCCCTGAGCCCCTTTGTCCTCTCTTCGAGTCCGTGTCTCCACCACTCCTTTGTTAGAAACAAAAAAACAAGTGCAGAGGACTTTACAAAGGATACCTGCCTGGGTTCCAAATGAAGTGCACTTTGTGTCCCTAACATGTACCTTATGCTTCCGGGTCGTCATAAGAAAGCTCCGGACCAAAAGAATGGCAATTTTGGGCTGTAAATAGATGCTTTAGAGGTCTTTGACGTCATAACATTTATGCAGGGCTAGACAAAGTACATTTATGTTTTTAACTGTAGGGTGCTGATAATAAATCTTATTGGAGTACAAATAACGGGCCCTTAAGGGCTTAAAAAAGTACACATTGCGGGGGTGTGGGAGGAGTGCGGCTGGCTGCCTGATAGAGTGGAGAGCGGGCGGGCAGAGAGAGTGAGGGGGCGGAGCGGGGGTGTGGGAGGAGTGCGGGAACAGACGGGAGGGGAGGAGAGTAGGAGGAGGAGTAGGGGAGGCACGGCCTAGCGGCCGTGCAATCAAGAAGTGAGGGGGCGGGAGAGTAGGCAAGGCAGGCGGCTGGGGCCATGTGCACGCGCTTTTAAGCTCAATGCGCATGCGCATTGAGCTTAAAAGTCACGGGCACTGCAAGGAATCGCCACGATTCCTTGCAAGTTGGATAAAGAGTCGATGAGCCCCCATAGTCTCGCTTGCTCGATGCGCATGCGCATCGACAGGCGAGACCTAAAAAGGGCATCAAGGGCATAGATCATCTGCCATCATTCACAACAGAGTCACACCTCAGTGTGACTGGTTTGCAGAAGACACATCAGCAGCTTCATGACAATGGCAAATATTATGGGTGACAGAGAGCGGCCCTGCATGTAGCCTGTTTACCAAATATTGTTCCAATATCAACTGTCCTGTGTGCACCTCCACTACTGGTTGAGTGGAAAATACTGGAGCCCTTTCCAAAAATTAGTTCCCATCCCTAGGGTTTCTAGGACCAGCATATAGTAAGCCCTTCTGAGAGGGTCAAAGGCCATTTCAGTAGCCAAGGAGAGTGTCGCTTGTTTGAACCCTCCTCTCTTGCATGGTCTATCAAACTGAATAAGAGGGGTAGGTTGGGGAAGGTGCTACTACCAGCAGGCTGTCCTTAAAGGCGGTTGGGCCCCGACAACCCACCTTTTTCCAAACATTAGGAGGGTCTTTCAGGCTCAGCAAAAGTAAGCCTGACTGAAACTTTTCATATTCAAGTCAGGCAGCCTGGGGCTGTATTTGCTTTAAATGCACAGGTACCTAGCTGTCTGACATTACCTATGGCAGGCTAAAGATCTCCTGTGACGTGGCCTCCTCAGCTAAGCAAATCACTTGGTAGTCCTCCCCTTTATAATGAGGGGGAAGTGCCACCGATTGTCTCAGACCTAGGTGGTTCACTTTTAAGCCCTGAAGTGCCAATGGCCGAGTGCCTACCAGTGAGGCTCGTCACACAGCGGGGTGGGGTCAGCAGTCTCATTGACCCCCATCCCAATCTGACGAGTATGGGACTGTCACCTCCTCTCACTGGCTGATAGTCATGTAATGAGAGGAGGTAGCAGTCCTAATCCTCAGGAACCACCAAGACTTCTCTCCCACCACCTGATATCACCACTGAGGCCGGTAAGTGTTTTTTTTAAATGTTGTATTCTTTGTGTGTGCAAGTGCTTGTAAATATGAATGTATGTGTATTTGTGAGTGCATGCAATAAATTAATATGTGCTTGTGAATGGTGGGTGAAAGTGTTTATGGGTGTAAGTGAATGTGCATGTGTGCGTGTGTGTGACCAGCCCATCCCCCCTTCTGTTCAAATGACTGACTGCCACTGCCTACAGGTACAAAGATGTCCTGGTCAGGATGCACTACGGAGTTTACCACAGTCAGCAATCTGTTTGCATTTATTTTCCTTAGTATTTTATAATACAGATTCAGCGCAGCAAGGAGCAATACGAAGGAAGGAAGTAGTCAGCCCTGCTGCCTGGATGTTTCATACATTTGAAGAAGCTTGGGGGCTAATGTAGTTTTGCAGGTTAGGTAGAATTCAGTCAGGAGGCCATCTGTCCCTACAGGCTTTTTCCTTTCCAGCAAGTCTATTGCATCCCTAACTTCCTGTATAATTAAGGATTCCTCCAGAGAGTGATATTGCAGTGGATCAAGGTGAGGAGTGTCTCTGCCTACCAGATACACCCGCAATTTATCTTGGGTCTTGTGGATCCTCATATAGCGTGTGATAGTTTATTTCAGCCCATGAGTTGATTACTAAGCCACCGGAAGATCTAAAGACTCCAATCGGCTTCCTATCTGAGTCCACTTTTAGTAACCAGGCAAATAAACGTCCCATCCTAACCCAGTCAGCATGTTGCAGTGCCATCTATCCCCTTTATTAAACTGTTCCCAGACCCTGTGTATATACACAAGTCCTTGAGTGAGTCCAAGTTTCTAGGTATGCATCTCACCCTCTGTGGTCATGTCGTCTTTGGTGAGCCCTCTTCTGACCCAATAGTCTTTATGCCTATCTCCAGTACCATCACTTAGAAGGTTTTCCACTCTATCATCCCATCTCCAGCCATCTCCTCATTTTTTCCTGCAAAGTAATCAACAATGACCTTACTCAGTCGGAACTAAAGAACCTTGGCGTTTGGCTGGATTCTAAACTTACCTTCTCGTGCCACACTAAGAAGGTGGCATCTATGTGCTTCGGCATATTACGTGGTCTGAGGCCTATCCTCAAATTCTTCGATGCCCCCACTCGCCAGATGGTGGTTCAAGCGAGTGTACTATCTAGACTCGACTACGCCAGCACACTACTTCTGGGCGCTAACCAGGCGGAAGTCCTGCGATTCCAACGAGTCCAGAATGCAGCAGCCAGAGCCCTGGTAGGCCTCCCGCGTGTCTGCTCAGCCCGCAGCACAATTGTTAAACTACACTGGTTGCCAGTCATCAGACGCATCGAATTCAAGGCCTTATGTTTTGCTTTCAAAATTTTGAAGTCGGACACTCCCGCCATCCTCCAGCATTTCCTGACTCCTTATACTCCTTCGCGTAGCTTGCGCTCTGCTGGCCAAAGTCTGGCACTTGTTCCCCGATTCCATAAATGCAGATTGGGCGGTCGATCATTCATGGTTTTGGCCGCCAGACTGTGGAATGCACTTCCTGTCCACATTCGTTCTTTAGAAAACCTTTTCGCCTTTAGGAAAGCTATGAAAACTTATCTTTTCCCCCTGCCCTATTAGCTTCCTTTTGATTTCTGTTGTTTGTTATGTTCTTTTCAGATATAGCGCCAGGACGCCCCTTCGCTGGGGCAGCTGTGCGCTCAAAAATACATTTAACATAACATAACATAACATCTCTAAACGGGCTATCTGCTAATCCACTGACATTTAGAATTCCGGTTGGTATCTGTTGTCGAATTCTGTCCCCCACCCCAACACCCCAATCAACTTCAAGGGACTGTGTTCCGACCATGAGCAGCCTAGGAATTTTGTGTCCGGTACCTTGATGTATAAATGTTACTTACGGAAAATTAGGTTTGACCGTGTATTTCATTTGGTTACAGCTGAATAACTGGAATATTTCCTATTGTGAAGGTGTGTGTTTCTCCATGAAACACAAAGGCCACATCACTATAAATAATCCTGAAAAGGGAAATGGCCTTTACAACGAGGTTTTGACCATGTGGTGCATTTACCACGCATTTTTTTCCACACGTTTTTACCACAATGTATGCCATTACCACGCATTTTAGATACGTTGAGGGCCTTGGGGATCTCTCCCCTCACAAATACATTGTGTGTGTGTGTGTGTGTGTGTATATATATATATGGGATCAAGGTCACCGTGTAGTGACCGAAACGCGTCATGCTGGCGATTGCGAGTGAATAAACCACTTTGAATTTACTTTTCGCGCTGTGGAGTGGTCTGTACCTGTGGGTTTCGTTGATGCGGATTGGATTTCTGTCCATTTGCTGATGCAGCGGAGCAGGATTGTGAACCGTATATATATATATATATATATATATATATATATATATATATATATATATATATATATATATATATATATATATACACACACCCACACACACACAGACAGACACTATGTGGTAATTGCAAAAAATATGCAGGGTAAAAGATGCATTTACAAGGCATGCGAAGTATTTCCCTGCGGTGTTCTGTCATACAACCGTGAAAAATGAAGTCTGGAAGTAGGCTCAATTGATCAAATTCCCTTCATGTTGCGAGCATCACAAGCGCTTCTCCGGTAAATATTCTTGTGATTTTAAAATCCATTTCCTCTTTCGATGTCTTGACAGAAGTAACTGTTACACCAAAAGGTTTACTAATAGCAAAAGATGATTTATTAATGCATTCACGTCACTGATCGTGTATGCACTCCTATACATTACCAAACACAAATCGTGGTTGTCTACCTTCGACAGATGCTGCTGTACTTCTCTGTGCCCTCGCGGTTCAGTCCCCATCGTGGTAGAAGATGATGATGCCATCAGAAAATGTAAGCAGTATTATCCGAGCACTAAAAACCCAGCAGACCACAATTCTCTAACAATAACCAGGCAGCCAAAGGGCAGATCAACACAAACCTTACAATGACATCATAGAAAGGCGAGAGATGTTCTCAGTGACTAGTATGCTTTGAGGAAACGGTTAAACTCCCATTACTTCAATGGGCTCAAACCAGACCCGCAACATAAGGTTGAGAAGGGGATTGTCTGTTATCGGCACATTTTAAGTCAATATAATTTCAATGCATTAGGGGGTAAACATTGTCTGAATTTGACAAAGCATCATTGACTTGAAATCTTAAGTGGTGCTTTCATTTACTGAAATCCTTACTTCCTTCTGGCACAGGGGATGATCATTGAACAAACGAGATGTAAGAAGTGGTTAAATTAGCTTCAATTACTAATGGGTGAGCTGCCACGCTCCGACAGCTCGCAAGTCACTGATTGGCAGGCACGTGAACACAATTCATTTCTATCGAAAAATTTGCACCGTAAAGGTTTTCATTATAGGCATTTTAGGACTATGTCATTATTCCAATTCTTTATATTCGGTAGGTGGCGCTAGTGTACCATAAAATGCTTCCCACTAATTGTAGCTTCGGGAGGAGGAGGAAGAGAACAGACAAACGGCGGATCTTTTTTGAGAAAACTGATCATATGCGCCCGTTCGACGAAAAGTAGTGCTTCTTGTCCAGAATAATATACGACTTCCTTACAGCCCCATTTTAATTTATCTCAAGCATACAGATCTTCATTACTCCTATCAAGTCAATCTACTCCAGCCCTTTATCAATAATCGGGCCGATGCCGCTGAAACAGGCTATATTTTAATTTATTTATTCTCCAACTTCGATCAATGTAGCAAACGTGTAGCTTATTTGCATTCGTTCATCAGCTTTATATAGGGATACACGGTAGTATTTTCCCTTCTGCTCAATAAGCACACATCTGGGTATGTGTGGTGGGCACTACCGTAATATCTTGATAAATACTGGAAAATTCTTCTTGTTTTATACAACACTCAGGGTCATGCAAACGCCAAGTCAGAGAAATAAGCACTGACAAATGCAAAATGTTTCGCTATTTACAGCGAAAGCTTTAGCGTGGGTTAATTAAAAGTTGTATCAGGTCTTTAGTTGTTCTAAACTTGTGTGGCAGAGTAGATTTTGCGCCCAGTCAGATATTTTTGGGTGTTCCTACTTATCTTTGGTGTTCATGATAAAATGACCCCATGAAGTAAACGAACACGGTCATGAAAGCTAAAGTCCATCATACTGCAGCAATAGGCGCAGACACGGGGAGCCTGAATGAGAGAGCGGTGGCGGCCTATCTGCATTCCATAGCCATGCACGCTTTATGTATAAAGTAACTCTAGTGTCAGCGCAGACAGGCATAAGCCGAGCGCATGCTATTGCAGTAGGAACGGTAATGAGAACCCATGTGACACTAGGAGTTCAGATTCCTCAGTAAAATGTTATCTTTAAGACCAAGGCAAGCCTGGAGATTAATGGGTAAAGATGAGGCAGCAGACACTGAAATGGTCAGACTAAATAACACTGAAAGCCCGTATTTGCCTTCAATATCTACATATATGTATATATATATATATACACAATCTAATCAGGAGAATAGATTGCACTATGTAAAAAAAAAAAAAAAAGAAAATGACAAACTTGGTGATCCAAGTGACTGACTGGCTTTATGTTGTGTTACTTACATGCCTTGGTATGACACACTCCTACCAACTGTATGGTTGCTGTGCGCGTTTCGATTCCAGGCACGCCTCTCGTAGATCAGAGTCAAAGTAGCCTCTTGATAAGGTATCTGTCCAGTAATGATTCGAACCAACTCTATAATGGGGCATAAGTCTCTACGGAAATGCTCATCGTTTGATATCACACACAATGTAAAACAAGCATTTGCAATGCAATAGGTCTCGCAATTGCGAGAATTTGAGCTATTGGCATTGTAAATGGCAATGCCTGTTATTCATGTGTTTTAAAAACCTGCCAGTGGTGCGTAAACACACAATTTGACGTATAGTCCTTGCTTACAAGAAGCCAGTTTGGCAGTAACTGCGCCTCTTACTGCCAGCCTTGCTCTGGTAAGCAGGGACTATAAGTACAAAGTGAGTGTTTACGTTACGAGGGAGGAGGGTTACAATATTCAGTTTATAATTTTAGCATAATTTCGTGAATTTGTATCAAATGTGGCATGCAGTTAGCAAGTTACACCCCAGTGCAGGTATTTTAGGAGTTATGCAGCTCCAATGCCTGCATGGGGTGGGGGTGTTGAAGAGAGCCGTAAATCCCCTTCTTACTGTTATATATGTGAGAATATGCGGTAAAGGTGATTATGTAGCCCTACACTAGATGCTTCCCAAAGAAATCCGCACTAATAGGACTGCCATAAAGTTTGATTTCTAATTGTCTATACTCAACTGCTGGTTCTATATTTAATTAATGTTTCCCTCTTCATTCAGGAGAATAATGACCAAGGTAAAGGCAGACCTAGTCAACACGTGATTTGAAAATGTTTGCTTTATGCATCTCGTGGAATATGCTATTTACAGCCACTGATGAGAGTGGGGCGGGGCCATGATTTATGAGGAAAAGCGTCAGAGGGCGCAACAATGTCACTCATCCCTCAACAATAGTAATAACACAGAACATAGTGCATGTCCATCTGATTTAAAATAAGCTAAACCAGGGTATAAGTGGTTAATTTGTTCAAAGTAAATACAAAAAAATGAAGGTGCATTGCAGCTATTGGGGTGTGTTAGATCCTTGTAACATGGGAGTTCGAACCAGTAAATATTGGCTGCTGCATTGTGAGGCAATAAACTGTTTACTGTACTGTAATATGGGATGTGGCCCTTTGTAGTAGTCCTGTAATGTAAAACTACATCAATAGGTACAGTTGCTCTAAATAACGTTATTGAAACACTTATTTTCACTGCTATAATAAATATATAGTACGTGTTCACATACATACTTCGAGGTCGGAAGTTTTTATTGCACAACACTGTGGTATTTAGAAAAAATATCAAACATATCACAGGGACTCGTGAAATATGGCTTCCATCTCCAGGACCGTACCAAATATTTCTTCATCTAATAATCACAGTAAAACAAGGCAGGCTATGATTTCACTTAGAGCAAACAAAAGAAGTTATTTTTTACGCCAAACATGTCAGTCAAAAAATTCCGTTAAACGCAACAGAGCATTTTACAACAACTGAGTTATAAATGTTTTTCTCCATAAAAATATAACGTGTCTAAGATCCCTGATCTTTGGGCATGACAAATAATCACTAACCTTTCTTCCACACAGGCCAGTTGGCGTCAGTGACATGCGCACTCTAAGCAGAGCATGCTCAAGTGAGTATTGCGTAAGAAATTACAGTGAACAATAATGAACCCGAGTGGTGAAACCAGGGGACCTTTACGGCTACTTCAAGGGCCATCCATTAGAAAAGAAAGATCAGGAAAATGTAAGCCGGCATCACGGGAGTGCTCAGTGCTGTGTGTAGCCGCAGCTATTGTAAAATAAAAACAAGCGACCGCCATTACAGAAGCTGGTCTTCTGTTGTAGAGTCAGGCCCATGCAGTTCCGACTTCGTGGCTATGGAGTGGAAAGAGGGGGGAGCAGTTGCACTTGGCTTTCTTGTGCTTATGGTGGAATGTGAATTTAGACTTACCTGAAGACTTGGATCAAGAGAGAGATTTGCTTTGGGATTGGCCCTATGAGCTGGGGCAGGATTGCTGCCTAGAGCACAACCCCTTACTAGGACCTACAACGGAGAGTTTTGCTTCCTGCTCCCATGCCTTTTGGTGCATAATGGAGCATTTGTCTCACGGTTTTGAATTGTGACCTGAACCTAGGTACTTCACACAAAAGTCTAAAGCCTATCCTCTTTGGGGCAGACCTACTCCCTGGCACATTGTCTACTGTTGAAATTTGGTGCTGGTACAACCAACAGAATTGACAGCAGAGATCCGGATCCATATTGAAGGGAGTAGAAAGAAGCAAATGGAGATCACAGCACAGAGCTGGTACATAAGGGGCACCAGATCAGAGCGCAGGGCTAGTGCCTAGAGTGGGTGCCAGGCCATCACTTCTGTGCCACCTGCTGTCTCATGCGGTTAGTTACTGTTGAAAATCAGGATACAGGCTAGCACATGGGATGATTCTAAAGGTGAAGGATCTGAGGGTTAGAACTACTCATCAGAAGAACGTTTTCTGTTACTTGAGTGCTCCTAGGCTCCACCAATCACCGTGTTCTTGACAAATCCCAACACCCATATTCTCCGGTATGCTTCTGCAATGTTACTTTCCATCAATGCTTCCTTTAGGTTTCCAAAAAGCTCAACATTTTATTATTCACCAAAGTTTAATAGATTACATCCAGCACTGTTCCCGTCAGTTAAGCCGGTTTCAGCAAGGGCAGCCGTTTGTTTGTCATTGTAGGGCACCATGCACGCTTTCAATTCAGCAATAGCTGCCGCCCACAGTACACTCGTCTTAAAGTGAAAGTGTGCATGGCACAATGCAAAAATAAACAAGTGGTCGCCATTGCCAAAGCTGGCTGGGGAGCACAAAACAACAGACCACTGGCTTCGAAGCTGGCATCCCACGAGTGTATTTAAAGTAAGCGGCAGGCACTATTGAAGCGAAAGCGTGCATGGCGTGCTGCTGCAAACAAACTAGAAGGGCACCATTTCTATGCGCCCTGTCATGCCTGCTTCACCAAGACGGGAATTAGGTAAATAGTGCATCCAACCTCTTAATAAAAGGTAGAGTGCAGGGACACATGTAAGAGGGGCAGTCCTGATAGGAGGTAACAACAGGAGACAGAGAGGTACTAAGGAGGGACTAATAAGCCTATTAACAAATCAAAGCCCAACATTTAAAAGGACAGTCACAAAAGCCAATACAAAATAGGGGTGGAGAGTGGATGCAGCTTCAAATCTATACCTCAATACAGCATGTCTCGAACGACAGCACAAGCGCTGCCTAGGCGACACCTAAAAATAAGAGACCAATCTAGGATGAATCAGTCAGTGCTAACCAAATTCTCAACTATCAGATTTCAGTTAATTTTTGGCACCGTATCTGTAGGAAATGTGCCTTTTCTGCAGAGTCCCTTCCAGATCTTTCACCTTTTGCTGGAACCCATGTTATTGCTGGCAGTAAAACTCTTTGCACTTTACCCCTGCTAATCAGTGATAAAGTGCCTGTGCTCCCCATTTCAACATGGTGAAATCAGCATACCATGACTGGCATATTTAACTGAGCAGTAAGTCCCTTATACAGCATTTCACAAACTTTGGGTTGCCAGCTGATTTCTGGTGGGTCTCGAAAGAGCAATATTTAAAGATGCCTTTACATTTTGTACTTAAATCTATCCCATATGCTGTGCTTCAACGTCAGAGATCAAGTGTCAGCTATGTCTTTGACACATTGTTGCTTAAACTGAAAGGAGTTTTTAAAGTGTACTATGTGACAATCTTGTAGACAGTTCAGAAAACTATGAACGTTTTGCACGTTTTGAACGTAGTCCAGATCCAATCAGTGCTGATGCTTATTTCTAATAAGTGCTCCAAGAGGTGAAGAGCAGCCATTCAAGACTCTACAAATGGAGTCTCCATAAAAGACAGCAGAACCCTCAAATGCCTTCAAATCATAGTCCCAGGAGGTATACCTTTTTTAGTTCTCAGTATTCTTGAATTTACACTCTAGCAAACACGTGTATTATCTTAACAGAGTTCCTAAAGACCTAAATAAGGGTTCGGCTGTCTTATGTAATGATTTTACTGTGGTTTGAGGAGTATGAAAGGAAAGGCTGGAGCCTGCCGCTTTTTCGGTTTTTGTAGCACATAACATTTAAATACCTGCAAATGAACTGCATATATTTCCGAAAATATCATCAGTTAGGAAAGCAAAAATGAAGCACATTTTTTGTAAAGCTGAAATGTAATGGAAACACAGATTTTAATAGAATCAAGACACTTACCTTGCGATGTGCAAATTACTGATACCCAATTTCCACACATTATCATTTGTGTGCTATATCTTTTTATCAGTAAAACTGTATGTTTGTGCAAATTTCGAGGCGATTTCAAGGGAAAATTGCTGTGTGTAAATATCAGTGTGCTACCACACAATGCTTTAGTAATATATTTGCAACAGTGTGCTCCTAAAATGCACCACCAGCTGCATACTACACCCTTAACACTCTCCCGCTGAATACATTCGCTACACTTTCTGTGAAGCTAGGATTTTTCACATTCCATAAGACTTTAGTTATGTACCATTGATGTCAGCACCACCACTCTGAAAATTGTCCCATCACCCCTGGTGCAAAGGTGCTGAACTATGTCCCTAAATCCAGTTTCAAAACAAACCCTTGCAAGTATTTCCAAGCAAGACTCAGTTGGACCCTTACAGTATTTTTGGTGTAATGCACTCACTATAAGTGATCATACATAATCATCCGTGGCCTGGACACTGGATCTGTGCTTAGAATAAACTGAATCGGACGTAATGTAATCGGATGCTCATATAAAGCCCCCCAAAAAACTTGGGCAGTGTTCTGATATTACCCAGCAAATACCACTTGGCAAAATGACCAGGTCAAAAACGTCCTTTTAAATATTTATAAGTTCCTCCTAAGTTGGCCTTTTTGCCCATAAGGCAGGGTGCATGGTATATAAAAGTAGGCCTATTTTTAATGGTTCTTAAAATTCCAATCAAATGGTGAAGTCGGATATTTGATACATATTAAAGAAAATGTACTTTCAGAAAGTTATCTTTACCCTGCCTAAAACCTTTGGCGGCAAATTTGTATTTGCTCTCCCACGTCTATTGTTTCAGCAGGTGTGAAGTGCCTCCCACGAGCAAACAATAGGCTGACCTGATTAAGCAGTGATAAGCCCTCTGAATCTGACAGAATATGCAGTGTGGGGCTGTGAGCATCATTTTTGACATTAGAGGGTCACATCCTGCTTGATTGTCAAATTCTATTTGACATGTCTGCTGGGGTTTTACCTAACACTTGGGGTGCACTTCAAAGAGGACCTCCCTGTCCTTTATCACCCCCAGCCAGGCAGGATCCAAGCATAGTGGGCCTCATTTTGACATGTCAACTCCTGCCCAACAAGTCTGCTGGGGGTTTTACATTTAACACTTAGGGCACACGTCAAAGGGCGAAAACAAGATGACAAAATAATTCTAGTGTATCGTCTGTCTGGTTGTTGGGAAAACCCTGCTTTGTTCTACCAGACTTCGGTCTATGAGTTTATTCTGAGTAAAGTGAATGCTGTAAACTTAGTATTAGATTTGGGAGGACACCAGAATGACCATAGTGCACTCCTCACATAAACACAACCCAAGTTTAGGGTGGCTAAATTGATGAAGCCTTCTACCATCTTGAAAAGGGCCAAATTGGGTAGGATTGGCCCACAAACATTCACCATATTTGTTAGGATGTGCCCAAGTCAGTCCCACCCACTAGCCTGTGCCAGGCATAACTGTGGCATCTCATGACACCCATTTCTGAGCACTCCTAGATCGGAGGAGGAACAGGAGGAGCCTAGACCTGCTGTCTAACCAAAGAGGAGCCCTAAAGGAATAGACCCGGCTCCCGCTTGTACCAAGGACAAACAAGTAGATTCCCAAGGATCATAGGACCTCCTGTTAAAGCTACAGGCACATAAGCTACAAGAGGCCTTTACCTGCAACTGTCCAGCGGTAACTGAACCTGGACAGGACCCTGCTGTTCGCCTCTGCTTGACACCAAGGGGAGGGGGCTTTAGAAATGTACTCCTGTGGTAGATTGGGATATAAAGGGCTAAAATCAGAAGGTAAAATCTTTGACCAGGACAAACTCGGTTGATGTATCCGACCTGCGCTCTACTGCAGTCTGTGTCACCACGACAATCACTGGCACTTAGTGCATGTTGTGGTGCTGGTCTGACCTAACCCTTTGAAAAATCTTATCTCCAGTTCCCCTTATTGGATATTTATCATTTTAGTCAAGACGTTTTACACTTTTCCCTAATTTGGTTTGGGAATTTTATTGTGCTGCATTTCACCCTTATTGCTGTTTAGGCAATGCATAAATGCTTTACATACTGCCCTAAGTTAAGCTTGTCTGATCTGTTCTATAGCTAGCAGGTGGTTGAGCTCTGGTAAATTTAGTGGCTTTAAGGGTTCATCCTCACAAGAGCTATGAATATTCTTTGAGGTGCATAGTCACGAACACCAATTATGGTTCCAATTTCTTACAGTATCCAATGAAAAAGTGAAAACATTCGATTGGTAGTTTTGAGATATGGATTGAAAGCCAGGAAGAATCTGGACACTTTAAAGATCTTTACTTTGTTGAAAGAGTGTTCAGCACAGGACACTGCTATGAAGAAGGTGAATTGATCATACAATATGAAAATTCAGATGGGTAGTTTGGTGGCAATATTGTTGAATAAAATTAAGCCATAAAGGTTGCAGATAGACCCATGCCTTTAGGGGTGCACAATTTAAGTGATATATGTTCCAAGATATTTCTTTTTTCTGTGAGACTACCTCTGCTTGTCTGCCACAATAAACCAATGCCGGAGACCCCAATGAAGTACGTGAACTGGGATCTGTGCTGACCAGAAGGCTCTTCCTAAAGCAGGATCCGATGGATTAGACATCACTCGCAGCATTATAGGTGGAATGATCTAATGCTGAGTGAGGGAAGGTCAGTGCCAACATCACAGAGGTATCGCCAATTGTGGTGTGCTCTGTTCCTGAGCCCACTAGGCTCAGACTTGGAAGATAAACAAGTTGCAGCATTCCGAACCCAACAACAAATGGCAGAATGATTTACAGCAAGTGATCTATAACAAAAAAAATAATTTGGCAAAGCCAATATGTCTTGCCTTTGGGACCTATTGGCTTTGTCAATGGTGTTAAAACATGCTGCATTATGGAGCATGGACAAAGACTTAAAAAAAACACATTTGACACAGGAGCTTTTTTCTTGTTTTGTTACCAATCCGAGTTAGATCTGTAATTAATAAGAAAAAAATGCGCACACGTTTTAAGCAGGTGAGGAAAACAATTGGGTGGCAGGGTCACAGACAACACAGAGGCAGCGGCATGAGAAGGACAAGCAAAGGGTGAGAAATCAACATGAAGTGGGTGAAGAAAAAGCACAGAGGGGAGCAGGCAACAGGGAAAACATAGGGGTGAGCAACTGTAAAGAATGGGGAACACTGGTGGGGGAAGAAACCTGGAGGAAGGGGAGGAGAAGCAACAGGTAGGAGGGCAATGTGGGGATGGCACGCAAGAAGCACAGGGGTGAAAAAGCAGCAGAAGTAAACGAGGGCAAGTGCAACATGGTGGGAGAAGCACACAAACAACAGAGAGCAACACAGAGTGCAGGGAGGAGAAGTACACAAGGGAGACGTGTAAAAATAATGCAACCTCATGTAGTGCTTAACCGGAAAAAAAGTATTGTTTGAAAAACAGGTAGTGGAAGAATAGAAGGCATCCAACCAAACATGGTGGTAAAGAGGCATGCTCCTTGGGAGGGACATACACAAGATTGACATGCTCGAACACAAATAAGTAGCAGGCAAATGAGTAACAGGAGAGACAACACGTGGTAAGCAATGGGCAGAGTCCAAGCCCCTGCATGTTCTTGGTAAGTCCACAATATTTCTTAAAAGAAACAGCAAATGTACTGTCTAGTTGGCAAGACCTAAACAGGCCGCACACAACTGCATCTCCATCTCGCATGTTCCTTATTCTGCACCCCCAACTTGAAGCTGAGCAGAACCACAAGCAGAGCTTAAAGTCTCACCTGAAACCCCCCTACTGCTGAAACTATTTTGCGTATGTGAGGGGAAAATGCGCTGCTACCACACAGGCTGTATCCCTTCTGTATATGAAGAAGCCTATACCTTTGCTGTATCTATTCAGAGCATATAACGGAACCTTGCACTGCTGCCATTTGTCCAATAGCTGCTCTTTATGTTAGGAAAGATTGTGCTGCCAATAACGTAGCTATGTTCTTTCTTAGTGAAGTGTGGTAAAAATGTATTTACTATACAAAAGACATAATGGATGCCAATATCAATGACCGCCAAGTTTAGGATGGGAACCATAACACTCCTACAACTAAAAAGATTAAAATATTTAAAAAGATATTTTTTTCAACAGATCTTAGTATAAAATCTCAATGTCCCTGTTCTGCTGTAGAGATTGTGTGTCTAGCGAGCCCAAATAAGGTCCACAGACCGTAGGAAGTATATCTCTTTCAAGTCGAAAGCATTTCTTGGCATCTTTAGGTACGAGAGAATGGTTTTCCTACTTGGTGCATATATTGTAATTAGGGTTCCCTGTTTAATGGTATTTTTTTTTTTTAGCATTTCCGTCTGTATTTGGCCATATTTATTTTTGGGCCAATTTAACTATTTATCAATATTTTGTGCGTTTTGCATATAAATGTAGTTTATATATTTATTTAAATGATCAACAGGCACTCATACTTTGATATCTGTTGTATTTTAGAGGTTTAAGTTACCAAATATTACATAACAAGACATCCACTGGTAAATATTAGCATTATACCACAAATGTATGTTGACAAATGCAGTTATTTAAAGAAATGTCATCCTGTTTTTTAATTTCCCATGCTGTCCATCTGCTCAGCTGTTGGGCTATAATTCATGAAAGACAGCACGAAGAGTCACTTAAAAGAAACACATTTTCGGTATTTATCCATTTAAAAAAAATCTATTTAGACAGACAACACATTGTTTTCTGTCTGTATTTATCAGTAAAATTCTGTAAAAACAGAAAACAGGGAGCCTTAATTGTAATTAATGAACCACAAATGAGCTGGCTACAAACACATGCGCATTAGATAACCGTTTTTTTTGACTGAGTCTTCATGTTTAGAATCACATGTTGCATTCAAGAAGGTGGTTTTAAAATGTGCATGCACATTTAAGAATGGAGAAACATGTTTCAACCCTACGGAGCCCCTAACAAAAAGAGGGACAGAGAGGGCTGTTTTATGGGGTCTAGTGTACGTGCCCTAACATAAATATATAAAAAAAGAGAGGTTACGCAGTTCCCACATGTTAAAAAACTCTGTAGACAGTTGAAACCAAAGTGAGTGAAGGCACAAAGGAGGGGATCCTCCTTGTTGGAACTAGAGTCCTCACACACCCAGCAAGCTAGGTGTCATGCTTCATCATATGGGCTCGCTCGTCGGGTCGGCAGTGCAATACCAGACGGGCACCCATAAAGGGGCTCTTTAGCAGAGATCTTTTGTTCCTGTCGTATGGTGCCATGGGTGTGAGTGCCCTAGGGAAGGAAGTGAATGGTGTAGATGTGAGTAGGTGGTTAAAAAAGGTTGGGTTGTCCACAACAGACTTTTAATAAAGTGGTAACCCACCTTACTAAAAACAAGAAGAGCGGCTGCTCTCTGGCTTAAGGGTCCAGGGAAGCAGTGTCCTACTCTATATAGCAATGGTCGACATGTTTCATGCAATTAAGTTCAAAGCGAAACAGTGCATTTTTTCAGGACCAAAAAGAACTATCTACACTACTAGGCAAGGGTGGGTAGTGTCCACTACCTACTAATCAGTGTGCAAGCACGGAGTCCCGCCAAGGCTGGAACTTGGAGGGGATGACGAACACAGAACAGCAGTGATATCCGGTATGTACTCACAAGGTGTATTTCAACTATCAGAATGGAGAGACAGTGAAGTTACCTCTCCAAACTCTATGACAATTTAAAAGAAGGGTTTAAAAAGCCTAATGACTGGTATCAAACACAGAAGGATTAAAAAGGAGCTAGGGGTGGTCATGGAGTAACTCACCGAGTCATAGGAAGAGTCTGCTTCAACGGTTTCCCCGGGCGTTGACACCTCACTTTAGATGTCCTAGATAAGGGTAAAAATAAAAAGGGGAAAAACACGGGAGGTTCGATGAAAGAATGGGGACCATTGGAGCCTAAACTGCGAAAGTTCAGGCGCTGTGGCCCCTAAACATCGCCAGAACCTAGCCCATGCATTAAGTCACAAATATTATTTAGGACCTCGTGGGGGTGTTAATTTGCCAAGTGCTCTGTGCGGATTATACACACGCAGTTCTCAAACATTGATTGCCCCAGGAGTTAATGCAGGGTCTGGGCGGGAAACAAGGATGACCCAGCACTGAGGCTGGTCACCCGCATGTCCCCGGTCCTAAAAGCGGGCCCCCAAGCACCCCACAGTCAAGGGAATCACTGCCGGTAACCTGCTGTCAAGAACAGCGCGAGTCTGGCAGATAGCCAGCAGCCCCGTCAGGAGAGTACCGGGCTGCACCGCGTAGGGCGCACACCGGATAGCGGTGGACTCAGGAGCTGGCACAACCATCCACCCTTCCCCACAGTACTCACCTGTCCACGGTGGGACCAACGTCGGAATCCTACCCAAACGCCTATGCCGGGAAGCCGGTACAACGCTTAGCCGTGTCTGCAACCATTTAATACAGCAGGTGAGCAGCGCCGGTCCCAGCGACATTACGTAAGCCCATCCCACCGTTAGACACAAGCTGGGTGACGTTGTGGCATGGCGCTTAGTTAGTGAGGTCACCCACTACTGTGTCGGCCATCTTGGAGTTGCCGGATAAAGTTCGAATAAAGTGCCTTTCCTCAGTGACTGGATTGGGAGGTCACCACAATACCGGCTTGCCAGTGGTTGTGATGAAAATGTATCGCACATGGGCAATGCAAATAATAGAATTAAATTAAGAAAGTTCAAGCCCAAAACCAAACATCAAGTTTAGTGTGTTTCGTTTTTAAAAAAAAATTCATAAATAGCCAAACATAGTAAGTATGGCTGGTTTTTCCAAAAGTAGGGCAGGGTGTCCAAGCACATGGACCAAGTAGGTATATTTAGGGTGTATAGGGACAATTGTGTCATGTGCGGCAAGCCCGGATAATAGGGGTGGTGGTGGGCTACTGCATCCTGAGCCATCCGCAAAATAATCCCTTCGTGGTCCAACAAGAACCTATTACAGTGATCCAATTGACAGGAAAAGATTAGGTCTCCTGCGTATCAGCTAGCCAATATGGCCAGGTACTACAGAGATCATTCTAGAATTGCTATGCATCAAGTAGGCTCCAGCTTTTCAAGCAGGTCTGAGGGCATCATCTGAGCTAAATGAATGAAGGAAGGTTCTAATCCCCTGCAGGTGGATAGCAATGCAGATCCCCATGCTTCACAAACATTAACTAGGCACCTTTCATCTGTTGATTCCTGCATTAAGGCATCAAAGAACTGGAAATTTGCATAGATATGAACATTTAACGGCCCACAGAGCTTTGGGTCTTTAGTGGGTAAATACATCTTCCATATCTGAGTGAAATATAAACAGAATGATAGAAATCATTCATTCCTCGTTATGAAAATATTTTGTCGCACTAGTCAAGCAAATTCATATTTACATTAGTGTCATCAGAAGGAAAAGTTACCTAACAGTACAGAAACCTCAAGTGCTTGTCTGCTGCAAATTGTTCCTGTATGCTAATTGTGCTGTGAAATAAAAGATGAAGCAAATACTTATGCTTGGCCATGATTAATGGCTACAGTAGACAGAGGTACTGGACTCGAGGCATGGCCATGCCTTTCGTAATATCGTTATCCACAGTACGCATTTACATAGCTAGACACCATGTTATGGACTCCTGCATTGTACTGAAAGCCCATAGGCTGAGGTTTTGCCTGTGACAATGCCAAATGACCAGCATTTCTGTCCACATGAATAACAAAGCATGTACAGTTGGAGATATTTATTTTGCAAATTAAATCTCTCAATTTAGAAAACAAATAAGTAGTAAAAATAAATAAATACAAAGAAGAAGTAGACCAGCCAGTTTAATCTTTTGACTTCTGCAGAGTTTTAAGCAAACACCATTGAAGCAGGGGAAAAGGGCTTACGCATTGTCTGCAAGTTGAACGTCAAAAAACAGAAACAAGTACAAAAACCAATACACAAATTCTAAAATATTTTTTTAAATTTCCAAACAAAAAAATAAAAATGGATATTTTAATTTAAAAGCGGTGGCTGGAGCTTTTGAAAATATGGTTCCGTTTCTAAAAAACAAAGCAATAATCTAGACTCTTTTTAGCCATCAATTTTAAGTTCCTTAGTAATTCCACAGCATTTTACATTTTTTAATTTTGCCTTTTAAATGTGTATTTACTTTAATAATCTGCTACTACTACTTTTTCTAAATATCCCCCCAGCAGACATTGCGGACTTCTAAGGGTTCAAGGACCACAGGTTAGGACCAGAGGTTAATAACAACTGGAGTAGACAGGTAAAAATCAGAAGCCTCATTACCTTTAAAAATTGAGTTGTGACCACAACTGAGATGGTTAAGTCACCATACCACTAGGGAGATCCTAACAAATGATTTATTTTAAGGTTTCGTCTAGGCAGCGCACAGCGTTGCCCCAGGAAAACGACCTTTTGGAATCACTTTGGACTCAAAAGCACTCTTGTGCATGTGAAAAGGCGGACAGCTTACGGTTACGAGCAGCTGCGCGCAGTGTGGCATCTGTTGTGTCAGATTTCACATGAGCACGTGCGCACCACTCGCGGGTCCCTGCAGCTGCTATCACTTTTGCTGCCACACGCCTGCGCTTGTTTTCGACTGCTTGCCCTTAGTCCCAAAAACCGGGACATGTACTTTGGAGTAACATGGTTTCTAAAGGAGTAAAACAGTTTCAGACATCTGCTTAAATCTAGAGAGCTGAAAGTTGGCGCAATGAGCTCATTGTGCATCGCGGAGCCTTGTGTGTCAGTCCAGCAGGGCGGCCCCGCCCCCCCGGATACTGGAGTACTCTTCAAAATGGCGATGCCAAGACCTCTGGTGCCCAGTGCTTGAGAATGGCAGAACTGACAATTAATTAATGTTTTGAAAATCTCGTTTTTAGTAAACCACCCTGTGTGGTAGGGAGAGAGCAGTACACATGCTCTGGTTGTCTATTGTGACCTGATGTGCTATCTTGGGGGTATCTCCCGGGGCATAATGTGATTGGCTGCTTGCTCTCTCAGTACATGCTGTCTTGCCCTGTTAGTGTCTTCCTGTCCTTGCTCAGGTTGTTTTCAGTTTTTAAGCACCGGTCCCCATCAGTGCGTCCTTGTGCTCTCAGCTCTCTTGAACGCTGTCCAGGTTGCAGTGGGTCTAAACTAGGCCTTGTGATGGGAGGTTCATGGTGTCTGGTCCAGGCCGAGGACTTGTGGGGGTGTGAGGGCAAGGGCAGTCGTTGGTCAGATGTGCAAAGAGCGGGCGTTAGTTTGGGGGTGTTTTGAAATGCTGGAGGGACTCTGTGTATAATTGTGCCAATCGAAGTCTGTAAGCAGAGCTCCCCAGCTGTGCGATCAATGCCATTTTATTTCTAGCTAATTATTACCTCAGCAGAGTAGACCAGCAATAAAAATGCAATAGGTCTTGCCCTTGATTAAGTTAAAGCCATTTGCTTTGCTATACAATACCATTATCAAAGAAAGTGGCTTTAACTTAATCAAAGGCAAGACCTATTGCATTTTCAATGCTTGTTATTTTGTGGGAGTGTGTGTGGGACTCTGAGTGTTATGACTCAAGAGAAAGACTTACAAAGTAGTTACTAGATTGCTCTTGTCCTGTGGATACTGTAAATAAAAGTGTCAAACTTAATGCTGACAATGCACTACCTCTGCACACAGCACTTAATAGGCGTGAAATGTGGCTTTATCTTATGCTCCTTGCTCACTCCAAAGAACACACTAGCATGACTCTAGCCATGTCCTGTGTTGCATAGTTAAGTATTGTAGCACTCACAAGGCTTTGAGTCGGCTGTATGTTCAGCATCCTGGCCACAGTACCAATACTGCACTGTCAGTCATTTTAAAACTTTGTAAAGGAAAAAAAGCCCTTAATCCATTCACTGTTAGACCTTTCCCCCCTTGCTAAGCCATTTTTGGGCTATTTGGGTTAGTTGGCGCTTAGCTCATGTAACTTTTTGTTCACATAAGTTATCCACGCCAAATTTGCGTCCTTTTCTTCCAACATCATGGGGATTTTAAAGGTACCCGGGGTTTGTAGATTCCCCTGGAGGAGACCCAGAAATTAGCCAAAATATAGTTACATTCTGTTTTTTTTTTTTGCCAAAATTGGGAAAAAGTGCTGCAGATGAAAAAATGGTATCAATAAATGGTTTGGGGTGCTGAAAGCACGACAAATGGTACCAATAAAGGGTTTGGACTACTGAAATTACCATATTCCCAGCTTTCAGGGACAAGCAGACTTTTATTAGAAACCCCACATTTTTTACACAGTTTTGGCATTTTACTGGGACAAAGCCTATTTTTGCTATTTTGTGCTTTCAACCGCCTTCCCGTTAGTAGTAGATATGGGTGTGAAAGCAATAATTAAACCCGGAAAGCTATATAGACAAAATTCTGAATCCAGCAAGGGGTCATTGTGTAGATCCTTGAAGCTTTCTTTTATAGAAACTGACAGTGGAAAATAAGAAAAATTGAAAAGGAGTTGAAAAAACAGCCATTTGTGCCAAAATTTTCACCTGCAACTTCTTCTAAGTATGCCAAACTTTTAAAGCAATATCACCGCTACATCCTCTGGCACCTTCTGGTTGTGGGGACAAATAGGACTTGCACACCACATTTTTACAGTGGTAATGGACTCTGTTTTTGCAAAGTGCCTAGCTGTGGATTCTTAACCTTAGCTCTGCTGGGCCTAGTGAAACCTAGCAAACCTATACATTTTTTAAAACTAGACTCGCAGGGGAATCCAAGATGGAGTGACTTGTGAGGCTCTCACCAGGTTCTGTTATCCAGATTCTCTTGCGAACCTCAAACTTTGTTAAAAAAACAAATTTCCCCACATTTCTGTGATGGAAAGTTATGCAATCTGCATGGGTCCACAAACTTCCACCCACCGCATTCTCCTAAGTCTCTGTGGCTGTCCAATGCAGAATCGCCTAAAAACGTATTTTTAAAAAGAATGTTCCACTTTGCTGTGCTCTACCCTTCATCCCTATGTTTTTGGCCTTTCCCAGTCACAGACCCTTGCCCCACCCGCACAAGTGAGGTATCATTTTACTCGGGGACTGAGGGGAATGCTTTGTGGTAGGACATTTGTGCTGGGACAGTGATCCCACACAAAAAAATGTGTGGAAAAAGTGATTTTCTTTCAGCTAAATTTAAGGTTTGAAGGGAATTCTGGGTAGGAAAACATTGGGGGATCCACGCAACCCATACCTCCCTGGACTCCCCAGGGTGGCTAATTTTCAGAAATGTGTGGGTTTGGTATGTTTCCTTAGATGGCCGCCGAGCCCAGGGCCAAACACTTAGGTGCCCCCCCCCCCCCCCCCTCCCCCCTGCCCTTGCAAAAACAGGTAGTTTTGTGATAGGTAATTTTGATGTCTCCACAATACATATTGGGCTCTTGCCTGTTGCAGGTACTTCAGTCACCCACACAAGTGAGGTACCATTTTTATCGGGAGACTTGGGGGAATACTGGGTGGTACGAAATTTGTGCCAGCCTGGTGATCCCACAAAGAAAGTTGAGAAAATTGTGATTTGTTTCAGCTAAATTTCAGGTTTGCAGGGGATTCTGTTTAGGAAAATGTTGGTGGATCCACCCTGGATTTCCCAGGGTGTCTAGTTTTCAGAAATGTGTGGGTTTGGTAGGTTTCCCTGGATGGCCACTGAGCCCGGGACCAAAAACGCAGGCCACACCCTTGAAAAACCAGGTCATTTTGTGATAGATAGGCGGGCACCTGTGTTTTTGGTCCCGGGTTTGCAGACATCTGGGGAACCTAAAATATTTCTGACAACTAGACACCTGTTGGAGTCCAGGGAGGTGTGGCTTGCGTTGATCCCCCAACATTTTCCTTCCACGAATCCGCTGCAAACCTCAAGTCTCCCAGTTTGTGTTAGTAAAAAAGTACTGCTCTCGCTGAGGTTACTAGGGCCCGATATTGCAGCACTGCTCCACTCCAAAACCAGCTCCCAGTGACAAAACTGCCCCCCACTGCCAGAAAACTGGCCACCCAGGGAAACATCCGGTGTCCGCTACGGCCAGTCCGACCCAGTGACAAAACTGCCCCCCACTGCCAGAAAAATGGCCACCCAGGGAAACGTCCGGTGTCCGCTACGGCCAGTCTGACCCTGCAGCCGAGCAGCATCCATGCACACAGCCAGCCAAGCACCAGTCCCCGTACACCATCAGCCAAGCACCACTCCACGCACATCACCAGTCAAGCGCCAATCTACACACATCGTCATCAAGAGCGAGTCCATCAACGCCATTAGCCAAGTGCAGGTCCACACATCACCAGCAAAATACCAGCCAAAGGTCAGTACACGCAGACTGTGAGCCAAACTCCAGTTTACACACACAAACTCTCCCTGGTGTTTAGTGTTTTTCTGCCCCCGCTTGGGTGCAGATGAGAATAAAACGATCACTGAAACAGCCAAATGTGTGCATAAAAAAGGGAGTGACCCTTGCCTATGAGGCTTCTCACTGGGCAACATATCCCTGGTGCCTAGTGGGCTTTCTGCGCCCCCCAGGGGTGCTGATTAGGGGCTATTGCCGTGATCTGCCTTCCGGAGGAGGGCAGAAAGCCTTTTTTAGTGGTGGGGGCATGAGCATGCCCATTCTCTAAAGGCACCCACCCCTACTTGTAAGAAAAATACCTGGTGCCTACTGGGCTTTTTGCCCCAACCCCGCGGGGGCAGATTAGGGACTACTGCCACCAGAAAGACTGTGGCAATTTTTTGAGAGGGGCAGAAAGACTGATTTTCTCCAATTAATTTCGGGGGGAGCAAAGGCCCTTGCCCAAGGGGCCGCTCCCTACTCCCTGGTACCTAGGGGGTGGACACCTGCTTGGGGATCGCCCTCTCCTTTCCAACTTTCTACGTGCTCAGGGTACTGAGATAACCCCCTAAGCACTTAGTAAGTGAAACTGAAATAAGCCTATCGGCTCATTTCTGTTTCGGTTGCACTGAAATGTCAGATCTTCCTTAGCCTCCGAGGCTGTTTTTTTTTCGGGGGGGGGGGGGGGGGGGGGAATTGGGGGGGGGGGGCCGTGGGTATGGCCATCCTGCGCATGGAAGGGGTTAACGGACAACTCAAAATAGAGACAAATAAACCATGTAGAAGAAAAACAGACATCTCGGGCATTGTCTGAACAAAACAATTCCCAGCTACTTGACAAAATACTTTCAATAGATATAATGTTAACCTGTGAACATCTGTTTGTATCATGTAGGGCTGTACATTCACATGCTCTGCTTACCCCTGCCATCTAGTGTTGGGCCTGGCCTTTTGCAACTCATTTATCTTCAATCTCAAGACCTCTTTTGAAGCCACCCTTTATCCACCATGCACCAGGACACAGATTTCTGCTAAGAGGGAGATTAATGTAAATGGACCTCAGTGTCGAATCATAGAGAGGGCTGCGCAGGTAAAGGGAGAGTGTGGGAAACATCTCTGATCATTGCTTGCTTCCTGTGAGTAAGATGGACGCATGTGAATCTGCGGCATTACAGGCTATGAAATGATGGTTACAGGGTAACATTTTAAATCTGTAGAATGTGTGGCTATAGATATACATGCTCTACACAGACTGTAAATAGTTATTCCACAAAATAAAATGGTGGCTAGGAAGCTGATGCAGATATTTGAAACAGTGACCTTAGGACAGCTTAGCAGACTAAAGCCTGTTGACGCGCTGTTGACAGAGTAGTGCTTGGTGAATGTTTGAGGATTTGACCAAGTGGCAGTCTTGCAGACATCATCTCAAGGGATGATGAGCAGGAAAGGCAAAGTGACCCCCTATTTGCCTGTTGAGTGGACCCCAGGGGGCATGGGAAGTGTCTGCATGCACTTGATGCTCAATCGTGCAATACCTGATTTAGGGATGTTGTGGCAGTTGTAGTTTGGGAAAGGCTACAAAAAGTACAACGACTTACAAAAATACTTAGCAAACACAAGGAGATGATGGACAGAGGGCTGAAACTTTTTCGAGTCTCACCCCCAGTCACATATCTAGGTTGAATTCATAATCGTTCTTTAGCTCACTTCGCCACCCCAGT
The DNA here is from genome assembly GCF_964263255.1 of Lissotriton vulgaris. NCBI lineage: Eukaryota > Metazoa > Chordata > Amphibia > Caudata > Salamandridae > Lissotriton > Lissotriton vulgaris. Next base: position 716,233,628 of record NC_141689.1, on the reverse strand, counting down.
TCAGACCCAGCCATTCGTAAATCAGACCTGACCCTGTTGCACACAAACAGTCCAGCCCGAACTATCAAGCCAGGTCTTCCCTGGACCAGAAACCAGAATCCTAGGACCGGTTTCAAGGTAACACCCCTTATCAGCCAGGCTAGCTTGAATCCAGTGGCAAAGTGAGCAAGGGACCCACATCTGGGCATACCCTGCCAACTTAGGGCGAACAAAGCAAACACAAGGAGATGATGGATGGAGCACTGAAATATTTCAAACACTCATCCCTGGTCACAAATCTGGGTTGAATCCATCATCGTTCTTTAGCTCACTTCACCACCCTAGTTCAAACCCAGCCATATGCAAATCAGTCTTGACCCTGTTTCTCCTGGGAAAAGTCCAGCTCGAACTACCAAGCCAGGTCTTCCATGGACCAGAAACGAGTATCCTGGGACCAGTTTAGGAGTAACACCCCTCATCAGTCAGACTAGCTTGAATCCAGTGGCAAAGTGAGCACGGGAACCATGTCTGGGCATATCCTGCCAACGTAGGGCAACTTAGCTTTATCAGTGTAATACACAATTCCATTCTTAACATCTAGACATCTAGCATGTGTAGGACCCTTTCGCTATGGACTCCGATTGTGGGAAGATGACATGCAACTCAACGGTTTGGTTCATGTGGAAATGTGAGACAACTTTTGTGAGAAAACTGCAGTTGATTCATAGGACATCCTATCCCTTGTGGACCTAAACAAACAGTACTTGTATTGTATTACGTCTGATAGAAGGGGTTGCTATCAGATTAGCCACATTCCAAGAAAGAAACCGTAGGTCACAGAAGTTAAGGCATTCAAAAGGTGGAATCATGTTAGAACCACATGTTAGAACCAAATTAATGTTCTGGGCAGGGGTTGTCCTTTTTGAGCTCCTCAGGAAAGCTTTAATGACGGACTTTGAAAGTAATGACAGCTGGCATTCATGTATGTACGATGTAAGTGGTGTAGGTGTATGGAAGTCCAAGCAAAGTCTGCCTTGTATAGATGTAAGACGTAGCAGACAATCTCCTGCAAGGAGACCTTAAATGAGTATAACTTTTTGGAGATACAGTGGTATATAAATCGCTTCCATTTAGCTGGATAACGGGCACAAGAAATGGGTTTGTGCCTCCCACAGACTGAGCATATTGTCTGACGTAGCCAAGCTTTAAGAACTAAGGTGTCAGATATCTAGATTTATCGGCCTGAGATCTGCGTGTTTGCGTTGGCCCTGAAGCTAAGTAAGGTCCAGCATCAGTTTCTCACGGGGGCTGATGGAAATCTCCAGGAGCACAGAGTGCCAGGGCCCTCTTGTCCAGCTGGGTGCTACTAGGATGAAGGTCATGGACACCAGTCTCATGTGCCTCACAATGTACAGAATGAGGGGTGAGGAGGAAAAGTGCAAGTAAACACCAATACACACTGAACATAGGTACAGGTACCTGGAGGAGAAGGTTTGGCCATTTGCATTATCAGGTGAGGCGAACAGGTAGATGGTAGGTGTTGTCCACCAATGCTCGTGGACTTGTTATTGTGCCCTGCTGAGCAAGTCCACAAAGTGGTTCTTACTCTCACTCTTCCCCTCCCAACCCCCTCCTTTCCTCTCACAAATGCTCCAACAACAGGTCAATGTTGCTGCATATTGCCCAGTGTCAGATCTCTTGAGCCAGTGCTGGGAGCTGGAGGAGTGGGTTCTTGCCTCTTGCTAGATGCAGTACATGGTGATCATGTCAGTTATTTTCATAAAGACGGTCTTGCCTAAAATGGGTTTGAAGAAGGCCCTAAGGGCTAGATGGATAGCTAGCATCTCCAGGTAGGTGATATGCTGCCCCTGGTACTGAGAGATCTAGATACTTTGTACGGTCATGTAGAGGTGAGAGCCCCTCCACAGAAATGCATTGGTGGCAATGGTCACCTGTGGAAAAGGTCCTAGAAAGGACGTGCTGAGCAACAGGATGGTGCTGGTCCACCATCGCAGAGGGTGCTCAGTCCGGTTTGTTACTAACACAAGGCCTTCCCAGTGCCCTTCAATTTGTGACCATTGTCTTGCAAGACACTCCTGTAGTGGTTGCATGTGCGAGTTAGCATGTGGCACTGTTGTGCTGTACAAGGCTATCAAACTGAACAGATTCATTACAGTCCTTACAGAGAGAGGATGTGGTGTCTGGAAAAAGAGGCAGCAAATATTGGAATTCCATCTCCCTTGTTGACCTGTTTTTGGGGAATGCTTTCCCCATGACAGCATTTAGTATGGAGCAGCTGGAGGTAGAATTTCTTGACACTGATGAACCCTAACCAGTGGAGTTGGTACATTGAAGTCTAAACTGTATGGAAGGCATTGTCGCCTGCGGTTGCTCTTGATCAGCCAGTCACCCAGGAATGAAAAGAAGTGTATGAGGTCTGTGCATGTGTGCCACCACTTCCGCTAGGCACTTTGTGAACACCCTAGAAGATGTAGTGACTTAGAACTGTAACAGCTGAACTGTTAGTGTTGTTCACTTACAATGAAGCAAAGGTTCCCGTGGTATGCTGGATGGATGGGGATGTGAAAGAAGGCATATTTCAGATCCAGTGCTAATATGAAGTTGCCTTGGTGGGGCAGCGGAATGGCATCCTGCAGGATGACTGTGAAAATGTTCAGAGAAGATGAACTTAGCAAATGGCCAGGGGTCTAGGTACAACCTTAGCTTTAGGAAGAGGAAATATAGGGATTACAGTCCATTGCTTTGTTGGTGTTGAGGCAGTTCAATGGCACCCTTGGGAAGGAGAGCTTGGACCTCTTCCTCTTAGCCAGAGGTGGTCTGGGCTGAGGATATGCTGATGAGGTGGTAATTTCGGTCATGGACCAGCTTAGGGAAGGGCTAGATACTAACACCCCACAGGCCCTCGTCCTCCTCGATCTATCCGCCGCCTTTGACACGGTTGATCACTCCATCTTATTATCCCGTGTCAGGGCGGCGGGTATGGGGGGTTAGACTCTGACCTGGATTAGTTCCTTCCTTAACGGCCGCACTCAGGCTGTCCACCTAGCCGATTTTTCAGCTCCCCCGCGAGAAGTTCAGTGTGGGGTTCCTCAAGGGTCCTCCCTTTCTCCCTTATTATTTAATCTGTATATTCTCCTTCTTGTGTTTGCCTTGCAACAGATGGAGGCCACGGTGTATAATTACGCCGATGACCTCCAGCTGATCTTCTACCTTTCCCCTTCCCAATCTGGTGTTCATTCCTTTCAGTCGGTCATGCTAATTATCCGGGATTGGATGAATCATAACCATCTGAAACTCAACCCGGATAAAACTGAGTTAGTTTTGACGGGCGGCAGTGGCAGTCCCTGGTCCCCCATCTTTTGGCTCCCGTCTTTAGGTTCCCCCCCCTTTACCCTCTCCTTCTGTCAAAACCCTTGGTATCAACCATTAACCATCAACTTACCCTTCACTCCCAGATCAGTTCTGTTGTGTCTTCCTGTTTCTTTATGCTCCGAACCATTCGGAAAATCTCCCGTTTCTTTTCTGTCCCTGCCCTCAAACTGATCCTGATGGCGATGGTTCTTTCTCGGCTAGATTACGGGAACATCGTGTATAACGGTGCTCCCGCCTATGCACTCCAGCGCCTTGAGTCAGTGCAGAACCAGGCTGCCAGATTGATTTTCGGGCTGCCCAAATTTCACCATTCCTCACCCTTATTGAAGTCCCTTCACTGACTGCCGATTAAGGAGCGGGCTCTATTTAAACTAGGCTGTACCACCTTCCAAGCCCGAGCGGCAACAGCGCCTGCTTATATTTCCTCGGCAATCCAAGCCTATCAGCCAACTAGGGAGTTGCGCTCCTCCTCTATGTGCCTTCTGACTGTCCCCCGCTTCAAGAAGAGCCGGATGGGGGCCTGAAATTTTCTGTCCTGGCCCCTTCTTTTTGGAACTCCCTCCCGCTGGCCTTACGTTCAGCTGCCTCCTATATGGAGGTCCGAAAATCATTTAAAACCTTTCTCTTCCTGAAAGCTTTCCCTGCCTAAAAATCTCCTTGCTCCCTTGTTTCTGGTTTTAGTGTCTACCAGCGCCATGAAGCCGCATAGCATACGCGCGCTTTATAAATTCTTTTAAATTAAAAAAAATTAAATGAGGGAGGGATGTTGGGTGGCATGGTGTGTTATTCTAGACTGTACCCTTCATGTACACGAGAGAGAGCACCAACCTATCCAAGGTGATAACTACCTCAGCATTCCCTCAACCGGTGATGTATGATCAAAGTGGGATGGGGAGTTTTTGTGTCGGGAATAGGAACAGCATTTGTTGGCAGGGGAGCCTCAGCTGGTGGTACCTCTGTCATGACCTTTTTAGCTTTTTAGCTGTTCTGATAGAAGGTCTTGGTCTTTTGAAGGGGTCTCGAAAGGGTTGCTACTGGGAGGGTGATCTGAGTTATGAGGCTGCAGCTTTGGCACTGTCTCTGCTCTGCTGTCTACTCAAGGCAGACCTGGTACTAGGGGACAGGAGAGCACTCAAAGACTTTGAGACATCACTGTCCTTCTTGATTTTCTTGAGCTTGTGACTGACGTGGTGGCCCAACAGATGTTTGGCCTCAAAAGGGACATTGAGGAGGTGCGAAGGATGCTGGTGTTTGTTCCCAGGGTGCCCCAAAACTTGGCATTGCTTATCACCTTGCTATCACTGACCACCTCTCTTGAACCTGCATCTTGCAGCCTCTGGGAGTTTCTCCGTCTACTCCAACGAGGACTATTATATTAGGAGAGGAGGCACATGGAATTGGCGATATGCAAGAAGGGGGTCGCTCCAGCGCTATGCACTTGTTTTCTGAGTCTATGCACTTATGCTCCTTCTCAGGGGAGAGGCATGTTCTGTTGCCTGCGCTGAAGCCCATTTCCATGCTTTATGTACAGAGTCAGGGAGAAACATGAACCAAATATAGCAAGTCAAGCATAGGTTTTAATTTTTTCTCGACCCTGGGTGTGACAAATTTGGCCTTCATGGGCTCCTTTAAGTTATCAGTAGCCAACCTTAGTATTCATTTTAACATGGGAAGGTACTAAACTGCCTTCTCAAGCTTGGCTGCTCCAAGAGGAAGAAATACTCGTCCTGCACCATAAGCATTTTTACTTTGTGGTGCAGGGCAGCCCTCTGAATGACTGCATGATAGGCGGTGGTAGCTTCAGAAGGCGAGACTCAAGGTCAGGTTCATCCGGGAAATCTTTCACATAGTCCTCCTATGGGCCTTCTCCCTTTGTAAGCATGTCCGGGCTCATCAAAATGGGTCCTGCGGGGGGAGGGGGGCTGCCAGGGTCTGAGTCAGTGTCCTAAGACTCGTGAGGGTGGAGGGGGTAGTGGAGGCCAAGGTGGGAGGGTGGCGGGCTCAGAGCAGAGTCTCTAGCCCTGTTCCCTGGAAGTGGTGTAGAGGGTTTGAAACAGTGTTCCTCTGGAAAAACAAGTCTGTTTTTTCAAAGGTCATCGAAGAAGTAACTGAGTGGATAAAGAGTTCCTTTTGTTTCAAGTCCAGGATGTCAGGGAGCTCTTGAAGATGGAGGCATCTGTGATGTCAAATCATGGCATACAGTGGTGCTTCAGTACTGGTTTAGATGGCAATGGGGTTTCAGTATTTCTTCGCTCTGACAGGACCCTTGATGGAGTTTTGAGGGCAAGGGGGCATTGAAGAATGTTGTAACTCAACTGCCTTCGGCTCCGCCTTGCTAGGCACTGACTGAGTCTCTCAATGCCGGAGAGGGCCAGTCAGATGAGCTGGATCCGAAGGTTTGTGTCATTTTCGGCTCAACTCCCCAGGGAGTTGTGCTGTACCTCGGTCAAAGGATTCTCAATGAGTCCAGACTGACAGGCGTTAGGGCCATTGAAGGATGGGGAACCAATCTGGTTTTCAGGCCCATTTCCTGGGATGACACCTACTTCACCACAAGCTCTTGTTCGGTTTCAAATGCCTTTGAGAATAGGGCTTCAGGACTCTCACCTCCTTGGAGGGCCAGGATGCTAGATGGTGTGGCCTGCTCCACTTCTGCGCCAAGTAGGTCTTTGGGACCAAAGATGTTTGGAACCTCTAGGGAAGCTCACATGTGGTAAGTCCACCCCAGTAGTCTCTCGTACCGGAGGGTCTTCTTGCAGCGGAAGGCACAACAGATGTCACAGGAGTCTTCAGAGTGTGTTGGCAATGGGCCAAGATTGCAGAGGCGGTCTCTCCAGGAGTACTTGGCATTCCATCTAAGGCAAAATTGAAATGGAGTAAGTTTCATACTCTGGCTCTAAGGTCATTCTCCAAGTTATGACCGAAGATGGATCAAAGGTCATCGTAGGCCGGAGCTCCACAGGTGTGGTGCGTTGAGGGATAACGGTCGGTGTTCCCAGTATCACAGGAAAACACTGGGCAGTCACAGTGATGTTTGGCAGTTCCAGGGATCAAAATAAGGGTAACTGTCACCAAAGATTCCGACAAGGATCGTGCCAATCCTGGAGTGATGGACTGGGTGTCCAAGCCCAAAGGAGGAAGAAAACAACACGAGGTAGAGTCAGTGTCCTGGTGCATTGTGGACCAAGGGTAGAGTCACAACAGGTTTTGTGACTCAAACTTAACAAGTTGAAACTGTCCGGAACCAACACTGGATGGCAGGAGTGCACATGTATCTACATCCTTACATGCTGTGAAAATATACACATACAAATATATATATATATATAGGCAAAGCACGAAGACTGAAATCTGGAGCCCCAGACCCAGAAAACGACACGAGTCCCAAAGTCAAGGCAAGTTCTTTTTATTTTCTTAAGGCAGAGGCAGCATACGAGACTGACGCGTTTCGGGCAGTTGCCCTTGTTCACAGTCACAGATTACCCTACATGCCTGGTTTTTTAAATTGCTAGTGCACACCATGTGATAGTAAAGAACATAGAAGAGTTACTATTACGGTTTGTGTTATACATCTTCTGGAGTATGGCTGCTATGTTGTTTTAAATGCCCAAAAAATAGATTTGGTAGTTCATTTACACAATGGATAATGTAACACAGGATTATATCTGCATAAATGCATGTTTATGGTCTAAAACAGTCTCTCATATAAAGTGCAAAGTGCTATATTGTGCAAATTATAGATCTTTACATCCTGTGCAAAATAGGCATTTTTAGTTATAAAAGTATAAATACTTAAAAACTTTCCATACAAAATTAATTGTTATATCATAAAAATGTTATATCCTATATACACGTTAAAAGAGACAAGATCTGTAAACATATATACTCTGTGCAAAATCGCAATATAAATGCAAGGACCTTAAAGACCAAAAAATACTGTTATCAATCCTGCAGGGACATCTTAAAATGATGGCAACCCTGTTTATCCTAAATGAATTGTAAGGGACATCAACAAGTGATGGCAGCCCTATTACTCTCCTTGATTAACACCCCGTCTGGTAGATCTCTATGTCAAAATATTCTAAATGTGCTGATAACACCATAGTGCTATGTGTTAAACTCAAGATGGAACATAAACTAATCCATTTCAATTTGAGTGAACCCCAGTGCAAGAAATATATAAAAAAGGGAAGGGAAAAAAAAGATAGACTGGAATCGACAACGAGGGAAGGAGTAAGGGCCACAGGGAAGGGAGGAGGGAGAAAAACAGGGAACTATAACAGCATAACCATAAAGCAAGAGACTATACCAGATTCATCAATAGGTGTGAAGTTTGACAAATGAAGAAATTTACAAATCAATTACAGAAAGTGATAGAGATCCTCCGTGGTGTTAAGTCCATTAGGAACCTTGGTATCTAGCTCTAATATCATTCTAGATTCCATCTGGCGCAGAAGTTTGTCTCTGTCTCCCCCTCTTCTTGGTTGTGCAACTGATGTTAATACAAAATAATTCAGGCATTCCAAGTTGTTGTTATGTACTTGTCTGAAATGCCTGACGACAGGATAAGCATTGTCGTTATTAACAATTGCACGCAAGTGTTGTAATATCCTGCCATGTACTGCTGGTCGGGTGCTTCCAATATATCTCAGTCCGCAAGTACAGGTCAGGACATATACCGCATATTCAGTCCTACAGTTATAGTTCCCCTTGATTTGTAGGGGAGTTGGACTGAATGGGGTAGAGTATGAGCATGTGTTAATCCCGAACTTACATGCCCGACAGCTATTACACTTAAAAAACCCATTTCTGGGTGGTAATCGGGTGGGTTGTGTAGTAAGTTCTGGGAAAGGGTTGGAGACATGACTACGTAAGGAGGGTCCCCTCCTAAACGTAATGATTGGATTGGCTGGAAGATCTCCGGCTAGAACTCCATCTGTCTGCAGAATTGGCCAATTTCTTGTGAGGATAGATCTTATTTTTCTGTCCTGATAACTGAAAGCTGTGAGGAACCTAATCTCAGAGCTTTCAAAGTGTTCCTTTTTATTCAGAATCTTTTTATTTTGGGACAGAAGGGATTCCCTGATAACTTGTTGGATTTTTGTTACTGCTGTTTTGAGGGTTTTGTCTTGGTATCCCCTGGCCTTAAATCTGCTGATGGATTCTTCTATACATTTGTCCCTTTCTTCTGCCACACTACAGATTCTCTTAATCCTAAGTAGCTCACCATATGGAATGTTATCTATGGTGTGTTTCGGATGGGCACTACTGGCGTGCAATGTGGAGTTGCCCGCTGTTTCTTTTCGGTACAGGGTGGTTGCCAACCGGTTGTTTTTGGGATAAACTTTTACATCCAAAAAATTAACTGCTGTTTTACTGATATGGTGCGTGAATTTTAGATTGTATTCATTAGTATTTAACATAGTTATAAAATCCAACGCACTGGCTTCATCACCCCTCCAGATTAAAAACACATCGTCAATAAATCTGACCCATTGTTCCACACATTTAGAAAAGATGGCTTGATGTTCCCCCATGAGGACCTGCTTCTCCCAATAGCCTACGTGCAAGCACGCATAGCTAGGGGAGAAGCAGGCCCCCATGGCCACCCCCCTCTGTTGCAAATAAACATCCCTCCCGAACATAAAAAAGTTGTGATAGAGACTCCACTTAACCAGGTCCACCAACATTTTGTTGTGGTTGTAGCAGTTTGCTGGTCTGGTACTGAGAAAATATTCCAGAGCTTTTAGACCAGTGGAGTGCTCAATGCTCGTATAAAGAGCTTCTATGTCCAATGTTATTAATAGGGAGTTTTCTGTCCATGTGGTGTTTTTAATCTGTTGTAGGAAATGTCCCGTATCCTTGATATATGTGGGCAGACTGGATACCAAAGGTTGTAGAAAATAATCTACATATTGAGCGAGATGTTCACCAATGCTGTCTATAGCCGAGATGATAGGCCGTCCTGGAACTGGGAATATCCCCTTGGGGATTAAATAAAATCTGGGCATAATAGGTAGCTCGGTGTGTAAAAATTTGAATTCTTGCATAGAGATTAGGCCCTCCCTTCTATATTTGAAGAGCATTTTGCGTAACTTCTCTCTAGCCAGATCATAATCTTTCAAATTAGTCTTCATGTAACAAGTCAGATCTGATAATTGTCTGTTGGCTTCTGTTATATACTGTTCTTGTGGCCATATAACAACATTTCCTCCTTTGTCTGAACCACAGACTATATTATGGTGATCCTGTTTCAACTTATTCATGAGTTGCCAATATTGGTTTTCATGCTCTCGCTTGGCTCTTCTTCGATGTTTGACCTGATGGTAAAGTTTTTTCAAATCTGCTGTTACCACATCATGGAATGCATCTATTGCATCTTTGGGCATGGTGGGTGTGAATGTCGATGCTGGTTTAAATGGACTGGAGCCCGCTCCGATTTGGGAGATGTTAGCTTCCCTGAGTTCCTCTTGCGTGGATATGCTGGTATTTGGCTCATTGTTATCATCACTCAGGTGATGTAGTGTAAGCATGCCTCTGATATCACGGGCTTGTAATACAGGTATTGTAGGATTTGAGTCCACTGTTTCAGTGATATTAGGGCCCTCCTTAATATTGAAGAATTTGCGGAGCTTCAATTTGCGGATGAAACGAAACACGTCCACTCTGGTGGCTGTGTAATTGAAGTCTGTTACTGGGCAAAAAGTGAGGCCTAGACTTAATAATTGGTTTTCAGCAGTGGTGAGGGTAGTCGAGGATAAGTTTATGACGGTCTTGTCATTTAATTTCTGTTCTTGCGCCATTGCTTTTTCTTGTTGTTGTTGTTGTTGACGCTTGTGTTTTTTGCGGCGCTCTTTGCGACGGCGGTTGATTCTGGCCCTTTTTTCTGTTGACTTTGTTGATTTCGTGGGCGCAGCGTTTGTAGCCGCGCGTTCGCTAAAAAATCCACCTCCTCACCTAGATCCAAAACCATGAGGGGTTCTCCTTCTTCATAATCCGTTGTTAAGGCCTCATCATCCGAATAAATGCTACTTCTGTTACTGCTTGTAGAGTTGGAGTCGCTATTTGTTTGTGCATCTGCCTGCACATCCGTGCGTGAGCCATCAGCGATCGCTTCTACCCTCGTTGATGTTTTCACAGGGGCTGACTTTTGGCTCATTTTTAGGCGTTTTGCATTTTCAAATTTACGAGCGAAAGTGTAAATCTTCCCGTGCTCGTAGTCATCTTTATCACGCGCAAATTTCCACGCTTTGCGCGCTTTTATTTTTTCCTCGTGTTTATTCACTTTATCTTGAATTTCTTTTCTCATTGTTGCAATGAGGTCATGAGGTTCTAGTTTTGACAGCTCTCCATTGATTTCTTGTAGTTCTTTAAGCAGTTCCATGCGGTCAATTTCCGCATATTTTATAAGGATTTGGACCAGATTCCGGGAGGCATCCAAATTGCTGTGACCCCACTCCTTCAACATTTCCGGGTGTGGCTTATCGTAGCTGGGAGCAAGTAAAATTCTTAAACCCCTTGGGATTCTTCCTTCCGCAATATACATTGAAAGGGATTTGTGCTCCCACCACTTTGTGACTTCGTTTCTCATAGTCTTTTCCAAGCGTTTCATAAGAGCCCTTATCTGCATTTCTATCGATGGGCTGTTGCTTTGTGCAGATGCAGAGGTGCCTGCCTCCGCTGTTGCTCCCTTCCGAGTGATTTTCGGCAAGTTGGTAAAAAGCTCTAATGACGCCGCCTCGCGCCCCCTCATTGTCTCTTCCGACATTCCCGTTGCTGCCATCATGCCCCGATGTATGTGAAATAGAAAATTAAGCGCTCGGTGTACAGAAGGCAAATAATATGATTTGAGCCTGAAGTACCCTCGCGTATGCCTGAAGTCCTTCCCACCGCCTGTTGATGCGTTATGAAACAAACACCCCACTCTTCATTTGCTCACCAGTACGCCGCGTTGTGCTCCGCTTTCTCGCTCACTTCCTCGATGGCGAAAACTTTTCCGCGTGCAGCGCGTTTCAGTGAGTCACGTTACCAGGCAGGGTGTGTTTGATTTCCGCAGGCAGGGTCCGTCGGAAAATTCCACTTCTCTGGACACGAACAGCTGGTTGAGACCGTCGGACAGCTACTGGGAAGTATATATATACACACATGCATATACACATATGTATACAGGCATATACATATATATTTTTTTCTTCACTAGAAACAAGGTAATGTTCTAATTAGGTGAAAATTTCAGAGACAATGTAGCGTTTTAAATGTACAAAACCATTGAAATTTACCATTCGTTTTTTCTGGTAACTTGTGAACCCGTTATGCACAGTAGCACAGATTTCTCATCAATAATTTCATTACAAATGTTGCTTTGATATTATCAGTGGTATCATAGAAGATGTCTTAAGTGATGTAAGATGCGGAGTAATTAGCAGTGCATGGCGAAGCCGCAAGCTATAGTTACGTTAGGGCACAAGCTATACTTACCAGAGAGAACTGTCTGTAACTGATGAATTTCAGTGGTTTTGTACACTTACAGCGTTATTTTGTCACTAAAATTTCCACCTAACTATCACATTACCTTTTCCAGTGAATTTCTAGTTTGTGTTTTTTTTTTTTTTTTACATAAAGTAATATTTTGTTACTATATGTAAAAACAACCCCCTCCAGGAGCGGCTCCTCCATGTGGGCGGAGGAGCACCACCCCACTGCTTTCTCGCAGTGTTAGAAGCAGAAACATAAAATGGTATGTTAAATACTATTTTATGTTTCTGTTTCTTGCACTGCGAGAAAGCAGAAGGCAGGGTTTGGTTGGGGGCGAGTGGTTGGGCGGTCCTGCTCGAGTGCAGGGGAGTAGTGACCAGTCATATGTACTCTGCATTTCTCTATGAAGGCTGCAAGTAGCCTACATACAGAAAATGGCCTCCCCATAGTTGCATGTGGGGTCAGCGTGCCAGCCAATCACAACGCTGCCATTGCAGTTTTATGATTGGCTGAGGGGAGTGAGGCTGCCTGCGGCTGCTTCCTGTTGTAGCGAGGACGACGCAGACCGAAGTCACAGGACGGGCCGGACATAGTTAGTTAACGTAACTTTTCTTTTTTTTTTACATTAAACTCCACCCCCCTCCCCATGAGCCCCAACCCGCGACTGCCCCGCTGTCCCCATTGGCCATGTTTGGAAGAAGGTTGGATGCAAGGACTGGCCTGTGGCCAGGCCCTACCTTCAGTCTCCCGCAGTAGCCAATCCCACGCTGTGCACAGCCTGAGGCCAAGCTCCGCATTGAGTTGTCTAAAGGACCTGGCTTGCAGCCAACCCATTAGTGCAGCCCCGTACGCAAGCCACTTTGGGCCAAAGGCACCCCTTCCTCCAAGGCCCCCCTTGGTTGAGCCAATAGTGGCCCCAGGAACCCCATCCGCCACAGGCCAAATAACATTAAAACGGGTCTCCCTGGGGATTCCTTCCCTTGGGGGCCGTATGACATCAAAAAGGAGAGGGCCCGTAATTGCTCACACTCGCAGTGAACAGCGCTTTATGCTTTCTCCCTCTGGGTGGGAACAATATCTGTTTCCCTGGCAACAGGAGTACAAGAAAAATAGACATCCGGGGTCAGCAGATTCAGAGTGTTGCTGCTTTTATTGGGTGCTGTATATAGGACCTGCTCTCTACGTATGCCTGTGAACAACCCAGAGTTCCCTGCTTTTCTGAGTATAGTATCTCTGAGCAATCCGGTATCTAGTACCCATTTATTATTTGTGTTATTCGCATGGAACATTAGCATCCTTGGTAATTGATAATGATCCCACATTTAACATACTTACAACTGACACAGACTTGTTCATATAAGACCGACAGTACCATCCTGCTGTACAACATGGCTAAAAAACACATTGACAACGCCAAAGCTCTTGTAGGCGAGACCTATTGGCTTTGCCAATGCTTGTGTTTGGTACATGGCTTTTTTAGATTCAGCAACTGCTGGAGAAACTTACAACAAAGCAAGTAAGTGTTAAAAGCACTGGCTTTGGGGTTGATCAGTCAGGCTGCTTGACGGTGTTTACCAATCTGCATTTAGATTAAACTTGGGTGAACACCATCTTTTTTCTTCTTCAGGGAGTTTGCTGCCTTGTTGAAAAATATGGCCAAAAATAAAAGTGCTATGAACATAATCTTTCAATGGGAAAGGAGAAGGATCTACAACTATAGAGTCACAACGGATGCATAACTGGAAAAAACAAACGTTTCCAATGGTGTTAGGGTTTTAATGGGTGTTCGAGTAAATAAAAAAAATCATCGAAATTAAAATGTTAGTGACTTCAATTCTGAAATGTCATAAATGTAGTTGTCCTGTAAACCTCAATGAAGTCTAGAATGTTTGTGTGTGCACACACAAAACATCTAAAAGCCCTATAGTTGTATTGTGTCATGTGGTGTTGCAAGCAGTGGTGTGGTCTGTTTTTTAAAATATTAATGGTGGAGGGGCGTGGCCAAGATGGCGGGGTAGACGGACGTGTCTGCTAGAGCTCCCGACCCCATCGGAGGCCCCAAGCCCTGATCTGAGCTGAATCTTCCCCCCGGAGCCCCGCTGACCGGCTCCGCTGTTTGGGGAACGAGTGGCAGCCTGATCGCCGCTTTCAGCGCACAGCGGAGTGCTGAGCTCACCGTGTTCCCGGTGCCGTGCTCGGAGCCTGCGCGGGCCGAGGCTGGAGCAGTGCCCTGACCCGGACGGGATAGCTTGGCACCGGACGACAGAGGCGAGGAGTGGACGCGCCGCTGTGAGTGGGGCTCTCTGGCTCCGGCGGACGGCATAGCTGGGCGTCACGAAGTGGACCGGTGAGGTGTCCGAGAGAATCCGCTGCCCTCTGAGGCTCTAATATGGCGGCGAGCCGAGATGGGGGATCCTCGCCCGGACCCGCCGGAGGTCCACGGACTGCACAGTAAGTGCGCTACCCGGGCGGACTGCCCCCGCTGCCCAGCAGACACTTCCGTCGGCGCGGTAGGCAGAGCGCCTGGAGCCGACACTGCACTAGCCGAGACCCAGTAATCTCCTCGCCCCGAGGTGCTGCCCGGACCGGGGGAGGAGCTACGCAAACGCCCAGCTTGGATGCCTAGCCGGGCGGCGACGGAGGCCTAACACAGCGCCTAGCGCAATTGCTCCCTTGCGGAAGCGGTCTGCAGCCGACAGGACACAGGCGAGTGGCACCCCCAAATCGCCAACAATACTTTTTCACGCACACCGGAGCACCCGCACGGCCCAAGGTGCTCGGACTCCACATCCTGATGCACGCTGTTTGCGGTGGGACGGCCCTGGGGGGGCCGTGGATCGCGTGGAGCGCCTGGAGCGGTCGCCTCGCTGCCTGAGTCCTGGGGGCCGCCGCATACCGAGGTACTGGCCAGACCGAGGGGAGAGCTATGCAAGCGCCCGGCTTGGAGGCCTAGCCGGGCCGCAGAGTGGACCGAGCGCGGCGCCTAGCAGAGTGGTTCCCTGGTAGAGGCGGTCTACTGCCGACGGCACACTGACATCCCCCAAGCGAGTGGCACCCCTGATTCCCCGGCACCACATTGACCGCGCGACGGAGCATCCAAAAGGCCCAAGGTGCTCAGGCTCCATACCCTGAGGCACGCCAACTGCAGTGGGACGCCCCCAGGGGATTCATAGGCTGCGTGGGCGCCCTGGACTGCCGGAGGGAGGACTCGATGGGGATCTGGTAGACGGCCCCGGTGGATGGACACCGCGACTAACCCCTGACCCAGGCGGATACGCAGGGGGGCCCGGGAAACATTGAAGGAGGGAACCTCGAACCACTGCATAACGCCAGGACTGTGGCGAGCGACCGGGAGCCTACTACATCGACCGGACATCGCGACTAAGGTGAGGGGCGCCCACACCTGGGCCAGAGAAGCAGCTACAGGAACTCCGTGGGGACAACTACGGTAGCCCCCCCTCTCACACCTGGGGTGGGGCTATTGACCTGGGCCGGTGGTGGTCTTCTGGGCGGACGCGGGCCGACGTCCGCCCCGAGCTGGGAGCTGGCTCCTTGAGGCCCGGACTCTACGTGCAGAACGGAGTAGACTGCTGGGGAAGCCTGAATCATGGCCGGTCAAAGAGGGGGAAAACGCAATGATCGTACCGACCGCACGCTCCCTGAGATGCTCAACAGACAGCAGACCAAAGGGGACAGAGCTTCTTCTTCGGCTGGAGCAGCTGGGGGCTCGCAGTCAGGCGCAGCAGCGGAGCCCCCAGTAACCAGATCCTTTTTGGAGTCTCTCTTTGGCACGCTGAGGGAAGACTTCCAAGCCCTAAAACAAGAAGTAGCGGGGGAGGTGCGTGAGGTCCGTAGAGAAGTGGAGGGCCTAGGGGAGAGAGTGGACACTGTGGAGACCTCCGCACACAGACAAGCTGAAGAGATCACTCTCCTCCAGCAGGAAGTACTGACCCTTCGAGAACAGCACTTGGACCTACAATTGCACAACGAAGATTTAGAGAACAGGTCACGAAGGAATAACATTAGGGTCCGGGGTGTGCCATCCTCGGAGGAGAACCCAGACATTGTTCAATACCTGCAAGAACTTTTCCGCATGGTCCTGGGAGAAGGGGATGACTTCCCCATTAGAATCGACAGAGCGCATAGGGTGGGTCCCACCAGAAGATCTAATGGCCCCCTTTAGACATCCTGGCGTTCCTCCCAGACTTTCCACTGAAAGAAAAGATCATGGCAGAGGCCCGAAAGGCGCGCTCTCTCACTTTCCGGGATCACCCAGTGGCCCTATACCAAGACCTGTCTGCGATCACGCTTCAGAAGCGCAAGTCGTTCAAGATTGTGACAGACTTTCTCAAACAGCATGAAACACCTTATTCATGGGGACACCCCTTTCGTATTATCTTTAAATGGCAGGGTGAGACGCACCATATACGGAACCTCCAAGACGCCTGTGAAATCTTGAGCATCACCACAGAGGAGGAGGACTCCCACACGCCTAGACGGCGACGCACAACTGACGATGGCTGGCATCGAGCTACAAGAAGGAGAAGGGGGACAACAGAAGCGGCACGGAGGCCGGGGTCCCCGACGATCAGAGCGGAACAAGAGGCCGCTGTCCGGATTGCATCCACGGTGCTTGAAGGCCCAGAAACGGTGGCACTGACCGCTTAATTACGCTCCGGGGGGAATTCATAGTAGCAGTATTTCCATGGCGGGCTTGGAAAGTCGGTGGGGGGGGAGCGAAGGTTTGACTACGTGTGGCTGGACGTCCACTAAGGTAACATTCCACGGACTGGTTCGTTTGGGCTTGTCCGGGACTATTTCAGGAAGTTTTGGGTGCACTGGTGAGGGAGGGAAGCATGACCCGAGGGTCGATGCTGAGGGCAGTGAGGGGGGAGTTGGGGTCGTTATGGTGTGTGTTGAGAGACATGGGAGGGAAGGTTTGTTTGGAGTTGGGGAGGGGGGGCGTTGGGGGGGGAGAATTGGAAGTTACCTTATCCAGTGCTTCTACAGTGTCAGTGAATGCTAGTGTAGACATTCGACTTTGCTTGGCAATCATCCTGTTCCCACGCACTCTGGTTCGCACACACAGGCAGAGTAACCTGACCCGCCCATGGCACAATTGAAAGTAGTGACCCTGAATGTTAAGGGGTTGAACAATCCCACGAAGAGAAGGGCTATCCTTTCCTTATTAGAAAACTCTCGGGCAGACATCTGTCTGCTCCAGGAGACCCATTTG
The DNA here is from genome assembly GCF_964263255.1 of Lissotriton vulgaris. NCBI lineage: Eukaryota > Metazoa > Chordata > Amphibia > Caudata > Salamandridae > Lissotriton > Lissotriton vulgaris. The sequence continues at coordinate 716,216,545 of NC_141689.1, read as the reverse complement.
TTAGCTAGTGATTGTCACAGAATGAGGTCCCACCATTTCCCTACACAGTTCTTTTCCTCCAACACGACTAAAACAGCGGGGGTGGCTATTCTTCTGTCCAAATCGTTTAAGGGTGAGGTGTTGCACAAATTCGTAGAACAGAAAGGTAGACTCCTTGCCTACAGACTAAAGTGGGAGTCCTAACGTTTACTGTAGGCACAGTTTACGCCCCAAACGAACAGCAAGATAGATTTCTACGCGGGGCTCTGGAGGATGTCACGGCTTCACCGGACACACACATAATACTAGGGGGGGACATTAACTTGGTCTTTGACTCCTCAAAAGATAGGTCGGCGCAGCGATATCCACAGACTGGGGAACTCTCGCAGGCAGTTAAGACACAGTTAGTTGACTCCGACCTGCATGATCTCTGGCGCGAACTCCACCCGACTGACACAGATTTCTCCTACTACTCGCACGCATATAAAACTTATGCCAGACTTGATTATCTACTGGTCTCCGGACCTGTTCGTGGCCTTGCCACAGCCTCGGAGATGGGTGTTGTTTCTCTATCGGACCATGCACCGGTCTCGGGGACCTTCCATCTCCAGCCGAACTCTGCCCGGAGGGGGGTCTGGAGACTTCGAGACACCCTCCTACATAGGAAAGACGTGGTGCAAAACATTACTGATTCGATCAAGGACTTTCAGCTGCACAACTCAAACGCTGATACTTCCCTGTCGACTCAGTGGGGAGAATTTATTGCGGTCTCAGCTGCGGATAACCGAGATAGGAAACGTACACGGGACGAACTCACCCAGAAGGTCAGGGAACTGGAGAACGTACACCGTCGCACTGGGGCTCCAAGAGTTTGGAAACAGCTGAAGGCAACTAGGAAACTCTTGTCCTCTCTGGACCTTGATAGGGCGGAATATGCGGCATTGCGCCTCAAACACGCATATTACACTGGGGGGGGATCGATGTGGCCGCCTGCTGGCGGCCAAACTGAGAGTGGCCCATCAGAGTCGCCAGGTGAAGGAACTGACAGGAAGTGCAGGACAAGGGATCACTGGTGACGCCGAAATTGCGGAGACCTTTCGTCGCTTCTATGCTGCTTTATACAGAGCAGAAGCCGCCAACATGGAGGACACGGAGGGTTACCTGGATTCGGTGACCCTGCCGTCCCTGACTCAAGAGCAGGCAGATTACCTAGAGAGAGAGATTAAGATTGAGGAGTTGATTGCAGCGATTTCTAGGCTCAAACTAGGGAAAGCCCCTGGCCCAGACGGCTACACTGCCCTCTTCTATAGAACGTTCTGCGGGACACTAGCTCCTATCTTGACCAAACTGTTTAATTCCTTCTCTGATCCTGGAACTATCTCCCCGGATCTGCTACAAGCGACAGTGTCAGTTATCCCCAAACCAGGGAAGGATAGGAAGCTGTGCGGCTCGTACAGACCAATCTCCTTACTGAATTTAGACCTGAAACTCTACACAGGGATTCTCGCAGCGAGATTGGCGCAGTACCTCCCTGGCCTAATCGAACCGGATCAAGCCGGTTTTGTGCCGGGACGGCAGACGGTGGACCACACTAAGCGCATAGTTCACGTCTTGGAAAAAGCCTCACGTATTCCAGGGGAACGTATGCTGCTCTCGGTCGATGCAGAGAAGGCCTTCGACCGGGTGCACTGGCCCTACCTCGAGCGAGTTATGGCGAGGCTGGGTATGGGGGAAAAGTTCCGAACCATGGTCTTTAATTGCTATAAATCCCCCTCTGCCGCTGTGCGAGTGAACGGCTGTGGCTCTCGACGGTTTGATATCGAACGAGACAGGGATGTCCTCTCTCCCCCCTCCTCTTCACGCTCTACATGGAGCCCTTCGCCCAACGAGTGCGGCAGAACATGGCCGTAACAGGAGTACGAATGGGGGGCTTCACCCATGCACTTAGCCTTTACGCAGACGACGTTATTTTCGCGCTGGATAACCCGAGGCAGGCCCTACCCGCATCTATGGCGGAACTCAAAGCTTTTGAGAGTGTGGCCGGCTTTCGGATGAATGTGGAGAAATCCACGGCTTTGGACCTTTCCCTGACCTTAACAACTAAGACCGACTTACAAAGGCTTTTTCCCTTACGGTGGTCGAAAGATCAGGTACAATATCTAGGGATCACGTTAGCTCCGACGTTGCAGGCTATGGTTTCCATTAACTATGAGGCAGTGGGCAAAAAGGTGAGGGACGAACTCGGGAGATGGAACAAAGGAACGATCTCCTGGCTTGGTAGGGTAGCAGCGGTCAAAATGACAGTTTTACCCCAAATTTTGTACTTATTCCGGGCACTGCCCTTACAACCCCCCCAAGGGCTGGATCCAACAAATGCAAACGGACGTGTCCCGATTTGTGTGGCAGGGCCGCAAACCCCGAATGGGCCGCACTCTCACGACACTGACACCAGAATCAGGAGGGCTAGGAGTTCCCGACCTCCGCAAGTATTTCCAGGCAGCCCAATTGAGATATCTGGTGGAATGGAGCAGGTGGGAGTCCGATAAACACTGGCTCTTCCAGGATCAAGCGGTAGCCGGGCGCCCTTTACAAGAAGTACCCTTTCTTCGCCGCCCACACCGCCCCCCGAATCTCTATGCTTCTTGCATAACGCGAGTTCCACTGAAAGTATGGGATGCCACAAATCACACATTTGACCTCACCACGTTTCCCTCGCCTTTCACACCGATTGTAGACAATCCCGACTTCACACCGGGGATGGAGCAAGGGGCCTTCTCACATTGGAGGGACAAGGGCTGTAGGGCACTCTTTTATATGTACGCGACGGATGGAGTCATCCCCTTCCACAGCTTTAAAGATATTTACCAGTTGACCGAATCTGACCGCATGAGATACTGGCAGGTACGACACTGGGCCTTACAGCCGAGTGTGAGAGAATCTGCGGACAGGAAGCTCCTACCGTATGAACGATGGCTGATCACCCGCGCCTCAGACTCTAAACTTATCACTGACCTATACAAAATGCTCCAGCCCCCGTCATCCCACTTCTACATTCCCGGTAGGGAGCGCTGGAGTAGAGAACTGGGGAGAACGCTTAGCCTTAAGGAATGGGACCGTATCTCATACAGAGCACGACACTCGGCCTATCACGTGGGCCTCACAGAAACCTTCACCAAAATCTCCACCTACTGGTATCACACCCCAGAAAGACTACACGAAATGAACAGGCTCCTTAGCGACAGATGCTGGAGAGAGTGCGGGCAGATTGGTACACTAACACACATCCTCTGGGATTGCCCAGTTCTACAAGCCTACTGGTCGTCAGTGATAGATGAGATTGATAAATGCTTTGGGATTGAACTGCCTCGATTTCCAGCGTATACCCTGCTGGGTCTCCCAAATGATTTAATGTACCCGCTAAAATCTAGGAGGGGGAGGCAGATTGCTATTATGCTGGGCTCTGCAGTACAAAACATACTGATACACTGGCGCACCACTACCACACCCTCACGCACTGGCTGGCTGCACCGGTTGTGGCACGTTCTGGGGATGGAAAAATTGTCTCTCACGTTAGCAGGAGATGTGACCGGTTTTGAGGAACTGTGGCAACCCTTTCATTCACTGCTGGCTTCAGAATTTACGGAAATCACATGCCCGAGATACCTTAGGCTGCTAAGGCTTACGCCCCCTACATGAAGCATTGTTTTATTCAGGAGGGGATAACCATGGACTCACGGGCAGGTACAGAATCAGAAGGGAGAAGGATGATTGATTGCTTTAATGTTGCTCCGCACTGGACTGGGAGGGTGGGAAGGGGGAAGGTTGTTGGGGAATGTTGTTTTACTTAAATAGAGGTACGAGCCCATAGGGCATCTTTTTTCTTTGTTCTCTTTTTTCTTTCCTTGTGTACGCCTCAGTGCGAAAGGCAGGACAGTGGAGCAGCCCTATGGCCTGGTCATTGGCATTTCTGATCTTGAGTAGCCTCTCCCAATACCCACTGCATGTTTGTAATTTGCTTTCCTATGCGGCTGTACCTTTCTAATAAAATACTTTAAACATAAAATATTAATGGTGACTTAAGGGTACATATGAAAATTCAGAAGTTTGGCAACGCGCTACAGATTAGCACTGTACTAACCACGAAATAAAGAGGATTCAAAATGGCTTCTGCAACACTAACAATGTGCCACTTCAGGAAGTCAGATCACTGCTGTGGCATGGTGGTTCTCCCAGAATAGCGCTTGATAAATTACAAAAAGGAATGTACGGGGGAGGACTGGCGGTTCCTGACATCAAGCTGTATTACTGGGCTTCGCAATTACTGGTCATAAAAGACTGGGTATACACAGATACAAACGAGTCTGCCTACAGAGCAGACAGAGCTGCCATGCCAGGTCGCAATTGCGAACCGCTTTTGTACTCTCGGAGGGGGCATCCAGAGTGGCATGTGCAACCTGGGGTCGTAATAGAGTGCTGGAGGGAGGCCAATAGATTTCTAGGCTGGAAAGGTAAATTAACTAGTCAAACCCAATTATGAGTGGGAGATGCCCAGAAAGAGGTTGCTGCCCTAACGAGTTTTAGAGGGTGGAAATTGATAGGCATGGAGTACCTGGGCAATGTATGGAGGGGTGAAGCTCCCCTCGCCTTCGAAGACCTTCAACAGGAATATAATTTAAATCAGATACAGAGATACCACTACCTTAGATTAATGCATGAAATACAGAGATACATACAGCATAGTACCCCTGTCCCGGACCTTTCCCCATTAGAAGATAGGTTGCTACTCGATCCCATCCCTGAAAAAGCGAAATCTACGATATACCGTAAACTAATAAACAACGTGATGGACCCCTTGGCGACCCTGTGGGGCGCATGGGTGGATAACATGGGAAAGTTAGATGGCTAGGATTGGCAGGAGGCAGTACAGAGACCAAGAGAGATCACAATTCACTCAAGATTTAGACGAATACAACTTCAGATACTGCATCGTACCTATGTTCCACGTACGGATGTATATAAACGGGGCAAGGTGCCAACAGCGATGTGCGTTAGGGGTTGCCAGCAGAAAGGAACCATCCTTCATATCCTATGGGAGTGTCAGGAAATTGCCCGGTTCTGACAAAATTACGGACGTAATGTCAGAGGTGACAGGTATGACTGTTCCAAAGGACGCTAGATGGCTTCTTCTAATGATTAGAGGTGACTCTGACTGGCCAAGACATATGGAAATATGGTTGGCCCTAGCAGCTGGAACTGCGAAAAGTAATATTGCCAGCGGGTGGGGAACTTTTCTACCACCGTCATTGAGAGAGTGGGAAAAGGCTCTTGAATGGTGGCAGCAAGCTATAGAAACTATATATAGGAGTAGGTCTGTGCTAAAAATTTGGAAAACATATGGGCATCATGGCAACGACACAGAGCGACACTGGGGGGAAGAGTGATATGAATCAGTGGAACCTGGGCTGAGTGAGGGATGAAAGGTATGAACTGGGCTTTGGCATGTTTTGGGAGAATGTGCCCTGTTGTACAGGTGCGCCCCGGGAGCCATTGACTATCTACAGTCGCTTACCCAGGACTTTAAGTGGGCCGGGTCTAACCGGGTCGGAGTACCGGCAGTTTTTTAAAGAGGGTCTCGAAACGGGTCTATATCAGGCTATGTTTTGTGCCCTGGCACAGGCGGTCCGTGTTTTTTCCGTACTTCAGTAACAGCAGGCACATTGATGTGCGTGCACTCACACTGCTCACTTCTCATTAGTGGAGAAGTTATGGCATGATGTTATGCCAGGTGAGCGTTGTAGGGGAAGGGAAGTCCTTTAAGAGAGTCATTTACACTCTGGATTTCCCTTCTCTTTTGGAAACTTAGGAGTAGCAACATTGTTGTGGTGTCACCAGGGCTGAAGTGGAAGCGCTTTCAATATTATTTACAAGCCATAGTTGCGGCTTATTTATCTTATACAACTAATAACCACTGACAAAGCCAATAGTCCTAAATTGTTGTAGGGATAATGTTGCTTGTTGTATCATATTACTGGATGCAATGAGAAAAACAGCAAAATACAAGTCAGGCAGCACACCATGCTAATCACTGATTTTTAGCTCACGTGTTTTTAAGCCTCGCCCTTACTTACATTGGTCACGCCCCTTTGAGAGACCCCCCATTTTTTTCATCCCACTTAAAAGCCCAGCGCTCACCTCTTTTGCAGATTATTGCTGTAACGTTGAAATCTCACCATGTACAAACACAAGTGATACATGTAAACAATGGTCTTTTGAGCAAAGTTAATAAAAAGAGTTCATTTTTTAAAAAAATACTGTGCCGCTTGCCCAATTATTAAACACTTCAATCCCTTTAATAAGACCCTATGTTAAGACAGAGGAAAAATGCCCAGGGTGTCTGACACAAACAGGTTAAAATGCAATAGTGCAGTTGTGATCTATAAAATTCAGCTCATGAAAAATAATGGCATCAAAAATGAAAATAAAAAAGTTGCAACCAATATTACACCACACCTAAGCCACAGAACAATGCGAAAATATGTAGAAAATATGAAGTCAAAAATAAAACGATTACCACATTAAGATAGGCATTCTAAAAATGTAAATCTGTCAAAATCACTGGAGGCAGAGCCTAGTGTGATAAAATTGATAAAAACGTAACTCCTAAACGCACATGTTCGATGCATTTGCAAAGAAATTAGCGATGAGCTTGTGATTTTTCTACTTCTTTGGCTCGAGTAAATGCAGCTAGTCTGCCGATTTAAGCCAATATGAATAACGACCTTCACGGGGCTGGAAAAAAAAGGAAATCAATATCCAATTTGAGTACAGTCGAGCTGCACAAATATAGCTGGCCCCGACAAAAGGCCAGGAGAAAACAGAGGCGGGGCCCGTTCCAGTGCGTGAGACAGTAAGAAAAGAAAAACTCCCTACGGCATGCAGAGGGACAATGGTCTGAGGTAAAGGGCTGATCTGTTCTCACTGAAAGCCAATACGATCTAGAGCAGATATAAATCAAAAGCCATCTGCAAGCTTCAAGGACCCAGGTGCCCTATTTGCCATTTTGTAAGGGCCGAATCTCTTCATATTAGACACCCAAGCAGACACCCCTCACTGTTCCAAACACACCTATACAGTTGGCGTAAAGCATTTATACATCAATTTGCACTCATCTACTGGACTTCAGAATCAGGATCTTACATTCAAAGCGAAATAGAGCACACGTTGGAGCCTTTCTCAGCACTATCAGTCTGGGTTAAAAGGCTGCTTTTCGACTATAAAGTGTGTTTGTGAACAAACAAATGGTGGTAGTTGCATCCATAGCTTCCGGGATCTGGGAGGTTCATGGGGGGAGATTTTGTAATACGTAAGAATTCGCTGTAACGTACTGTGCGACCGTCTTGCAGAATTATTATTGTAGGAAAGTTAGTAGGCTATGAACTATATGTCTGCCCCAGTTCAGGGAGTCTTGATTTACAAGAACGCTGAATAGTACAAATTAAGATACAGAGGAATGCCTGAATATAATGAGGACCTTTCTCAATTAAGAACTCTCTCGTTGGCAAGAAAAGTAACTTATTTGTAATCTTGGTTCTACAAAAACATTTTTTTTCTTTGAGTTCATTAACAGTATGGGATCTGCGGTTAGTGACATCCCAAAACACATTTTAAATAGATTTTTCAAAATTATTCCTTAGAGAAAACAAACATGACTGTCGCGTGAGGCAACATTTTCGATCTTTTTTTTTATTAATGGAGTCAGTTAGAATGAAATTCATTTTCGGTTAATTCTCAATAACTGAAAAACAAGGCAAGGCATCCCCAAGAAAGCAAGACCTGGATGTATTAAAGGTTTTCCCCCCACTCTGGTTCTATGGGAACATGTGTTAGAACAAATAGCCCATAATTCTTTAATGTAGGCATTTTGGCACAGCCCCTTTAAGGTTTCAAATGCTTCACCACCCCAGAATGTTCAACTAGGCCTCTAAACAGATACGTTTTAATAAGCAGCAGTATTATGGCAAACGGAAAGGTTGGGAAACGCCAGAGGAGCTGGAAGCATGACGCAGCGAAATATTGTAACTTATAGAACGCAAAGCGGATCTTAACTACTACCTGGAAGATCTAGGCAATAGATCTCGGAGATCCAATATCATAATTAAGGGCGTTTCGCATCAGGCAGACGTGGGTTACTTAGAGGACTTCGTCACACGGCTTTTCTGTCAGATTGTCCCAGAACTGGATGGGGGAAGAGATCCCCCTCGACCGCGCACACAGAGCGGGTCGCCGATCCCAGTCCCCCGGAACTCCACAGTACATTCTTACATGTTTAAACAACTAGCGCCAGATAGAGCGGATCATGAACGCTTTGCGTGACCAAACCCACGTCTTATTTGAGGTGATCAAGGTACGCCTGTTCCAGGACCTCTACCCCATTACTTCTGCAACGCCGCCGCAACATGAAGCCCATCACAGAGCTTTTGAAAGACATAAAGGAGTGCGCTACAAGTGGTGCCATCCCTTCCGTATCGTTTTCACCTGGAAAGGAGAAACACAGCAGCGGCGATCCTGGGCCTGGACCAGGGCGAATGAACATAAAAAAACGGGGCTCCTCGTCGTCCACTACGGGGGCTGGCCGACAGAGGCACTCTAAAACCTGGCTAACAAAACTGTGAGCAAGCCGACCACAACAGAAAGCATCAGGGAAAGATCAGGTTTGCTGCAACACCTTACCAAGAAGGATCACTCACCCGGGCAAGGAGATGAATGACTTCCCTGGAGACAGGAGCTAGGTTGCAAACCCTGCCTTTCTTGGCATGGTCTGACTCTGGTTGGGCGGAATCAGGCCTCTGGCTGGCATGGAAAGGGGGGAATTGCGAGCTAGGCCCCTGTATCTACCCTGACCCTTGGACCAAAACACTAGAGGGTAGCGGCGGATGGCTCCACTAACCGCCACCATCACAGACGACCTATGTGGCTAGCCGAAGGCATGGACCCCTACTACGTAACTACAGGTTCTTAACTGTTTCGTGAATTTGTTACACGTTTTATTGTTTGTTTTCCTTAACACAAGCTTTATGCACCGTCCACACTCATAAATGTCCCAATTTACCACACCAAGGGAGTGGGAGGGCAAATCTAGGCACGCCTCGGTCCCTCTATTACCTTTAGCAACTACACCTTGACATGATGTGGGTGGTTAGTCTTATTGTGAGGGGCCTAAACTCACCAGCATAGAGAATAGTGCTACTGTCTCAACTGAAGGCAACACAATGTGACATATGCCTTCTACTGAAGACTCACCTTGTTAAAACGGACTGGAATCATATGCGATCAAATTTGGTCAACTGGACCTAGCAAGAGGGCGGCGGTAGCCATTCTAATAGCCACATATTTTCAAGGTCACGTCATCTAAACACACACAGAGATTACGCGTAACATGATATCCGTGCAGATTTCTTTTCATGAACGCACCTTTACACTCACATGTATTTATGCACCCAATGATCACCAGGAATCCTTTATCTGCCAGGTGATTGGGTTGATCCTCACTACACCAGATACTAATATCTTAATTGGAGGGGTGGGGGGGGGGGTGGGGGGGGGGGGAGCATTGGGCGAGATGCTTCATTTGACAGGACCCCTCAGAGGGCAAGCACGGCAGGAGCTTTCACCCGCATGGACTTCAGTGGGTTAAAGATGCAGGGTTGGTAGACGCTTGGAGGTCGGTCGCTACACCCCTCTAAGAGAACATACACACATTTTTCAGCTGCATAGCAGTCATACACCAGACTCTATTTTCTTTAGTCTCTGCATCCCTGTTCCCGACGTTAACTGGCATTGAAGTTGCCTCCCTCTCGGATCACTCCACACATCTCGCTCACGATTCTTCTACCCAATACTAGTCAGGACTCCAAGCCTCAATCCTAAATTGCTCTCTTATGACTCCACGATTAAAGAAGCTCAGGGAGTAATTCTGGTCTGCCTCACCACCAACAATACAGCAAACATACCGATCTCTACACTGTGGGATGCTCTTAAAGCGTTGGTGAGGGGAGCATACATAGCTATAGCGGCAAGGCATAACAGGGAGCGAAGGGCCAAGCGCACTGAGCTGGATGGGAAGGTGGGGGACATGGAAAGACACATAGGCAGACGGGGTCCCATAAGGCACAGCGACAACTAACCATTGCCAGAAAACAACTCGGGCCCTAGATATGGGTGCAGCAGAACACGCTTTGCTCCCCACGAGACAGATACTACACGGGGGGGCAACAAAGTTGGAAGACTGCTCACGCATAGGTTACGCACCCAGGCACAAACCAGTCATGTACAAGTCTCATTAGATCTACAACATCCCTTAACAAGAGAAACAGAGATTGCTGCGGAATTCGGATGGTTCAATGCCCAATTATATAAGGGGGAGTTCCTGCCGCCTACTCTCAGCGCCTCTTATATTATTATTATTTATTTATTATTATTTTGTGATTTATAGAGCGCCTGGTGACCCGTAGGCATCCCCGCGCTGTAGTTTTGAGCAGGCCTCCCCAACAAAACTGTCAGAACATGTGGCCACTCCTTTAGAATTTGATATAACCCCACAGGAAGTTATGGAGGTAATATGTAGACTCCAAGAGGATAATGCTCCCGGGCAAGACGGATTGATAGCTGCCTTTTATAAAACATTTGCAGAGCAATTGTACCCCATACTGTCCCGGCTACACAATACTTTTAGTTTCATGGGCGCCCTCACAGAGATCATAGGAACTGCCATTATAACAGTTTTACCAAAACATGGAAAAGATCCACAGCATTGCGCCTCCTATCGGCCCATATCCCTGCTCAATGTGGATGCTAAACTATTTATGCTGATTCTTGTCAGCAGGTTGGGAAGGTATATGTCCGGTCTAGTACACCCAGATCAATCTGGTTTCATTCCGAGACGTACATGCGGTGACAATACGAAACGTCTATTTCAACTAATTGACAAAACTAACCGCTCGCAGACAACCACACTGCTGCTATCCATAGACGCAGAAAAAGCATTTGAACTGGTCCTTCCTGCAGACAGTGCTGGAAGCCATAGGACTGGGTCCTCGCTTCTGCCAATGGATATGGGCTAACTCTGCACACCAAAGTCCCTAGTCCGAGACAATAACACACTATCTCATGCATTCCCAACTCCTGTTTGCACTCTACATGAAGCCACTGGCGGAGCGAGTTCAGAGACATCCACTCATTGAAGGAGTGTGGATGGGGGGTCAAGCACACAAAATAGCATTATACACAGACAACGTACTGCTCACTGTCACCTAACCACGCAAGTCACTGCCCGTACTACTCGAGGAACTGGCAGCATTCGAGAAGCATCTGGGTACAAGAAAAATTGCAACAAATCGCAAGCCCTTGACCTCACCATTCTGCGGTATGAAAAGGCACACCTTGCTAAAACATTCCTTTCGACGTGGGCCACACAAGGTATCTTGTACTTAGGCATTCACCTATTCCCCACCATTGACAAGACTCTGCCGCACAACTACGCCGCTCTGCTGGCCACAGTGCACTCACTTATCCAGTCCTGGCAAGGGGTCCCCCTCTTCTGGTCGGCATGAATAGCAGCCATAAAAATGTACCCATTGGGGAGTGAGCTGCGGCGTCAAGATGGCGGTCGCACTCAGAGAGCTCCGGACCCCCTCCGTCATCCGCCACTAACAGCCTACCTCTTTGACATCCATTTGCTGAGCATGAACCCCTGTACTGTCCGCTGTCTCCCGGTGTCGTTTGGGGGTCGCTCCGACTTTCCACTTCTCCTGTTTTGCTCCTTGCTACCTGAGGCCTGACTTCCCCAAAATGGCAGCCCCCAGGTAGCGCGGGCTGGAGCCCGAGCACTTGTCTTCCTGCAGTCCAGGCCTTCCCCCCTTCCCCCCGCGTTTGAGGACTGGAGTGGCAGATTCGAGGGACCGCTGGTCAACCCTGGACCCTGGTCTGCCCGACGGAGCTGGAGACGGTGTGCGGAGGCATCGCGTGCAGTCCCCGGGACCTGCGCTGCACACGCGGGGTTGGCGAGCCGCGAGCCTGCCCTGGAACGGCGGCGGCTGCCTGAGGGGCGGCGGCAGCTACCTGGCGGAGCCATCGGGGGGCCTGTGTTTGCTGCGGGCGCAGATGGAGAGCGGACCTGTGGGACTGATGTCATGGCGGTGAGGAGCTCCCAGGGATGAGGGGCGGCCAGGCCCACGCTTTCGTCCCCGAGCCCCTGGATTTGCGTTGGGCGCGCTGCTACGCCCCCCGCGGCCTGCTGGCTCTGGAGGTGTTCACCCGGACCCTGGGCTCATTGCTCCTCCTGAGCGGTCATATCAAAGATCCCCCCCCCCCGCTGCCTGTGCGGGGCCGGCGGCGCTGGGGCCGGCTCCCCGGAGACGAGAGGAGCGGCGAAGGGAGCCGGGCTGCACGGAGGTGGTGTTCCCCCAAGGATTGGACCTACTGGCTGGAGGTGCCATACTGGCCGGGAGCGCCCGTGGGGAAGGTGAGGCTGGGCCCGGGGGATCTTCCCTGGAACCTAAATCCTGCTCTGCTTGCACCGCTGCGCCCCCGTGAGGCGGCCCCCTGGCCCCCCTCGCCGGTGCCCCAGAGGACCACCCCTGCGGAGAGCTGCAAAACACCGAAGGGCCTTGAGTGGCGGCCCTGTGAGCTGCCTTTCTCCTGAGGGGCGGGGGATCACCCACGCCCTACCACCCTGACCGAGACACGTGGAGCCGAGACGTAGGTGGGCTCCCGGGGAGGGGCCCCCGGGACCTCGACTTGCTTGGAGCTGTGTGCCTGTGGCGGGGCCGGTATCCACCGCTGGGCCTGACCCTGGGGCCTGCTGTCTGGGGCCCGTCTGGGAGTGCTTCCACACCCCGTGCGGATCCCCGGAGTGCGGCCTCCCCCCGGGTGCTAAGCCTGGAGGACTTTGCTTTGGACGGACTGAGCGCCGAGGAGTTCGGTCGTCAGATCGGGTGGCAGGGGCGCTGCCTGGACTTCCGCCCAATCCTCACTAACACGTGCCGGTTGGCAGCCTGCAACTATGGGCAAACACCGCTGCCCCCAGGCCTCTGGCCCAACCACCCAAACAACGATGGAGCAGTTTGCGAAGTCAGATCGGGGGCCCAGCGGCGGAGCAGCGGCCGGCTCAGGCCCACCCGGAGGAGATCTTTCGACCATCCTGCAAGCGATAATCGCGTCCCAAGCGTCAGTTGAAAGCAAGATAGGGGAGGTGCGGGTTGACATGGCCCTAATCCGTCAGGACCTTCGCAAGGCCACAGAACGTATCACCGAGGCTGAATCCCATAACTCCACAGTGGAGGATGACGTCAGCACCCTCAAGTCCCAAATGGCCCGTCTCCAATCGCGGACCTCGGAGCTCCACCGTCGAGCCGAGGATGCTGAAAACAGGGCGCGCCGTAACAACCTGCGCTCCTAGGCTTCCCAGAGGGGGCGGAGAAGGGCAGCACCGCCGCCGTCATGGAGACCTGGATCCAGTCCTGGATGCCCAAGGACAAACTCTCCCCCTGGTTCGCGGTGGAACGAGCTCATCGCTCTCTGGCTCCTAAGCCACCGCCTGGTGCCCCCGCCCATCCCGTCATTCTCCGGGTTCTTAACTTCTGCAACAGGGACGCCATAATGGGGACGGCCAGGGAGTTGGGGCCGCTGTCCTACCAGGCTTCTAAGATAATGGTCTTCCCTGACTCCTCTAAGGAGGTTCAGTCACAATGTCAAGCAGAAACTCAGGGTGCTGGGCCTGCGCTATGGACTCCTCTTCCAGGCCCGGCTTAAAGTGATCTTTCAGAATAAGACCTTCTTCTTGGAGTCTCCCCAAGCCGCGTGGACATGGCTCACGGAGGAGCGACCCCTCCTGCCGAGGGCGAGCCTATCCCCTTCCCAGAGGGCCCCGGAGCGAACGACCAAGGCCGGGCCAAAGCCCAGACGACGCCAGACCGGATCTCGGAGGAGGGCCGGTCGCCAGGGTGGCTGCTCTTAATCGCCAATGGCACGGCCCCAGCACTGTTCGACCCAGATCTAGGACCACAGACCTGCTCCTCCGCCGTTGGCCTCCTCCCTGATCGACATTGGCAGCGTCCCCGGACCCAGTGCAACTCCGCGACGAGCCATGTCAGACTTTGATCTATCCGGAAGCCCTGTGGTCCGCGGCTCTGATGGGGACACCGAGCCATGATCGACGCTGCCACCAGAGCCTGGGGCTCCAACCCAGTACTTTATCACTACATGTTCCTCTGATACTGCGCACAGACTCACCCGCAGCTTGTCAGACTAGTTTGTTGGGGTACTCATATTGAGGCAATCCTGAGTTCGATCATCTTAGTCCAAGGATACCATTCTCCTGAGACGTGGGCTCCCCTTCACCGTAGTCGACGCCGCCACCGACACACAGGGAACATGTGTTGCCGTGTCGGGGATGATTGAGGGTAGTCCCGTGAACCTCCTCTGCACCAATGTTCCCACGGCACTCTTATCATCCACCCTTCGGCGCCTCACGCAGGTGGTCTCCTCCCTTCCCCAGGGCCTCACTGTCGTCGGGAGGAGACTTCAACGCTGTCCTACAACCATCCAGGGACGTGACGGGCCCTCCTCCGGCGCAGCGATTGACCTCAGCGAGGAGCCTAGTGGGCTGAACCTCGGCATTGGGTTTTTGCGATGTATGGAGGGTGTGGAACCCCTGGAGGGAACAATACACACACACGTCAGCCGCCCATCATACCCACTCCCGCATCGACCTACTTCTGATGCCCGCCACGGAATGCCAGCTGGTGTCCGGGATAGAGATGCTCCACAGGGGAATCTCCGATCACTCTCCCATCTCCCTTCACATCGGGTCCCCCTCTACAGGACCAAAGACAACCTGCCGCCTAAATGCATGGTTCCTGCAACGCCCCGCACTGGTGGAGTCCCTCGGCCAGGAGCTCCAACACTACTTCTCCGCCAATATAGGATCTGTCCCTTCGCAGGGAATGCTCTGGGATGCGGGTAAGGCAGTGGTTCGAGGGGTGGCCAAGGGGTTAGTGCACACCAAGTGTGCAGCCCAAGTCAACCAACTGGCGCAGCTGGAGTCCCGAGCTGTTAGCTTGGAGCATGCCCAACTGGCCAATGACGACGCTGACTCCTCTAGACAGCTGGCGCTGGTCCGGGACGAGATTCGACGGCTTTCCCTGGAGTAGGCCAAGATGCTATGGAGCTCCATTGTGGACCGGCTTTACGGCTGGGGTGACAAGAATGGTAAGTTGCTCCACAACCTGGTATCCTATCCTAGGGCCAATCGCATCATTCCGGATCCGAACGGCCACTAGGTCGCACCAGGTGACATCGGCTATCGCGCAAACCTTTGCGCACTATTACGTGGCCCTATATGCCGCACATCCTCCCAGAGCCTCCCTCGCTGACCTGATGGGGGACTCTGGAACGTGCCTTCCATGTCTCCCCCGTGAAACCGCAGATGCCCTGGATGGCCCCCTCACCCCGGAGGAGATTCACGGGGCTATCACTTTGCTCCACTCCGGCAAAACGCCAGGACCCGATGGATTCCCCCAGGAATACTACTCTATGTTCCGTGACGAACTGGTTCCCCATCTGAAGGCGCTCTTCTGTCAGGTGGTCGAAGATGGGTCCTTCCCATCCGAATCCGATGTGGCGACCATAGTGGTCATCCCGAAGACACAACCTCCTTCCCTAGACTACACAACCTCCTTCCCTAGACTGCTCTGACTATCGCCCAATCTCTCTGATAAACACCAAAATTAAAATTTTTGCTACGGCAATAGCCCAACGACTCCGGCCCCTCCTCCAGGACCTGGTCCACCCTGACCAATGCGGGTTCATGCCGGCCAGGGGTACCAGTCATTGTATCCGTCGTCTCCACCTCGCTTTGGCCCACCGACATCGGCTGTCACCGTACTTTGCCCTTCTCCTGGTTGACTTTGAAAAGGCCTTCAACACAGTGGACTGGGGGTACTTAAGGGACGTTCTGGAAAGAATGGGCTAAGGCCTTCCCTTCCGCCGTCTGGTCCAGGTTCTTTACAACACCCCTAGAGCTTGTGTACTTGTCAATGGCGCGACTTCCGAACCATTTCCGATTTGGAGAGGCACCCGCCAGGGATGCCTCCTCTCACCGCTCCTATTTGCGCTGGTGATGGAGTCCCTGGTGGCATTAATCCGACAGGACCCCCTTATCCAGGGCTGGATCTGGGTTCACAGCCAGGTGAATAAAATTGCTTTATATGCGGATGATGTTCTGCTCTACTTGGCCGACCCGGAACACTCCGGCCCTAGATCTCTAGCGGCCCTTTCTGACTTCGAGCAGGTCTCGGGTCTCCGCCTCAACCCGACGAAGTCTGCACTGGTTCCCCTCCACCCCGCTCGGACGTGTTTCGACTGGCAGGCGGCGATTCCCCTTCAGGAGGCAGTCCTTCAAATATCTGGGCGTGTGGGTGACTCTCCTGCCAGAGCTGGAATGGGCCCTCAATGTAGCCCCCCTGGTTATCCGAATGAAAACCGATCTTAGGAACTGGCAGTCCCTTCCACTTAACCCACTGGGCAGGAGTGCCCTTTTCAAAATGATAATCCTGCCCGCTTTCTTTAGATTCTACAGAACACCTCGATCCACTTTTCGAGTAGTTGGTTTAGAGAACTAGACGGCACACTCACCCGATTTCTGTGGGGGGGCGCTTACGATTGTCCCTGTCTCATTGCCGGATTCCCCCCTTTGACGGCGGCAACCTCCATTTTTACTACCGAGCCACTAGACTCATCGTGATACATGACTGGTTTGCCGGCGGCTGGTCCGACCCAGCTTACCGGGTGGAGCTTACCGCCTTAGACTTTGCTCAGATTCAGGGCTTCCTATACGGCTCCCCGGTGCTGCAGGCCTTGCCCACAATCACCGGGACGGTGTTCATGGCCTGCGCGCTGCCCTCCGCCTGGGACTGGAAGCTGACTAGACAAACGCCCCTATGGCATGGTACCTGTTTGAGTGAGGTCTCATCCCAGGAGGGCTTCCGCCGCTGGGACTTGGTGGGGATATCACTACTTGGAGATGGGTGGGTAGGGGACCACATGCGCTCCTTTTCTGACCTACAGCATAGGCATACACTCCCAGTTCTACAAATATATGCAACTCCGCCACGCCCTCAACATACACCTACCAACACCCACCTCCCTCCTGGAGTTTAGTCCTCTTGAAGCCCAAGTCATGATGGGTAACCTGGGTAGGGGGGCCGAGGGGGAGGGGAGAGTGTCCCATATATACCGAGCCCTGGTAAATAACTGCCCCACATCCCTGGATCGGCTTAGGGAGCGATGGGAGGGGTGGGTGGGCCCCTGGACGAAGCAGACTGGCGGGACTCCCTTATGGCACCCAAAACCTTAACCACATCTTCAAAGCTCCGCTTGGTCCAGCTTTATTATCTCCACGTGGCATACCTCACGCCTGCGCGTCTTTTTCAAGCCGGCGTGAGAGACTCCCTGGCTTGTGCGCGCTGTGCTGGCACTCCAGCCGACTTCTACCACATGGTGTGGCTATGTCCGGCCTTGGATCTGTTCTGGGGGGCTGGAGTGGAGCTCGAGCTCACACGGGCTCTGGGATGGGTGGTTCCCAATGACCCGAGGCACTTGCTACTGGGAGTGTTTGATGGCCTTGGCGGCTCTCGGGCCGAAAAGCGCTTTCTGGGCACAGCGTTGGCGAAGCGGGACATAGCGGCTAAATGGTCCCAGGCTGAGGCACCGGTACTACGGAGGTGGAGGAGGGGTGTGGACTGGTGCAGGGTGCAGGAGGAGGCCCTCTTTGAGGCTCGGGGACGCCCAGAAATGTTCAGCAAAGTTTGGGGCAAATGGTTTGGTCTGCTGCCATCTTGATGGGCCCTATCTCGTGATGTCCGTCTGTTGTGAAGGTGCTATCTATTTACTCGGAAAGGGCTCATTTGATTTGTCTTGTCGTCAGGGAGGGACAGGGGTTTTTCTTACCTGTGATGTGTGACTTGTTGCCAATGAAATTATATGTATTGAAAACTTCAATAAAATTTGATTATCAAAAAAAAAATGTACCCATTGCCCAAGATTTTCTATCCAATGTATCTAATGCAGGCTATGCCACAACAACCGCCTCCGTGATGAAGAATCTGCAACTTTCGCTAGAGTCGTTCATCTGGGGCAGTAAGAAAGTCAGAATGGCTAGGGAACTTGCATATCTTCCAATAGCCAAGGGAGACCTGGGAATACCCCACCCGTTGCGTCATCACCAAGCAGCACAATTGAGATTCTTGGTGGAGTGGCAACTCTTGCTCACGGAAAAGCATTGGTGTTTTCTGGAAAAGGCAGTAGCCAGCATCCATATTTGGAAGATATTGTGGCTTCCACCTAAGAACCGCCCTCTAGGAGTGTACATTTCCCTGGTGGTCAGGGGGCCAATTGGGGTCTGAGACTAATTGGGTGTTCCTAAGGGCCTTTCCACCCTGTACCGTGGCCTTATGTGCAGCAAAACAAGAATTATTATCAAGATGGGGAAGTGATCTTACACCCACACACTCAGATGGATACACAAACTCTGGGACCTGTTCAGCATGGAAAAGTTAATGGCAATAATCAATCAAGTTTGAGAAGATATGGGGCTCCTGCTTAAAATAATTATCCAACATCTTCCAGGAACTCACCTGCCTATTCCCTACGAATCCTACGTCTTACAGCTGGCATACAATCGGACACTTAAGCTACTGTGTGGTGGGAATTGGGACAACACGGACGACATCACACTGCATACGGGCCTGGCATGTTTTGCTTAATATTTTCATTAATTGATAAAAGTACTGTTACCTCCTCCCCCCACCTCTTCTTGGTTGGCCATTGGATGTAGGCAAATGATCTGTACACTTTTTTCCCCCAAATAAAAATTAATACAACCCTAAAAGCAAAGGCAACACACTTTCAACTCCAAACCCCCACAATCTAGTGTGCTAGCTGCGTGAACGAGCACTTCAGTTCCCTACATAATGTTGTGAGCTCTAAACAAATAATATAAGATAATAGAAGTTTCACAGGTAAGCTTGACCCAATAAGGTAACACCAGCGACTGCTAGTGGGACATCTAATAAGGAAGCATTCTAAATGAAGATTCCTCTCAATTTCACTCCCGGTAGAGACCCAGGAAACTACATCTCAAACTAATTCTTATTTTGTGTGCTGGCAGGACAAAGTCTCTTCAGCCAGACCCTGGGTTTTAGCAATAAAGCCCAGGTCGGGTGTCAATTGGAGTGTCTTACAGAATAACAAATGGGCTTGATTTATGCCGATTGTTCATTCAATTATTATTAGTTTAGTTTACCATTCAACAGATAGAAGAAGGCAAAAACGATAGCAGTATTAAAAACCTGTGAACCTATTTGGTCCAAGGCCTTCTTGGGAAACTGTCAAGGGAGCGGTCTAGTTGAAGACCAGGAAAGACACTTAATTGAAAGGAATGGAATCTATCTCTGGAAGTAACAGGGGGAGATTGGCTGGCTTGTGCCAGAGACCGAGAGGGCAGCAAGGCAATTAAATAGCAGCAGAAAGACAGGCTGGGGAGTTTACCTCGTGGTGACAATTATCGGGAGCAGAGTTCTAGACGGATTGATAGCCATGGTCGTTGGGTGGCCACTCATTATAAGGAACTAGGATATGAGATAAAAGGAAAGTATGATAGGTGCCTTGGTAGTTAGGTAGAGAACTGAACCAGATAGGCACCGTTAGACAATTAAGAGTGAAAAATAGGCAACAGCCAGGGGGGGGGCGTGGGGGGGGGATGGGGTTGGGTGCAGGAACCTGGATGTATGGTGGCGGGGAGAGTGACAAAGTTTGGGTAACCAGGTGAGAGGCTGGGAAAGAGTACAGGACAGTGTTGCAGAGCTCAAGGAGACAGGCTGCTTCCATATTAGGATGAGACGGGGTGATTTGGGGAAAACGAACCCCAGCAAACAGATATACAGAAGGGAATGGAAATCAGGGCACCAATATTGTAAAAGGCAGACCTGCAGGAAAATGTCAATTAGAAATGTGTTCTATTACATAAAAGCATCCGTTATGACATGACAAACCATCAAAAAATTATATCTAAAAGTGCCATGCATTACAGGATCTTGGAACACAACATAACAGCACCTTGTATGAACAATGGCATTTCAACAAAAATTGTTTAATCTTTAACGCTTCATATTGGAGGGGTTTTTTATTCAGTATGTTTCTCTACGGAACAACATTTTATTGTTGTCTGTTTCCCAATTCTTTTGAAGTTGTTCAAGGACTTTGTACCAGAGTTGATATTTTGTTCCATCTCTGCAAAATGTTTAGCTACAATAATTGTTCAGAATTCTTTCTAATGCAACTTATGATCAGATAGCTGTTTTTTATTTTTTACTTTGTACAATGCAAATCTTGCTGAAGTAAATCTTGCTGAAGATACATATAGGTGTTCTTAACGTGGAATATCTGTCTAGTATAGGATTTACTTTGAACAGGGTATGGTGTCCTGTGGATTGATGTTGTACTGGCTAGGTCTATTCTCCAAGGCTGGTTTCTTACAACCAAGGTCTTTAAGGTTTCGGTGTTAAGTGTACGCAAATATGGGTTTACCTTGAAAAATGTTAAAGTAGGTTTCAAACTGCAACACTGACCAGTTTTTAGGTAGGCCAGACTTGATCTACATGCTTTCAACTCAATACTTTGAGACAGTCTCCAGGCGGGGCTTCTTGTTTTTTGTGGCAAAAGTGCTTCCCATGAGATGTTGGGATAGCCCACTTGTGGCTTTCGCAAGGACTTTGGGCTGAGACCCTTGTTTCGATTTCTTTTAAATTTTATTACTGCTTGAATGTTGTATTGAGCTTGATCACTTGCAATCCTTTAAACCTTAGAGTTGGCCAACTAGCAAATTGCATTATAGTGCTTTCTAATGAAAGCATGAGTAGTAGAGAAGATTGTGGTCTGTAGTTCTCGGTGTACAAACTTTGGTTCCTAATAAACCATTACATCAAGAAAGTAAATCTGGTTGCGGCATAGGTGACCAGCAATTTGAATCCCGGGATGATTTTTTTTTAAACAATAACATGGTCAATGTTTAACTGCAGGGCTGCACTTGTGGCATTCCACATGAGGAATCCACAATAACACGTTTGTATAAGAGACCAGTGGTCCAGTCAGGATTGTTATATATTTGATTGTGTTTAAATTTGGGTATACAAGGGTTATCATAAGAGGGGCTGCTGAAGAACAAATGGAAGTACTGTTGCATCACAAAAAGTACTGGCCAGAATATTCAAACTAAATATGATAAAGGGCAGAACAAATTTTCCAATAAAAATATAATGTTGACCCCAATAATAGTATGATTTTAAAGGAACCACTATGGCTTTAAGCCCATGTTGGTGGGGATTTAAAGTGTAGAGTACTTGCACATAGAGTGTACATGGGATGATGGAGTGATTGTTTGCTATCTACACATTCAACAGTATGTTAAATGTGTTGGAGGGATCTTTGTGACAGGAGGGATGGCCCTGTAGTAAAGGCTATAAAAAAAATCAATGTACTTTCCCACGTTCTCATGTAGTGAACCAAAACTGGTCACGATGGGTCTGAATGGAGGATTCCGCATGTTTTATCCAGTTAGGAAAGCACCTACATTTATGAACTCTGAGGGTCAATTGGTAACATAGTTCAGGGTATCATGCTTTATCCAATCATTATCTTCAGCTTCCGATAAAATCTTCGGCAGTTTCGATCAAAAGGAATCCTCTCCAGCGTCATATAGGCAGTTTCGTAAAGAATAAAGCACTCTGATATTCGCAAGGATCTTGTTTGCGCTATATAAGACCTTCAAAATAAATAAATAAAACGTTCATTGATTTTTGTATTTAATCCTTGAATGTAATGGTCACAAGTGCTCCACTTTGTCATCTCTTTTGAATAGTATTCTCCCATCTTAAGCATTTTTTTATGATGCCTCTTTGTGGGTAAGATTCCAATGCATTTTGTTCTAGCATATGATATAGATAGATTTTGCAACACCAAGTCTATAGGCATATGGCTGATGATGGAAACTAATCTTGAAGGTGGGGTAAATATTTTGTATTCTACTGCGGTGGCTGTTGCTTCTTTGTCAGAATTATTGTCAAATAAATCTCTCCATCTAATTGATCGCATTCATTTATAAAAGTAAATGTCAGTTTCTAGTTCACTGGAGTAATAGGTGTTAACGAAAATTGTGATTTTTTGAGATAATCAATTTACATTGCATGAAATAGTCTAGAGAGGAAATACTGATGATTGTTTCATGTCACTCCTTTTACACGCTACCTCTATACCAGTTAGTCAGTTTCGGTACCGAAGCCCAACAGGTTACTGCAGTTATTTCCTGGCAGACCATATCCAGTTTCTTATAATTTGTCACTTCGCACCCTTGGTTATACAACCTCCTAGAAAGCCATTTGGAGTTCAGTACTTACCACCAAGCGGCAAGATCCCTGGCATATCTTTTGCTTCTATTTAGCTGCCTCACAACCCTCTCAGGCTCCTGAGACAATCCTCTCCAGTCCCAGCCAGTCAGCATCCTTTCTTGGTCTTCAGTCAGACTGCTCTCAGGCAGTCTACAGATGGGTCTGAGAACCATCTGTAGACTGGAGTAATGGTAAAGTCTGATTACTTTGGGAAACAAGGAGAGGAGAATTCCTAAGGTTACTTTACTCAAGTAAAATTAAAGTGTATTCTGGGAGAGTGTAAAACGACCCAGTCCCGTTATTTAGGCAGCCTTCCAAGACTATTAATTTAATTTACCTTATGTATGATTCTGATTTACACGTAAACTGTGGAGTACATTGGAGGGATGGAGGCCCAATAGCAAATTGGACAGTGCTGTTTTCAAGGAGGTTATGAATCCAGAAACTGAATATTTTCTTGAGCCCCTCCTTAACCACAGGTATGATGAAGAAAGATGCCAGAGGTCATAAACAGTAAAATCAGTCTAATATGCATTGATAGTAGAAGATGTTTATCTTGTTTCTAACATAAGTTCAGATAATAAATTGGCAAGCTATTACTTGTTTGGAAAAGGATGGAACTGAACTTTGTGAGGGCAAGAACAACTTAAGAGCTAGGTGGACATCAGTGAGCTCTGGCCTGTTAGAGGGGCGGGGGGAGGTTGTATTTTTCTCAGCCGTCTTTTGCATACCAGTAAGGTGCACTGAAAAATCAATATTAAGTCTTCTACAGTGGGGAGTATGTGTTTAGAAGGATATTAAATGTGATGGTTTTTTCTAGCATCGCTAGTACAGTGACTGAAGACCTACTTGTGGCAGTGTTTATTTTTCCAGTCCCCAATCTCCTGGCACCATTAGCCACCCAGAAATTGTTGCAGAAGTCTTATGTTCAGCCCAGCCTTCAAGAGTATGAAGACACACAATATAAGGGAGTTACAAAGGGAACGGACAGGCTTATTAGTTGAATGACAGTTCATTAAACATTGGTGATATTGGAGGAGTAGTGAGACATTCCATTCTCCATAGTATACATCTGTGAGCCTTGTGCCCAACACTGCTGCGAAGTCTTGAATGACGTGCACTGGTATGATAGTGAATTTATTAAAATGCCTAAGCCAAGGGCATTCACTTACTAGTATCTGTAAATTATGTGCCACTGTTCGATACCAGTATGTCTTGATCTACTAGTCGATCACAGTAGATAGACAATAGTCCTCTAATGCCATAGGAAGGCTGCTACCACCTCTTTATCTTTGAAAAAATATATGGCACCAAATTTAAGCTGAAAGTGGGACTCTGAGTTACTAATATTGATGACCTCACAATTTAATGTGCAGCAACTCTTCAGAGGTGGCATACAGAAATACACCCTGTAAACATATGGCACACGTGGTGCTCTGCCAGCATTCCAAAATGTTCTTTTTCAATCAATTTGTTGGACAGGTATTATTGATTGGCACCCTTGCACTTCTTTTGGATGAATGTTTGCATATTCTGGGCTCGGCAGTCAAGCAGTTAAGGTCTTGGACAGAGCAGGACCTCCAACAATGGAGCCTAAAGCCACTCTGTACTATATCTAGCACCCATTGTCTTTCCCAAAACATTATTTGGAAAACAAGAGCACTTACAAGAGAGGCCCACTGCTGCTAGTTCCAAATCCCTCTGCTCAGCCTTTTTCAGTCTCTGGGACAATGGGTGTCTCTGCTACCATTATACAGATTCAGGCACTACATGCCTCAACTGATTAGCAGCAAAACCCTGTAAAATTCTTTCTCTATTCTTGCCGAGTGGTTTTGAGGATCTGGGACACTGTTTTCATCTTGTGGCTCACATAGCCTGCGTGAGATCCTAAGAGCTCAGATCCATGTAATGGACGTTCTTGGATTTGTTGACAGGTATTTGGCATAACCGATTTAAATCACAGCCCAAATAATCTCCTCAGCAGCATTTCATGGCAATAGCCATGAACTGAGAATTTAGCTGAATATTTGCCACAGCATGCTGCAGAGAATCTTGTTGCATTCTTCCTGATCTATTGGTATGTAAGGAAGTTATCTGGGGTGGACAATTGCCCACCTCAAAGAATACTAACATTTAAGTTGTATGGGTGAACCTCAAAGTCACTAACTTTACCTGAGCTCAATGTCTTGGTAGTTATGACACAGCACATAGGCATAACCTAGGGCAGTGTGTAAAGAGAAGTGTTTTGTCTGCTGGTGTGAAATGGAATTAGAAAAATAGAGCACCATTTAATCAACAAATTGACAACAAAAGGCAAAAACCCAACAAGGAAAACAGAGCTTTTAAGTTTCAAACTTTTAAGGACAAAATAGCATCAAAAAGCATTAAATGACAATGCTAGTCTAGGGAAG
This sequence comes from Lissotriton vulgaris, assembly GCF_964263255.1. NCBI lineage: Eukaryota > Metazoa > Chordata > Amphibia > Caudata > Salamandridae > Lissotriton > Lissotriton vulgaris. Next base: position 716,191,656 of record NC_141689.1, on the reverse strand, counting down.
CGAAAAGCCTGGACCTAGGTGCTATTTCAGGCCGACTGTGATAGAGTGCAGGTCAAATACATCAAGTGGGTTTATCCAGGTTAAAGATGTTACTGTCTGACTTAGTCTTTTTTATGGAACTGAAAATCCCTCAGTGGGAAAAGTATGATGCCGTATCTGAGGAAGGAGCATCGAAATTGGCCATTTTTGACTCAAGTCCAGGGAGTTCGTGGAAATCTAAAAAATGTACTGAGCCACAACTTTTCACGGTTTCTAGAGCAGCTCCAATGAGTTACTTCTAAGGCTACCAGGATCTCAGAGACAAACACCAGCACAGGGCTCTAGCAAGTCCCAGTCCTGGTCCAGTTTGTACTGGTTGTAGGAGGCTGGCTTAGTATATGGTGCACACTTATTTAAGTGGAGTACCCCCCACTAATCCATTATGGTGATTTTAGTGGTCTTAGACAACCTTAGAAAGCTCTCTAAGTGGTAGCTGTGGAGAGCATCCTCTGGGCTTAGTACAGAAGGAGTGTGAAGCAGCTTGTTTTACCAGTACGAATGATATAGTGTAGGTTAAGTGCAAAAGAACAACACAGTGTTGTTATAAAATTATATATTTATTATAAACACACACTAATGCATTGAAATGTCGCATCCCTAGAGATATAATCACAATACACACAATACTTCATATATATGGGGGATCTGGAAGGAATGGTAAGGCATATCCATGCTGGACTATTTGAAGCACCCCATCTGTCGGAAGTAATGCTCAGTCGCCCCTGAAGGTAACAGCTTACCCTGCCTCCAACCGGGTGGTCATGTGCAGCTGATAGCAATCTAAAGTGACTTGGTGGTGGTGGCCAGAGTGGCGGGAGAATGAGCAGTATGTTGCCCCGTAGGACATGAACATTGTCGGCCAGATCCCAGACTTCAGCCTCGAAAAGTCGACGTGGGTCGCTGTTTTTGAGGTGGACCATGGCGTTACTGTGACACCAAGCCCCTTCTGAAGTCTGAAAAAGGACAAAACTGTAGGGGATGTTATTGCACGTATGCAGAAAAAGACCGAGGGAGTGCGCTGTGGTTCTGCTTTCCTTGAAGGGCTCCACGGCGGAGTCTGCCTCATCTCCAGAGAGACGGATACCATCAAATGGCATGCCCATTAGTGATGCCTGAACTGCACAGAGAAGCCCATGGACCTCATTTAGGCATGCTGCCAAAGCTCCACCCTGGTACTGACTGCCATGCCCAAGGAGTCCGTTGTGTCAAGCCCTAGGATAAAATAGATACTTCGATGCATCATCACCATCTTAAACGACCTGCATCAAGTCAGCGATGTATTCTTCAGGGACTGTAGACAAGATCTCGATGACCATGTCCCATAAAGCATTCGCACATTGTCCCAGGAAGCAACTGGCATTCACTGAGAAAAGAGTGAGGCCAGCTGAGGAGAATACTCTCTTCTCAAATGCCTCCCTGCATTTTGATTCCCAATTGAGAGGCGTAATAGTAAATGGTTCAGTCTACTTGTGGACGCCTGAACCACCAAGGTTTCAAGCATAGGGTGGTGGATGAGGAAAGGGGGGATTCACTAGGTGCAGGGCTATGGCTTCTGCTGACTGGCATATTATTGATGAGCAAGAGCAAAATTTGGCCCAAGTAGCCCATCAGGGCTTATGCCAGTGTAGAACAAAAACGATTGAGAACAGTAAAAGTTGAGCGAAATGTTTTTGTCATAAATGTCCCAGTGCAAAGCAGGAGATCACGAGGGAGAGGAATGGAAGAAAATCTCGAGTTAAACGTCCACAGAAGCAAGGATGTATGGCATAAATATTAGCTTGTAATACCAAATGAATTACCACATTTTAGAGGTTGGTGATAGTAACATAAGCTTGTGGGAAAGGTCTGCACAATAAAGATGCCCTCAAAGCAAGGACTGTATGCACGAGCCACACTTTCTTTGGTTCAAAGACGACATCATTGATACCACATAAGTGCCGGGAAAATTTTAAATGGCCCAAAACTAAACGGAGTAAAATACAAATTAACTAAACGTAAATCATGTTCTGGACAAATGTAACATACTTTCCAAAAGTGAAAAATGGCTATAAACAAGGCTTTTGCAGCTAAATGGAAGAATTACAGTCATATGGGAGAAGGTAGTATAAACAATAAAAAAAGTTCTGCCTTGTAAATGTTAACAGGGTATTTACCATTTAAAAATCTGAGAGAAATTACCAAAGTGTTCAAAAAAACTTTTGATACCTTCATGTTAGAAGCTTCCGATTCCAATATTGTAAGATGAGTTGAGTTGTCCTCTAGTTCCTGTCGTAGATTTGTGTTCTCCATTTTCAGTGCCTCAACTTGCTTTAACAACTGGTCATATGACGCTGCAGCCATGCTCGCTTACCCTGGGACCTTAAACAATAATATACCTTATTACAAGAGATTCAGAATTTGATCAAAACAATTGTTTAAGGCAAGTAAACGACCAGTGTGAAACACTTTTCGGTTGTACTGAGGAAATTATTTTTCACTAGCACTATAAAATATTACATTCAAAAAGGTGTTGCTCGGAACAAAGTAAACACACAACTCAACATAAAGTTCTGCATGGTCAGAGAGTCAAATGCAAACCAAAGATTATACAGAGATAGCGTGGTCTAATCTTAAAAACAAATACGGTTTTAATAGACACGGGCAGCTGGGTTATTATAACTCCAGTGACAACCATTTCGCAAGATACTAAGACAGGATCTCACCTCAGGATTTTGCCAGAGGTCTAATTTTCACGCTAACAAGTGTAGTATCTTTTTTATTCGAAAACGGGAAAGGGAACACAGAGGAGGCTATGAATGAGCCAGGTCTTATTTACCAAAATGATGTTTTAATGAGGAGCAAGCATTACAAACAGATGTTTTAAAACTGCATGGCTCCAAAATTGGATTGCTACCGTGATTGTGTTGCAAGGATTTCACTCTTAAGAGAGCACTAGAAAACTGGGCATCAGGAGAGTTTGGACACTGTTGTATCTAGTGTACATCAAGAGGTGTTTCTCATATCTTCAGTTGTTTTTTACATTACATATTTACAAACGAACAACAGGGGAGCCTATATTCACACAGTTTAATTAGGCGTAGACGCCAAGAATAGAAACCAGATTTCCACATAGCAAGGTTTGTAAAATGGCTAGCCACTGAGCGGTCATATAGATCAGTATAAGGGGCTACACACACTACATATTGCTGAATCATAACACTATGAGCTAACCTCTCACTATCCAGTAAGACTTACTTACATAGAGAAATACTAGCGCACAACTTTATACCTGTGCATATGAAGTGGCAAAACAAAATCCTGCTCAACCCCAGCAATTCAGATTAGACCTGGCCATAAATCAAATATATCTGAACCCTACAGATGGACAAACACTAGGAAGGAAAACAAAATGAAGAAAATAATTAAGAATGTATTATTTTAATATAACTTTATCATGGAGGTTAGTCAGGCAACTAAATGACTGCTTCTTATACGAGCTGTGGTACAGTTTCAACTTTTGATGCTTGCTTGCTCAACTGACCCACAGTTTTCTCTGCTACCTGTGTCTGGGCTGAAAAGAGATTTTTGGGGGATGCTCGTGTTCACTTTCACTCAACACTACAACTATGTAAAAACTAGACGTATAGCATGGATCCTTTGTACACTGACCGGGCTCTGCTCTGCCGGTGTGCTGCTGGGCCGGGCTTTGCTCCGCCGCTCTGCTGTTGGGCCGGGCTTTGCTCCACCGACCGACCCGAGGGGCCGGACTACACTTACCAAGTCACCCGGGACCGGCGGGGACGCAGCACACGTTTAGCCCCAGCGCCAGGAGGCTCATAAAGCTCTGCTGGGATCCTCGCCCCGCGAGACGCGCGCCGGGAGAAGCCCGGGACAAGGGCGGGGCAGTCTGTGGCAGTCCGGGGCTGAACGAGGTGAGGCGAGGCGGGGCCACGGACCCTGGTAGCTGCGGATAAGACTTACCCCCATTTTTGTGAGATTAGTATGTTACGTTTTAAGGATATTGTATTGCTATATTCGTATTTCAATTTTAATGTGAGTCACTCATGATAGCTACGGTGTTTTAAATACTTGTTTTGCCGGTTCTATCCTAATCTTTAATAATGTCTAAACTTCGATCTGCGAAAACTCCCTCAGCGTCAGCCACAATGGATAACTACCTAGTTAAAGTAGTAAATAAGATTAATAATGACCAGCGACTTTCACTAAGTCGGGGTAGTCCCCCCGCTTCCCCCTCTAATCTGTCTACCTCTCTAGATATACCAGCGCTAGACAATAGCTATAATCAAGGTAGCCAGGATACAATTAATAATGAAATACCAGTATCCCCAATACAAGGTCAGGTTGTGCTGGACGATCTCTCCGACATGAAATGAAATGAAATGAAAATGGGGATTTGTAGAGCGCTGCAGTTGCCCTGAGGCATCCAGGCCCTGGAAGACAGAAAGATGCCCTCATAAGTTTACTATTTATTGAACAGGAGATTTTTTAGCTGTTTGCGGAAGCTGGTTAGGTTGGCATTATTTCTCATCTGCAGAGGGAGGGTGTTCCAGAGTTTGGATACATTGTACGAGAACGAGCGTCCTCCTGCTCTGGCTCTACAGATTCTTGGAATCTTGGCTAAGGATGCCGCTGAGGAACAAAGAGTCTTGTTGGGTAGGTATGGAGAGATCAGGGAGCAGTTGATATCTGGGCCCATTTTCCAGAATGTCTGGTGGGCAATGCAGAGAGCTTTGAACTTCACTCTGTCCCTAACAGGCAGCCAGTGTAAAGTTTTTAGGCCAGTTTTTATTGAGGTCCTCCGAGGGACTCCCAGTAGCGCCCGGGCAGCACAGTTTTGAGTGCGTTGAAGCTTTTGTAGGGTGTAGTCTGGTGCTCCAAGATAAAGGGCGTTATTAAAATCCAGGCGGGATTGGATAAGGCCCTGTATAATTATTTGTCTGGCCTCGAATGGGAGGAGGGGAAGGATTTTTTTAATCACCCTGAGGAGGCCGAAACAGGTAGCTGATACCTTAGTGGCCTGTGTGTTAAGGCTCAGCGATTTATCGAGCCAGACTCCCAGGCTTTTGATGTTATCTCTGGGGGGTAAGGCCATACCCATGCTTGAGGGCCAAATCAGCTCTATGGTGGAGGGGGCCGCCGGGCCCAGGAGCATGAGCTCAGTTTTGTCATCGTTGAGCTTCAGGCATGAGCTCATCATCCAGCTCTTTACATCCTCCAGGCAGGCCGCTAGATCAGGTGGAGACTGGAGGCCGCGCTTTTGTGCAAGGGAGACCACCAGCTGGGTGTCGTCCGCATAGGAGATGATATTGACACCATGCGGACGAACAATTCCAGCCAGTGGCCTCATGTATGCATTAAAGAGCGTAGGGCTTAAGGATGAGCCCTGCGGAACTCCGCATCCCAGAGGCCTACTAGATGAAAGGGATGTGCCGTCAAAGACCTGGAAGGTTCTGTCCGATAGAAAAGACTCGAACCATGTCAGGGCATCTCCGGATACTCCTAAGTCGGCAAGACGGTTCAACAAGATTTTATGGTGTGCCGTGTCAAACGCGGCACTCAGATCGAGGAGGATCACTGTCACTGACCCCCCTTGATCCAAGATCCGTCTTGCCTCCTCAGTTACGGCCAGTAGGGCGGTCTCTGTCCCATGTTTAGGGCGGAAACCCGTTTGGGAAGCGTCAAGGAGGTGGTTTTCCTCGAAGAACGTCGTCAGAATGGTATTGACGTGTTTCTCCAGGATCTTGGACGCCCATGGGAGCAGAGAGATCGGGCGGTAGTTGCTAGGGTTGGCTGGGTCAAGGGAGGTTTAATTTTAGTAGAGCCCGCACCATTGCGTGCTTCCAGGACGTGGGTACTGTCCTACTCAGTATGGAGGAGTTCAGTAGTTCCAGAAGGGTGGGGAAAATGGTTTTACTGGCCAGTCCCAGTGAGCCTGGAGGAGCAAGGTCACAAGGAGAGCCGGTTTTTATTTGCTGAGCCAGTTTCTCTAATGTTTCCATTGTTATCAGGGGAAAGGAGTCCAGCCACTTGTCCATGTTCGAAGCTGAGTGCAAGCATTGGAGGGGCGGGTCGGTGGGTGGGTTAGGGAAGGAAAGATACATTTTGTTCACTTTCTGAAAGAAGAATTCCACCAGTTCATAACATTTGGACGGTGAGTTATTATTGTCTGTGGCAGGCGGGGGAGGTTTGATCAGGGAGTTTACTATGCAGTATATTTCTTTTGGTTTTGACTTAGCCGTAGTTATTTTAAGGTTATAGTAGGCAGCTTGCGAGGTTTTTATGGCCAGTTTATAGTTCCTGATCATTTCCCTATAGGTGGTTTTTTCTTCAGGGTTATAGGATATGCGCCATTTCCTCTCTTGTCTCTTGCAGAGATGTTTTTGGTTTCTAAGATCTTCTGTATACCATGGGGCTGATTTACTATGTCTCTTGGATCTCGATGGATATGACGGAAGGACTGAGTCAAGAGAGGTGGTTATCCACTCATCATATTTCGTGTTATTTAGCATGGGGTCTTGGGAGAGAGTGGGTCTAGTGGTGCTAAGAGCCTTCATCCAGTTGTCGTTAGGAAGTTTTGGCCAGTTGCGAGTTTTCCTAGATGTGAATAAGGATGGGGGTGGTTTGCTCGTGGTCCACGTGAAGGCTATCAGGCAGTGGTCCGACCATGGAAGTCTACTAATGGTGCCAACTTTGAGCTGGTCACTGTTACTGAAAATCGGATCTAACAGATGCCCCTTTTCATGTGTAGCAGAGGGGACTAGTTGCTCTAGTCGAATGGCAGCCAGGCTAGACTGTGTCTCTAATGCCGTGGGGTCTAGCATGTTGTCAAAATGGATGTTAAAATCTCCCAGTAAGGTAAAATTGGAGGGAGCGACAACCAACTGGGAAGCCACCGAAAGAAGAGAGGTGTTAAATTGTCCAGTAGGACCAGGAGGGCGGTAAATGAGAATACAGGTGAAGCTGGTATTAGGGGAGAACTCGATAGAGAAGGAGAGATTTTCACAGTCCTCAATGTCTTCCGCTAAACAGCGGCAGACATAGCTCTCTTTATAGATAATAGCGAGGCCGCCACCTCTGCCCAGTGGACGATCAGCCCGCACTATCTGATATCCCGGAATAATGGCCTGTGCCAGGTCCGGCTGAGAGTCTTGATTCAGCCATGTCTCGGTCAAAAAGGTTGCGTCTGGTGAGTATTCCTCTAGTAGCAAAGCGATTTCTAGGCAGTGTTTCACTAAAGACCTACAGTTAAGTAGAAACAGAGTAGTCCTTTACCTCAGCTCTGGCTTTGGTGGTTTTAGTGATTAGTTCGGATTTGCAGTGCGTGCAGCAACGGGGGATCTCCAGGGGGTGTCTCGGGGTACCACAGCTGGGAGAGGTCGGTGGACGCAACTGATGTAGGAGGCTCGAGCTATATACGTGTCTGTCATCTCCATTGGGGCCAGGGGACATGGCCCCTGGGCCCGGCCGGGCGCGGACGAGCGCAGACTAGCTTGCCTTAAGCACGCCTTCGGCGCGCAATCGGCGCGCCCGCTGCGCTCGTCCTCTGAGCGTCCTACGATTGAGCATAGTTTTAAAAGGTGGAGTGGGAGGGAAAACAGGAGAGGCGTGGCCTGCCCGAATGGGTGTGTCTCCTAGTCCAAGGATGGCGTCTGAAGTATGTCAACACTCGTCCGCGGCAGCTTGCAGTCAGCTGTGCCGGGTGTCGGCTAGTCTGAATAGCGAGTGCCCAGGGGTGAGTGAGTTTTAAAAACACAGAATAAACACGTTTATATTTTAAAATTATCAGCAGTAAGACTCCCGGCTTTTCGCCTCAAGAGGGGTTTCTAATTAAGCGCCGCTCTCAGTCAGCGTGCGCTTTTAAGGTGAAAGGGGGCGTGGCCTGCCCGAATGGGCGTGTCTCCTAGTCCAAGGATGGCCTCTGGAGTGTGTCAACACTCGTCCGCGGCAGCTTGCAGTCAGCTGTGCGGTGTGTCGGCTGGTCTGAATAGCGAGTGCCCAGAATAAACACGTTTATATTTTTAAATTATCAGCAGTAAGACTCCCGGCTTTTCGCCTCTGGAGGGGTTTCTGATTCTCACAACAACCTTCCCCTGTACGTAGAGTAGTAAGGGCCTGCAGAAGTTACCCAACAAACGGGGGGGGGGGCAATAGGAAAACTAAAAGAGTGGATATACCCCCCAAAAAATCTAGTGGGGGAAAATGATGCCTTAGAAAAGGATGGGATGACTACATTGAACCCAGAACAATTTTACTTGTTGGTTAGCATTATTCAAGCTAAATTCGAAACGATTATCAAACCCCTAGTAGCCAAATTAGATCAGGTTTCTAATGAAGTAACTAGATTGGGTGGACTTTTGAAGACTCATATTGACCTTGCCGAAACCAATAAGGTCACAAAGGTGGGAATAATGTAAGTAAGGAAGTAGTAATACCACCTGAGGGGGGGACTAGGGTTAACCAAACAGTTATACCAGATCAACCACCTACCGTGAGCCAGGGAAACCAAGTGAGCCAGGGAAACCTAGTATCCGCACCAGTTGAGAACAAAGTGGGGTGGACGAAAGTGAGGAGGAGACGCTTTATTAATCTCCCCCCAGACTGCGCCCCCTATGTGGTTGTTTTAACTAATGTTCCCCCGGTTGACACCCACTCATCCCAGTTTCAGCAAGAATCTCATGACTCTCTGAAAAATAAATCAGTTTCTTGGTTGAACAAACATTGTGGGTTCCCTATTGCTAACTCCAAAGATATATTAACTACCAGAAGGGTTAACTGGATTGGTAACTCTAGAAAGAACAGTATGGGGGACTGTGTCATTATCAATTTTAAGCACCCCCAACACGTTGCTACAGTTTTGCTCAGAGCAGCTTCCCTACCGTTTACTGATAACAGTGTGTGTGCACGCCCGCTCAGCTTTTTTTATAGCCCCCTCAGTAATGTATCACCTGAAGCTATTAACCAGCCGAAGCCATTTGGACCTTTTTCTAGGCCAGGTTTAACCATTCCACTACAAAATTGTTTTCATGCTTTAAATAGCTTGGGATTCTAATGATCGACTTATCTTGGATAGTCCATCCACCCTGTGTGAGGATATTAATACCCCTGGGAATTGGAATAATCGAAAGTCCTACAGTCTCTATGGTAACTAGGCTGGAGAATTCCAACCAGATAAATGATTGTGAGGGCCCGCCTATTGGAAATCCAGGGGAAATAGATAGACCTAATGTAACCTTGCTATCGGTTAGGGCTAGTACAGGGGGTAATGGGATAATTATTACAAGTTGGAACGTTGCAGGACTGAAATTTAAGGGGAATGCTCTGGGCTGGTCGAATTTTATTAATAGCTATGACATCCACTGTTTCCAGGAAACATGGTGTAGGGAAGAAGTTAATTATGAGGGGTTTGTTTCTTATAATTTGCCGGCGCAGGGTACTGGGCCAGGAAGAGCCAAAGGTGGTCTCCTGATTTTAGTATCTATCCACCACCCGATTATAGTAAAAAAGTATATAACTGTAGGAGCACATGCCCAGATTCTCTGGTTACTAGAGGGGCGAGACCATAATATTCTTCTGGTAAATTATTACAATAATATTTTCGATAGCTCCAGGGCAGTAGTTGTTGATGACCTGGCTAGCACTGTCTAAAATCTAATCCCAGATGTAAATGTTTCATTTGATTTTATCTGGGTTGGTGTCTTTAATACCCCATTATGTGAACTGCCGACGGGGAAAGTGTGTGGGTTTATCAATGATACCGGTTTGGATGATCTACATTTTGGACATAACCGATATGGAGAGGCTCTAAATAATTTATTGGGATGTTATGATCTGGAAATTTTGGGGTTTCCAAAAGATGAAAATGGTCAAATTATCCTTACTTTTAAGAACCGGTACACCAGCTCAGTTATTGATCATGTGATTGTTTCTTCTAATATTACATCCTGTTGCGCTCCCCCTAGTATTGAATCATCTACCCTAAGTGACCACAACTGTATTATCTTGGAAACTACTTTTTGGGGTGAAAGTTTTGTTACCGTGGGTACTACAGTTTCTAATCTGGAACCCCATAGACCAAACTGAGTCCGTTTAAGATGGGTAGGGAAAAAAGCTACTGAATTAGTTGGCTCTATTGTCAGGGATTGTATGGGAGACATTACTTTTATACTTGACAACAGTGCCGACCATAAACAGGTTTTATCTGCTTTTAATGATATTAATAAATCTATTGATGCCAGGTTCACTAAACCTAAAGGGGGTCAGCGTAAAAATGAACCGGCCTGGTTTGACCACTCATGTACTAGGCTTTTAACCGAATTAAAACATGCCCTTGCCAAAAAACCCTGGGACACTGACTCTGTAATAAAATCAAGAGGAGAATATAGGTGTGCCTTAAAACAGAGGAAGAGTGAGCTACAGCAGTTGGCGTGGGATTCTCTCAACCAGGCGGCCAAGTGCTCCAATAGTACTCTGTTTTGGGCTACTGTGAACTCTCCTTTTCTTAAAGATGAAAATCTGCCAGAGTTAACTTCTAATGTCCAGAGCGATGGTTGGATAGCCCATTTTTTAAACATTTTTGATTCCAACAGTTGTTTGGATACCGACCAAAGAAGGTGGGAAGTTCAACCCCTTGATATCACAGTTAGTGAGGCGGAACTTGGCATACGGGCAAGTAAGGGGGGGAAAGCCCATGGACCCGATGGAGTGCCCATCGACATCTTTAAAGTAGCGCCGGAGATGTAGAGCCCTCTTTTGGCTATTGTTTTTAATGCTGCAGTATGTACCGAGGCCCCTGAAACATGGGGGGAATCAATTATTATCCCGATACATAAAAAGGGCAGTAGGTCTGAGGTGAAAAATTACCGTCCAATCTCTCTTCTTGACTGCTCAGTCGAGATTATGAGTAGAGTTATGTTAGCGAGGTTAGAGGAATGGTCCGAGCAAGAGGGTATCCTTGCCGATAGTCAGTATGGATTTAGAAAGGGCCGGGGTACACTCGATCAGTGTTTAAACCTTGATTTATTGTTCGGGAAATACACTGAAGCTAAATCTGGCTCAATTTACCTCTGCTTCGCAGACCTAAGTAGTGCTTTTGACATGGTTGACCACTCTATTCTATGGCAAAACCCTGTTACAGTTAGGAGCACCAGAGGGCATAATTTACTTTCTGGCTAGGCTGTATAGGAAACTAAAACCTTGTGTGCGTTTTGGCACCAATGGTGAATGCACCCCAAAATTTGGAGTTAAAAGAGGGATTAGACAGGACTGTGTACTGGCCCCCTCCTTTTCATTTTATTTATTAACGGAATCGATGAAATTTTAAAAAGTGTTAAAGCTGATGCCCCCCAGATAAATGGAGCTCCTGTGCCGGTGTTATTATACGCCGAGGACGCTGTCCTGCTCTCTAGAACACCGTTAGGATTACAGCGCCTGATTAATAGATTTTCTACCTTTATCAGCGATAGAAAATGTATTATTAACAAGGGGAAAACGTTTACCATGACCTGTTGGGCTAAAAGTAAAGCTTGAAAACTGTTTTTTTATCGATAAAGATAAGGTGCATCAGGTGGATACATTTTGTTATCTTGGTATAACCTTCCCCAAATAGATCATGGTCCAACGAATTTGAAAACATCCGTATTAAAATGGCAAAAAATGCCTACGGTGTTTTTAGATTTGCTAACCAGGTCGGGGACCGACGTACCACAGACATGCTTAAGATCTATCAAGCCAGGTGCGTCAGTATCGCACTCTAGGGGGCTGGTGTCTAGGGACATACACGTGACCATAAGTTGCAGCAGGAGGAAAAGTCCTTTTTAAAAAAGCTCCTGTCGTTGCAAACTTCTGCTTCTACCGAGTTAATACATCGGGAAATGGACACCCATTTCCTGATCGATCAATTATCCTTGAGGCCACTTATGACTTGGCGGTCAATCTGGCTCCAGGAGGAAAAATCTTTTACCAGATCGATCATAGAGGGCTGTCTCTCGTTGGATAAATATACTAATATACCCTGGTTAAAATACGTCATCAGCTGTTTTTCTGAGATTTTTAATCTAAATGTATTGGTTTATCCTGACGCAGCGGCCTTAATTTCAAAATCTGAGCTGAAATCCAAATTTTTGGCCTTCTCTGTGAGAAAGCGAGCTGTTGCTAACGGATCTTTATCTAACGTCACATTTTACAAAAGCTACACTATTGTTGAAGGTTTTCCCATTCATTTAATATGGGTGACAAGGCCGTCACACAAGTTTGTGCTAACCAGGCTGAGGTTTGGTGTAGCTCATCACTTAGTAGCTCTGCCAACTCTTAAGAAATATCCGCAGGGGCCATGTATGTGTGATGGTGTATCCAAACAAAGCACTTTGCACTTCCTTTTGATCTGTAAACTGTATATGAATTTCCGTACAACCTATTTAAAACCTATGTTTCTTAAATATGGTGTACGCACAGTTATTCTGGCTATGAGTCTTATTTTTAACCTGCAACATGTCGATGTCTGTTTTTTAACTGCTACGTTTTTAATTCAATCAATTAAGGCCAGGAAAAGTATGTGTTTTTAAACCATTTGTGTCTGTTATATTTTGGTATTCTCCCCATCCTGTAAACCACTGTAATTATTATACAATGTATGTGTTTTCTGCTTTTATGGTCATTTTTTATGCACCGAATAAAGCTTCATGACTTGACTTGCATGGATCCTGGAAGTCTCCCGTCAGCAGCCTAACAGGTTGGTGATCGTTTTCACCTGCAGAAAGTGGTAGTCAAAACCATGTGCATCTAATTTGTTTTACACCGTATAGGAATAAATTGGTGAGTGACAGAGCTCACTTTTTAGGTTTCGCCTGGCGAACAGCTGCGCAGCTGCGTTTTGCGCAGGCGAAATCTTTTGAGAACACAGTATGTGGCTTTGTCCCGCCTCTGTCTTCCATTGGCTAGCTCCATAAATGGAGGCTAGCCATTGGAAGAGAGAGGCGTCCGTCATTGTGCGAGGCGATTCGTGGGCGTTTCGTAGAATTTTTCTCTTTTCGCCCACGTCATGCGGCGGTGGGCGGGTTCTTTTTTTTTTTTGCCAAGGTTTGCTTTGTTTCATTCCTCTGAAGATGACGCCGGGGCCCGTCGACTTCTCGCATCTACTGGTACGTTAGAGAGCGTTCGGTCCGTCAGAGCGGCTTGTTGTCTTTGCGTGTATCTGTCTGTATCTTTCTCTGTACGTTTCTGTTACCCCGTGCCTGCCCGCCTCAGTGTTTGTTTATATTGCATAGCTGTTTGTTTCTCTGCGTGTATCTGTCTGTATCGTTCTCTGTACGTTATCCCGCCTGCCTGTGTGTGTCGGTGAGTGTCGCTTTTCCGAGGCCTGTGGACAATCTGGTGGCATCCTACTTTTGCTAAATCAGTTGCTTAAGGAAATCCCGTGTGTTGTGTGCAGGGGATTCGTGCTGGTCTGCGCATTTGCTTATTGCACCCCACCCCAGTAATAAAGTGGGCGCAATCATGCCGGTTCCAGGACTGGGCTGAAGCTGCCGTATTCCCGGATTTATGCCGTTCGGTTTACTTGTACCACTTTGGGTGGTGGCCTGTCGTGAATGAAAACACTTTCTCTCACACCTTGTAATTTAACAATATATCGCCCAACGGAAATATGTGCCAAGCTTAGTCACCCTACTTGTTTGGCGTTTATCTGTTGGATTTGTACGCAGGTCACCTATTCGGCCATGGGAAGCGACAACTTTCCAGCCTAGAAAAAAGCGTTTTTATAAAATAAAATTACGCATAGCAGATTTTCTGAAGAAGCTTGTTGATTTTGGGGGTTGTGCTAGATTTCAGTTGGTTTGGAGTTGAACACAGTTTATCATTGTGGCTTGAGTCGTTTTGTTCTGTATACATTATGCCGGTGGCATTAAAACTTTGTACGTTGAGCCCACTCCTCGCACGGGATAATGTTACTCAGATAACTATTTAAACCTAATGGTGGGTGTAAGATGTAATTGGTACACACACTGTATTTACTACTGAAATCACACCTATTTAATAAAATTAGGGTGGAATGTACACAATATACCTATTGCAAAAAGTGAGTAATTCTCGCCCTTTAGTAATCATGTATGTAATATAGAAGGGAGTTGCTTAGGAAGAAGCCAGCTAAATGAACTCTGTAGGATCTCCTGTTGCTCTGACGATATCCTGGCTCATCCTGCTATTGCAGGCAGCATCTAATCCTCTAAGATGACACCAGGGGTGGGCAGGCTCACCGTTAAGTGGTCCCAGGTTGCACAGCATGTCGTGACCAGCGGATGATCCAGGAGGCCTCCTGTATCAAGTGAGACCACGGACTGGAATTTCCAAGACAAGGTATGATGTAGCTGCGACACAGTCACCCAGATGCTATTCTGGGGAAAGTGCAGGCTTTTCATGCTGGGCGTGCCAAGTGGAGGTGTTGGATCAGAAATGATTCAAATAAGAAGTGATTGCCATTGAGTTCAGGATGGTAAGCCATGGACCACCACAGTTAAAAAAAGATCAGGTGGTGCTGTGGCACACTCAATTTGATGGCAGCGAATTGCAAACTATAGTGAGTGAAAAACATCAGAAGCTGGGCCGGACGAAACTGGCGACTCATCTTGAGATGCCATAGAGGGGGAGACTTACTCGGATGGTAAGGCTTCAGGAGCTGGCAGAAAAACCAAGGAAGATCACTAGAGCAGTTATCAGAGGCAAATACACAGACCCATTGATCATGCAGATGAAGCACCAATGAAACTCCTTTGAAGGTGAGAGGTGAGCTGATGCAGCAAGCTTTGGAGACTCAGCTGTAATATCAATTCTTTGGAGAGCTCAACACAGTGCTTAGGGTGGAGAAGTCCAGGCATGAACGGAGGTTTCTTTCTACTAAATAAGCACAGTTTGAAGGAGGCTAAGTTCGGAAATACATGAACTGTGGAGATGGGTCCCCTCAAGATGTTAAGAGCGCTTTGCTTAATGTAAAGTAACTGTGGGTAATCCGGTATAATAGGGGGCTGATCACACAGATTCATTCACTCTGCTCATCAACACAATATTCACTGGTGGGAGTGCTCTAGAACTGCCCATGAACCACAAAGTATCTCAGATTACAAATTAGCCGAAACTGCTTTTTAGATCTACATAACTGATGTTTTGACCAATTCTGTTGCTTCAACTGAAATTTGAAATACACAGTAGCAAATCTAGAAACTGGAAATCTTTGTGGCTATCACTGCTACAAAGTAAATGCATTATGGCCTCCTGGTGGCAGCAATGATCACAGGTTGGCTGCTGCAAATGATGTAAACACAAGTAGTTGATCACCAACTCAAAAAATAGATGGTGTTCTAGCAGCCACCAGTGACACTTGTGAAGCCCTCGAGCTCTAAAGTGGCATAAAAGCATGTGAATGACCTTCAGGAGTGCGTAAGCCTGCTAGGTTACGGGCTGAAAGATACGGATGACTGCTCCAAGAGTAACAATGTGCAGAATATTGGACTCACCAAAAAAGTAGAGGGACTCAGAAAATATAGCTGCACCTCCAGGAATGGATGTTCACTACAAGGACTCACAAAGGCCTTCCCAATTCAAAGAGCCAATTGTGTCCCGACAACACCGCCTAGAAATGGCGCTCCTCCACAGCAGATGGTTGCCTGCTTACATAAACAGTGATTTAGTCTACCGCAGCCGACATGCCAAAATGGGCCATTATATATAATGGTTAACAGCAAAGTATCCCTGTTGCCAGTTTTCCATGCCGGTGGTGTCACACTTAAGAAGCTTACCTAATAATTATATTATTACGAGTCCATCCACATTGTTTTATTGGTTTAACATAATTAGAAACAGCAGATGTTTTATATGAAATAAGATTGTGTATAGCCCAGGGTTTATTAGTTGGATCTGAAGTTGATATCTAGAAAAAACAGCCTAGAGGGAAGAGTTATTGACCTCGCCTCATGCAGACCAAAAAACAGCTAGCCATGACTTGGAAATTGTTCAATTCTCAACCGATATCACTAAGGAGAAGGAAACTCTCTAAATGGGCAGACACTGAAAACACTGACACAATTATGTAGAAAATAGCTAGTGATGAAAAAGTATGTTAAAGATGAGACTGTGCACATGGGGATTAACACATCATATTGCTTTAAAATCTCACCCGAATAATTTACATAATTTTCCTATGTTGAATGGAGTCTATATTGGTAGTAACTGAAACAAGTGCATATGCTACTACATTTAGCCCACATTTTTTTAATATATATTAAAGTGTGAAGTGAACTGAATAATATATTGCCTTGTAAAGTGTTGTTGTAATGACCTTTACTGATAAAAGCAGTGTACCATTAATTTATTTATGTTCAAGTAGTGAATTGGCAGCAATGTGCTTCGTTGTCTAAACATTTCAGTTTGCATACGTCATACTGTATGCATTAATAAAATCTTTTTTTAATGCTTTTGTACATATTCCAGTCTTCCCACTATGACTTTTCCTAGCTTTCTTGTGACAGGCTGGAGTTGGCTTTTCAAAAAACGGTTTAACAAGAGAAACCGTGAGCCATAAGACAAACAAACCCTATAGTTGCTGTCTCTTTGGTTTCCTCCTCTTCCTGTATTTTGAGGTAAAAATAGCAGCTCTGTTGCGAGTCAATTGTTAGTGGAGACTTGGCAATTTCATCTTGAAACAACAGCTTGCTGCTAACAGGAAAGGAAACACAGCAGAATGAAAAACTAAGCTGATTTTCAAGACAACTGTCTAATTAACACCTTTGAGCACTTTTGTTCCCTCTATTCCTTAACCTCACATCCCTAGCTTGAGTAAAATAATACCTACCAGTCTCAAAACACCTGGGGTATGTTTTTACCTGTCTCGATTTGTTGAAGTACAAAATAAGCGTATACTTAGAGGAAAACAAACTCAAAATGTGATCTATGACTCCCAAATCCATACCAGGCACTTGCAATTGGGGGGGAGGAGGGGGGGGGGGGGGTAACATTTTGTTAAAGGTTATTATAACGTTTCCCAAAACACTGCAAAACTCTAGTCTTGTTGACAAAAATTCCACTGCTGGACATGCTACAGGAAGAACCCAAGCATGCCATGCAATACCGTCAATGATTTTAAATGTTCAATTTTGGAGTTACAACACAGATGTATGGGGGGGAATGATCGATCACAGAGGTCTTCAAAGCACCAGTTGCGGACTATGTTGGTTATCCTGTTTTAATATACTAGTTAAAATCAATTTAATACGAAACAGGACAAGCGGTTTGGTGGTTTGTCATTAAAAATCGTAAACTTCTTGTCTGAAATAATTAATCCTTTTAGCATGAAAACAATGTACAGAACAATGCCCATTTGACTCCTCAATTCTGCAGCAATACGGTAGATCTTTGTTCACTCATGAGCTACGAAGGGCACAGAAATCAGTCACGTAAATGTATGAATAAAAGCTCTCCAATCACATTACAAAATCCAAGAAACACCACACTGCATTAGTGTCATAAATCATAAGGACTTTACATTTTTCTCACAAAATCAGTCTTGCATTACAGTCTCCCTCCAAAATGTTTCTAATTTACCAGAGACTTAGATGTCCAACGTCTGTGAACCTGTGAACCTGGTAACTTTCCTTTAGAGGAGACACCAATGATCTACTGGTTGGAATGATCATTTAACTGGAGCAAGAACCTATGAAGTTCAGAAGCGTACTGAAAACACATCTTTTCACTCTGCCTATTGACTTCAGTAATGTCTGGGCAATCAACTTCCCTACTTCACACCTGTCTGCAGACTCAATATTTCTGGGTTTCCCTCCCCCAATCTTATTTGTAACTCTTTCACCCCTTACTGGCCACCTGCCTGAATCCTGCTAAGAGTCTCACAACATGATGATGTGCCACAATAACAGAAGTCTGACCTAGCCTTAGGGATTCAAGTTGCTCCCATCTGGGAAGGTGAATCAAAAGTTCATCCCAGGCTTGTGCTGAATCTGCGGCTCCTGTTCTACTCAGACTTCTGATTGTGGCTATTTCCGCTTCAACCCATTTAACTATCTCTGCTGCCCATCTCGCCATCCTAGGACTGGATATCTGCTTTTTGTCCAGTAACAATTATTAAATTTGCAAACTTCACTTTGATTCTTGTCTTTGAGGGTTGTGCTTTATCCCCCAGATAATAATAAATAATAATACAGATATTTATTGAGCGCGGACAGCTACCTCTGGGGAGGTGTCCCGGCGCTAGCGAGTCCCACAACAAGAGTAAGTAGTCAGGAAGGGGGGCAGGATTATTGCGTAAAAAGCCAGGTTTTTAGGAGTTTCCTAAAGCTTGCTTCTGACGTGGCGGATTGGATGGCAGGAGGCAGGGTATTCCAAAGTTTCGCCGTGCCGGCCGAAGAGGATCTGCCTCCAAGTCTCGCTTTCCTTATGTGCGGTACAGTTAGCTTGAGTAGGGAGTTTGAGCGTAGCTCACGTTTTTGGTGGTAGCGGGGAAGTCGGAGTTTCAGATAATTTGGACATGTGCCTTTTAGCGCTCTGAAAGCCAGGGTTAAGACTTTGAACTTAATTCTGCTTGCCACTGGTAGCCAGTGCAGCTCGTGCAGATGCGGAGAGATATGCTGCCTAAAAGGGACCCGTTTTATTAATCTCGCAGCCGCATTCTGCACGATTTGTAAGCGTTGCACCGCATATTTAGGTAGACCAAGATAGAGGCCATTAGAGTAATCGAGTCGAGAGGTGATTGTTGCGTGAACAACCGTTTTCCGGCACTCGACTGGTAGCAAAGGCAGAAATTTCCGCAAATTTTTGAGTGTATGCAGGCAGCCCGTGGTGAGCTGTTGTATATGCGGCAAAAAAGACAACTTCTCATCCCATTTTACTCCTAGATTTTTTGCATGGGGGCTGGGAGATGGGGCAGGGCCCATTTCCGTTGGCCACCACAGATCCGGAGGGGGATGTTTGGGGTTACCAAAGAATAGCACCTCCGTTTTGCTCGCGTTCATTTTAAGTTTGTTTGTGTTCATCCACTTGGCCACGTCTTGCAGACAGCCCCTGATTTTGCTAAATGCTGCCTCGGACGTGTCTGTGTATGGGAAGACTAATTGCGTGTCGTCCGCGTAGGATATTGCCTTGACCCCCCATGTGGCAATCAAGGTGAAGAGTGGGGCCAAGTATACATTAAACAGCAGGGGGCTGAGTGCCGACCCTTGTGGGACGCCACACCAGAAATTTTTTGGTCCAGAAGAGAAGGGGCCCAAGGCCACTTTCTGGGAGCGATTAGTGAGGTAGGAGAGTAGCCAGTTGAGAGCTTTGTCTCCAATACCTATGTCCTTAAGTCGGGTCAGCAATCTGCTGTGATCTACAGTATCAAAAGCAGCTGATAGATCCAGGAGCACCAGCATAGCTGATGCCCCTGAATCTAAGGACCACCTGATAGACTCGGCAACCTCAATGAGGGCCGTCTCGGTGCTGAAGCCGGCCCTAAAGCCCGACTGAGTTTCATGTAGGGCGCCGCTGTCTTCAATAAATTTGTTAAGCTGCCGCTGGATTATTTTTTCAAGCATTTTGCCGGGGGCTGCAAGGAGAGAGATGGGTCGGAGATTGTTCAGATCATCCGATGCGCCTTGGGTTTTTTTTTTCAGCGGGAGAAGTGTGGCCTGTTTCCAACAGTCCGGAAACGTGCCCGTAGCAATGGACGTGTTCCATATATGTAGGAGGGGAACTGCAATTACTTCCGACATTAGTTTCCACAGTTTAGGTGGGCAGGGATCGTCCGGGCCTCCCGATTTACCTTTTTGTAATTCTTTTACTGCTTCAGAGAGGGTAATAGGCTGAAATTGATTTAAATGGGTAATGAGGCGCTCAGAGACTCTTAGCTCATCCATTAATGTCGGCTCAGGGTCCGTAAAAGTGTCATAGACAGATGGTAGGTCAATGGATCACATAAATGGACGCTACCTCTTACCTCAACAGTGTTGTCGTCACAGATTCCAGTAAGGCTCCATTCTATAACCGGGCCACACCATGTGGAAAAAACAACTAAGAAACTGTCAGGCTCCTCAATCAGTAATGTCAGAGTTTTGCGATTCTTGGTTCCGTACATGCTCTCTATAAAACAGATGGCCATTTCCACCCATACAGCTGTCCTCCCCCGTAACTCAGTCTGCCTGCACTCCATCACAGACATTTACGGGCATATAGTTTTACTCAAGGTATATGGACCAATAATCCTTTGCCATCCCTATCAACAAGAGTGATCAATCCCTGGCACTCTGATCATCCCACAAGACCCTTTCGAATGAAGTTGTACAGCCTTCATTGAGAGACTTTGGGGATGCCATCCACCAAGTTACACTCAAAGCTATATTGTAACGTAGTAAATGTCAAGCTTGTGTACTACCAATCCACACTCAACCAAGAGGACCATGATCGCAATTATGCCTACTCTCCTCCTGCCACTACTACAAACAATGTCAGTAAGCATGGAGTGCAGCTGCCTGAAAAATGGACTCAGGAGCAATAATGGTATATTGGTGACGTAATAAAAGAGTCTCAGAAGTACTATCATTTCAGGGAGTGTGACCTGGCCTGACCTGCTACTGATATTGGGAGAGGATTACAGAATGAGACTTGCCTTCATAGTGCTGAAACCACCTAAGTGACGTTTGACTACTATGACATAGCTCAAGTTCCTATATTGTCAAATGCCCAAGAAATTAAAGGTGTTAGGCGTCAACATGATAAACCAAGCTTGGTTTTCCATGACTGATTTATCTAATTTCTGGATTTCATCCTATTTGTATAGAGGCAAGAAGCCTGTCTGAGACGTTCCGTTCTGACGGCTGCAATATTGTTACCAGAATGCTATCTGGGTCGAAATATACAGGAACACATCAACATTCAGTCAAATATTTTGGTTTTCACCACTTAGTCCGCTTGCCTTACCCTTAGAGTCCCTCCGCAAACCCCCCGCTATTGGCTCAATTGCAAGACCAAAGGCTAAAATGGACACCCCTCCTTGTTGACCCTCTTTGCGGCCTGGCTGTTCTGAATAATGGTGTTAATCTGCACTCTGGCTGTAAGATTAATGTACAACGATTTAAGTCATCTTAAAAACGTATTGCCAAACTGCATCTGCTTCACAGTGGCTTATAGTGCTAGCCAATAACGCTGAAAGCTTTTCCATAAAGACTGCTACAGTTGCAAACATGCAGTCTGTATCATAAGTTGTCTACAATGTAGAAAAGTAGCTGAAGATTGCAAAAATTGTACTAGGCTCAGACACAAAACCAGACTGATCAGGATGTAGTAGGGCCGCAATCACCTCGAGTTGTTGTTTTGCAAAAAACTTTAACCAAGATTTTATAGACTATGTTAAGTAACAACAGAGTGCTTATAGTCTAGAGATTCCTGGTACGATTTCAGAAGCACCATCACTGGCGCCAACGGGTGGGTTTAGGCAGATTCCTACAACCAAGATATACGTCAGTGCGTGGAATCAGGGTACTAACAAGCCTTCATAGGCATCACAGAACTCTGCGCTTCTCCAGGGTTCTCGCAGGTTCCAGCCCTCTATCCACACAATATACTCACTTGGTATCCATATACTAGATTTCCCAGGTAGAGGGGAGGAAGAATCGATCCATCGCAAAATATCAGTTAAAATTGCAGACACAGATTAGCAGGGTACCAGGATCCAGGGAGATCATTGCCCAACTGTTGTGTAAGAATTGTGCGTGTGCTACATTTAGGTGCATAAAGTCTAACAGTATCACCCCGTCCCCGTCAAGACTGCTTCTCAAACATACATAGCTATCTTTTGTAAGAGCTCCTCGCAAAAGTAGGATAATATGCGTGGCACACTTGCCCTCTTCAGCGTCTCCACAGTTTTTGCCCTTCCTAACACGATATATGTGTTTCCTGTAGCACAGCTATGTGAAACTCACTATGCCACAGTTTTATATATACCTTAGGTCTCTTAGCTGGAGTCACCATGTCTTTAACATTCCGTTTTAGAAAAGTGTAAGTGGAACCAGAGCCTATATCCACTGTGCTGGGCAGTCATGATCCCAAACAGGTATCCATAAACAGCATCAGTTATGATGTGAAGAATGTCCTGTTAAAGCGGGGTTAACATATCTCTTAACTATTCACAGTTGCAAATATATATTATTTCTACCTCTTCCAAGAAAAGGGTGGAAAGTGATACCTTTTTATTTGCCCACTCCAACACCACTAAACTTGTCATATCAAAGTAGAACCTGCAAAACTTATGAAACACTTCTTCAGAGACAAACAGAGTGAGGTTAGAGGCATTAAACCACTAGTAATCTACCCTTCGATCACCCATTAAAAAAGTTGCGTCTAAAATCCAACATCTTACCTCCACTGCATAACAAACTGGAGATATCTGTAACAAAGAGCTTGATTACTTGAATCGTACAGATCCTAAGATGCCATGCATCTATGAGGTCCCTAAAATTCATAAAAACACGAGAGATCCTCCGTATCGCCCCATAGTCTCTACCATTGGGTCAATACAGAGCACCTTTCTAAATACACAGACAACTTATTTAGGCCCCACATACCCAAAACTCCAGCATACATCATGGATACAAGAGACATTATCAACAAAGGTGAGATTCTCCCATGTAACCATGCAAGCAACATCTTTGCTAAACTAAATATTGAATCTTTGAATAGTAACGTCCTGAAGATGGCTGTTGCATGGTTTATTGATATGCATAACATCAGATGCCCCAAAGTCTTCCTCCTTGAATGCCTTAAAATTGTGTTAACAGAAAATATGTTTGAATTCGGAAACACCTTATACAAACAAATCAAAGGTGTGAGAATGGGGGCTTGGTAGCCTCATCGGTAGCCAACATCTATATGGCACTATTTGAAAATAAATACATTCATTGTTCAAGATACATTGATGATATTTTTTTCATCCGGACCATTACTGAAGACTATCTCACCAAATTTCTAGAGTGGCTAATTCTGCGCGACACCAATCTCAAATTTAAGACCCATACTAGTCAGACACAAGTTGAATTTTTTGATATTCTGATTCGACACAACAATGGTATGGTTGATGTTTTTGTCAAACCTAATGCAGGAAATACTCTGCTGCACTACGATAGTTACCACCCACGTGCACAGAAAAAGAGTATCCCTTTCGGGCAGTTTCTAAGATTGCAACAAAACTGTTCCAACTTACAAGATTTCGAACTACAAGCGCTAGCTATGAAAGCCAAATTTCTAGCTGGGGGATACCCTCATCGTCTCATTCGAGAATCCTATAAAAGAGCGAGATTCTATGATAGAGAATTTCTACTGAAATCACGTATTCATTCTCCAGTAATAGAACTAGTTTGTGTTACTAAACATTCCACTATGAATGAACAGATCAGACAATCATCAACTCTAACTGGCATATCCTTCACAGTGACACCGATCAAGAGCATAAACTTCCTAAACCTTTATTTGTTTCCCGCCATAATAAAAACATTAAAGACATCATTGTACATTTGGGGTTCACAGAAGGTCAGTCATTCGTTCAGAAAACCATTGACGGCATGTTGCCAGTGAGAGGTACCTTCAAATGTTCACAATATAAGTCATGTGACGCTGCAATTGAAGGCAATTCTTTTATACATAATGGATATACCATCCAAGCTAAAGAATTCTTCAATTGCAAAACCAAAAATGTGATTTATCTTCTACTATGACTGTTTTAATTTGGGCTATGTAGGAGAAATATCTAACTGATTTACTACTCGCTGGACAGAACATCAATCAGCAATTGCCTCTAAAACCAATGCGCCACTGGTTAAACACTTCTTGGACCAGATACACAGCCAACGATATTAGATAGCCCATAATTGAAAGTATAGAAATAACTGAGGAAGGTAAAAGTAACAACATTCGTAAAAGGAATGAGGCATTCAGGATTTTTGTTCTAGACACTTACAAACGAGGATCTGTATTACCATTTTGAATTTCTTTGTGTGCGAAGTTCCTTTCTCCTACAGCTAGTTTCAGTTCTATTCAGCCGACCTCAGCAGCTGCTATAACACCATATTTTCCACCACTTGGTATCTTGATACAGATACGCACACCATCTGGAGGTACATCAGCTTTTTCGATGTTCTGCACAGTTTGCCACTCTGTCCCCTTCTTATTTTTATTTATTTTTTATTTAAAAACACTTATTAAGCGCACTGTCACCTTGCAGGCATCCTGGCGCTGACTAGTTCAGAAAGAACCCTTCTCTACTTCTATATAGCATCTTTATGTTCAGGCAGTAGGTAATATTATAGGAATTTTTCCTCCAAGTTAAGATATTATGTTCACATATATTTATACTTCTTTTGTATCACTTATAATTAGGTGTATACTTTAATCATTTCTTTTCCTTGTTTAATTTTATTTTCAGTGGCTATTTGCACTTCATGATTTGACGCATATTTCCGTAATAATTTGGAGCCTCCTTAACCACTGTGGGTCAGATGGAGAAGCATTCTCAAGTGCACAATACTGCTCAACCATTCCCATTTTGCGTGATCAACGCGATTTATCGTCCATTATCACGTGACTGCATTATTTATGGACATTATGCTACATCATGTACATTTATAACTAATCCTTCATTTCTGTAGAGTGGGACGTCTATTCAGGGGAAACACTGGGTGCCTTTTGTAACCATATCTTATTCTTCATTTTTCATAGAGTGAGATGTATAGTCCGGGGCAATTTTTGGGCTACCCTCACGCATTGCGATTACATGAGTTCCTACCCTTACTGTGAGGACCAAGCCAAATTTCAAGAAGGACTTTACTTCCACAAATGGTGTATCCACTACACTGGTATTCAGGTAGACTGGATTACACGATGTTTCAGATTCTTTTTAGTATTGTTCATCATCACCCCATGTTTTTATATACATTTTTTTCACCCTCAGCTTTATTACTTTCCAGCTGACTTTGACATATTCTTCACCTGGAGCTCTGAAGGCAGCTTGGGCTCAAGCGCCTTGTGATATTGTTCAAGGTAATTCAGCATATTCTGTATCCAAATTCACAGAAGAAGTGAGCCTCTTAATTACTTTCATTCCTTTGAGGCTTACATGATTAATTTTTATTTTTCAGGGTTTCAACACAACCTTCTTTATTCTTCATACCTTTCTATTTTCATCTAGTTGGTCCATACTTTATCACTCTGAGGCAAGCAATAGATTTGTTCCTATTTCTCTTAAAGTAATCGTCTCATTTTTTAGATCCACTATGGGGATACACGTTACAGTTCTGCTACTTTATCACACATTTTTTCTTCCTTTGAGTTTTTTTTCACTATTCCTAGGTATTTCCTACTCGTATACCGCACCCTGCTTACTCTTTATGGTAAAGGATCATTTCTTTTTTCTTATCTTTTTCAATCACTGCTCCTGCTTCTTTTTAATTACGGAGTAAGAAAGGTTTTTAACTTGTTTTATGTGTCATTTTTATATTCGACGCATTGTACATTTTTCCATTTTCATGTTTAGGAATTATTGTGGCTTTCCTTAAGAAGGTGTCTAGTACATCGAAACGCGCGTGGATAACAAGAAGATTAATCAACCAGCCCCTTGATTAATTCATGGTCCATTTCAGTTATTTTGCTCATTTTTGATTTATTGTTGTAGAAAAATTACAACTGACATTCCTATGTTCAGTCTAAATGCACGTTTGTTGATTGTATTCTTTTTTGTCCACCTTTTTGAGTTACGTTGTGATGTTACTCATGTTCGTGGAATTATTGAAACATTCTCATTGATTATAATATTAAATGAATTTGTATTAATAAAATGAAGTTTTAATGAGCTGAAGTGTACATTGAGTCTCTAATATCATGTCTGTGTCTGATTAGGTCGCACATATGCTTACACTCATTGTTGCCTAGGGGTTCTTTCTTCCATTACAGCCTTTTATGGAGCCATTCATCAAGGAGCCTATCGTATTTATACCCATTTTTACTACCCATGACTGGACCAAAGTCTTCAGCCCTCTTATTTTTTTTTTTTCAGTTGTCAAGGCAGAGAGAGCTTGGTCTTTGAAGTCTCACAGAGGAACCTCAGATTCAAAGAGAGGTAAGCAATTGCAAGACCAGAGCACTTCGAGAAATTCTTCCCATCTAGATGTGCAGGCCATGAATGAGCTGGCAGAAATAGGAAGTGGAAATGAAAACGAAAGGGGCTATAATCAGTACAAGTCTGCACTTCTGAGCAACTCATTCCTAGTGGACAAGAAAGGCAAAGGCCAACATCTGGCTACCTATCTCTCTTCAGGAATTTAACAAGAGAGTGGTCTACTAATATTTCAAGAAGGATAGCATCAGGGACATTATATTGGTGGGTGACTGAGCGGACAGGCTCAAACTGAAGGATCTATATCTTATGCCGCCTACTTTTTTTGCACCTCACCACAGATTCCTAAAATTCATGTGCCCAACTGCGGTACAACCCTATGACCACCCATGAGTATTGTGGTACTTCACCAAACTCCTGAAACTGGTGACGGAGAACCGGGGAGGTAGGACTCTATTTAGATGAAATCTTGAATTATTGTCAGGAGTGTCACATGCTGCTGGCTCAACTTGCTTTGGTAGTAGAACATTTGCAGGACCTGAGCCCTATGATCAAAAGTCCTCAAGTCAGATCTTCTACCCAAACACAGGTTGCACTTCTGCAGCTCTGAAACTTCCTCCTTGCTCCTTGTTACCGAAGATCAGGAGGGTGCTGACAAAATCGACAGACTGATCAATATTTCTCCAAGGGACCTGATGAGAAGGGTGGGTCTTGTAGAATTCTCTATGAAGGTGATATTCCCTTCTCTTCTTCATTACAGAGCACTCTAGATATTGAAAGCCTCTCGATCTCAGGAACAGTACTCATACTTGCAGCAGATCTAGATTTTGTTCAAGGCAGAGCAGATATTCAAAGGTGGTTGGATCACAAGGCGGCATGGATCAGCAGAGCAATTTTTCTAGCAACTCAGGATCTACTGATTGAGTTAGAAGCACAAGGTGTCGGAAGAGCGGAATGTCACATAACAACAAACATATAGCAGGTTCATATGTGGTCAAGTACAGGGTAGAGTGCTAAGTGCATCTAAAGATAAACAACATGTCTGCATCAAGCAGTATCATATATTTTCTCCTTCAGCGAGACCTCAGGCTACCTTGTTCTTCACCAAAAATATTTGCAGAAATAAGAACAAAACTCGAAAAGCTTTCTTTAAAACTTTTGAGAAAGGAATACCTTAAATTCAACAGTTTGTATTGTTGCAGCATCAAGAGCAGTGCTCCATGGAGGTGCAGGGTTTTGTTCAGCTTGGGCCGAGTCATTTATCGGCCTCACCAAAATAAAAAATACCCTACAGTGAGATTGGCCTATCTTGTTCAATTCAAGCAAAGGTGCTGCTCCAATCAAAGTAATTATTTTGTTTTCTTTCTTTGGATGAATGATATTTATATTGATCACAGTCCGCAATAGCAACAGTGGAGTTATGGTTAAGTCTCACTTTTCAAGGAAAAGAGTTACCTTGTTTGTTAATAAATGTTGTACCATTAGATGAACGTTCACAAAGCTTTGGACACGGAGCATAAGTGGATAGCTTTCGGCATGCGGTTTCATGCAAATCCCTCCAGGAAAGGGAAATTAAAAGGAGGTGGGACAGCAAACATAGCTGCGTTTATAATGTTCACTCCAACAAAAGCTTTTGCTCTCTGTTGCAGCGATAACTGTTAAATGGAATCACATCAAACCGAACATGAAACTAGAAGGGTACCTGGGGGAGTGCCTTTCTTAGTTTGGTGTAAATCAGTAGTTTTTTAGATATCTGCACTACAAAATGGGCTCAAGCGGATTTCAAAAGCTTTATCTAGAGAATTTTTCCTGCGTTTGAAAAATAATTGCATGCAGCAACTAACATTATATGTGTGTGTCAGCCATTACAGGAAACCAGGCTCAAAAGACAGCTTTCTGGAACAAAGTGTCAGAGAGAAAACGCCCAGCTTGGTATCTGTTGCATTGCTTCGCAATCTTTGTATTTTCAAGTTTGAAGACCCACAATTGAGCCTTAATTCTTTTTTATTTCCTTCTTCGAGAATCTTCGAAAAAAATTGACAGTGCAATTATGCATGGTTGCAGTGGGTCTACAGTGCAGGCCAGGATGCAAGAGGCTTTACAAACAAGCCAATAGGGAGTGGAATGTAAACTTAAACAGCTGAGTCTCTGAAGAGCTGCTCATTGGGGGAGGTGGGCAAGTTTCTGGAGAATTACTCCACAATAGTCCAATAGTTTTTGAGAGGCAAGGTTTCAAAGGGGAAGAAGATGGCTATTTTATTAGGAGGATCTCAACACTATAAAGACAATAGAAATAAATTCCTGGTGAGCTTGTTTATTTTATGATTTAAATCTTTTTATTGGATTTCCAGAACAGTAGCCGCCACCTACATCCAATGGCTAGTGGGGAGAACATTATACGAATATATAGGGAGAAGTAAGGAAGGCATAGCTGTAGTATAGAGAGAGAAAATAAGGAGTTTCAGGAAGCTAATGCTGGCTTGGAGTTGGGGGGAGTGGCGCCTGCCTTTCTGGTATTCAAAACTACTACTGTGAGGGGTGTCTATTGGTCCTGTGAATGATCCCTGGTGAGTCCGAGTACCTAGAGATATTTCGGGCATGTAAGTACATTGAATTCAGTTGACAAGAACTCTTAGGTGGATTCCCATGTTTTGTCGAAGCGGGGAAGCCGGTGTGCTAGGCTTGCTGCTATCTCTTCCATTCCGATTACCTCCCACAGCTTCTGTAGCCAGTCTGGCCTGGTTGGGACTCCCTCCGTACCCTATTTAGATAGTTTCACCTGATTGGCAGCCCCCAGCGCCAATGTAATAGCTCTTTCCCGGCATGATACTAGGGGATATATTAGAGTGTTGGGAAGACCAAGGAGTATGTAGCTAGGGAATCTTGGTATATCTGTGTCATAAGTAGCATTTACGTCGGGTAGTATGGAGTCCCAAAAGGGTTGAATCTTCGGGCATTGTTATAGCAAATGGGTCAGGTTGCCCACCAGGCCGCAGTGACGGCAGTAGTGGGCGTCTCCACCCGGCTTCCAACGTGCCACCCTGTCGGGAGTATAATACCAGTAATATGCTATTTTGAGAAACATCTCTTTTCCTGCCATACTGCAGGAGGAGGCTCTGTGTGCTATGTCATGCCATTCTTTTGCGGAGAATTCCCTTTCGCACTCAGACTCCCACCAATGCTGCGCTGGGGTCTTGATTCGCTGTGTGTGTGTGCAAGAGGAAATTAATATATATCAGAAAGCAGGCGTTTGTCTGAATGTCTAATTATGATCCATTTTTCGAATTTTGTTAAGGGACGGCTTGCATGCGGGCTGATTTGTGGTTGTGTGACCCAGTGTCTTAAGGCCAAGTACTGTCAGTACGCTGTTTTAGGTAGGTCGAAATTAGCAGCTAGATAGGGGAAATCCACAATCCCTTCTTCGTTGAAGATATCGCCCACACTTTTGCAGTTGG
The DNA here is from genome assembly GCF_964263255.1 of Lissotriton vulgaris. Classification (NCBI taxonomy): domain Eukaryota; kingdom Metazoa; phylum Chordata; class Amphibia; order Caudata; family Salamandridae; genus Lissotriton; species Lissotriton vulgaris. The sequence goes on along the minus strand of NC_141689.1, from coordinate 716,162,031 downwards.
CTTCCTGCCATTTGAGGTAATCCTGTCCAGTCCGGGCAGGAGGAAATTCCAGATGGCCTATGAAGGGAGTCAGGGGAGACATAGGAGTAGATGGACCATGGGGTACCTGAATCCTATCCCATACATTCATTATTGCTCACAGAGCAGGTGAAAGGTGGACTCCGACAGGGCGGTGTCATCCGGGGAGCAAGAGCACTTTCCACACATGTATTCCCGCTATTGCTAGGTCTATAAAGCACTAGTGCTTTTACGACATTTGCTTATACCATTCGATCATGTACCGCAGCTGAGGCGCTTGATAGTACTGCTCTAAGTGTGGAACCCACAGCCCTCCGTCTTCCTGTTTCAAGTACTTTTGGAGGTGTGCTATTAGAGCCTTTTTTCCGCCCCAAATAAACTCCAACAAATGCTGCAATTTGGCCAGAACCTGGAGGGGGGGTTGCACAGCAGAGTCTGCATTACGTACAGTATGCAGAAGAGTAGCTGCCGAGCCAGTACAGTGTGAGCCGTCTCAAGTTTTGGAGCTCTGTCCGAATATTGGACAGAGGGGCACCATAATTCTCACGTGCCATATGACCAACCGTAGGAAAAATCTGTAGGCCCAATTATGGAATACCTGCTGCAGCCCTCCCAAGGGGGAACTCCACCTTTAAACGCCCAAATTCGAAGAGGGAAATGGTTAGGTTAAGAGCTTGCATCTTTTGGATATTAATCTTAAAGCCAGAGACTAGTCCAAATTCTTCAAATTCCTCCATGAGGGGAGGCAGGGAAGTGAGTGGCTGAGTAAAAAAGAGCACAACGTCATTTGCATAGAGAGAGATTTTATGTTCCCTATCCCCCATATGAATCCTGGTGATTGCGCCATGTTGGCAGATACGTTACGCAAAGGGCTACATACATAGAGCGGATAACAAGGGTGACCGGGGACACCCCGGTTGGGTACCTCTCAAAATATTTAAGGGTCGAGAATGGACACCATGCACGCAAGGTAGGTGTTGTTTTCCCACTGCAGTAACCGCACCCCCAAGCTGAACCTTGCCAGGGCAAGAGCAAGTAGGGCCAGTGGACCCGATTGAAGGCTTTCTCTGCATCCACTGATAAAAGTAAAGCTGGTTTCTGGTAGCGCTGGGTCAAGAAGGTGACACAGTCGCCTGGTTTCCTTGCTACAACTGCGTTCCTGTTTGTATCAGGACTGGTCCAGATCCACCAGCCCCTGCATTTAGGGTGCCAAATGAGCAGCTAGTATGCTAGTGAAAACTTTCAGGTCAACGTTCAGCAAAGAGATGGGGCGACAGAAGGCGCATTTTGTAGAATCCTTTCTCAGTTTGACCAGGATCACAACTGTAGTCATGCGCATCGAGGGAGCAATGGACCCATCAACGCCGAATGAGTTGAAGAGTCAAGCAAGCAGAGGGGCCAGATTAGGTGCGAACATTTTACAGAATTTGGAGGCAAACCCATCTTCTAGGGGAGCCTAACTCGATGCAAGACCTTGAATCTCCCACATCACCTTGTCCGGTTGGATGTCTGCATCCATTTTATACGCCTCCACAACCTGGAGTGAGGCTACTGGTGCCTGAGACACATATGTTGCTGCTGCTTCCTCATCCAGAGAGTCAGCGGTATAGAGGGCAGTGCAAAAATGTTTTGAATTTGTGAGCTATTAGATCATCTGCTTGTGTTTTCTCACCACGAAGGGTTTCAATCTCTGCGATACGGTGAGTTTTTATTTGGATTCGAATTTGATGTGCCAGGAATTTCCTGGCCTTATTCCCCCCCGCGTAATAGCGCTGTTTAGTGCGTAAGGGTGAGTATTCGGCCTGGTCGAGATCCAACGCTTTCAATTGTTTACAAGCGTTGGTAAGTTGGCGGTGGGTTTGGATGGCGCCTGTGCGTCTGTGTACCATTTCAAATTCTTTTACATGACCCTCCAATTGTTCCAGGTTTATCCTTCCGATCCAGATTCAGCTTGGCCGCTATTGCAAGAAATTGACCCTGAATGACGACTTTCAGAGTATCCCACAGCAAGTGAGCAGGGGTAAGACCGTCATTATTAGTGTCCAAAAAGGTTTGTATGACCCTTTGCTTACATGTGATGCAAACATCAAGGAGGTACAATGTGTGATTAAGTCTCCACACCCTCTGTCTATGATGGTCTCTCTCCAGCTGCCAGGTGAGACTGATAGGGAAGCGGTCTGTAAGGAATGCTGTACCTATGGCGGTGTCTATTATCCCCAAGGTAACTAACTGCAGGGTTGTCAGAAAAAAATCCAAGCAAGCGTAGGTCTGGTGCGCTGCTGAGAAAGAAGTGTAGTCTCAAGCAGTGTGGTTGTGCTGTCGCCAGACGTCCACCAGCCCCAACTCCGCTAGCCAGTGCTTCATAGAAACTGAAAGTGCCCCCGAGCTAACAAGATATTGAACAATGGAAAAGAAATGTTATGTTTCTCTTTGAGGCAGAGCCCTATGATTTTGGACAAGTCCGGCAATACAAGATTTTTCTATTTCCTCCCTTTATTACTGGCATGCTTTCTTAGCATGAAACTCTTTGCAGAACCAAGGGACCCAATTAGTTTGCCAATGCATTCTCTTTAAGGGTGAAATTCGCGACAATGGTAGCCCAACAATATCAGAGAAAAGGGTAATGAGAAGATGGTTAGTGTTTCATTCTTATCAAGAGTGTAAAGTAGCAAGGAGCATAGCAGGTAATTAGACACAAATGGCACCTAGTCCTTCTGAATGTTCCACGCCATATTTCCTGCATGTTCCAAGATCTACAAGTCTACATTTTCCAAGACTCAAAACCCTCTTTTCATGATGCCCTACATACTGAATAAATATCTGAACGCCTTTCAAAAAGGCAGCTTCCAGATTTACGCAGTGTCAGAATTTGAGTTTCTGGAATAATATGATGCTGCAGTGGTAATGCAACAGACTGTACTATATCCTAAAATGAGCAACAGCTGAGAACTGGGCAAATAGGTGTGGGACTGGCACATGCAGAAGGCGGGATGAATGGCCACCTAACGTAATCTTTGAGTTAGACAGTGTAATTAGTATATATTTCACAGGGCATTTCCTCTGTACTGCTATTAAAGGCAATAACATTTCTTGAGCAACTGATTGCATATTCAAAGAGATGATGCGAGTGGGATGAGCAGGAGGGCTAGTAACCTTCTTTTAAAGCAGCAAATGTTATCGCAACATTACAGGGTTAAGCAGTGAGGACTAGTCTCTGAGACGTGGGGGGATTTTGTTTCGAGTTATTACACATATATCACAAACGGGAGAAAGTCCCAAAAGAAAAGAATATTGGATTTCAATCGTTTATTCACTTCTCAGGGTAAAGCAAGGAGAATATGAACAGGAGGAAAAGAAGGAAGGTAATCACAGCTCTTTCTCAAACAATCAATCTTTCTTTATTCAGATAAGAATATAGCCATAAAAGCACAAATCACATTACAGCATTAAAATACACAAATTCATAGTAGTCATAAGAATGATAAAAACAAATCAATAAAACATTTATACATAAATATGCATCATGGTATTGGCAGATACGACAATTTCCCAATTCATGCTATTCGTGGTCGGTATAAAAACAAGTCTTCAAAAGGTGTCCGCTTAGTATATGATAATCATAATAGTAGTATAAATAACAATCAATGACAACATCCTTCATAAAGTGCATATTGTGCTACAGGTGGGTACAGCGACTTTCAAAAAGGTGCCTACTCGAAAGGCTAGTTCATTTTCCAATGTAAGAATTTTAGTATAAGCAGCTTCAAGATGGACAGGCAAGATTTTCTTAAAAAATGGTATCAAAAACCATTTTGAATATTTTATATAAAATTTAAAAAAAGAATAAAAAGTGCAATATCGTTTGCTCGCTCCGTCCATCGCATGGACATAGTAGCTGGTCTAGTTTAGCACTGTACCCAAGGGGAAAGCAGAGCAAGAATTTTACTATCCCTGCCCTTAAACGAAAGAGTCCCCCTCTCCCAGCAGCCTAACGGTTTTATAAAATATCTGGATGGCATATGCAAGACGTACTCAACAAACATGTAAGTTACAACAGTAGATTTCTTAATCTCTCTAATATATCTTGCTTTGCTATAGTGTGTATATAAGGCCATCCGATGAACTTTTGTGTTCACCCTATCTATTTCAGTAGCAGTTAAAAAGAGCTGTTCATAGTAGACACTACTTAAACTCTCACTCACTGCGGCAAGCCACGGTATATCCCTCCCCTTCTCACACTTAAAGGCAGACTCCGAATATATATCTTGTAAGGGTAGCTGCTTGGCTTTACCAAATTGTTAACCAAAATAAAGCAGGGTGGGCCTTAATATAGTCTTCAATGTAGTGCAATTTTAATTCGCTATTGCACACATATTGGGACGTGGAGACCGGAGTCCCCAAGAGCTTCCAGAAAAATCTGTTTTCTTTGCACTGAATGCTGTTGCTCTTTGAGAAACCCCAAACCTCTGCGCCATAAGTTGCTGTGAGTGCACACTGTGATTTAAACATTTTCAAGAATGCGAAAATTGCCCCTGTCCTCTTTGGCTGAGGAAGACCAATAATCGAGTTGTTAGCTTCAGAGAACTTAATCCTACTGTACGCCACATGATCAGACCAACAACCATTAGGAGCAAAAACCAACCCAAGGTAGGGAAAAGTGCAAGTGAGTTGTAAACTGTGATGGCCCACAGGCCATTATAAATTATTTTTTTTAATTAGTCCAAAAGTCTAAGCTGGCCATGAAACTCACAAAACCCCGCACTAAGCTGCGTAGAGAATTTGGTGTACGGTCCACTGGAATCGTGTTGTCGGCATACAATAGGGCGGGAGTGTGTTACCATTAATTCTAGGAACATTGTTGGTGAGTACTGTCGATGACTTATGTAGATCATTAATAAATGAATAAGATAAAAAGGAGAGGGGAAAAGACACATCCTTGCCTGACCCCCCTACAAACTCTCATTAGAAACCTCACCACCCTTATTAATCCTGACCCGGGCTTTCAAATCCTTATGAAGGTGAGCAAAAAAATTTACTAAAACCTCATCTAAACCATATTCTACAAGGATGGACCATAATTGTGACCGATTAACAAAATCGAAGGCTGAGGTGAGGTCCATAAAAGCAAGGTATATTGGGGGATCGCTGGGCTATGGTGTACTTCCCAAATATTAAGTTAAGATTTAGGCACTGTTCGATTGTACCTACTTTACGGCTAAATCCTAGCTGGCATGGTTGTAAAATACAATCTTCCATGTTCCATGTTTTAATCTTGTTGTATAGAACCCTCCCTGAATTTTCAAAGTATTATCTATCAAGGAAATCGGTCTATTGCAACTTGGTTGGGAGAGGTCGCCCTTTTTAAAAATCAGAACGATGATACTAGTTGACTAGGTGCTTGGTAACAGGGCATTAGTCAGGTTATAAAAAACATTTAGTAAAATTGGTGCCCAGAAGTCGGGTTTAAATGTAATGAGGTCAATGGGGAGCCCATCAGGTCCTGGAGCTTTATTACCCAAACTCTGTTGAATAGTTTCCTCATCTTCAGGTAGAGATTTTGAGATCCCAATGGGGCTTGGTGCTCAAAGGGATCCTCATCCTGTACAGAGGCTGTATAAATCAGAGAAATGGTCCTCCCATGCCTCACTTGTTACGTTACAACCTATTGGGGTCAATGATTGACCCATTGATCTCATATCCTTGACAGTAGCCCAAAAAGCAAAGAATATTTGATTTCAACCGTTTATTCACTTCTCCAGGTAAAGCAAGGAGAATATGAACAGTAGGAAAAGAAGGAAGGTAATCACAGCTCTTTCTCAATCAATCAATCTTTCTTTATTCGGATAAGAATATAGCCATAAAAGCACAAATCACATTACAGCATTAAAATACACAAATTCATAGTGGTCATAAGAATGATAAAAACAAATCAATAAAACATTACACATAAATATGCATCATGGTATTGGCAGGTAGGACAATTTCCCAATTTATGCTATTCGTGGTCGGTATAAAAACAAGTCTTCAAAAGGTGTCCGCTTAGTAAATGATAATCATAATAGTAGTATAAAAAAACAATCAATGTCAACATCCTTCATAAAAGTGCATATTGTCATACAGGTGTGTACAACGACTTTTAAAAAGGTACCTATCCGAATTCTTTAGAGTGGAGACTTTGGCAAGGGCGTCCCACCGTTCTTTCAATAATTCTTCCTTCCTGTGGGAAATAGCTAACTTATACGTTTGCCTAAGTGATTTAATAAGAGGGTAACACCTAGGTTCGCTGAACCGGGCCATACATTACTGTCTGTTAATCGCAGAATATTCACTATAGAACCATCTTGGCCCATGTTGGGCTGCGATAATGGCTTTTGATAGTACAGATTTGATTTCCTCACAGAGTTTAGTAAAGGTGCCGATCACCTCGGGGGTATGGTCCTGTGTTGACAAGCAGGATCCCATAAGTCTTGGGTAACCCCTTGCCATCGTGTAGAACAGGTCAGTGTTATTAACACCCCACCAAACCAATCTTAAGTTGTCATTAGAGGGGGTCAGGTTCCTGGTACCACACTCGTTCTTATATGTCAGCCTGGGAGAAAATCTCAGCACTATTTTAATTGAGTTGTGGTCGCCATGGATAGTAGGGACGTCAACCCCAGCTTTCAATAAGCGGTCCTCAAGAGTTGGTGAGAGAAAAACTATCTAGTAGTGGAACAGCTATTTATACTATAGCAGAAGCTTGAATCAAAGTGATCTTATTCTCAACGGAGAGCCAGTATATAATTACTCAAAATCCCTCTGACATTACCAACACCTTTGCTCCTCTTTATACATCTTCATAAAGTTCAGATTTTGACACAACTGGGACTGAAAAAAACTTCCCAATTACAAGCTTTATACCCAACCAGGCCCAGATGTACATGTTCCTGTGGATGGCCGAATTTAAAAAACTTAAATACACAGCATATGAATAGTGGCACAACCCTCAAGGTCTAGCAGGACCGGGAATAAATCATTTAAAAGTGCATTCACTGCAGTCAGGCAAACCCTGAAGTGGTGTTCTGCTCCCTTAAGACCTAATTCCCTTATGGATATCAAGAAACTGTTAAAGGTTCTTACAGACAAGCCCCAGCGTCATAATCATAAATAAGAAATTGCTTACAAGTGGGCTTGATCTACAGCGGACAGCCCGGGACAATGCACATACAATCCAATACATCATAAGTATCGTTTTCATCGGACCCCTAAGTTAGGACAGTAATTAGATTGTAATGCAGGCATTAAGAAATAGCCAGATTCAAACTGCTAGAATCATTTGTTAATGTGGTAACCGATCAACAATAATTGTAAACATCTTAACCTCATAGATGTGGCGCAAATATCCCTCCCCAGTGCTGTGCTGTCCATTGGAACTAGTGCTGAATGGACGTCCAATGGTCGTGCGCAGCACTGGGGAGGTAGTGCTGCCGTGGGCCAACGCCCCGACGCAGCACTTAAGGGGTTAATATGAAGAGTGCAGGGCAGAAGTGGCAATACTTATTACAATAGTTTGTTACATTTCTTCCTTTCATTTAAAATAAAGCCTTAGAGCTTTTACGGCAAACACAAAACTATCAGGGGTATACACACCACATAGCTTCAGGCTAAGAAAATCTTTATACATACTTACAGTGAGGACATAATACACCAAACCAACTCAACATATTGATTAAGGATCCAATGAATGTAGTAGAATGACTCCCAGTTCCATGGATAAACCTAAACTGATTTAAATGAGAGTTGTTGCCTATCTCAAGGTACTACAACAAGGATTAGTTGGAGACGATTTAGGTGGGGGATAAAATAAGTGAGATGCACTATAAACAGGGAGCTACTAGACATAATGTAGGTCAATGTATAGGCATTACAGAATGAGATGTTATTGGTTACATAAAGATGCTCTATATTACATTTATTATTCAAAGTCATGGTGCATATCGTGAACATTACCATAGTCACAAAACTTAATGTCTACATTGTACTTCCATACATGCAAACCAGAAATGAATACTGTTGAAGAGTTCAAGTAAGAAATTGCATAACCCGAGGTTTACAATGGCCAAATCACACACATGAATACAAGGAGGCATTACAGTGGAGAAGTGTGGCTCAATGATTAGAGAGGCAGACCCTGATGCAGAGGTCTAGCCCGGGACCAGGGTTCAATTCCCCGCCTCGGCGGGTCATGGGCTCAAAATTCCACGGACCTGATAATTCTCGCCTCGGTGCCTATTCAAATCATAAAGTCCCACTCTGCAACTCTGGGCAATAGCTTGCTTAATCTCCACAACGGCCTCCACAACGCTAAGGATGCCTGGCCTCCACCTTGGGGGTGCCCAGGAGTGGACGCCTCACAGGGAAAGCCAGGATGGGTTCCACAGCGGTATTCGTACAAGCGCCTTGAGACCCTTGTGGGTGAGTAGTGCGCTATACAAGTATCAATTTACATTTACATTACCACACTTAGATGCATATTGTTCCAAATGACTCGGATACCAGCAACCATTTTCAAAATGGCTTTCACAAAGGCCCTAAACGGAATATCCCCCACCCATTTGCTATGCCAGTGGAAGTGATGAGATACCCTTCAATAAAGATACTGGCACATTCCAAAAAGGCCATGCTTTGCCGAAGATTGACTAACAGCGTCAGCTAGAATCACCACTATGTACAACTTTAAACCATGCATAGAGTAAATAATTTTATTGGTTTGAATGGTAGAGCGAGGATATATGCCTTCCACTAGGGATGTATTAGGAGACAGGAAAATGATAGCTTCAAAATTATTGCATTCTACTTTTTAATTGGGATGAATGGAACACTAAACAAATGTCCACATAAAATGATGTTTAGAAAGTCAGGAAACTGAGGTGATTTCTCAGTGACCCCATAAAATTCTTTCAGATAAAAGCATAGGAGCAGGATGTTCTTGCAATGCCACACTAAGGACAATATTACATGGCACTATAATGAAGGAATATCTGACTAACAACATGGCACCAAAAGGATTGCTAGTCACCAACGCCCCACGCATTTTCCTGGATGACCCAGTCTTCAAGAAAGACTGGGCCCTTATTGCATGGCACTGCACCCATGACTGGATCATGCTCATATTAAAGACTGCACTGCGCCTATCAGAGAAGATCATGATAGAGATACAAACCGCTGAAAATCAAATAAAAGCCAGTATTACAGGCTACAAAAAGAAACTGGACGAACTAAATAAGGAAATCAATGAATACAGGGACAATTTAATACAACAAAAAGTCCAGAAATGTCATGAAGACCTCAAACGCTTCACGTGTGTAAAAGCCTACCCATACTCAGACGCTGACTACAAAGCACTTGCAGGACCCGACCCAGATTCTGATGCTTCAAGCAACACTTCAAACAGCAGCAATGGATCCGGTACTGGGAACATGTGACAGAGACACAGAGGAGGCTACAGGGGCCATCATCAATGGCCACAATACAGTCAGCCGCCCTTCCAGGGTCCATACAATCCACAACAACAATATCCTATGAACGGCTGGCAATCACCCTTCCAACCTCATCCATTCCAACAAAACCAATTTCGCCCTCCTTTTTTAGCCAGGGGCAGACTCGGGAGAGGAAAGAAAAAACCAGCAAACCACGTCCAATGGGAAGAAGACGAACCAGTAGGCAGCTACACCAGGAGCAGAGCAGGATCGAGCAATGCAAGGACCTAGTGATCAACCTATCTTCTAGACCCCTCTCCGAGACGGAAACAACAGTCCTCAACAAAGGACTTGGTTTTGTTCCCACTGCACGCCTGGACAAATTTAAATTACAGTGTTAACTGGCGACCTTCTTTAGAAAATTAAGATTGAAGGCGTTTTTTGAAAAACAAGGCGAAACAAACACAGATGGAGTTACCAATGAAACCGGGCTTAAAACAAAGTCTACCTTTACACCACCACCTCATACTATCCCAGTGGAAATAATTACATTCGAGCAAGCAGTCTACAATGATGTTGAAGCAATGACTGTTATCTCCCAATTCCAAAATACTAGCAGAGCAGAGAGCAATGCAATATTGGAGCTTAAAGCAAATGACACCATCATAATGAAACCGGCAGACAAGGGCTGAGGCCTAGTGGTCATGGACAAAACAGTATACAACGAGGAATGCTTAAGACTTTGAGACAAGAAACTACAGACCCCTACAAACAGACCCGACTGAAGAACTTCGAGCGGAAATTATACAACTAGTGGAAACAGCTGAAACATCAGGAAAAATATCCAAACAAGAAGCAGACTATCTATGCAAAACAGAAGGAAAAACGCCTTACTTCTACATAGTACCAAAAATGCACAAGGGGAAAACAACCCCCCCAGGAAAACCTATTGTGTCGGTAATTGGCTCGTTATTGGAACCACTATCCAGGTTCTGCGACTTTTTTTTAAAAACCATAGTACAGTCTACAACCACATACCTACAAGACACTAAAAGCCTACTAAGGCTTCTAGAGGATATCAGTGTGGATGAAGACACTATCCTTCTAAGGTTTGATATCGAAAGCTTATATACAAGCATACCACAAGATGCTACTATAGCCGTGCTTAAAAAGACCCTGGACAACTGCACCTGGACTTACAACACTCCCAAGACGTTCATACTGGAATGTGCCACACTAGCTCTGAAAATAAACTATTTCGAATTTGAAGGATCATTGTACCTACAGACCGGGGGCACATCCATGGGGAGTGTTTTTGCCCCCAGTGTAGTGGGGTTGTATGTGTTTGAGTTCGAACAAAAATACATTCTCAGTGACCAGAAACCCTATGTGAATCAAATAAAGTTCTGGAAAAGATACACAGACCATGTCCTGGCCATCTGGCAGGGACCGCTGGACACACTAAAAGAATTCATCACCTGGATTAATACATGTGACCCAAACTTGAGGTTCACCAACTGCTTTGACAAAAAGAAAATGATCTTTCTTGACATCGAGATCAACAAGGAGAATGACCGACTGGTGACAAAAACACACTTTAAGCCCACTGCTAAGAACAATCTCTTGAGATTCAAGAGCTTCCACCCACACCCCCTGAGGGAAAACCTCCCTTATGGTCAGTACTTAAGACTTCGCAGGAATTGCACCCAACTGACTGACTTCAAAGACCAAGCAAAGGATCTCACCACCAAGCATGAGACAACGAGGGTACACATTAAAAATAGTCCAAAAATGTCAGAAAAGGGCAAGAAATCAACCCAGGGAAGCACTCCTTGAAAACAAAACCACCACCAGTGAGACTATCCCACTCACGTGTGTCACAACTTATAACGCCATCTCCAATCAAATGAGCAGAAGTGTTAAACACTGGTCAATACTCAATACTGGTAACCTACATTGGGAAAAAACATTTTTTTCATACAAGAAATCGCAAAGCCTGAAAGACACTCTGGTAAATACCAGACCAAAAGAAGCAATATCAAATAAAGCCCAGAGTATCACACAGGCGTGGGGCCTTCCAGGAATAACAGGACACTTCCGATGTGGCGATTGCAGTGTGTGCCACCTAACAAACAACACAAAGACACTCGACCTGGAAGAAGGGAAAACTTGGAAACAACTATCACACACAAATTGCAATAGTAGCAATGTAATATATCTAATCAAGTGCACCTGCGGAAAACCGTATGTCGGTATGACAACACGGAAGGTCAAAATGCGCATCAGCGAACACCGCAGCACCATACGCTCCAAGAAAAGTGCAACCAGACTGTCAGACCATTTCCTGGAAGCACATCATACACCAAATGACATGAGATGGACGATTATTGAACAGGTCAAACCAGGGGCCAACCTGCAAAATCGTTTATTTGAAAAGGAGCAGCGCTGGATTTATAGATTGTCCACGCACAAAATAGGACTAAATGATAACATTCCCTGGGCCTCGGTATTAAAGTAACCTACTGGGCCAATACCAAAAGAACTTCCTCAATTGACCACTGTGATCCAGTCCCCCCACATTGACTCAGCACGATCAGTACTTTAATTTGCTTACTAACATGCCCCGGGCGCCAGCAGCCTCAGTCATATCCTTTGGCTCAATATGCAATATCCCTCCTTTCTAACACGCTCGCACATCTGCGAGATGCTATGGATCCGCAGCAGCCGCGCATGCTGGTATACTGTCAGCAGGACAACACTCCACAGTCCTGCTCTTCTTTTTTCATTATTGCGTTGTGAGGTTCTCGCTCAGAATTTCTGTAGCACCCCACCACTTTGGTTGCTAATGCTTCCCAGATATGCCCTCCCCTGGCCACGCCCTCCGCGTTACCAGTCCAGCTTGTATACTTAGAGCGCACATTATACCCCCATTTTGCTTATTACCACACCCCGGGGAGCTCCCGCCCGCATAGTCAATTGTTGTGGCTCTTAAATGTTATTACGCCCGCACATCTGCGAGATACACAATCATGCAGGCAGCCGCCCTTGAAACCATACCGTTACCGGGGCAACACTGCTAATGCCTCTCTCACGCTTTTGCAAGAGGACATGTCTACTCAAGGCCGCCATAGCTCCCACAACAACAGTTGCCATGACTACGGCCACACGCCCTCCCCTAGCCACGCCCACCCCGGAAATCAGCTCTGGTTTTTACAGACGCCGGGAGCATTCGCCATTGTAGCGGGGACAGCTGGCATGGCACATAGGTAAACGGCCTCTCTAAGCACAGCGAAACTGTAAGTACCACTAACCTTTGCTCCCATAGCCTCGACCTACTCCATTACCACGGAGCACGGATCCTGCGCTCTCAGCTGCATTACCATGCGGTTCTTTTCGAGTGACGCTAATCATACTCCTTGTCTCATTACTACCTGCAGAGTATGTTTTAGCTGAAAAAACCTACCCCCTGCCCCACGATGTCCTAAAGGCACCAAATAGGAGTAAGGCCTGCCAGAACAACATTATGTGTTTTTTGTTTGTTGGTCCTCGTTTGTCGTTACGATGTACTGGTTCATATGCACGTTTTTAATCCCGCCCTCACGTTGAGTTATGTGAGGATGGACAATCACCCCACCTAAAGGTTGGATGCGCGTGTGACACAAATAATAACAATAAGCGCCACCCTACACGCACATATTGATCAGTGTGTATGAGTACGCTTAAAAATCTCATATGGAGACACCATTCTCCTATATAATAGCACCTCTGGTGGGTAGATTTTATCAGCTAACCTCATAAAACCTACAGCAGGCTAATCATAAGAACATAATGGGATTGGCATGATGCATGCAGACACGTGAGAGTCAACACAACGTAAGGCACATAATTGAATTTATTTATGACTGCTTCTCCGTTTTTTCCTCCCACAGGTCTTTTTTTATCTCAGTCTCGCCTATTTTGGCTAGAGCCTACACCAGTAGAAGATTTTTTTGTTAATCTGGCACCAAGAATTAAGGATTGGGTATGCCTTTTAGGGGGGTGTAGACCGTCCATTTTCTTGCACTTTGGTCCTGAAGAAAACCTGGTAACTCCCACACATAAGCTGAAACATGTAGACCACCCACATAGATACTCTTGGTCATAATCACCCACAAAGTATCTTCACACACTTTTTAATATTGTCCAGTTACTTAAGAATAAAAAAAATTCCATTATGTTAAACCAGGACAATTTTTAACACTTTTTTTGCACTTATCACTCACAATAACCAGCTCCACTGTATTCCAGGTGACCCAGCACACCCTGATGGCACTCGGTCATCAGGGTAGACCCCAATGATGAAGCATGTCACCACCAGGCTGGTGAGTGAGGGTTTTTTTACAAAAGGAAAATGTTTTCCTTTTTTCAAACACATATCCCATTAAGAATCCACGATTCTCTACGGTGATACTCCTGTTTTGAAAACACCCAGCTTCGTATCACAGGCTCTAAGGAAAATAAGGTTACATCACATTTCAAAGCGTGCTATAGGTCCAGCATTATGGAAGGGATTCGAGAAAATATCAGTCTCATCCTACAGGACTCTTCACGAATCAGATAAAACAGTAGAATTCTATTAGCTTATGACTGCAGCAGGGTGTAGATCTAGACAACTAGGGACCAACCTTTCAATAATTCTATGCCAAGAGGTTAAAGTGAAGCACAAATTAATAACTACGTCCATCCTGGCAACAATATTAAAATAGGTGCTTATAGACAAACAAATTGCATTAAGCACTTTACAAATGTCCTTGATCATAACACTTTGTTTTAAGGAAGTATACAGATGCAGCAGATTTTTCCTCATTCAATTCAACTTCAAGATTCCAAAGTTTAATTTCGTCTTCTGCTGCTTTTAGATCTAGTTGCGTTTCCTCCTTTCAGTCGGTCTTACAAGATCAGGGCATATGGTTTGCACAGTCCAAGCAACCATCATGTTGTGGATGATAAAAGATTGCCTAAAACATCACATGTCTACATCAAGCAGAAACGGCTTCTGCCCAACTTGACTGCTGTCAGAAATGGATTATGAGCTGACAACAATAGTGTTCTCTTGTAGAGCTATGCGGCGAACGTGACCCACGCACGTCGACGTAGTGTTTCCTGGTTTGCAAAGCCCCGCCCACAAGAGGAGCCGTTGCTGTGCGATGGCCGCTGATGTCAGCTCGATTTCATTTAGTGATTTTCTAAAAATTGTAGCTTGCCCCATAGCTTCTACAGCAGCTGTGGCGTTTTGCTTGGTGATATCCAGCTGCCCGTGACCATTCTCGCTCGGCTCCAGTTTTCTTTTTTCGAGCGGAGCAGGAGGCGGGTGAGGTCCCCGGTAAAGGGCGTTTTGCGGTGTGGCACCAAAGCGCCGAGCTCCACTCTCTGCTGATATCCGGGCAGAAGGATGGCAGAGTGAGACAGGAGAGACCCCGGAGGTGCTGACACCGAGGAGCACGATGCGGTAAGCGTCACAATAGGCGTCAGGGAGAAAACCACCCAGTGAAGCACGGTAAAGTGGCAATGAGGCGAGGCGTGAAGTTGAGACCTTCCCTGAAGGAATTTACTAGTATACCTGGAACCTGCGAGCAGGAGCGAGAGTCAGACCCTGCAAGAGGAGACAATGGGGAATCTCTACGCTATCAAAGTGCAAGTTTGTGACTCAGTACAAGGTACTTACAGTACCCATTAAAGGACTATTTAAAGCACATAACAATATGAACTGCAGGAGTCTGTGAGTCGGTGAGAAGCATTGGCTGGGATACAGCTTAAGGTGCATATGGACCTTTTAGAGCACTCATTTGGCATAAGCTGTATATCGGCATGTTTACATGGCACCTTCATTAAGCTCCAAGGTTTCAAAGGAGATATTGGAAAGCAATTTTTCCAGGGCATGTTGGAACCTCTGCACCCTGTTAGCTGCTACAGGGTTCAATTTGCTTAAGAAGAGCCCCATGTATCAAGTCCTTGGTATTCTTTGATACTGTAATTCACTAACCAGTTAAGAAACTGAGAAAAGAAAAATAAGGAACTAAGAAACTAAGATGTCAGCAGTGCTAAAGGCAGCAGAAAAATTGCGAAATAAGCAGGCTAAGGCTGGGACAGGAAAGGAGTTTCTAAAAACTGGCCAATCACCACCAGCGCCCGTACTTTTGTCCAAAGGTGTCACAAGAGAGAGAAAAAACGCCCAGCAAAGAAAGGATTTAAAAGCCAAAGCGCTGGCACTGGCGGAGAAAAATAGACAAAATGCCTCTGAAAAATCCTTGGAGGAAGAAGAGAAATTGTCTGAACTCTCAGCAGATTTAAGTATGTTGGCTGTGGGTGGCGAAGGAGGAGGTGGAGAGGGGGACGGAGTAAGGGATACACAGAGCAGGGAGGATGATATTCCAGTGAATTATAAACAGTATCCCCTTTTCAGTAAACCCTGGCGGGACGGGTTAAACTTACTAGCACCCCACAACCGAACAGGGAGAAGCAGAAGGCGAAATATCAAATGGGCGAGAAAAGCCTACAGGATGTGCAAAGCCAGAATTTGCTATTCACCCCCGCTCATGCTCTGTAAGCCCAAGTCACACATCCACAGCTCCAACCAAAATCGTATATAGTGCCAGATCCTGTAGAAATATGTACAGTCATCCATGGAAAAGCACCTCTGACTGCCCAGCTGCTGATCCAGGAGACTCAGGTACTCCCACAGACGCTGCAAAGGGTAGATGGGATAGAGATACTGGCCGATAAGTTGGATTCAGAAAAATAAATATTCCTGTCCGAGAGTTAACGAAAACCTTGGAGAGAAAAGAGCTGAAAAGGATACTTCAGTACAAGAAATGCTCATAACTATTCTCCAATAATTAAGAGATCTGAAGACATTGCAAACATTTGAAATATCACAGCTGCATAGTAGATTGACAAAGATGGAAGAGAATCTAGGCAATCTGCCCAGAAGGGTTACAGACGCGGAGGCTCGTGTCTCAACCTTGGGCGTTTGATGCGGAGGGCGAGGAGGAGCCTTGCACATCCGGGCTCAGGGAGCAGAGGTCAGCGCTCTA
This sequence comes from Lissotriton vulgaris, assembly GCF_964263255.1. Lineage (NCBI taxonomy): Eukaryota > Metazoa > Chordata > Amphibia > Caudata > Salamandridae > Lissotriton > Lissotriton vulgaris. The sequence goes on along the minus strand of NC_141689.1, from coordinate 716,145,482 downwards.
GCGACCCCTCCCTCTAGTATAAATGTGCTTGGGGCAGCGACCGCGCAGCGGACGCGTGCAGCGGGCGCGCCGGAAGCGCGCCGAAGTCGAGCCAAAGTCCAGCCCGTTTGCGCCCGTCCACGTCCGGACGGGGCCCGGGGCCATAGACCTTGGTTCTTCTACACCAACCACTATAAGGTATGGTAGACATGCTTTGCTTGATCTCCAACCTGACATGCCTGCAGCTTGTAAGCATGCCATGACCGCTCAGTCGTTAAGTAAATGTACAGGTTGTAGCTTTGAACCCATGATTCACATTCCAACAACAAGCATGGGTCATTCCATGAAAGCAGCACTACTCAATTGTAGATCTCTCCGCAAGCATGCCCTCGAAATTTTTCATCTACTCGAGGATCAAAATCTTAATATTCTATTCTTGACGGAGACCTGGTTAGATGAGTATTCAGACCCTGACATTATCCAGGCCATGCCCCACGGCTACTCCCTCTCCAGATTGGACAGAAAAGACGGAAGGGGGGGGAGGCATTGCCATAGCTACGAAAGCCCTTCTAGTCTGCTCCTTAGCTCCTATACAGATCGATCACAGTGAAGCTGGATCCTTCACAATAAATACTGGCCCCAACCACTCTTTATCGGGCATCCTGATTTATCGCCCACCTGGCAGAATGTATGATTTTACCTCTACTTTAATGGAAGCCATTACTCACTTAGCACTTAGAAAATCCAGACTTCTAGTGCTAGGTGATCTCAATGCTCATTTTGAAGATCCACTAGACAATGATGCCTCTGAGATTCAAACGGAGCTTCTTTCGGTTCAACTTGAAATGAAAAACAAGGAACCGTCTCATCAATTAGGTCATCTACTGGATCCTATCTTTGGTAACTGGCAGGGAGTTCACACCCTAGAGCCCATACCCATACCTTGGTCGGATCACCACATTATCCCGATCACGATTCAATTGGACAGAACTGAGCATTTCCAACACCAATCTCTGCGGTATAAACGCAGAAAATGGAAGAGCTTTTCTATAGAATCTTTTATTAAAATTACCCAGGAGGAGGGCCCTCCTAAAGGGGAAGATTGTGAAGCTGCTAGCAACAATCTAAATAATATCGTAATTAAGGCCCTCGATATTACTGCCCCCAGTCGTATCATGACCAATGCCAGGAGACTAAAAAAAGCTGCTCCCTGGTTTAGCCAAGAACTGCAGACCATGAAAACAACCTGCAAAAAACTAGAGAGCTTGGCGCCAGAACTTCTGTGCAGAAACTAAAATGAAGTATAAAAACTCACAAAGAGTGTATTACAAATCTGTACGTTTGGCTAAGGCAGAGCACTATCATTCCCGTATCATGGAAGCAGGTAATTCCTCGAAGGAATTGTTTCTGATTTACAAAGAAATATCTGTAGTGGAAACTAACTCCTCCACTCAGAATGATTCTGTGGAATCATGTAATGAAGTTGCACAGTACTTCTCAGGTAAAATCAACAAAATATATACAAGCTTCTCCAATCATGTAGAGTCGGCTTCCGACTTCATAGAAAATGACAGTCTTATTAAGACTCTAAAGTGCCTAAATTCTTTTGAAGTTCCCCCGTACGAAGTCCTGTCTAAATTGTGTAATAAAATCAAATCGGGCTCTCCCCGAGACCCGGCGCCTCCGAAAATTTTAGCTGAAGCCTTCCCTGCTCTAGAACCTCATTACAGACATCTACTTCAGATCTCATTCTCCACAGCTTGCCCGCCGGCGGATTGGAAACAGGCAGTTGTACTACCGATCAAGAAAAAGCCGAATGTCAGCCAAGACATTATGGACAACCTCCGGCCAATTTCTTTGCTACCATACTTAGCTAAGCTAGCCGAGAAAATTGCTAACATCCAACTCATGGAACACCTTGAAGAACACGATGTTTTCCATAAATCCCAGTCGGGTTTCAGATCCAACTTCTCAATGGAAACGGCTCTCCTCAGGGCCACTGAAACCCTCCGAGAGGGAGCAGACGAGGGCAAGACCATGGCCCTCATCATGCTCGACCTCAGTGCCGCGTTTGACACTGTAGCACATTCCATCTTGCTACAGTGTATAAACAAAGCCGGAGTAACCAACAAGGCACTGGGTTGGCTGAAAGCCTTTCTGATCGATAGGAGCTTCCAAGTCCAAAGAGGGACTTCCCTCTCAGACAGCGTACGGCTTGAACAGGGGGTGCCTCAGGGCTCGGCCCAGAGTCCCACCCTGTTTAATCTATACATGGCCCCCCTGGCAGAGGTGGTGCAATCGTTCGGCGTGGAGCTTGTCTCTTACGCCGACGATACGCAACTTTTAATATCTTTGACGCAAGCCCCATCCAGGGAAGCCGTTAACTTTAACAACTGTATGAGTAGGCTGGCCTCTTGGATGACAGAGCACTGTTTAAAACTGAACGGAACCAAAACAGAGGTCATCATCATTAGAGGCAATGAGACCAATTGGACTAAAGAATGGTGGCCCACCTGTTTGGGTCCTTTGCCCCCTCCCAGCCGGGAGGCGAAGAATTTAGGTGTCTGGGTTGATAATAAGCTATCTTTTGATAGCCACATAAAGAGAACTGTAGGCAAGTGCTTCGGAGTGATGAAGACTCTCAACTGCACCCTTGACTTGCTGCCTCTCAACTCCAGACGGACTATGACGCAGGCACTAATAACTTCCCGGATTGATTACGGGAATGTATTACTCTTAGGCACTTCAGAGAAAAATTTAAAGAAATTACAGGTCCTACAAAATTCGGCAGCACGCCTAGTATTAAGACTGCCCCGCAGAGCCCCTTCACGACCCTCTCTGGCAACTCTCCATTGGTTGCCTATCAAGAAGAGGATCATTTTCAAAGCTCTGCTATGGTGTCACAAGATCCTACATAATAAGGCACCTACCTATATGTCGGATCTGGCTTTGCTATATGAACCTAACAGAACCCTTAGATCCAAAGGTACAGGTCTGCTCAGAATTGCCAGTCCTAAAAAGGCCAGAATGGGAGGCAGATCCTTCCGCACAATGGCAGCAAAGCACTGGAACCTCCTGCCCTTGGACACCAGAGTAGAGGTGAATGAGACCTCTTTTAGGAAGAAATTGAAAACTTGCCTCTTTAATCTGTGATAGGTTTTCTCTCTCCATAAAACTCACTCTCTCCACAGCGCGGGGACACGCCGGGAGGCGTCACCAGGCGCTTTACAAGCTCCTTTAAACTAAACTAAACTAAATACCATCATTTCCATGCAAAAGGATCTCCAGGTGTTGAATAAAAATTAGTGTCAGATGGAGTCAAAGTTGCAAGACCTAGAGCACTATAATAGGACATCCAATCTACTCCTTGTGGGAGTATCGCAGGGGCTGGAGAGTGCGGAAATGGTCAAATGGACCGAGTCGCTGTTGAAAAAGGAATACCTGAGTTACAAGGAGATCTAACAATCACGAGAGCCCATAGGGTACCTGCACATAAACCTGCTAATCTTAAGTACCCACGAACATCTTAATGAACTTTTCAGATTACAGAATCAAAGAGTGAATCTTAAATGCGGCAATATCAAGGAGATCATTTAATGCAGATAAAATCAAGAACTTTAAAATCTTCTCGGATATGTCAGCTGCCTCTGCCCATAGACAGAAGGATTTTATCAAAATAATTTACTCTTTTAAGGTCAACGGCGCGCAGGCGATGATCGTGCAACAATCCAAATGAAAAGTGATAGCCAAAGGATTTTTTTTTATTTTCACATATATACAAGAAGCCCAAACCCTTTTGGAAGGTTTTAATGCAACATAAGGAAAAGGGATCTCTGTGGAAACTTGGTGGCTATAAACCTGCCTTTGAATGAGCAGCGATATGAGAATCATCTAAAAGTCCAAAAATCAAAGTCTTCTCGGAGAGGCAGTCGAATCAGGGAATGCAACGGGATGCAATAAGATGTCATTCAGCAAAAAGGAGGGAAGGACAGTGGGACAATTGGGGTTTTCGCTCCTTCTGGGGAGGGTGAGGGGGGGGGGGGTAAAGCAGTGAAATAAAGAGTTCATAGATTACGTTTTTTTTTTGTTTTTTTTTTAATGGACCTAGGAAGAGGATATGGTTTGATGCTCTTGATATTGCAATTATTTGATATCATTATTTGCACAGTTTACAATACATTACACATTGAACATAGCACTTTAATGTATATTTTGCACAATGGATATAATATGTACTGTAGTATTTTGGTCTAATAGGTCTAGAAGTTGCGTAATTTACACTTTAAATAGTTACTCTAGAATCGAAGTAATTTGCACTGTTAGCATGCTGGTCTGATATCTGTGTGATTTGCACATTAATGTATGTTTTATACAACTGCCACACTAGGTTGGCAGTTTATTGGTCTAATTGCTCTAATATCTGCGCGATTCGCACCTTAAGTATTTTTTGCACACTGGACATAAATTTTACTGTAGCATACTGCTTTAATACCGGCAGGATTTGCACAGTAATGAATGATTCGCATAATTGTCATAATAGGCACGGATGTGGAATTGTTTAAATATCTGCGCAGTTTGCACATTTGAAATGGTTTGCATTTTAGTGCGGAGAGACTAAGTGAGTGCGGCATCGGAGGCACTGCCTTACAGTGGCTGAGAAACATCTTAAGAGACAGATGGCAAACCATTACTCTCGGTCCATTTGTCTCCAAAAACAAATTCCTGTTGGATAAGGGGGTGCCACAGGGCTCTTGTCTTAGCCCCACCCTCTTTAATATTTATCTGGCTCCCCTGGCTAAGCTTATCCAATCCTTCGGCTTCGAGATTATTTCGTACGCCGATGATACGCAGCTACTGTTCCCAATAGGTAATAACATCATTGATGAGAAACAGCGCTTTATGGACGGTATGCTGGCAATCACAAATTGGATGAGGGACCAGTGTTTACAGCTTAACGCAGGAAAGACCGAGCTAATGATCTTAGGGAAGTCCACTCACTTTTGGACCCTGGACTGGTGGCCCCCCCAATAGGGTGAGGCACCAAAGCCATCTACCTCAGTAAAAAGCCTGGGAATTCAATTGGATGTCAAGCTTGACATGAAGGACAACGTGGAAAACATTGCAGGATCATGCTATTACAATATGCGTCTACTGCGTAGAATTATTCCCTACCTACCTCTAGAGCACCGCAGAATGGTAGTACAGGCTGTGCTAGGAAGTAGGCTTGATTATGGCAACGCCCTATTGGCAGAGGTAGGAGTCACTACTCTGTCAAAGTTACAAGTGAAAAGAGAGAGGGGTGAACACTAGATGCATAGAATAGACCGGCACATCATAGGTTATTTGTACATGGCTGACCAATCCAAAGCAATTAGAAAAAGGTTTCCCATCAAATTGACTCAATGATCAGTCCTATCATTTGGCCAAACCCAGGTGCATAATAGGCTGGTCCCCTGATCATTGGGACGTCAAACACCACACCTCATTGCTGTTTTAGGATTTGGTCCACCAAAATAAACAAACCGTCCATGATGACTGATCTTTTGATGGTAAAGTAAACAAGTGCAACAGAAAAATTAGTGACTTAAAATAGGATGGAATGTCCTCCTTCTCACAACTTTATTCTGCGGACACGACACGCCTCCTAATTAAAAACCAGAACAGTGCAAAAGAGACAGTAACAAATATCTGTCTAGAAATGGGCCAACATGTTTCTGCCTGACGGGTATTTAATCCCTTGGCATTCATCAGGGCCTCTGCTCTTATAATAGTTGCACTCCTAGTAGTGGAACAAGAAAATCACCACTATCACCAAAGAAATAAAGTATGATAAAACTAGTTGAATACGGTACAACCTGTAACAACCGTAGACATGAACCCTCCATATCACTTTGGCTACTGTGAATTCCTTAATGGTAGGGGAATGGACCTCACCTCACCTCACCTGGACCATGCTCAGGTTACAAGAGGCCCCGCACTTTCCGTCGGTACCTCAAGCTACCTTCTGAGGCTTGGGGGAGGCCGATCTATTCTATGCATCTAGTGTTCACACCTCTCTCTTTTCTCTGAAATATGCTCTCTTTATGTGATATGTACACTCCGAGATCCTGTGGACTCAGTAACGACAGTGCAGCTTTAGAAGTTAGCTGGTAGACCCCCTGTGTTTTGTGTGTTATAAACTAAGTAGTAGCTGGGGATATAATCAGGTGTAGGTCTTTAAATTATATATCCCTTGGACCCTCTCTCTAACTGTTTAGTTGTTGTCCAAAGTTACAAGTGATACAGAACACCGCGGCCACAATGGTTCTGAACTGCCCCCCTGGAACTCCATCCCTCCCTTTGCTCAGACAACTGAACTGGCTGCCGATTCAAAAACGCTCCTTGTTTAAAATCTGCTGCCTTTCCTTCAAAGCTCTTAGAGGTGAGGGCCCATCCTATCTCAGGGACATACTCTTTAAACATTCGAGTGAATGTAATCTGAGATCAAACACCTTCGCCCTCCTTAATATTTCCCGGATTTGTCTAACCCGCACAGGCGGCAGAGCTTTCTCGTTTGTAGCACCTAAATACTGGAACTCACTTCCTGTGACGCTGCGAAAATCTACCTCCTATCTGTCCTTTAGGAAACAATTAAAAACTTGGCTGTTCTGAAAGGTCTAGACACAACGACATCTATCCGGTATCCCCCCTTTGGTAAGCGCTGAGATGCCCCTGGGCGAGTCATGCGCTGTATAAAAACCACTAACATACCATAACAACAACTCTGATATGGGCACACTGGGAAGAAAAGAATAATCAATTGACCTGCTCCTCATCCATGTATTTTTGCTCATTTTGTATACACATAGCGCTTTAGAAATGCATTTTTTGCACATACAGCACAAACTTTCACTTTAGTCGCTGTGTGTCGTCTTTTTTATGCCATGAACAGGAATAAATTGTTAATTCGGTCTCTGAACGACAATGGTTTGAACAATAGGCGTAAAGCGGGTGCAATAGAAAATTGGCTAAAAGGTCACCGCCAAGATGTGATTTTTATACAAGAGGCGCACTTCCGAGTTTTAACAGATGCTAGTAAAATGTTTAAAAATTGGGCGGCTTTTTATTGCTCATCTGTGTCAGGGACAGCTCGGAAAGGGGTGAGCATTTTTGTAGGCAAACATGTCATGTTGAAGCATCACATTCAGACACGAGTGGTAGGTGGACATTTTGGCACGGGAGAATAAACCAGATGAATCTGATACTTGCTACAATTTATGCACCAGTCATTGACGACCAATATTACAGTTGAGCGAGGGAGAATGGGTTTGGATAGGTGTAAGGAAATAATGGCGCTCTGCGTGCTCCTTAGGTTTTGGTTGTTGCTGTGAGCGTAAAAGTCCGGTGCATGAAACCCAGATGAAGACTAAGACGCCCGCAACGGACCCGTGCTTATTTTCTCGCTTCTAAACAGTGTGGAGACATACCCGTCTCTCCACTTACTCATTTAAAGATTGCGATCACCACGCACTCCGCAGACTCACTTAAGATCGCCACCGCTGCGATTCAGCCCTGATGAGTCACAGCCACCACACGCTGTGACGAAACACGTGTCGGCTTCAGTATCTTTTCATTTACAACATGCTACTTTGATTTACTGATCTTTCGTTTTGCCATTAAAACTCTTTATTGCAAACCAGACTAATCTTTCTGGATCATTTTGATAATCATTGCTCAATCAAGGTCTCCACCAGGGAACCACTCCACTTTTCGTGTGCACAGGATTCTGCCCAATATTACAGTTGAAGCAAGCACTATCAGGTATACCTGGTCGGATCACATGGGGAGGTGATTTCAATTTTCTAAAAAAAACAGCGGTGGATTCAACTAAATAAGACCGAAGACAAACTAAACCACAAGTAGCGATCGCTTTACTGAGTTGTAAGACGGATTTAGAGATAATATGGGATGCTTCTAAGGCTACATTGAGGGGCATAATCACTTCAAAAGAGATACCAAAACAGAAGGCTAAAAAGGAGGAGAGAAAATAGATAGAAAATAGGCCGGCCTATGCGAATCAAGAGTTTTTTTTAGAAATCAAGCTCCAGACACCAGGCAAGAAGTACTGAATGCAAAAACAGAAATGAGGGAATTCTATTATGATCTAGGGGATATGGCAAGCAGATTATATCTGCAGACAAGTATGAAGATAGCGAATGTACAGGAAGATTGTTAGCCTGGCAAGCTAAGGAGAAGCAAGTTTGAAATAGAATGGAATGCATTTGGGATAAAGTAACTAAAACTTGTGTAAAATCTACCACACTAATAGGTGAGGTGTTCTTTAAACATCATATAGATATTTATCAGACATCTCACCGGGCCATAGCGATGTAGTTAAGGTGCACAGCTTATTACACAGGTGAAAATATTTGTTTTCAAATGTAAAGTTTTTAATATACAGAGCGAGAGAGATACATGTATCATACCATGACAATTTTAGGTGTGAGAAACACTACTGGAAAGATCAAACAATTTAAGGTATATATTTGTAACTAGTTACAACGGTTTTCCTCAACAACTCGGATGATAAAATGATTGACATGTATTTCGGAAGCTCAAATTTTAAAATGCACTCACTATTTCCTTATTGGATAAAAAATGTGTTTTAAAAAAAGATACAAAAAATACAAGGAGCATAAGTTTCACAAACGGGCTCAATTTTCCCATTTATTTCTTTCCCACCCACGTACATCAGTGGGTTTATAAAAACAGTTTCTCAGATATAATATTGGGGGAGCATAAATAACCAAAGTGTCTTCACTGCCTGGTGTAAAGGGTTCTGGACAATTCCAAATAAATTCGGAACCTGACACTATTATTGTTCATTCGAGCAAATCCTTTGAGCTCTGTTCCAGTTTCCAGCCCACTGGAAATTCTCTCGAGGAATTTATCTGTAGTCTCATTTCTTTGCAAGTACATTAGTGTACTCCTGCAGCTTCCAACGGACAGGAGTTGGTCAAAGTGCCATAGCCATACTATGTTCTGCAGATTTCAAAAGCTTTACTGCACACCTGTATGCTAAAATTCATTCACGTACTTTTCATTTTGTTCCACGCAGCAGTTAGGTGACGCCTTTAGAGTATAATGTGCGTACATACCCATAAAAATGTTTTCAAGCATACTAATTCCAGAGGGAATATTTTTCCATATGGTTCACTATCTTAAAAATTTTCAACCGCTATTTTGTTTTTATTAACACTTTCATGTTTTCAATCTTTTTTACTCCAGACAATATTGCAGTGCTTGATTCCACTAAATAATCTAGACTGGCTTTTCTCTACTGGCGTTGTGGTAGGCTTAGGTGAAATTAATTGTAAATTATGCAGAGTATTTCTAATAATTTTGGGTTACACTTGTTATACTAAATTCCCCAAATTAAGCCATGTTGCGTTATTACACCGTTGTAGCAAAATTATAGTGCGAAAATGATCAGAACGCAAGTGGCTACTGCTTGTGGCATGTGTTTTTAGCACTATTTATTTATTTATTTAAGAGCAAAACGCATCCAAATAGATGCGAGGACCCATTGGGTACTAGCACTAAGTGCGAGATTTGCATTTTCATAAATATGGGCACTTTCAAGTAATTTTACGCAAAAGCAAATTAAACAACTTTCACAAAGTGGCTTACATATTGTTGCTTACATATGAGATCTTCCCAAAGTGGCAGATGGATCAGAGACCCGAAACTCATACCCAGGATATCCAGGAACCACACTCTCATGGCTCAATCTGGAGCCACTAAGAGGATTTGGGAACACCTGCCGAAAACTGGAAAAGAACTGGCTCCGCGAACGAACACCAAACAGCTACACGGCCCACAGGAACGCCTCCAGCAGACACCACCAGCTCATCAGGACCGCCTAGACAACAACACACACAACAGCAAAGAGCTCTTCAACATCGTGAAAGAACTCTCCAACCCAATCACTGCACCGAAACTGCCCTCATCGCCGCCACAGACGACATCAGGACCCTTATGAACAAAGGAGAAACAGCCACCCTAATCCTCCTGGACCTCTCAGCCGCCTTCTACACGGTCTGCCACCGTACCCTAACAGCGCGCCTCCACGCCGTAATCTAAGAGGAGGCCCTGGCCTGGACTACATCCTTCCTCTCCGGCAGAACACAGAGCGTCCGCCTTCCACCCTTCCGCTCCATGACAACCGAGATCATCTGCGGTGTTCCGCAAGGATCCTCTCTCAGCCCAATGCTGTTCAATATCTACATGGCTCCACCCACCCAAGTCGCCCGCCAGCACAGCCTCAACATCATCTCCTACGCGGACGACACCCAACTGATCATCTCCCTCACGAAGACCCTCTCACCGCCAAAGCCAATCTCCACAGGGGAATGATGGCCGTCGCCGAATGGATGAAGGACAGCAGGCTGAAGCTGAACTCTGACAAGACGGAGGTCCTCATCCTCGGTTCCACCCCCAGCCTGGGATGACTCCTGGTAGCCCACCATGCTGGGAACAGCCCCAGCACCCACCGACCACGCACGCAACCTGGGGGTCATCCTCGACTCCACCCTCTCCATGACCAAGCAGGCCAACGCTGCCTCCGCATCCTGCTTCAACACCCTCCGAATGCTCCGCAGGATTTTCAAGTCGATCCCCTCCGAAACAAGAAAAACTGTCACCCACGCCCTCGTCACCAGCAGACTGGACTACGGAAACGCCCTGTACGCAGGAACAACAACCAAGCTCCTGAGACTGCTGCAACGCATCCAGAACACCTCGGCATGATTGGTCCTCGACATCCCCCGACACAGCCACATCACCCCCAACCTGAGAGACCTACACTGGCTCCCCATCAACAAGAGGATAACCTTCAAACTCCTCATCCACGCACACAAAGCCCTACACAATGCCGGACCAGCATACCTCAACGAACGACTCAGCTTCTACACCCTCACCCGCAGCCTCCGCTCAGTCAGCCTCGCCCTTGCCACGAACCCACGCATCCGGAAAACGAAACCGGTGGCAGATCCTTCACCCACCTCACCGCCAAAACCTGGAACACCCTCCCAACCAACCTCCGACAAACCCAAGACCTGCTGACCTTCAGAAGACTTCTCAAGACCTGGCTCTTCGATCAGTAGCGGCATTCCCCCCCCCTCCCCAGCGCCTTGAGACCCTCACGGGTATGTAGTGCGCTTTACAAATTCCTTGATTGATTGATTTCCTCAATATCTTTCAGAACTCTGAGCAGGATTGGATTGGGTTTATATAAAGCGAGAGGCAGGGCGGGAAGGCATACAGTAGTGATGTGTTCCATTCCAGCTAGAATGCATCTCCAAACGAGTGCTCATGCGGAAATTCCAATGCACAAAATGTTCAACTCTGCATGTTCTCGACGGTGGCAAAAAGATCTAGCCACGGTTCTCACCACATTTGGAAGACACCCAGTGTTACCGTATGAAGTAGATCAAACCTACGCCACCTGCTCAGTTCATCCTCTCTGGCATTCAGGGACTCTGTCAGATGGTTTAAAATAAGAAAAACGTCCTGGTGTTCCATTCACCTTCAGAGAGGCAGATACTCCTGACACAGGACCCAAGACTCCAGTCCACCCTTCTTGTTGCATTGCCATTTGGTGGTGGTGTTGACTGTGAGAACCTGAAACATCCTCCCTTTGATGAATGGCAGGGAGGCTTCGGAACCAGACAAATGGCGGCCCACAACTCTAGATGATTGTATTGGAGGAGACCTGAGATGTAGACCACAGCCACCTGCTCTCCACCTTCCCCAGAAGACCACCTCAGTCCAGCACGGATGAATCCGTTAACACCGTCAGCTCTAGGTAGGCAAGGGAGAGAAGGATGTTGCTCGTCCAAATGTGTTCGCGCAGTCACTACTGCATATCTCGAGTTGTCTTCTCGGAGATCAGCATGATACGAGTCAGACTACTGTGATACTTGGCCCTTTAGAACTTCAAATTCCATTGCATAGCCTGCATGTGCTACCTGGCATAGCAGACCAGGAGAATGCAGGAGGCTAAATGACCAATAAGCCTTAAACACGCTCTAACCGTGAACCAAGATCAATCCTAAAATACCAGGCTCAAATGCCTGGACTCTTTACAACAAAAGGAAAGTCCTAATCCACACTGCTTCCAAGATTGCCCAAATGAATGGAAGCCTCTGAAAAGGAGTGAGACTTTGGCTCGTTGATAGTGAATCCAAATTACATCATGACGTTGAATGTAGTTCGAAGGTAGTCCACGAGTGAATGTGGAGAGCCTGCCTTCAACAGTTAGTCATCATGGTAGGGGAAGTACCAAACTCTGAAGATGGACAGTAACTACCCCCATCACTTTTCTGAACAGCAGAGGGGGGCGATGAGGCCATAAGCAAGCATAGCAAACTGAAAATGCCCCATGGCCTACTTTCAACTGCAGATGTCAGCAGTACTGCTGAATGGGTATATGAAAATATGCGTCCTGTAGGTCCCAAGACATCAAGTCACTTGGGTCCACAGTAGCAAGAATCTGGGTCAGCATGAGCCTTTTCAACTTGTCCTTTCACAGGAAGGCAGTTAGAGGCCAGCGGTCTAAAATAATTCTGAGGCCTCAGTTCTAGCTCCAAATAAGGAAATAGCAAGAGTGACTACCCGAACATATTTCCAAGTCCGAAATCCTCTCAATGGCAACCTCTGGAGAGTACCAACCTCACTTCCAGTAACAAAACTGACAGATGCTCACCTGAATTTTGGTCTGGTGTGGGAGGAATAGTTGGTGGGGCCAAAAGAAAAGGTTAGGCATAGTCATTTAAAACAATCTGTAAGAACCATGTTGGATGGCCAACCTGGGAGGAAATGTCAAACCTGTTTGACAGGTTTGGCTGTTGTAGCAGGGGAAGAGAAGATGGAAGACTGCTAGACTTACTGGCTTGCACACTGCTTGCCATCAAAAGGAGTGGTAGGGAAGACTATCTCTGCCTGTACACCAGCCCCCTCAAAATACTTCTAATTTTTCTGAACTGATATAGAAACTGTTAGGCAAAGGTTAAAAGCCTCAAAGAGCATGCCATAGCTTTACCGTCCTCAAACACCTGCAAAGTAGAGTCCGCCTTCTCACAGAAAAGGTATGGCCCATCAAAGGGCATATCCAGGAGGGACGTCTGTATATCACCAGAGAAAGAATCCAATTTAACACATGCACATGTTTCAAAGAGTGCAACACTAGTACAGAATGTCTTCCCAAGGCAATCTGTAGCATCCAAACCCACGTGGATAACATATTTGGTAGCATCCTGTCAATGATGAATCATCAGGACCCAGCAAACAGCATTTACAGATTGCGATGCCAGACTAGGGGAAGAAACCAAACTCTTGCCAAAAGTCTAAATCCTCTTGGATTCTCTATCCAGAATGGTTGAAAAGGAGTTAGGATTTACCTTATTGGTCAAAGCCTCTATGATAAGGCCCTCTGTGGAGGGGTGCTTTGTGGGAAAATAGAGGTCACCAGGCACAGGTCTGAGACGTCTGGCTACCTGCCTATTCACTGGTGGGCAAGAGCAAGGCTTCCAGGCAGTGGCCCTCAAAGTATCAGTGAGGGTATAGTTTAAAGAAAGCAAGGACTCAATTAGCTGTCCGGGGCTGTCAAATATCTGTTAGAATATTTTCTTTTGGTCTCAAATGATGGCAGCTGAAATTGTAGTGCCTCAGTAGCCCACCACACTCTTGTGTGGGTGGACCATTTGGCAAGTCAGAGTCTATCTCAGGAAAGGTGTCAAGCACATTAGCATTGTTTAAGTCAAGATTTAAGGAGAAGGGAGGAAGGAATCCTTGTCCCCATCACCATCCATATCCTGGGGTGCCCTCTGCCCTGGCAAAGGTTCAGAGTCAGAATGAAAAAGACAATGGAGTCTTTGCAGGATTGCATTATGTGGCTGAGGTACAGGGTTGGAGTCAGGATGCACAATGTCTGCTTGCACTTTAGTGACTTCAAAGCATGACATAGTTCAGCTCTTACTGAAGTTGGTTTGGGGTCCCACAAAGGTGTTGGCACTAAAAGTTTTCTTGAGTCAGTGTGAAAGGTACAGGCATGGATCTTAATGATCTGCACCGGTATCGGTAAAGGCCCAGTATCGGGTCCGGAGGGGAAAGATGGATTCTGGGATTGGACCTGCCTATGCTAACCAGACTGGAGGCCCCTATAGTTCCTTGGGGTCTGAAGGTGCATCAGAGGGATCCGGAACTATACTAAAGATTTGCAGCATAGCTCCCTTGAAGCCCTTGATCTGCTGTGGAGATGACAGCGGCACGGGAAACTCTGTTCACGTCCGGACTAGTTGAGGAATCTGTTCCGTGGCCGGAGACTTTGAAAGGGTGCGACTAGCACGAACAACTCTTTTAAATCAGTGTGGCAGGATTGGGTCGAGTCAGGATTTACTTTCTTCTGCTTGCACTTGGACTTTGACTTACTGAACGACTTCAAGTGCGAAGTACAGCAGTCATGAGAATAGCCTCAAGACCAGGACTGAGTTTATGCCCATGACTGGAATGGGAAAAAAAGGTGGTCCTAGATATAAGTTTTAAACACAACAAGTGATGTGGATATTACTACCTCACAATCAACAAAGGATCAGACTAAATCTGAAAATACAAACAAATGGAGATGTATTATTAGCTTAATTCAGCTCAAAAAATGCAAAGAATGCAGGAAACCCAACACAACAGTAATTCAACAAATGCTACTGCAGTTTATTTACAAATTCATAAAATTCAGCAAAAAGTGGAAATGAAAGAAAGGGAGTTGGTGCTCAAGTGAAGGAAAGTATAGGTATAGATTTGAAAGTGATTAAGTGCAACAGAAAGGTTATTTATACATTGCACATGTAAAGCCTACCCATTTACAATCTATATACAATATTATACAGGGGGACAAGGAAGGGTAGGTGTAGGCTTTGGAGAAATAACGGGGGGGGGATCGTCGACGTTTCGACCCTGGCGCAATATGGGGAAGTCATGACCTCTGCTACGGGTCTTCTTCAGGACGGTAGTGGGGACAGGGGACAGGAAAGCACCAATTAAAATTGGAAAGGTAACACGATTCCAGATCAGTTGGGCGGTACACCTCTGGCTGAGAATTTCTACTCAGAATAAGGGTTCAGTCAAGAGACAGTTAGTCCTCGATGGGCAGTCGAATTCAATCGTGCCTAGTCCGATATCTTTCGCGACCGTGGTTCTAACCGGTCGCGAGAGACGGGAGCTTCCTGGATACTTCGAGCTACCGAGCGAATTGTCGCCCTCGTCCCTCTATATTTTGGAGCGAATGCCCACAATTTAAGATTTACTTGAAATTAAATTCCCTTTTGCCTTCAATCACCGGTACATTGTCCATCAAGATATCGGACTAGGCACGATTGAATTCGACTGCCCATCGAGGACTAACTGTCTCTTGACTGAACCCTTATTCTGAGTAGAAATTCTCAGCCAGAGGTGTACCGCCCAACTGATCTGGAATCGTGTTACCTTTCCAATTTTAATATATGCGCCAGGGTCGAAACGTCGACGATCCCCCCCCCCCGTTATTTCTCCAAAGCCTACACCTACCCTTTCTTGTCCCCCTGTATAATATTGTATATAGATTGTAAATGGGTAGGCTTTACATGTGCAATGTATAAATAACCTTTCTGTTGCACTTAATCACTTTCAAATCTATACCTATACTTTCCTTCACTTGAGCACCAACTCCCTTTCTTTCATTTCCACTTTTTGCTGAATTTTATGAATTTGTAAATAAACTGCAGTAGCATTTGTTGAATTACTGTTGTGTTGGGTTTCCTGCATTCTTTGCATTTTTTGAGCTGAATTAAGCTAATAATACATCTCCATTTGTTTGTATTTTCAGATTTAGTCTGATCCTTTGTTGATTGTGAAGTAGTAATATCCACATCACTTGTTGTGTTTAAAACTTATATCTAGGACCACCTTTTTTACATATATACTGTTACCCAGGTCCTATTGATTATTTGGGTCTACCCCATTGTTTTCAATCATGACTGGAATGGGAGCAGCACTTACAGGAAGGCTGGAAAATCTTCTACCGTTTAGTCACATACAAGTTTGCTTCCAGATCTCAGGTGGCCTTTGGGTGCATTAGGGTGTTTTCATCAGATGACAATATCTTGGGACACTGGCGACACTGTGGCCCTTATTCTGTTTGACCTGCGTACAGCATTTAACAAGGTGTCACACTGTGTTAATGGGAGCACTGCAATCCTTGAGTATGGAGGGCCTTGCTCGCAAATGGATGGACTCGTTTCTCAATAACCGTACCTTTCGGGTCTTTTCCACCAGGCCTGCTCTAAATAACATCAGTCCCCATATGGATTGCTCAAACGCTCTATTTTGAGCCCTCTTCTCTTCAATATTTATGTTAAACCACTGGCTGAAATTGCCCGAGAGGCAGGGCGGTCCATATTTTCGTATGCTCTGCTCCTGCATGCTGCTAAGTGGCTTGCTTTATGCTGGTTCCTTACTGCCCCAGAAGTGATGGAGTGGAGTTGATGTTAATGTTTTCCCTTTCAACAGCTAAGGAATTTGAATCTTCTAGTCTTCAGTTTGGTCTGAGGAAGATTACGTCTTGGATGCAGGACAATCTACTCAAGCTAAACAGAAGTTCTGATCCTAGGAAAAAACAAGATTTTTGGGGTCCTCAGCACTGGCCCCTGGAGATGGGTCCCTTACCCCAGCCTGCTCATCATGTACGTAATCTTAGGGTGATTATTGATGTACAGTTATCAATTTAACAACAAGTAGTATAGGGGACCTCTGCTTGTTTTGCCATTCTTAAACGGTTGAAGAAGATTCTCGGGATGCTGCACCTTTCCAATACGAGGACTGTAGTGCAGGCCTTTTTGACATTGAGACTTGACTTTAGCATTGTCTCATATCTGGGCTGTAATAAGGAGACTACACAAAGATTGAAGACTGTGCAGAATGCAGCGGCCAGACTGCTTTGCCAGGCACTCAGGGCTGCTACCACCTCTGGCATTCTTCGGAACCTTTACTGGCTTAGAGTGGAGAACCGTATTAGGTTCAAAGCCTTGAGCTATATGTTCAAAATCAAAAATGGATCAGCCCCTCAGTATCTTCAATCTTTGTTCAAACCGGATTTGCCTTCACGTACCCTTCGTTCTACCACCCAGTTCAAATTTTCTGTTCCCAAAATTAGACTGAGGCGTATGCGTGGTCGCTCCTTTTCTTACTTGGGACCCTCCCTCTGGAACTCCTCCTAATTTCCTTGCGTAAAGAAATGGTTTATGTTGATTTTCGTAAACCGCTGAAAACTTATAGTTCTGCCCTTTTCCTCCCTCTTGTCCGGCTGGTGCCTGGAAACCCCTAGGGGTAGCTGTGCGTCCTATAAGTTTATTAATAATAATAACTGTCGTCAGGGCAGAGGGGCATCGTGTATATGCAACTCCACTCCATCACTTCTGGGGCAGTAAGGAACCAGCATAAAGCAAGCCACTTAGCAGCGCGCAGGAGCAGAGCTGTATTAAGATTCTGGATCCAGTTTGGCAATTGGGGATGAGGGGTCTGTAGTTAGAAGTATCAATCAGAAGCACAGATTTTGCAGTTTGTCACCACCCAGGGCTGTACTTGAAAAGAGTTTTGTATTGCAGAATAATTACGTTGGGTGGTGCGCAAAGGAAACAATTTGACCATCAGCTGCAAGTGATCGTTCATATATCGTAAAGGAATCCCACAGAATGGATGAGTTGGGCTAATGGTTTCAAAAAGATGTTAAACAAAAGAGGCGCGCAAATTGAGCCGAGCTGGACACAGTATTAAATGGATTTTACATTAGAATTCAATGGAGAAAAAAAGGTCTGAGAATGACTAGTTACAAAGGAGCTAGTCCGTTTGATGGACGGTTGGTCGCAGCCTTGGTCCCTCATCCTGGCGAAGAGAATGGAATGGCTGATGGTGTCAAAGTCCTCTGGCAGGTCTAAACAGACCGGTACACAGGCACCTTTGCTGTTGACCAGCAGTCGTAAATCATCCAGTAGAGAAGTTACAAGCAATTCTGTACTTTGCCCAGGTCTTTTGACTGCCTGAAATGGGTGGAGTAAGTTGCTGAATTCCAAAAATGGCTGTACCTGGTGAAAAGGTTTCTCAAGGATTTCTGCAATGGTCGAAGAAAGATAGGGTGGAAATTGTTGGGGTCAGAATGTTGAGAATAGATTTCCTTGAGACCAGTAGGACCATGGCAGATTTTCCTTGCTCCGGTACCACTCCTTGTGTAAGGGAAAGGGCTGAACAGAAGTCAGCCAATAGGCTAAGAATGAGGCAGGTTGTTTAAGGATTCTTGCAGGGCTAATGTTAGAGAGTGAGTCAGAAGGTTTGAAAGAGGAAATAACCTTGGTCACCTCGGAGAAAGATTTCCCTGAAAGAGAAGAACTTTGGGAAGTTTGTACAAGGGACAGATATGTTAGTCATACCCCCATACAACCCTATATCCTGCTTAATCTGTGACCTGATATTATTGACTTTAGTGATGAAAAATGCGTAAAGATATTCAGTTTTTGTGAAGACAGCACCATATTTTGTCTGGCCTCCGGGGAAGAAAGGTCCTTGACAACTCTTAACAGTTCTTTGGCAAGATTAAGAGCTTGGCTGATAAAAGAATAGTAATCCTGTTTGGACAGGTAATGTGATGTTTACATTTTACAAGTGAGGCAGTCATAACTAAGATTCCAAAGTACTTGTGGTCATCTTCTTTTAATCGTTAGAGACAAGATCACAAGAAAACCTGGGCCTTACTTTTTGGTCAGAGGTGATAGAACGAATACAGGTCTTTGGTTGCAATACAGCATCACACAGATGGATCAGATTTTGGCTGAATGTAATGAGATGAAGATTATCATGACGGAAACTGACTGAAAGGCTCGACTGAAGGAGGAGGATGGTACTGGTGACTTCAGAAAGTTAAAAGATCTCCAGCATCTCCCAACACCATAATATAGCCATTATCATGTGTTATCACAATAGCCATCTTACACCTGCATAACCACAATTTCTCAATGCTGCTCCACAATGGCATGCCAAAAAATTAAGACATGTAATGAAAGATCCTTTTACACACTCTCAAGCATAACAATTCCCTCAAACACATCACATTCCAAGCAGCTTTTTCAAATATTAAAAGTAGTGACACAGCTACCATCATAATATACACACACAATTAGACATTCACATAACTACCATCATACATTAAAACACCCGCTATTGTTCACGCTATTGTTCATGCTCCCACCTACCATTACATAAAAACCACACCACCATTACAGCACAATGCAACCAACATGCACCCACACAGCTACCACTTGACAATACTTACTTGAACAACTTAGTCACACCACCATATAATCTCAAACACATACACAAAATCAATTGTGTTGTATTTTGTTTGTCATTGCTTGTAAATTGTTTTCCACATTCACAGCGTTT
Source organism: Lissotriton vulgaris (assembly GCF_964263255.1). Classification (NCBI taxonomy): domain Eukaryota; kingdom Metazoa; phylum Chordata; class Amphibia; order Caudata; family Salamandridae; genus Lissotriton; species Lissotriton vulgaris. The sequence goes on along the minus strand of NC_141689.1, from coordinate 716,126,000 downwards.
GTGTTGGTTTTTCAAGAGCAGCTTGCATTCTAATTTGCTGCCGGTGAGTTATTTCTTACTCACCGGCAGTTTGATACTGGTCCCTCTTCTGAGTGGTCACTAATCTCCGCTGCTGGGCCTTTATCTTACAAATCAAGTTTCTTTTTTGCTATGCTACCTGCCCGCCTTACTTACTTTTGGTGACGGGTGTCTCGTCCTCAGCTGTGCCTGTCACCATGGACTCCTGTCTCTTGTTTATTTCACCCGGATTCACACTTCAGTGCTCTGCTGCATTTTGCCACCTGTAGTTCCACTGGAATCGCGTTGTTGTTCAGCTGCTTCAAGGATCAGCGTGTCACTGCTGTACAGTGATCTAGGCCGTCTCTGCGGCGGCCACTGCTCTGGGCAACCCCCTGATGTCACGCCTTCCACATCCTCTGACGTTTGAGTGCCGAGCTTGGCGCACTACTCTAACCCAGCCACCCGGTGCACACGTCCTCTATGTACTGCCATCTTGCTGACCGTCACATGCTCATCCCTGCGCTGAGGAGCGCGCTACTGATAGCGACCTATCAGTAAAGTAACCTGCCCATCAACATGTTTAATTTACATTGCAGCTTTCCTCCAAGCTAATACGGAGCACATTGTCATTGCCAAGCTGGCCACAGTTCACGCCCTACTAGTATACTTTTTATCAAGTTTCTGCCTCTTTCAGTCAGCAACTGTGCAGTGGATATCCCAACTGGACATTTGCGGACGTTTTATATTATGTTTTTCCCTCAGGCAGACAACCGGTATTTAAGACTCTTTGTCATTGTTTATTTTTTTTACATCATGCAGCAGTGTTGTAAACCACCTCCTTCATTGCTCCAAAACCTAGGAGATCAACCAATGAAATAGAGTTAGAGGGTAGGGGCATTTAATAAGTTCATGATAGCCACTGATGCTAATGTTTCTAGAACTGTAAGGCAGAAAAGGGTTTCTATTGAATGCTGTAGGTGCTGAGGCACAAGAGATTGTGAACCATCTGCCTGAACTTCAAGCTCCAAATGGTATTGGGGAAAATGAGTTTTAAGTAGCATTAGACAGACTTAAGTTACATTTCATGGCGGAGCTAAATGTAGTTATGGAAAGCTTTCAGTTCTATTCCAGACATCAGTTACCCAATGAGCATATTGAAGATTATGTTGTGGCACTTTGCATCGTAGCTGCAGCCTGTGAGTCTGATACCATAACTGATCAATATATTTGTGATCAAGTGATCATGCACTGCCATAATAAAATGATTCAAGAACAATTACTCAGGTGTAAAAACCCTACACTCACAGATATGGTTGAGGTGGCCAAGTGTATTCAGAGATCCATAAGATTGTGTAAAGTCCTTAATGATGAAAGAGAGAGCCATCTCGAGGTAGCGCTTGTATGTAACAGCAACAGAAATAACAGAGGGAGTGTTGGCAAGCCAAAGGTTAACAAATCCAAATGTGCAATATGGTTTGGGTTTTCGTTTTAATAAATCCTCTGGTCCTGCTGTTTCAAGAGGATGCTTTATATTTGGAAATATAGGACACTTTTCTGATGTCTGCATATCGAAAGGCAACGTCAATACTATCATGAAGATTATAGTAGCCCTAATTCTAGACACCCAGGAAAAAAGAAAACATGGGTTCGGCATTAGAGTGTGATGAAAAAATCTTCACAACAACAGTTGTTACCAATCTGTGTAAACCACCCAACTGAAAACTGTAATTGATGCAGTCAAATAGTGATGATGGTGGATTCTGGGTCACCTTTTTCGTTAGTTTCAGGGGTATTTGTCAAGAAACAATGGAAAAACAGAAGTTAAGAAGATGACCATATAAGAGCTTAGGGTTATTGAAAGTCTATCATCCACATTCTAGTTTACTTTGTAGATTCCACTTCATTTCTGTACTGCACCATTTTGGAAAAAATATATGCAGTCAAGAATGGTCAACATGTGTTAAGCTGGAGGCACCCAGGAAATCTAGGACTTATTCTGGATCTGTCATCTGATATTCCAGTTTTGTTGTACAGCTATCTATCATGGTATAAATTGCGTCATTTCTCAATACATCAATGTGTTTAGAAAAGAGTTAGGGATGGTTAAGGTATTTTCTCATGAGATTAAACTTAAATCTGGTGCGTCTCCTGTTAGATATAAACTTCGAGATGTACCTCTTCGTGTCAGGAAAGATCCCAGCTCTGTTATTACAACTGCAAATGGATGGTGTCATTGAACCAGTCGATTCTTCTGACTGGGTTTCTCCCATTGTATTAGTGAAGGGAATATGTGGCTCCTTCAGGTTACTTGCTAATTTGAGGTCTCTCAACATACAAATTATGGTGAATTATCATCCCCTTCCTAAAATTCAAGAACGTTTGACACAATTGGAGGGAGCAAAATTCTTTACCTCGTTAGACCTCATATCTGCATCTCACCAGATAGAATTGGAAGGAAGCAGACATTTAACTACATTTATCACTCCTGATGGAGCTTTTAGATATGTACGCATAGCATTCGGTTTAGCGTTAGTTGCATCTGTCTTCCAGGAACACGTGTTTACACCTTTTAAAAGGTACGGACTGTGTTAATGTGATTCAAGGCAACATTTTGGTTTATGCTGACACTATTAATTTGCATAATTTACGATCATCAAACGTATTACGAAGTCTGCGAGAGAGGAGTAGGACCTTGCATAAGGAGAAGAGTATGTTTCTCACTCAGGAAGTTGAATATCTTGGTTATGCCATCTCTGGAAATGGCATTTCTCCCACACCAAGTCTAATTAAAGCTACTGAGATGTTAAGTAAACCTACTTACACGGATCAGTTAAGATCTTATTTGGGGTTATGTGAATTTTACTCTAGGTTAATGTACAACCTTTCTCACATAGCCTTGCCCTTGAGAGATCTGCTTAGGAAGGGGAGTACATTTCATGTGGTCCAAAGAACATCAAGAAGCATTTCATAAACTCAAATGTTCTATTGTCATTGCCCTGCTACTGTTTCCTTTTAATAACAAATTAAGATGTTTACTGTATACTGAAGCCAGTGCCTAAGGCCTCGGGGCTATGCTGAATGAAAATTGCCAAGGTACGGAAAGCCCTGTGGCATTTGCTTAAAGACCGCTCCCCTTCTCTGAAGTTAGATATTCTACCACTGAAAGGGATTTTTTGGCCAGTGTATGGGTGGTTGAACATTTCAAAACTTATTTGTGGGGAAAGGAGTTCACCATTAAGACTTGCATAAATACCTTGCTACCAGAATACAGCCCCCGAGGCGTAAACTATGAAAAGTGACCCGAGAAGGGACCTCCCATATTTACTGCTCCCGAACAAACGACACTCCAAACATACTAGATCAGCTTAGGAGACGATGGGAGGGATGGATCAGGCCTCTTCAGGAGAAAGACTGGAGAGATGCACAAATGGCACCCAAAACAGTCGCTACCTCAGCCAGACTTCGCCTGATCCAATTGTAGTACCTGCATGCTGCCTACCTAACACCGAAACGCCTTCATAGCGCAGGTCTGAGACTAAATGCATCATGCACACGTTATGAACAGGACCAAGCAGATTTCTACCATATGGTTTGGTCATGTCCTGCCATAACGCAATACTGGGACTCCATCGAAAGGGAACTCTCAGAAGTTCTGGGCTAGGAGGTCCCACATAATCCATTAAATGGGCTACTGGGAATCACAGATGGTCTCGATGGCTCCAGATCTGATAAGTCGTACCTAAACACAGCTCTGCTAGTGGCCAAGAGGGATATTGCAGCTAACTGGTCAAACCCCATCCCATCCACTATAAAATGGCGCGGGTGGATTGGTGCATCACACAAGACAAGTCTTTGTATGAGGCCAGAGGGTGCCCAGCAACACACCGAAAAAAGTGGGGCAAATGGCTGGGGCAGATAGAGTAGCAGCACCACACCGTGGGAAATGTGAGTAGTGTGCAAGGTTTAGTAAGACTATGTATTGTTGATGTCTTTACTTCACATGTAACAAGAGAATTTTTTTACAACTGCTGTAACATGCTGCCTTGGATTACTGCTGGTTTATTTTCTCTTCCTTGTTTAAAATCAATAAAATTAATTATAAAAAAACAGACTGATCTTAAAGCCCTGTTAGCATTAATATTAGTAATGGTACTGGCAAGGCCTCTACCACTTTAATCAGAATCTGGTCTAAAATGTAAGAATATAATGTTTGTGCTGATTACATGCCAAAGTCTTGTAACGTGATTGCTGACTGTTTATCAAGATTACCTAATATGGCTGCAGAATGCTATTCTGAAATTGTTAAAGTGTTTGTGGTTTCACCTGTAGTGGACATTTTGACTTTGTTTGGTGCTGAGTTATCTAAAGATGTCCGGATGGAAAGTCTCAAAGTAGATGAAGAAATGAAAAAAAGTAATTGACTTCAACAAAGAGGGATGACCTCAGAAAAATCCAGCCAAACAAAATTTGCGGAAAGTTAGAGATTCCATCTCTGTCACAGGTGATATGGTTTGGAAGTAGGAGTGTGTTATTCCTCAAAAGGATATTTGTTACACTATCATTAAATTAGCCCTTACAGGAAATTTGGATGAGGCTATCACATACAAATACATTAGAGAAATATTTTGGTGATCTTATATGGATTCACAAATATCTTAGTTTCTTAAGCAATGTTCAATTTGTATTAACTCTGACAAATCTTTAATTACCAATAAGGTTGATTCTATTCGTTCAGATCAGGTCATGGGAAAAGTTGGCTTTTGGATATATTGGGCTTTATGATCGTTTCTGACGGTGCAAGGTGTATGCTTTTGTACTTATTGATGGTACAAAGTCCAGATTGAATGTGTGAGATTGTGTCAAAATTAAGCTACCTTGACTAGTTGCTGGCTGCACTATTTGAGCTACCCCTTGTCGGGGGATTGCTGCGGGACTGCCGACATTACCAGCACTGAAGACGTTTTGCTTTACTACCCTGCCTCATCTTCCTTTTCAGCCTTCCCACTGTGTGGGAACTTTCATGCGCCCACTGTGATTTCTTTTGTTGCTTGTTAATTTTTTCTCTGTATGCAAAATAAAAATTTTACAAAAAAAAAAAATTAAGCTACCTTATCATGTAAAAAAAAAAAAAAAAGTCAGAACAAAACACGACGCCTTTGTGGCTTATTACACCTCCCTGTACGCGGGGGCTCCCACATCGCAGGAGGCGCGAGCAGCTGTCCTCGACACCTACGAGGGGACTCCGTTGCCGCCGGCATGTGCAGCGGAGCTGGAGGAGCCCATACTGGACAAGGAGGTGTCGGCGGCCATTAAAGAACTCCCAACCGGGAAAACCCCAGGGCCGGATGGCCTCCCGCTGATCTTCTACCAAGTGTTTCAAGCCCAGCTCCGTCCTTATCTGCTTAGGCTCTATCACTCCTTCTCTGACACGTCTGGTCCGTCCTCCGACATGGGAATGGCGGAGATTGCGTTGATCCCGAAACCTGGGAAAGACCCTGCGCTTTGTGCTTCCTACAGGCCTATCGCCCTATTAAATACTGATCTGAAGATCTATACCAAGATACTGGCCAAGCGATTGGACCCTTACATGCCGGGGCTTGTGGACCCGGACCAGGTGGGTTTCATCAGGGACCGACAAGGGGCTGACAATGTACGCCGACTGGCGCACCTGATAGGCAAGGCACGGCACTGGGACATTCCGGCTTGCCTTCTCTCGCTTGACGCGGAGAAGGCCTTTGACCGGGTGGATTGGACCTTCTTGAGGGAAGTGCTTCAGAAGCTTGGTCTAGGTCCTAGAATGATACCTAGCATTATGGCCCCGTACCTTGGGTCGCAGGCAAGGGTCAGAGTAAACGGCCAACTAACACCGCCGCTGCAGATACATAGAGGTACGAGGCAGGGATGCCCGCTCTCGCCGCTCTGGTTTGCCCTTGCGGTGGAACCACTAGCGGCAATGATACGGCGCGACCACAGAATACATGGCATAGCCCATGGGGGGAGGGACAACAAAGTGGCGCTATTTGCTGACGACTTGATCCTCACTCACACACCCCAGTGAATCCCTGCCGGCGCTCCACGCGGTTCTGTGTCTGTATGAGCAGGCATCGGGCCTCAAAATAAATCACACCAAGTCCTGGGAACTCAACCTCACTATACCCGCGGATGAGCTCCCGCCGCTGAAGGAGGCGGTGCCTTACCAGTGGGCGGAAAGCCAAATCAAATACCTGGGCCTCACACTAACCCCCATCTGGACTCCTGGTCTTCGGTCAACTGGACGGAGTGTCGCAAAGCGGTGCTGGAGGACCTCCGGAGGTGGAGGCCTCTGATGATCTCCTGGCTGGGGCACCTGAACGCGGTCAAATTGTCGATCCTTCCAAAACATTTGTACGTTTTTCAGTGTCTGCCCACCCCGATTCCACTTCACTGCATCCGGAGCCTCCAGCGAGAGATCACCTCCTTCATCTGGGGCGGGAAACGCCCCCGGTTCTCGCAGAAAATTCTTATGGAGCCGAGGGACAGGGGCGGCCTGGCATGTCCCAACTTGGTTCATTACTATTGGGCAGCGCACTTGCGCTTTGTAGTGGAGTGGGGTGCACGTGCAAGTGACAAACACTGGTTCCACAGGGACCGGGCGGTCACGGGACGCACTATATGGGATCTACCGTGGCTTCCGCGGGCAGCGCGCTCCAGGAGTGCCTACATAGCAGTCCCTACAAAAACGGTCCTGGACATATGGGACAGTGTTGCTGTGTCTAGGGGCCTCACAACGTTCCCGTCTCCGCACAAGCCGATAGCGGGACATTCGCAATTCCCTCCAGCCCACAGAACCCGTGCGTTTGATGAGTGGACGCAGGGAGACTGCAAAGTCATTGGGGACCTCTTCCTCGGGGGCTTACCCAAGACCTGGGAGGACTGCAAAGAGGAGTTCAGACTCCCACCGTCGGCTGGTTTCCAGCACACCCAGCTATGTCACTGGACTGCGGGCGACAAAGTATACCAGGCGGCCACCAGGGCTTTCACACCCTTCGAAAAGCTGGCGCGTTCTCTCGGGGGGCTGAAGAGGCTAATTTCGCAAATATATCACATACTACAACACCCTAGGTCAATTCCCGCACACCCATACCAGAGGCAATGGCAACTGACGGCAGGAGCAGACATCGAGCCCTCCCAGTGGAGCAGGCTGTGGCGCGATATACCCAAAAGCTACCGCAGTGTCCCGCAGCAGGAAAATGCCTATAAATTGCTCACCCAATGATACTACACTCCGCTGCTCCTTAGCAAAATGTTCCCTAAGGTCTCGCCGATGTGCTGGAGATGTAGCTCTGCGACTGGTGACTTTGTGCATATATGGTGGGCGTGCCCAACTTTGGCAATCTTTTGGAAGGAGGTACTTAGCCATATCAAAGGGGTGCTGGGTTTCCCCATACCTGAAGAAGTGTCCACAATACTACTCGGCGTTCACCCTAGCACACTTAAGGCACTTACCCGCAGCGATTGGATACTCACACTCCACATGCTAGGTGCGGCTAAGCAACTCATAGCCTTGTACTGGAAACGAACTGAAGCGCCGCCCATAGCATCCTGGTTTGTACGCCTCTGGCAGGTACTGGCGCTGGAACTGCTCACGGCAAGGCTACAGGCGAGAGACACACGCTTTACAGCAATTTGGAAACCCCTAGTGCGATATCTTTGCTCTATACAACATGCGCGATACATGCCCACTAGGCTCCGCACGTTACGCCTCATTGAGGACGCCATTGTCCCTGCGGATCCTGCCAGACTGTGTCCTTGAGTGTTAGACACATTACAGTGTCCCGCGCTACCGCACACGCCCCCTCACTTTGCCCCCTGACACGCCACCCACAGCCACCGTCCCCTCCCCTCTCTCTTCTCCCTGCCCTCAGATTCCCTTGCTCCGACTACTTTCTTTCTTTCTACTTGCCACTCTGGCCTTCGTCTCGCTCTGAGACGGTTGTGCCCTGTTGGGCTGTTTATTACAGTTGGGCTAGTTGCCTGCTACCTACCTCCCATGCATAGCGAGCGTATGCTTGCGTGTGATGAGCTTCTGGATTACTCCCCCATAAGCCACGCGGCCGGCTCTCTCGAGAGAGTTGTAGGCATGGCGCTGTGTTAAGGCTTTGAGCCAGCTCCAGTTGATACGCAAGCGCAAGAACTATTGCAAACGCGGCCGCCCTCGACAGGCGGTTGTAGGCTTAACGCTGTGTTTCAGACAATAAATATGGCCTGTTTGGGCCTGAACAAAAAAAAAAAGTCCAAGATTTTCAAGTGCTATTAAAATTGTTAGGGTGGGGAATTCGATATCAAACTTAATCACTCTAGATGGAATATGAACAGATTAGCCATGGTTGAAGAATGTTTACTAAAGATGATACATAAGACGATGAGAGATGTCCATATCCTGGGTCACAATTTCCTTCTCTTGCAGATTACAATGTTAAATTGTTCCTTGAAAGCTGGTCTCCTGGTGCATGTGTATTCTCTCCATTTTTGGATAATGAAGGAATTATGATGGTATTTCTAACAAAAAGGTGGAGGAAGGTAATGCTTATAATAAAGTGGAGGTTGAACCCTCTACTTCGTCAGGTCAAAGAAATGATTATTTTAGAGTTAAGCAGCCAACATGTATGCACAGCCATCCCAAGAGAGACACCAAAACAATTGTCAGATTTTATTTGACATTAACATTGTAGAGGAAAGAGTTGTCTTGTATTTTGTTTATATCATTGCCCGTCAATTGTATTCCACATTGACAGCGTTTATGCGTTGGTTTACAAGAGCAGTCTGCCTTTTAATTTGCCACCTTGTGCATGTCTTAAGACTCTGTTCTAGAATTGTTATTTTTTACATACCGGCACTTGGCTACTAGCCGCCCTGCTTAGTGGTCCATTACCTCCACACCTGGGGACTTTATCTTACAAATAAAGTTTCTACTTCTGATCTGCTGCCTACTCACCCTAATTTAAATTGGTCTCTAAAACCCATCTACTTTCAAGGTTTCTGAAGTAAACTCGTCTGGGAATCGAAGTTGACTTAACATGATGGTAGGAACAGGAGGAAAAAGTAGCAATCCAATTTTGGAAGTTAGTGATTCTTTAGGGCTAAGCCACTATCAACAAATCAGTCAGCATTACCTGTTTCAACTTCAGTTGTATTCACTTAGCCACCCAAACTCATCCACTGAAAAACAGACATTGAAAGTAGACAGACAACATACCCAAACATATTAAACTTTGAAAATATATACTGCTGAAATTACACTCTCAAACGTTTACCCATTATTAAAAAGAATATACACCATTTGGATGAAAGTGAAAGGGTAAAGCTAAGAAATGTTACATAAAATTATGAGAAAAATAGTTCCAAGCACAGTGATAATGCCATGTGCGTAATCATTTGAAATGTGATGCAGTCACTTATAATATCAGCGAAGTCAAATGTAGGGTAAAGTGCAGTGCATGGAAGGATGCCAGTTATGGTTCTCGCAGAATATCATAATTGGTAAATTTCCACCGTTTTTTGCACTGAACCTGAACGTCACTTCAACCACATATTTCTAGTAAATGTTTATGTTTTTTGAAGTGCATTTTCTATTTTAATATTTAATTTGCCCCTTGCTACAGCAAAAAGTGCTGAATAAAAGTACCCCAAACTTTACTTTAAACTAGAACTACTCAAGATGCCTTTGCTTGATCCAAATCCATTAAGGACATTTTTTTCTTAACTTATCTGTGGCACCAAAAGGCGTAAATTGTTAATCAGAATGGAACTTTTTATATTGTGTCAGTAAATTAACTTATTATTTGAGGATCCAGATCCCCCGAGAATAATATATTTGAAAAATAAACAAATCCTATTTGAAATTGTAGAATTTTTCTTCTTTGTCCAAAGTGTGATTAAGTAGCATTGTCACGATTCAGGTAAAACACTGCCCAAAAGTATTTTTTTTTTTTTTTAAATCCCCTGTTTTTTGTTTGATTTGTGAATTCAAATTCTGGTCTACACATCTCCGAGCACCATCTTCATTCTTTTTTCATAAGACATGAAAAAAGTTAACTATAAGGTTTTCAGCGCAGACTAAACCATAGCTTGCCATTAATTTAGGGTCTGATTAGGATGTCGGTTGGACAGCTCTTCAGTACGACTGTCACACCATGATGCAAGCGGTCGGACCCTCAGTCTATTAAATCTGTGCTTCTGAAGTTATCAATTTCCTCGCAGAAATGTCTGGCCAACTGTAGTTCCATAAATCCATGGTTAAAAGGACCAGACCTATCTATCTAGCAGTCCTCATCCTCAGACAGTGGGGAATTATGTGATTACGTCTCCTCTTGCACCTCGCTCTCACAATCTAGATGTTGTACTCACACACATTAAACCCAAATCACAACACTTCCCTATCCAAGAGGAGTCTTCTCATAGGAAAGCACAAAAAGTCAATATCACCAAGGGCAACAACAAGTCAACTAATAAATAAGCTTGTATAGTCATACAGAGGAACAAGGAAACTGCTTTTTTTTTATATGGAAGTATTATGCAACTGTGGAAAACTAAAAAGATATTATAGACGAATGAGGGCGATCATGTGAAAATGTGTTCGAAGAGCTACAGCAGTCCTGTTCATTTATATAAAAAAGGGAAATCTTTGCATCATTTTTCATAAGCACTGTACACTCACGTCAGCAATTTATGGTTTCTTTCATAGTTAACAGATTTAAAATGCACAATAAGGTCTAAAAAAAAGATCAAAGAACCTATTAGGACGCACTTCGCAGTGTCTCATTAAAAAGCTCTGACATGAGTCATAAGACTCTTACTAGGGTACATGGTGATTCACATGCTACGCACTGAATAGTCTCAGCCAAGCACAGAACACAGTCACAACTAAACACAACCAATTGCACAATGACATTCCATGCTGCGAGAAACAGCGGCCTCTTACCTAGGTTTTAAAACTCTCTACCAAGTAACAATATAGAATTATCTTTGATTCACAGATTTCATTCACCATTAACAGAAATCTTTTCATTTTACAAACTGCGGGGGAAAGGAAGGCATTACTTTGCTCTCACTCGGTTTAGTGTAGTAACCCAGAGTTTCCTAGTAGAGAATACTCCCTTAAAACTGGTATAGGACTGCTTGCAACTGATCAAGCTATAAATGCGAAAATAAAAAACATGTGCAAAAAGGTTAGCCAATATAACGCTATGGCTCGATAGAATAACATCAGGATGAGGTTCAAAGGCTCTTAAATCTATTCTCGAATGTTACGAGTTGTGTGCAATGCTGCAAGGAAGTTCCTATCCAAAACATTACTGCAGTCAGAAAACACTTTTGTGCCCAACTAGGGGAGAGGCGTTGGCCTAATGGCTAGGGCGGTCTAACAGCTAGGGCGGTCAACTTCGAATCTGGGGAACTGGGTTAGAGTCTCAGCAATGACACTGAACATCCTGTGATTCTGGGCAGATCACTTAATCTCCCCATGCCTAACAAAAATGAAGTTGTCTTCATATAATTCAACTGGTGCTATGTAAAGCGTTCGGATACAAGTTCGTGCTACATAAAACTATGCAAAACAAACAACAACAAAAACTAAAAGTTGTTCTGTTTTGAATGCTCCAGCTTTGTATCAGACCAGAAGTTTGTCCAGTTGCAGTAAACTCATACATTACTCTTTCTTCCTCAATTCATTCAAAACATTAACTGAGAATTAAGGCCAAACAAATGTATCTGAGACATTAAATACATACACCCATACTTAATAATAGCTAATTTGGCATCCAGAAAACCATCATCCAATTAAATGTAAAAAGTAATTTATTTGCTTTTAGATGTACAATGAAATCATAAATGGATTGGGCGACGCAGTCCCCACTAAAACTACAAAAATTGAAACTCAAGATCTTAAAACAATTGTAATTCAAAGAACTGGCTGATCACAGAAAAAAGGTTAAAGCAACATTAAGTGCTTGGAGTCATAATCCATCTATATCAATGTATGTCTAGCATGAAATATTTAAAAAAAACATTCTAAGCAAAGGTGAAAGCAAAGGTGTCCTCCGTTATATCTCAACTGGACCAAGCATGCAATTGTCCCAAAAAGCTATTTGATCTAGTAAGACCACACACAGGACTCTTCAAACCCCCAATTTCAAGCACAGAATAGGAGTAACTCAAACTAAAGATACAAACAATTGTCATAATTCTTTGTGGAATAGATTATAGAACTGAGCCATTTCTATCCACTGACAAACAACAATTGCATACCAAAACTGAAAAACAAAATGAAAGCTGTGACACTTCCAGAGAACTCCTTGAAAATAACTTTAGTGATACCATTTCAAATACTAGAGCATTGTCTCAATTCAATTATATATCTGCTGCAACAATAAAGTGAGTCCACCTCGCCCTGTACTGGACAAACCTAATCAACTAATCTCCTTCACAAGGAAAATGTCTCAAACTGCCTTAAAATAGATAAAGTTACTTTACTTAAAAACAAAAATGCAAATCTTACACCATAACAGTAACAACATGCTTTTTTTAACCAAAAGTACAATCTGGACTCTCCATGAGTCTCCAGCTAAACACATCAACCGAAGCACATGTTTTAAGTGTGAGAGCTTAAGACCCACTGACATGTCAGACAAAAAGATTTACAGTCGTACTTTCAGCAGCAGCTAGTCTCGAGTGAAAATACACTCAGGTTCCTCAGACAAGAAAGAACTTTTGTCATCGTCTATCTAAAGTCAAGCTAATGATTCCTGTTTGGAAGTAAGGAACACTCACGTCAATAGCAACAACACATTAACTATAGGCTTTACTTGCACAATAAAGGGTGAAGCTGCACTCAATGCAGTTTTCTGGCCACCGAATGGGCCACAATGAAAACATATAATCACAGCATCATCACATCATTGTATTTTTTGTCAGTTTTTTCCAAGCATACCAACTGAAAGTTAACAATTATCAAACAGTTTTTCTCCCTCCTTGCACATTTCATTTGGGAAAAAGGCTCATGTTTGCTTACGTGGAGGCACTGGTATGAGTGTTTCACATAAACTACCACCCGTTTCTATTCCCCCTGAAATGTGGTATAGGATACTTTTCCTCACTCCCGAAACAGAATATCTGTATAAGAATATCAAGGTCAAAACTATGCAAGGAGACTATCACTGGAAACGATGCTTGGAACTAACATGTTGGACACGAAAGTTTATCAAAATTGTCCATCACCTGTAAGTAAGGTGTGCAAAGGGTAATGTTTAAAAAGGGTATCCCTTGTGGAAACATTTTCTGCAAATTCCCAGACGCCATCATCTCCAGCCAAATGAGAATTCCTTAGAGTAAAGAACTTTTTTAAATTCATTAAAAAGGCACTCAGAGTTACAGACCATTCCCACTTTACTTCGGAAACATTAAATATTAGGAAAAGTATTAAAGTTGTTTCAGTAGTAAACAGCTTAAAAACTGTTTTTTCAACCTCCTTGATAGAATAGCGATGCTCGAGTTTCTGACTGATCCTTTTGAGGTCTCCGCTATGACACCTTGGTATTTGCACGCTTAAGAAAAGTATTCCTTAAAATTACTTTCAAACAAACCTGGAATCTGTAAGCACTACTCTTAGAACTTTAAGCTGAATAGAAAAAAAGATATAGGAAACTTCATCTGAAGATTTGTGCTTTATGTTTCAATAGGTTCTACTAACTGTATCAAAGAAAAACCAAATAATGGTCTAAACTGTATATTTTAAATCCTGCAATACAATCTATATCCAATCAATGAAACACAAGCTGTGTCTGATGCACCCACAGAAAATCCCTAAACAATTAAAAAACCAACAATAAAGTAAAAGATAAAAGTGGGTGTACATCTATTTACCCCTACGAGAAAGCATGTGGTTCGTAAGGCATAATCATTACAGAGGTGATTGAGATACAGCTTAAGAAAAAAGCCAACCACGATCTCTCAACATTTTTCACTATCACTTTGTCACTCAAAATGTCTGTCCCAAACTAAGTGACAATCCTCAACCCTTGTATATTCACCATACAATAAACCCTTGTGAAGAACATATGATTAACATTGTAATTCAACAGTACACTTTGTGGTTCTAGCCATGCTTCAAGATCTTCCCAACCCATCAATTGATTCCAACATCAGCATCAATACCATGTTAAAAACAACTGAGATATAAATATAATATATATATATATATATATATATATATATATATATATATATATATATATATATATATATATATATACTGCCTCTAGCCAACACATCAGTAGGAGTCCATCTCAATACAAAATGAGTCATAAAGAACTCTTAATATTCACAACTTCATTGATGGCAACTCTCCCTCCCCATCTCTTTGCTCTCGGGCATGGCTAACAGAAGCCTTCTCCTCCAACATCGTTGTCTGCCCTTCCAGCAAATTACTGTGTCTTTCCTAAAACAAGGAAATTGAAATAGAGGAAGGCACTGTACTCATGCATCACAATTCAATCACTTCAAAGAAAATTATAAGCACAACCTTCAACGTATTAATTCATTAGTGAAATAAGTTACAAGACCTGTCTCTTGATTCATGTGGGTAAATTTTAATCACCCTTTTAAGAACCTTGCATTCTTTTTCTAGTGACTATATAGAATTCTGCCATTGCTCCATGCTGTCTTTAAAAGACCCACAATACTAGGCTTCCTGAACATTTGGGAGATAGTCAAACAAACATGTATGCTTAACTAATCAATGACATGTACTGCCTTGGCATGACCTAAATGATCAAGACCAGCTCATTTTTGTTCTCTGTAAATCCAGACTTTCAAATCAAAAAATACTTACCCATCCCTGGTCATGCCCTAATAAAATTCCAAACCAATGATGCACTGTGCACTAAAAAAAACTTTAACAGCTTCTACCAGGCTGGACTCACTGCTTCGTATACACTGGGAGACCATCAATGCAGATATTCTTGCACAAATCATCAATATAAATTACCAGCCTTTAACATCTCCTTTAGAAATCAAAACATTCAGGTAGAGGTCTTCGAGCCTTTGATCAACTCACTTCTCTTAAAAGACACAAATCTACTCTCAGCAGTACTAAAGCAAACCATTGGGACTCCTGACCTACACCAACTAAAAAGCATGGTTAGAGACCTTGAAAGAAGACTGATCAATAGCCAGCTGATGTCATCTGTAAGATCTACTCTCAAGGCTACAAAGCCGTAGTGGCACACCAAAAACATAAGCACACCTACAAGCATGCATCAAGGTTACTGATAATCTGAACTCTTCAGAACCAGAAATGTACTATCTGCCAATATAGGTAACAACACACCCACCAGTGCCTTCTCATGGGCTGTTTAACAACCTTAATTCACACTCGAAGTAGACCTCCTAACCCGCACGTTGTCGAACCATTCCCCTGTCCTTCTGTTCCTTACATTTCAACCCTAGCGGTTCCCATCGCAAGCTCCGCTTGATACAGTCTTCAATAATGAAGTCAGAGTCGTCAAAGTAGAATATTTCCAG
The DNA here is from genome assembly GCF_964263255.1 of Lissotriton vulgaris. Taxonomy (NCBI): domain Eukaryota; kingdom Metazoa; phylum Chordata; class Amphibia; order Caudata; family Salamandridae; genus Lissotriton; species Lissotriton vulgaris. The sequence continues at coordinate 716,110,442 of NC_141689.1, read as the reverse complement.
ATAAATGTGGGCTCGGTGGACCAAACAGAGATGTAAATATCTACACTATCATGATGGTATGATTTTCATAACGAAGACACTGCTGCTTGTGGGCCTCGGTCAAGATGGAATCGCGGTCTTTGATATTAAGAATTTGCATGATGATGGGCCTGGGGGCTGCACCGGGAGGCAGCCTAGGGGCAAGGGAGTGGTGTGCTCGCTTGATCTCGAACCACGGGGAGAGGGAGCCTTCGGTGACCCACGAGCGAAGCCACATTTCCATGAAGTCCGCTGGAGCCCCACCAGGGGGAGGTTGTTGGGCAGGACCTATTTTCTGCGTCTTCCGTCCTCCAATGCAATTCTCGGTGTGTGACTGAAGCCGCTTGTTAGCCTCCCGTAATTTCCAGCCGTCACCCTGAACACTACCTCCTGTTGCGCAGATAACGCCAGCTGGCGCCATCACGGGCCTGCACGCTCGCAGTGGGTCTCGTACTGCGGCTGGGGCTGAGCAGCTAAACATCCAACATCATTGCAAGCGTGCAGGCCTGAAATGGCACCAGCTGGAGTAATCTGCGTAATGGGAGGTACTATTCAGGATGACAGCTGGAAATTATGGCATGCTAACAAGCAGGACCTTTCATCAACCCACTCGGGAATGCAAATAAGTTTTATTGTTAGCTGCTCATCGGAAAAACTCACAGGTGAACAGTTTTTTTTTTGGCACTACCAGTACCAGAAGGCCATGGGAATGGTCCCGCCCACTGGGGCAGGTATACCTGGGAAATAAAGGTGTACGATACATTGCCTGGTGTTAGCAGGATTGCCAATGATGAAGGGAACACATTCCTGAAACACGTCTGGCTTCTAATTGAATTGAACTAATGTTTGTTTCTCTGGGGATGTCTGCCGCAGTTACCATCAACTAATAAATGAAGTAATTGTGATACCTGTTGGACTCTTCTTTTGAGGGGCTAACTGATGTCGGGGAGAGATATATATATATGACCAAGGCCACAGGGACGGCCGAAACGCGTCATGGCAAGCTGTTGGGGTGAATAAATTTGCAAAACTACAAAAAGTGGTCCATGCCTTGTTTTTCGCCAGAACGGTGGAGTGCTGCGAGGTATTGCAGAGATATATATGTACACCAGTACAGCACTCGCGAAAAACGTTCTTTGGGTTTCTTTAACACAAAAGACGTGTTTTGGCGACTCCCTTTGTCAATTTCACACGGCAGCCCGAGACAGCGATATTTAAATCAGAGTAATTCATTGGATGCTCATACTGAGGTACAGCCACAATAAACAAAGGACTCACCAGATGGGTTTCAAGTACATTTTAGCCATCTTGGAAGTGCGAATCCTGTTAGTATGTACAAAATCATAATGCCCTGTCTGGGCCCAAGTCATACAATGTTTCCTTCCTTGGGTTGTCTAGTGATAATTGAATTAAGAATAAGTATAGCCAAATACAGCCCTGAATGGGCATATTACCTAGACAATCATGATTAACCTCATCATTCTAAACTCTGTACTAATGAATTAAATATATACATTTGTATTAAGTTTACAAATCATAAAGGATTACATCATGCTTGAATTCAAAACTCAACTTTACCAATGGTGACACAACTTCCTAATTGGAAGATAGGAAACTTATACATAAGGAGCAGCTATTTACTAAAGGATTGGAATTATAATAGATTTCAGTCTATTTGTGAACAAATTGAGAATTCAAATTCTAGTAGAACTCATACCAGGTACGACACTTATCCCACAGGATGTCCAGTATCTACAATCATATACAAGTAGTTATGCAAGATCAAAGGTGCACAGCTAGTTCTCACCACTATTAAGTCCCTGAGGAATTTTGGTCTGCATGTCGATGATGTAACGAGATTCCAATCTGCGGAGTCAGAGTAATCGATCTCCTCCGCGAGAGTTGCTAGGTACATGGTCCAGCCAGTAGAAGCGTAATAGATCCCTATTACTACTATGGTGGCTCTCAAAATGGCGAGTGACCGGATATGACTCATCTCTATTTGAGATCGCTCGCATGTGTTCAAGGATCCTGATCTTGGTAGGATGTATGGTACTACCAATGTACCCGAGTCCACAGGGACATACCAAGCAGTAGACCGTGTGGCTGGTGTTACAATTCATATTTTTTTTAATTGTTTTGGGGTTCTTGGTCCCTGGAACCTCAAATGATAGGACCTTAATGCCGTTTTTGCATGCCTTGCACTTTTTGCAGGGATGAAAGCCTTTCATTGGGCCCAAAAAGAGCATCACCTTTTCGTAAGGAGTAGTGGCTCTGGACCAGAGAGTCCCTTAGGGACCTTGCTTTTCTGAAAGAGAGTAAGGGTGTTTTTGCTAACTCCTCTACGATTACTGGATCGGATTTGAGGAGATGCCAGTTTTTTCTCAAACTTTGTCTCGACTGATTATGGTTACTGGAGTAATCAGTGATCAATTTACATTTTGAGTTGACTTCGCTTGCTCTCTTCTCTGGGTAGTTCCAGAGGTCCCCCATATCAAGTCTGTTCTGTCTTTCATGTTTACCTTGTGTCTAGCGTCTAGCAAACCTTTTGTAGAGTAACCGCGTGTGTGAAATCTCGCTGCGCTCTTATTTGCTGCTGCTTGGAAGCCACACTCTCTAGTAATGTTCCTTTTGATTCTTAGCATTTCGCCAAATGATATGCTTTTTTTAAGTTTATCCAAGTGGCAACTGCTAGAATGTAAGACGGAATTACCCACTGTGGATTTCCTATGTAGGACTGCAGAAAGTTTCCCCTCTGAAACGAAAACTTGCAGATCCAAAAAGTTCACTGAGATCTTACTGATCTCTCCAATGAACTTCAAATTCAAATTATTCCTGTTCAGAATCTTAACATAGTCCCTGGCAGATTTTTCTGGTCTGTTGTATATGAAGAATAAATCATCTATATACCAGTTCTAGCTGACCACTTTGTTAGTCCACTCCTGATTGGCATCTGACCAGGCTACCTGCTTCTCCCGCCAGCCAACGAAAAGGTTCACGTAACTGGGGGCGATGCAGGTGCCCATGGCCGTGCCCTGTGTTAGTCTGAACAGCTGTTCCTGAAAAAGGAAAATGATATTGGTTAGACAGTATCTTACAAATTCTAGGATCATGCAGAAATGTGCCATATATTTGATAAAGCGCCCTTTTAGAAAATATTCAATGGCTTCCAAACCTTTCTCATGATTGATACTGGTGTATAAACTGGAAATATCTAAAGCGATCATCACAAAATCTGATTCTCACGTTATGCCTTCAATTCTTTTTAAAAAGTCTTTTGTGTCCTGAATGTACGAGGACAGTTCAATTACAAAATTCAACAGAAAGAAATCAATAAATGTAGACATGTTCTCAGTTATGGCTCCCTTTGAGGACACAATTGGGTACCCCGGAGGGTTCACATTGTCCTTGTGCAATTTTGGAAAATGGTAAAATGTTGGAATAACCGGATGTTTACAGTTGAAAAATGTATACTCATTATCATCCAAAATACCTTTATTCTTCCATTTCATAATCAGTTGTCCGTAGATTTCAAAACTGTTGGAGAACTCCTTCATGGTAATCCGTGTGTAGTTGGATACATCATTTTGTTGCAGGGCTTCCTTGCAATAATAATAAGCGGTGAGCAAAACAATATTCCCCCCCTTGTCTGAGGGTTCACAAACAATTATTCGATCATCCGGCAACTTTTTAATGGCCATCCTTTGCTGTTTCATTATGTTGTTCTCATGTATAGGCTCTAATGTAGATCTCAGTTTTATCAGATCTTTTGTGACCTGCTCAGTGAACAACAGATCGATGGCATTGTGCGGCATTTGGGGAAAATACTTTGAGATTGGTTTGAATGGACTCCTCGGGCTCTCGTGATATTACTGCACTGTCATTTCTTTGAGCTGTATCAGAGTTCATATTCGCAGCCTGTGTGTGCGTCATGCTCTCGGGTTGTAAATCTTCTAGTACCGCCACTGCGCTCAGATCATATCTAGTTAGTAGCTCTAATCCTGCACTCAGGATTTCCAACGGGCCAATGCGGTTCCTTGGGCCTTGAAGTTTGAAAATATTTTGTAGTTTGATCTTCCTGGCAAATTTGTAAAGATCGATTCTCGTTTGGGTGTACTCCATTCTTTTGGATGGGCAGAATGACAGGCCCAATTACAGAACTGATTTCTCGTGTTCAGTAAGAAATCTTGGTGTCAAGTTCATGATTGTTAAATTGTCTGTATTGGTTATAGGCCCTGGTTCCCCGTTTGTTCCTGGTTACTCTTGGCGATGCGCTGCTGGTGCTTGTTCCAACCTGCTCTTCTTGTCCGCCTCTTCGAACATTTCTTCTGGCCAGTTCCGGCGGTTCGCCTCTGCCACCCCTCCCTAAAGTTTGCCTGATTAGGAAGAACTCCTCGTGAAAAGGAGCCGGCTGCTCACTGCCCACTTGTTGCACCAACCTACGATCAGAAGACTACTCAGAGTCTGTTATATCAGATTCAGATGTGGCTGCTTGTTTAACTGCTTTCTTACTTCTGTTATCTCTTAGCTGTCTGCATGGGGCATCCCTTTCAAACTTATCCTGTTTGCGTTGTTGTATCTTCCGTTCATATTTTGTAAGGCGTTTCTTCATGGCTTCAATTAATTCATCCACCTTGTTTTTATCTGTATGCGCAGCCAATTCGCTCTCGAGGACAGCAATTTCCTCCAAGGCTCGAGCACGATCACTTCATGCGAATTTAACTAAAATTCGCAATATGCCTTGCGAGGAGTGGGCTGTGTGTTCAGCCCATTATTCAAGCAGCCTGGGATCTGGATTTTCATAGGCTGGGACCGTGTAGATCCTCTACCCTATTGGCATTCTTTGTTCATCAATATATTGTTGGAGAGATGTGCCTCCCACCATTTGCGGGTTTCTCTCTCATATAGCCTTTCTAATGTCTGGAATATCGCTTTTAGATCATCTCCCCCAGGAATCACTGCTCCGGTTTCAGTTCTCTGTGTGCCTCCTTTTCGTTTGAAAATATCTGCCGCTGCCTCACGGCGTGCCGTGTCAGTAAACAGAATGACGAGCGTTTGATGGCTCTTAAAGTGTGTTAAACAGTTTTTCTCACTCTGTCGCTTTTCATTTAATGCGCGTCTCACGCCACAATCTTATCTGGTTATCCAGAGTTTGATTACCTCCTTTGCTGAGTTGCGTGATGCCTAAGTGTGTTTGTTTCGATTGGCCGTGTCGGTACTTGGAGCTCGGATACCCCCTTCTGCTCCGTTCAGTGCTGATCGCAGTCTCGTGGTTACACGCCCAATGTAACACTCTCGACGTCTCCGCTTCTGTTTACAAACGGACGTGTCGGAGCTCGTCCTTTCTGCTCCCGTCAGCACTGCTGGTGGAGAAAAGCCCGATGTGACACACACGGCGTCTCCGCTTCAATTTCCAAATGAACGGCTTGAAACTCAGCACGGAGTACAATCCAAGTCAAGAGATGACAGCGGCGGTGCAGGAATAATTGCAAACTGCTTCCTCGGTCTTCACCACAGTCCCTGCTCTCTCGAGCGGGTGCTTTCAGCATGTTGATGAAACCACGCAAAATCTTCCAGCTCCAAAGTACACAAGTACAGCACTCGCGAAAAACTTTTCAGCCAAAGTTTTATTAGGTTTCTTGAACACAAAATACGCGTTTCTGCAACTGCCTTTGTCAATTTCACACGGCAGCCCAACAGCAATATTTAAATCAAATGTCAGAGTAATTCAATGCATGCTCATACTGAGGTACAACCACAATAAACAAAGGACTCGCCAGATGGGTTTCAAGTACATTTCAGCCATGTTGGAACTTTCAAATCCTGTTCGTAATATACAGGTAAGTGTAACAAAAGTGCATCTATGTACATATATACATATTTACACAAATTTATGTACAAAATCATAATGCCCTGTATGGGCCCAAGTTATACAATGTTTCCTTCCTTGGGTTGCCTAGTGGTAATTAAATTAAGAATATTTATATAATGCTATCAAAACAAAGGTTACAGGGACGTTAGTTGGGTTCAGATCTTACACGCACAAAACCATAGAAATTCTACAGTTATAATTCTACTTACCTTATGTATAATTCGTGCCCTAAAGTAACTATAACTTGCGCCCCTGCCATGCACAATTTTCTCATCAATAATTTGATTGTAAACGTTGCAGTGATATTATCAATGATGTCATAGAAGATGTCAGGACTGATGTAATATGTGGAGTAATTAGCAGTGCAAGGAGAGGGCACGAGTTTTAGTTCCTATAGGGTATGAATTCTAGTTTCTTGAGATAATTAGAACAAGAACTGTTGAATTTCTATGGTTTTGTGCATGTAAAATCTGAACTTAACTATAAAGTCCATGTAACCTTAGGTTTTTTAGTGAATTTCTAAGGTTTTTATAATTTTATTTCACAACTATAACATCCCTGTAACCTTTAAGTCATTCAGTGAATTTCTAAGGTGGTTCAACATTAAGTAATATATTTAATTACCTTACGAGAATTCAACCCTGGGAGCCTGTGGCCAACATCCCGTAGGTACAGAGTCCCATGCCCGAATCCAAACCAGGCCCAGTGGCCAACCCCTGAAATACACACAACCCAGAAGGGGGGCATGCAGCCATCCTCCCAGGACCAATAATGGCCCATCTATATAGTAAATGGGGAGGAGGAAACGCAGTCCGCCTCCTCTGACTGATTTTGGCCCCGGGGACCCCCATCCCCCGGGCCCAGTCGGTCAATGGTGAGCACCCAGTGCCTTTTGTTGGGGGTTGCAGGGGAGGCCTAATGCCATTAATGGCTCCAGGAACCAGGTGATGGGGTCCCCTGGGCCAACACATCCCAGGGAAGGGGGCCGTGCAGCCCCACACCCCGCTGTCACATTCAGCCAGGTCCCAGGGGATGGGGTCCCCAGGGCCGAAATTGTTTACTTCAACGGGACCTGGGGGGGTGGCAGTCCCCAGGCTTGTAAGCAGCCTGAGGAGGGCGGGCACATGCGCCCACTCAGGGCAAATAAAAAAACAAGCGGGAGACTAGGCTTGTTTTTTTTCCAAACTTTATGCCGCAGATGCGTGGATCCTCCGCACCAGGCCTAAAGGGTCTAAGTATTCCCACCCTGCCCACTTCTGGGTTTTTTTCTTAACTTTTTTCTTGGGATTTGGCTGAATTTGAGTCCCAAGACGGCTGCCAACATTTCCTAGTTGAAGTGTTGGCAGCCAAACCGATCCCACCATTAGATTTATCGGAACCACGGAGGATTTGTGTCTCTAGATTGTTATACAACTTTTTCTTTAATAACTCCAAAACTACTGAACAAATTTACACTAAATTACAAAAGCATTCTTTCTGGACCAAGATCTACTTTCTGCCAAATTTGTTATTCCATTCAGTTGTTCGGGCTGTAGTCTTGTTCTAAATCTCTATGGGTAATTGCATGGGAAAAACACTTTTTGGTATCCCCCTTCTACCTGGCCCTCGATTGACATATCACCCCAAAACTTTCAAGACAGCAGATGAAGTGGCAAACTATTTTTGCAAATTTTGCTATACATACATTATATATATATATATATATTTACACATACACAGATTTGTCCCATGAGGAAGCTACTCACGAAGGGGTATATGCTCACAAAGCTGCTAGCAGCACGAGTTTCATTGCGCCCTCCGTCTTTCCAAAAAAGCCATAAGCGTTTCAAGCATGTCTACTGCTCTTGTTCACTGGCAAATCACTCTCAGGTAAGCAGACTGTTGAGGAACATCACTTTATTTAAATCATAGGCCCCGCCGCTTGGGCTCGGGGTGTTCTGGTCATGATAGTCCTCTCTTTTTTTTTTTTTTATAACACCGGCCTTGCACAGTTCCTTCAATATTAAACCAAGTGGACACTGCTAAATCTTGGAGTGTTCAAATAATAATTATCCTGGTTAGATGAAAAGCACAGGATAGCAGCGCTGAAAGCCACGCCAGTATCGACCAGCGGCTCAGGCCCCCTTGTTCCCTACAGTGCACATGGCTCCCAGCACTAGGGATCTGTACACCAAGCAGCGGAGCCTCCTCGCGGCTGGACTGGCCGCTGTAAGATGCATTCACAAATTTGTCCCATGAGGAAGCTACTCACAAAGAGGTATATGCTCACAACGCCGCTGTAAGCCCGAGTTTCATTGCGCCATCCGACTTTCCAAAAAAGCCATACGCGTTTCAAGCATGTGTACTGCTCTTGTTCACTGGCAAATCACTCTAAGGTAAGCAAACTGTTTAGGAACATCATTTTATTTAAATCATAGGCTCCGCCCCTTGGGCTCGTGGTGTTTTGGTCATGGTCGTCCTCTTTTTTTTACAACACCGGCCTTGCACAGTTCCTTCAATATTAAACCAAGTGGACACTGCTAAATCTTGGTGTTCAAATAATATTTATCCTGGTTAGATGAAAAGCACAGGATAGCAGCGCTGAAAGCCACGCCAGTATCGACCAGCGGCTCAGGCCCCCTTCGTTCCCTACAGTGTACGTTGTTCCCAACACTAGGGATCTGTACACCAAGCAGCGGAGCCTCCTCGCAGCTGGACTGGCCGCTGTAAAATACATACACAGATTTGAGCCGCTGGTCGATACTGGCGTGGCTTTCAACGCTGCTATCCTGTGCTTTTCATCTAACCAGGATGAATATTATTTGAACACTGCAAGATTTAGCAGTGTCCACTTGGTTTAATATTGAAGGAACTGTGCAAGTCCGGTGTTATAAAAAAAGAGAGGACTATCATGACATAGAACAACACGAGCCCAAGGGGCGGGGCCTATGATTTAAATAAAGTGATGTTCCTAAACAGTCTGCTTACCTGAGAGTGATTTGCCAGTGAACAAGAGCGTTGTACATGCTTGAAACGCGTATGGCTTTTTGGGAAAGACAGATGGCGCAATGAAACTCTTGCTGCCAGTGGCGTTGTGAGCATATACCCCTTCGTGAGTAGCTTCCTCATGGGACAAATCTCTATGTATGGATGGATAGATAGATAGATAGATAGATAGATAGATAGATAGATAGATAGATAGATAGATAGATAGATAGATAGATAGATAGATAGATAGATAACTATCAGAGCAGTGCAACGCTCTCAACTATCTAATTACTAATCGGAGACACAAGCTGTATACTATTTGTCAGACACATTTATTTACAAAAAGGCCTTAAAACAATTACATAAAATTGAAATGGATATAATCTGGCTAATATTTCCCAGCCGCCAGCTGCTTCTTTAGATGGAGAAGAAATTGTTGGGCATTAAATTAAGGTTTAAAATTAGCAGTAAAACAAACAACGGAATATATGGGCTGAAACAAGACACTTAAAACAAATCTATGGGGCCAGACAATGGACAGAAGTAAACGGAGAAAATAAAGCATAGAGGGAACGTAAATCAAACAGCACAAATAATCCCTACTTCAACCAAATGAATGCATTCAAAGAGAATTCTGTTTCTGCTAATCCAACAACTACTAGCCGGTTAAACAAAGATCCACGAAACATCATTTAGTGAGCATTTTTCTCGCTAGACTACATGACTCGATCCTACTGAATATTTCGTAATATGAATAAAAGTATTACACACACAAAAATTAGGCAATTCCAGTAGACAAAAGCAATGCCTCGGGCTCTGCCTAATTAAATGTCATGTGTGTGGAAAACCTGATTGATACTTTTGGACACTGCATCTAATTAGATTTTTAAACCAAAAACCATGACGTCACTGTAACTAGTGCAAAATGCTGCATGTGGCATACTGAAGACATGAACAATAATCTAGGACTATTGAAGTTAACAAAACATTTACTTCTGCAACACAAAAGGATGGTCTATTACATTTTTAGTATTTTGATATGTATGCCATGAACGGAGCCTAATTTTTGGTATAACTGTCAATGACCAAACAATATTGGAAAAACAACTCATCCAGGGTGAGTAAGATCAATACATACCCTAGAAAGCCTGCACCTTGCCCAATGAATAATTGTTCATGCTGTGTACACAGGGCATAAATCATTTAAATTGGGCGCACCACTCCCCACTAGAGAATCAGGAAAAATGCCATGGGATGCGCTGTGTAATATTCTAAAATGAAACCTCATTGTTCATGCCCCTCCCCCGTTTTCTGTGTAAAGAAGACATTAAACTACTGTCCCAAAATGTGAAAAATTCTTCCCCTTTTGAGGAAAATTCTCGAAATATAGTCATCTATGTGCTTATGACTTCAAGGCGCGATGACGGTAATTCTCTACATTTGGACACCACAGAGTACCTTAGTTCGGCCACGAGATTACTCAACCTACCTCCTCACGCTCCTGCACCGTAAACGTAAAGATCGCTACTATCTTTTAAGTCCTTTTGCTTGGTCCGCAATGCTATCCACACAAGAGTACCGCTTTAATGTAATGCAAATTTTAGATGTACCTCCCTTGACACGACTTTCGCTCCGTTTCACGAACTCTGCTCCCCATTGCAGTAATAAAACAGAGCCATCTCGGTGGTCACACATTGCTGCTTATGTCCAATCAACACTGGAACACTTTGCCTACCGACATCCGGGCCTTATCGAGCCTTTGCGTGTTCAGGAAATATTTTAACACTGCTAATTTAAACCCCTTCTGCAGGCAGCTTCAACCTTAGTTTGATTCATAGCGCTTGGATGCCTTTTTGGGGTCACGGCTGTACGTTAAAAATATTGCACATAGATTCATTGCTGCTGCTATTGGGGGCCAATAAGTTGTCACTAGCCTGATGCATCACAGCAATAATAACAATTGTGTTTAGAATCACCTTGGGAATCAGTTGTGTGATTTACCTATGTATACCATTGTTATGTTGGGCTCTCACAGACAGACACAGATTTATTTCAGTTTCTGAATGTCATAGCAAGGGCCATTCGAATTTAGCGGCAGGGGAAGAGTCAAATTATGCAGCAGGTTTGGGTAAATTACGTGGCAAGAAAACGCTAATTATGCAGAATTATGCGGCACATTTTGTGATAATATTACTTCATTATTTTGGCACTTTTAAACTTGTTAACACTGTCTGGGTATTAGTTGCAGCTCAGTATCAGTTTACCACTCAAACACAGCAATAAGCTACAGAAAAGTGACCACTCAACCTTTGAAAGGGCCTTCCACTGCGCGCAACACGTGTTGCTACCCTGTTAGTAACTTTTGAACAGTTTGAGCTAGAACCAAATGATTTTTTGTTCTACTCCGCAGATTATGCAGCAGATGATGGATTGTGTGGTCTCACAATCGAATAATCCCAGTGGCCCTGGTTTTAGCCGGCTGCTATGACACAGCGACAGTTGATAACAAAAGTTCCTCACTGTTGCTACGTCATTTAGGCCTTTCGGACCAGGATGATCGAGTTCTCTTGATAGCCTGTCAGTGCGGCTGTGCTTGGAGTTGGTCAAGGATGGCAGGCACGTTGTTTTTACCTTTTGCACAGGGCTACAAAACAGAGGCCTTGTTATATATGATTCAAAATGGAATAGAGCACTGTGAAAAGGTTCTCTTCACAGAAGTCAATAAGACAATCTTCGAAGATTTTCCTTTTTTATTTCTTTTGATCTTTTTTATATAATCTTCATTCCTAATCCATACACATAAAACACATCCAGGCAACGCGTTTCGTTCAATATATTGAACTTCGGCAGGGCTCTTGTGTACATTAGTGGTGAAAATTACAAGATTATCATCACTCCAATATTCTATATGCGAGTAGAAACATAGATATTCCTCCTTTTAAAGACGGATCAGAAATGCTCCATTAGGATTTCAAAAAACATAGCAGTATGTATAGAAACAGGGATTTTTGCCCATCATCTGTATCTTTTAGGTAAACTAACAAAACAGAATAATAACACACAAAAGAGCTAAATGCAGGAAGTAAAGAACAAGCATTTACAATGCAACGGTCTCGCCTTTGTAAAAGTTAGAGCTATTGACATTGTAAATGACAAACTTTATTTATGTGTTGGTTTTGAAAACAGAAATAAATGGCATTGTCATTTACAATGCCAATCGCTTAATCTCTCGCAAATGCGACACCTATTGCATTTGCACACACACACAGAGCCACACACACACAGCCTCACAGAGCTACATACACACACACAGAGCTACATACACACACAAAGACACACACACACACACACACAACATAAATCCAAGAGCCAATGTAGTTTAATAATTGCTTGGGAAGAAGCATCCACACATACATAAATGGTGTTACATTGTGTCTCCCAGCTCCTCCTGGTCTGTCCTAGTGTGATCTTTGGCATATTTTATATTCCCTGTGCGTTAGATTGTCTGCCAGCGCTGGCAGAGTGTTTACCAATAGTGAACACAATTAGCGTGCCTGTTTCTGTGCCCAGAAAGGGTGGTTTGTGGTTTCCTCACAGTGCTAGCGTCTCCACTCACTCATAACAACCAAAATCTGGGCTGAACGGTCTGTCTTGTGAGGTGGACGACAACTCGAGGCTCCAAGACATTCTGAGGGGACTTTTCATGTTGTCAAAGTTATGACATGTATCCAAAGCAGACCCTCCAAAGCACGTCTCTGGAGAAGGGCAGGCAGCGCCTTGCCTCACCCCTTCGTAGAGCGGAAGGCAGCACACAATTACGGTAGGCAAGGGTGCAAATTGTGGGTGTGATTCTCAATGATATTGGGTTCTTAGGGTGGTCCCTGAGAGGCCTAAGTCACCTATACATTTCAGGTTTTAAACTTGCTCTCTGGCATTTTACTCATTAGTCACAATACTATCAGAATGCAAATTTGAAATCAAAACTGGGAGAGTTCCAAGACCCAACATGGGTCTACTTGAGAGCTCAGATACAGAAAGGGAGCAACATGAAGAACATGAAGTCACAGGAGAATTGGACAACGAGAATGAAAATCAAGAAGAGAAATGTGGAAGGAAGGCATCGAGTGGGAACCAGACAGCTGATGGGCATGCAACAAATGCATAAGCTGGCCGACAAGGGTAAACGGTGTGAGGCTGGTACAATAAATTGACACAGCACAAACAACTAACAAGGAGAAAATGCTTAAGAAAATGAGGGCATATTGAGAATTTATGCAGGCGGTGAGGGCAACTCTGAATCTGTAAAAGACTGGTGAAAGGGTAATGTATGTCGGTTTGTGAGTTAATGAGATTACTGGAAAAATAATAGACTACTTAGGATGGGCATACGTTTGCAAAGAGAACAAGAACACAAAGCCTAGTGGCGAGGAGGAAGAAAAGGTGGTGGAGTTGGATGAATTGAAAGTGATGACACATTAAAAAATAAGTTAAAGCCATTTGCTTTGCTAATGGTATTGTATAGCAAAGCAAATGGCTTTAACTTAATAAAAGGCAAGACCGATTGCATTTTTAATACTTGTTATGTAAGAGGTGTATGGACTATGAAGGCCGAACAATCTGAAATAAATGCATTATGAGAGAAAGACCCGGATGCTATAAGAAGGATTGCTGTTTGTTTCTGTCAGTCCCCACCTGCTCTCATCCCACCCCACCCCCCCCCCACACACACACACAACCCTTTCCTTTCACAGGAGCAGATCATAACGACTCGCCCTCCCCCGAGGACGGATGAATGCCCCGCACGCTTACGGAGGCAAGCTAACGACCAGAGCTTCATAAAGGCAGGATAAATCAACGGTCACCGACATTACGGTAGAATAATGTCCAGCGCCCTCTCATTAAGGCCGATTAATACAGGTAGACGCACTTCTAGCATCTTTACATCGCCCACACTTTAAGTCTAGGAGGTAGCGCTGCCCTTTTATAGCGCCGCCATCACAGCATGAGGACACTGCAAACAGATCCTTGCTGAGCTGTCGACGCAGAGTGACCCAACCCACTGCACGCCCCTTGCCCTTGGTTCATGCACTTAAATCACTTTACATCTCACATGGTGCATAGCTGCGAGGTGGGGGTGCAATGATTATAGCGCTTTCATTTCTCACCGCCACCACCGGTCCGAGTTAGCTGCAGGTTGTCGTGCTCCTCGAAGACCAGTTGGAGCTGTGCATTCACGCACTGCGCCACACGCGCAGGTTTGGCGCTGTAAAGTGCGTGCCAGCTGCAACACAGCGAACCCTACGCACCAGGACACTTTCGGCGCCGGCGCTCGTTTTCTGAGCCAGGGCGCCCTCGCCAGAAGTTTACACCAGAGGGCGCTACAGAGAGTTACCGACTCTCACGCGCCCTGTGGTGCTAGTATGCTGCTTCACAGAGTGATTTTCAACCCCCAGTCCCTGTTACCTCTGCCACATCGCTTAGAGCGCCTGGTTGCTGTGAAAGTGCTTCCCAAACGCTATATCTACTTTCCAATTTAACTCAAATCCACTTCCGTCTGTGCTACACATTTGGAGTGCTCTTATTTGCAAATGGATGGGGGGGGGGGGCGCTCTCCTGAAGCCACCCCGGTCTCTCACAAGTGAGCTCAGACTGAATGGTCGCCTTTGCAGACCCCTCGCTAACATGGGATAAGGCATCCATATTTAATTTTTCTTCTGCGGGTTCTGAGTGAGCTCCTGTGGTGACATCGCCATCCTCGCCTATGCAGTCAAGCTCCTACTGACACTCCTGGGGTGCCACGCTGCCTTCTGTGCAGCTGCAGAGACTGTTTACTACCCGCAGCTCGGCGCCGTGTTAGCTCCTAGGCCAGCCCACTTCAGCGGCGCGGAGGCAGGCGGTCGAGGCGGAGAGAGGGCTGGCTGAGCAAAGCAGCGTCAGTGGCGTAGACCCTCCCGGCACTGCTTAAGGAGTCGTCTTCAAATGAGAATTTCTCTCATGAGAGTTCTGACGTATACGTACTAGATCTGAATTTATTTTATAGTATACGGTTTCGTTTTCAAAATAATAAATGGACAAAAACATGGTATTATTTTTACTAGGTTATTCAAAGAAGGACATTGATCACTAAATTTGCTATTCCTACATTTGTGTCAACAAAACTTCTCACTGAACACAACAGAAACGACTTTTAGACATGGCCGCGCCTTCGTAGACCTGAAACGTTCTGGTCCCATAAGGGGCATTACCAACCGTCGTCCCTTTTCTGTGTCTTTACCCGAACAGCGAGCGAGATATGAAGCGCTGCGAGAGCCGTTGCAGTTATTGCTTAACAGGCAAATACATTGTGCTTTTAGAATATTACTCGCTGGAGTTTCACGGACAGTTTGACAGTCATAGCGTATTTTTTCCCCCAACCTTAACAAGGATATAGCCACTGAAAGAACCAGAAGGAGGCGTGCTCGCGACAGGCTGGGGAGCACACGCACACGTTCCAGGCAGCGAGGGAGGCGTGGCGCGCACCATGGATATCGTCCCCTGAAGGTATGGCAGATCTCCCGATGCATGGGGCGGGGGTGTGTGTCTGTGGGGGGGTAGGCAGCGAGGGAGGCGTGGCGCGCACCATGGATATCGTCCCCTGAAGGTATGGCAGATCTCCCGATGCATGGGGCGGGGGTGTGTGTCTGGGGGGGGGGGGGTAGGGGGCAGCGGCGTGTGTATGCGTGCGTGTCTAGATGCAGTCAAGGCGCGCTCACGAGGTCAGAAGGCACTCCACATGAACAACTACCAGACACATTGACGCCTGCACTTTCAAAGTGAAATGAAACAAAGTGAAACGGACTAAAGGAAGCGCACGGCCCACGTTAAAAAAAGCCACACACATTAGATGCAGTCAAGACGCGCTCACGAGGTCAAATCTCCAAAGGAGAAGCTCGTGACAGCCTGACTACAGCAGAAAAAGCTCGTAACAGTCTGGTGTCCACACCATTCCCAGAAAAGTGGCAACATAAGTTGTCTCGCATAGACAGCAAAAGCTTCGCTTTTGCTTTCATCTAGGCGAGACCTAAAAAAGGAATAAGAATAGGTACCCACTACTCTATGTACTCGGCAATAAAAAGGAAAATCTACTAAGATTGTCTGAGTGACTTCTGTGAAGAGAATCTTTGCCCAGTGCACCATTCCATTTTGAATTGCATTATTCTTCTACTGTGCAGTAGTACCAAACGACGGCGGGTCCAGAAGTTGCAGAGCACGGGAATTTGAGTTTATGAAACAAGAAGTGAGGTGCAGTAATCAAAGTCTGCCGTTGTGGTGTTTGAGTGTATGAGCCTTGTTATATATGGCTCAGCTCACGCATTACTCCTCTGCCCCTGCGTAACAGTTGAGCGCAGATGATTCTGGGGGTCACACATAATATAAAATTATGGATGGGTTAAAAGTGAATTACAGGGATGTTTTTCACCTTGGGGTTCTCAGTGACATCACTGACAATTTGAGTTTCGCTCTCGTCTAGTTGATGTCACTCAGAACCCCTTGGTGAAATACATATCTGTAATTCACTGTTCCCCATCTATAATTTTAAGTGCTATTCGTGGCCTTCATAGGAATTCTCTTTCGTTTACACCAGATTCTAAATCTGGTAATTCACTGCTACGACATAGCAACAGTTGATAAAATCTGTGACCAAATGTTGCTACGTCTTAAAGACCTTCCAGGCCAAGCCATCATGGTTTTGTTCTTGTCTATTTGATGTCCATCAAAACACCGTGAAAACATCTCTGAAACTCAGTTAACACTCTACAATTCTATATATAGTTCTTATACTTGATATTTCCATTTACTGTATTAATACCTGCACATGGTTGTTTACATGTACAATCTAGGAAGAATGTACAATACACAAAAAATGTACTGAGGTAATCAACTTTTACTACCTGCATATGTTGCTTTCACCAGCAAAGGCACTAAACATCAGCTACTTACCACACTCGATCATATTACAGTCATTATGCAGCCATACTAACCAAGAAAAAAAACAAGCACAAATAGTTCAGCCCCTGGGTCTCACCATTCAAAAAACCTACATTTCACTTTAAAGCGGACATACTCATCATACAAACAGCAAGCATTAAAATACCAACTAGGCCCCCAGTCTGATGCACACTTTTGGAAACGGACCTTCAATGCTATACTAATGACAAAGTATTACCTGTACAAGTGCTAATTAATCTTACTGATGTAATTGCTTCTCAGCGCACACACCGTCCTTCCTCACACTTTAAGGGACCTCCATTGTGCCTCTCTGCCTCTCCAATTGTCCTGAATCGAACAAATTAATCTGCCACATTTTTTCTCTACTTTATTTTACGCCACTGTGCCAAATAAAATAACATGGGGAAAAATTGTGCCTCAAGTCCATTATTTCTCAAGTCTGCCTCTGACATTCTGAGTTGGAGTCCACTGCTGAGGCAATGGGGGTGATGTACATGGAGTGTTGACAGTATCTGTACTTCTCAACTCCATTACTTTTATTCATAAGGGGGGGGCTTATAAAAGGCCCAACAGTCCTACGAAGGGTAGATCAGGAGATATGCAATAACATGGCCTTATTCTTTCAAAATAAGGTCTAAGTAATACATGAGGACCTTTTAAACATGCAGGGATCCTGTGACGCCAATAGACATCCAGAGGAGGATCTGCCGCTTATGCAGTGCAGGTTATCCTGTTTTCCAGAAATGGCAAATGAGGAGGTGCAAAATCTACTCCTTTCCATAAAATCAGGCTCTCCTAGGAATCCATGCCCCCCTGCTATTATGCATCTGGCTTCTGAGAAGATCTGTGAGAGGCTGATGCCTCTCATCAATCAAGTGTTGGAGACTGGATCATATCCTGCACTATGGAAACAAGTGGCCATTAGACCCTTGTTAAAAAAAAAAACAACCTTGATCCTCAAGTGCTAAAGAACTATCGTCCGATTGCAGGATTGCCTATGGTGGCGAAGGTCATTGAGAAATCAATGTACAAGGTGCTAAGTGACTATCTAAACTTTCATAATTTACTAGACCCGACACAACATGGCTTTCGGACCTGTCACTCTACCGAATCGGCCTGGATCATTGCAACTGAGGAAATCCGGAGGGTTGTCGATGAGTGGGGCAGTGCGGTCCTTATTCTCCTAGACCTATCGGCAGCATTTGACACCGTGAATCACTCTGTGTTAGTGCAGCTGCTGAAGGATCTAGGGGTGGAGGATACCGCCATTGCCCTGCTCTCCTCCTTTCTGGAGGATAGGGAACAAAATTTGGTCTGGGAAGGACTGGTATCTAAGAGTTTTCATCTTCCATGTGGGGTTCCGCAGGGATCAGCTCTATCCCCCACACTCTAACATTTATGTCACCCCGTTGGCGAGGCTCATCAGAAGGTATGGTTTCGCGTTGGTATCTTACGCGGACGACTCACAACTTGTTATTTCCATCTGCAAGCAGCCTGAGGTCACAGCCGCAAATTTTCATGCTTGCCTATCAGAGATCATTACCTGGATGAACCACAATTTTTTGAAGATCAATACAGATAAAATGGAGATGATGAAATTTGGAGGGGGATCCCCTGTATGGAATGATTCATGGTGGCCAGCCGAGGCTGGGAAGTGTCCAGTTCCCGTCTCTAAGGTTAGGAACCTGGGGGTCATCTTTGATGACAAGTTACATTTCTCTTCCCAGGTCAATAGCCTGATTTCTTCCTGTTTCTTTCTCCTAAAAACACTAAGAAAGATTTTTCCATTCATCTCACCTGAGCTTCAGAAGATAGTAATGGTGAGTGTTTTCTATCTAAATTCGATTACTGTGATGCCCTTTTCTTGGGTATAGATAAAACAAACATGGGAAAGCTCCAATCTCTCCAGAATGCAGCAGCAAGGCTGCTTTTGGACATACCTAGGGGTTGCTCTACCTCGGGGGGTATTAAATCACTGCATTGGCTTCCAGTACAGCAGCGTGTTGAGTTCAAGGCCTTGTGCCTGGTTCATAAGGCGCTGTATGGAGGTGGCACCGTCGAGATTTCTAAATTATTCACGCCCTATACCCCCGCACGCCTTCTAAAATCCACTTATCTAGGTCTGCTTAAAACGTCTAGGGTCAAGCGGGCCAGATGGGGATGTAGGACACAATCCAATTGGGCAGCCCACTTATGGAATAGGTGACCTCTGGCCATGAGATTTCAGGCTAAAGGAAGCTGTTCAGGAAGAACTTGAAGACACTTCTCTTTGTCACTTAAACTGTTGATGAAACAGTCTTTGGATTTGTTCACACACATTAGCGCCAAGACGCCACGGCAATCAAGCGCTTTATAAACTCCTATCCTAAGGTTAAAATGAGGACTGGATGGGTTTAAGTCGATGCTGGTTATTTTGGGGGAGGGGGGGGGGGGGGGGGGGACTGAATGACCCTGGCTAACTGGGGCTTAATATTTAGTAGACAAAAAAAGTTTCATGTGGGACAAATGTAAGCCAGTGGCACTGTATGCCTACAATAATGTACATAGAATTATTGTAAATTGCGACAAACATGTTAGTAAAGTTACTTACTTTAAATCCGTTTATAAACTGCTGCAAAATACGCTACCTTTACATAACTAGTTTGTGAGATTCAAAGAACGAGCTAACGAGTTTGTTTGCATAAATCATGAACACTTTATTTCATATATCACACTGATTAGACGTCTGTACAAACTTGCATCATTAGAAGAGCTGGTTCACAAAATTTATAATGAAAGAGAGGAAGATAATTTAAAAAAATATATATATTGGAGACAACAACGCTGCACTGTTTTTTTAACGCAGTAAGCCAATTATCCTTGCTGTCATTTATGTGGCTTATTTGTATGCGTACTCATTGGAACTACGCTGTATTAAAGGCAGACATGTTTCAGCCCTTAATTTAAGGCCTCCTCAGATACATTTAAAATGTAATGTATATACTTTTAAAGATGCACAGAGAAACATGGTTTAGTTATCAAATGCATTCATGTCTAAAGCAAGGCGTACGCATTACAAGAATGTCATAGCACAAAACATCCATATTTTTGGCTAATAAAAAGGTTGTCTATTATGGATTATACTGTGCATTTCATGAGCACTATTCTGCACACGGATGGATGTATCCAAATTAACATATTATTGTAGTGTCTCATGGGCCATTAAATAAGGCGGTGGATGCAGACATTCATCATTTTTCTGGACTCAACCATGGACTTTGTCAGTTATGATACATACATTCTATGGATATCGTTATTTTGAGTTACTGGTTTGCCCACTTGGAGAATGCATTGTTCAACACTAACTGTATGCACTGGTCATTCGGTTGTAACAACTTTGTCTCAGGAGATGTCCACATCTCAGACATCCATGTAGTGACTGCACTATTCACCCAAACATAATCCTGTTTTGGGAAACCCCTTTAATGGCATTTTATCTTAATGGCAGCATATTGTTACACTCTAGTATTTCTCTTTATCAACATTCATGGTGTCAAACGTATATGTCACTTTTAAGTTACATTATGCACTCTTTGATGCAATTGTTTCCACTCCAATATGGCAGACACGGTTTTGCAGCATTGGCACAATTTGGCATGTAGTCCACTTTCAATGTTTACTCTTATCTGTACATATGCATTCCAGTGCAAGCATTCACTTATGTGAGCAAGCCCGCAAAACAGCCGAAACACGTTGTGGATTTATGAAGCAATAGATCTTTATCTTCAACCCTGGTTTCACTGCGAGCGCACTTTATTTAGACTTGAATATATATATATATATATATATATATATATATATATATATATATATATATATATATATATATTCATTCACGACATCTCCCCATACGGAAAGAACTTGAGCCGCACACGGGACTTCACTTTTTAGCCGTTTTAATTAAAGGAGAACAGCAGGATTAGGACTTGTTCTGACGCGTTTCGTTTCCCCATGGAAACTTTTTCAAAGATGTGTCCTGCACCTAAAAACATACCGTGAGTTCCACAGCGTAATGTTTTAGCTTTTATTACACTTCCTCCGATGGCACCTTTATATGAAATCACTTCCTTTTTTTTGCTGCATTGTGGGGCCTGAGGTCCAGACGGCTGTTTGTGTTTAAAACCCTCCAGTGGGCGGTGAGTTAAATCCTGTTGTTTAATGATCCACTTTACCGGCAAGAAGTTCCCCCATGTCAGCCTGCTTTTGAAGCTGACTCGGGGCCAATACCGAGGTCCAGTCCTCGGCGGAACCGCATATATATATACACACACACACACACACATATACATATACATATTCCAAATACCCATCCCACTGTCAAGAACAGACACCAACACCACTCAGGTTTACGGTACATTGTTTTATTGACGCAACGTCAGGCTCTCACAGGTTACTGTGTTTCAGCCTTAGATGCGGCCTTTCTCACATCACTGGCATTTGCCATCTTGTGCCTTTTATACACTTTTAAAACAAAAATAAAAAATTCAAGAGCCATGTGCATGTAAATAATGAAAAAGACTCACCACTACGCGATACCCACTTTATTCACATATTTCCTAGCAAATATAGCTCCAGGCCATACATAATTGTGATCAAACATTTCACCCCAATAGATCACAAGTCAAGAGGTGTGCCGATTTCTCAATACTTAATAAATGCAATATATCCTGACCCACAACTGATGGACTCAAATTAGTATCTCTGCTAAATTGCTTCCTTATGACAGTTGCAGTATCACGTACAGGTGTCTCACAAATGTTGGATTAGGCAGCATGGTTCTGAACTTCATCACAACATATCAAAAACTACAATGTGATTATGCCCCAGTGGGCAGATTCCCTGTGCTAAATATCACACCACCAGAATGCCTAGGCTGATACTAGGCAGCCACCCTTTTCACACCTCTGCATGACTTAAATACTCAGAATATCAAAATTAGTGATCCAAAACCGAAATCAAGCACATAAAGTTACACCAATATATATGTGAAAATATGGCAAAAAATGGAAAGTCACATCAAAAACGGGGTCACTGTTCCTAAGAGATACAGAAAGAAAGTGTAGGTTCTGAACACAATTTAGAGGACAGTCAACAAGACTGGCCACGGATTTATACAGACCACAGAGGCGCAAAACAGGTTGACTTGTGTTTTATTTCACTAAAATCACACAAAGCTACTAGTGTACATTACAAAACCTTTTTAGTAGCGCCAACATTTCAGGTGTTTTACTCTGGCAAGGCAATATATATATTAAAATTGAATTGATATCCCTTAATCAGTTTTAATTCACTCCGTCGCACACACCCTACATCACCCCACGTGGACAAACTCACACTCCTCAAACAGCAATAAAACCAAATGATCTCCTCTAAAGTGACCCTTTGGGGTACCCGTAGGGCATTGCAGCGCCGGCCCAACGAGGAGCACCGGCACGATGATGAAGCATGACATCCCCAGGGATAGGTAAGGGCAACAAGAAACACTCTTGACTGTTCTCTACATTTTGTTCAAAACCTACACTTTATTTCTATATATCTCTTAGGAAGTGACCTCTTCTTTGATTATCGTTTCGGAGCACGTGCACTGGACCTTTAATAGCTACTAGCTCACATCCTCACCTTCGTTGATAAAAAAAAACAGTGGCATAATAATGTAGTCTGCTAACAAATATAATGGGACTCCATCCCTGAATGCACTGGCATGTCTACACAAAAGGTCTACATACCCTAACTGAGGACACAGCTAAAGGAGCATCAAAATGAGACCCAATCCTGTGCCTACAGATGCACAAACATGTCTTCTTCCATATTTAAACATGCTGGTATTGTGGTATTCAATTTAAGAATGTACCTGGATTCGAGCTGTCTGAGGCATTGTTCCATTTTCCCCCCCTCTAACGTTGCTGGGGACCACATGCAGGACAAAATAGGTAAGTACGGTCACCTTCCTTATCCCCATGGGTATGATATTCTCGTTATGTTTACACTTTACATTCAACAGTGAATTCACTGATAACTTATATATGTATATATGTATGGATAAAAAGATAGATAGATCGATATAGTAGAGTCTATACACGACACCTTGTAAATTGTCTTATCTTTACTGTTTCAAGATGACAGGCACCAAACCTGGAGTGAACGGGTGGGAGGGTTTGAAGGGGCGTTAGGAGAAGCAACAAAGAGCTTTGGAGAGTTGAAGAGGGAGAAACGGAGTGTGGGGGCAGTTATTTGAGGGGTGAAGCGGTAATCTACCCCATGAAGTGCTGAAAGGACACAAGCACTGACAAAGCCAGCAGGTCTCGCCTTTAGGACCTATTGGCTTTGCCAATACCTTTTAGCTATGCTGTGCAGCACCCCCACCCCAGTCTGTGTATAATAAAGCAAAAGCTTATTTTTTATTACAAGTAGGTGGGGAAGCAAACCAGACTGGGGTGGAGCATATAAGCAACAGCTGGAGTCGGCAGACACTAAAGCAACTCAGGGAGCCAGGAGCAACATAGAGGGTGCAATTGGGGGGAGGGGGTGGAACAACAGAAGGCACAGGGCAGTGCAAATGGGTGAGGGAGAGCAGTATAGAGGGCAAGGAAGAAAAGCAAGCAATAGAGAGAGATACAGTGTCACGTAGAGTTGGGAGGGGTTAGCACACTGGAGAGAAAGCAACTGGGGTTGGGAAACACATATGGGCAAGTGTATTACAATGGAGGCAGGAGAGTACCACACTGGCGAGAGAGAGCAACACAGAGAGGGGAAGAGAAGCACACAAGGAAGACGGCTGTGATACACATGCACTTCTGTGGAGTGCTTAAAGAAAAAGACAAAAATGACTGCCTTAAAAAGTCAGCAGTGTAAGGGCACCAGCAATTCGTCCATGTTCCAAGGGAGGGATAAACACAAGAAGAGGAATGAAAGCCCACATATGCGGGTGAATAAGAAGCCAGCAAGAGTGACAGGAAAGCCAACTAATAGCAAGCAATGGGTGGGCTCCAAGTCCTGCCAATCAGATCTCCTTGCAAATGACCGATCCCAAAATTTCAAAAACTGCACCTGGCTTGACTGCTAGGTTAATTTTTTTATTTTAGTCCAGAAATATCCAGCATTTGTAAGTGCTTGATACTTGAGGTACCATATAGTGCAGTCCATTGTTAAGAGTACACATGGTCTGTGGAAAATGTTTTCAAGCTTTTTCGGGATATGAACATACATTTAGACAGTGCTTTGATGGCTTTCCAAGTACGTACTCTGACCTGTAATGAGCTAGTACTTCTTGGTCAGTATACGGGGTGCTGCATGTTTCCCCATAGCTTGGGCCAATCCTGAACAAAATCCACTGGAGATTGTGTGCATTTTGCGACTGACCCTGTATGGCAGGTTAAAGATCTGCACAACTCCAAGGCAGAGTACCAAATGGGCAGTAGAACAAATCCGAGATAATTGAATGTGCAAGAACTTGAACTTTTGTTTTGTGGGACCCATTGTGCCACAAAAACTAGCCTCTACCCAGCTTGCATGGATCACAAGTTTTATTGCTGTCCACGGCTTCCATTTCTCAACAACGGGACTATGAGATCGGACTTTGACCTGTAAACTCAAATTATGGACTGTCCCTACATTACTTAGATGTCACCAGCATGAACAGAATCCCCCCTCCCTGAACACAGGACTCTTGGAAGCATGAGGTTATCACATATGCTTCAAGTACATCTGACTCCTACGTCTGCCTAACCATAAACAATGCGCAGCCACGGTTCTTCGAAAGCCAGTACTGTTTGACTGTAAACATTGGTTCAAAAAATATCCACGTTAACCTTTGGAGGTCCGTAATAGTATACAAAGGCTAGACTGAACACCCTGCAGCATTCGAATTTCTCATTTTATGGTACCTGTATTAGCATTTATGTAGCGCACAACCTGCCATCGTTATGGTATGGCAGTACATTTGGTAGTTCAGGGATTAATTCACAAATGGTTTGCAGGTTTCCACAGCAGACGACAATCTAACTCAGTTTGTAGAGATGCAGTTAGTAGAATTAAAGACTGTAAATCTGTTAGGCGAGCTTGGTAAGCTTCGTGAGTAGTGGGTTTGAAGAGTGATGGCAGTAAACTGCAGGAAAATAACAAATTCGTCAGAGTAGGCAGAGGGGATCATAATGTCCAAACATGCCCAACGAAAATGGATACTAGTCAAATGTATTCCGCTTTAATATTAATATTGAAAGACTGGCTTATTTCTGAAATAAACTAAAATAAATATATGCCTTGGTAGAACCGCACAACGCAGATACTAACTGCCATTACTCACTCTGAGTCAACTCATTCCCCAGAGTACTTCCACAGACTCCTGTGTGAAAAACTCTGTAGTAGTGACTACTCCAGGGGTACCCATCGTGCCGATAGTGAATAGGCTAACATTAACCCCTTTTAGAGTAAGAGGGGTCCACTGGTAAAACAAACAGCAGACCAACGTACAATTCCCTGTACATACAGTTATTTTCTTGGATGTATTCGAAAAGGCTAACGGCAGCAGACAATGGTTTACTAGGGTTCTTAATTTATGTTGTGAGTTCACTCTAAAGTGGTAGACATTTTTTAAAAAGTAAGGACTGTGACTAAACATTGTTTTTTATAGTGTGTGTGAAAACCAATAATGTTAAATTGCAATTGGCTCAATCATTAATATTGCGTCTCACAAAGCAGTCCTTGAATGCTTGCGCAAACTACCCAACTGAGTCATGGAGGCTTTGGGTGTCTAACTTCCAGTCACTGACCAAGAATGCTGGAGAGTGGCAAGCACATGCCGTCCAACCTTTGATACAGCTATGTGGATCCTACAGATTCAGGATCTGAGAAAAAGAATGACAACAACAGTCCCAATAAAATCCAGTCTACTTAGCTATGCTCTGGTGCCTATAAAGCACGTGATAGATTTGTACACTTCATTTGCACTACTTTTGCTCCACCTTTCAAGAAGCAAATATTAAATTATATTAGGCTAGCCTAATTAGTCCGAAGCTATTAGCATTCGAAACCGGTGATTTTAAACAAATGAATTCCCAACATTGTACACTAAAAACCAGCATGTCAAACACGCGAGTTTTATAAGCACAGTTTATGTGACTGTCGCCAAACAGAAGATGCAACAGTGAGTAAAAAAGCCCAGAGTATAATTACTATAGGAATGTGGTCTTCCGCTGCCTGCTGGTGTGCATCTATGTTTCCATACAAAAAGTACTACTGAGAGGTTAGATTTGTAAATAATGTAGTTAATTTTTCTGCAATTTACCTCTGGAATGGAGACTCAAATATGGTAAAGTGGTTATTGGAACAGCACAATTAAATGTTCACGTTTAATGCATAAAGAAGACCGACATCCCAAAATTGTTCGCAGTGGCATTTGCTGTTAAGAGTACACGGGACTAGCATGATCCAAAAAACCCTGAAAATAATGAACTGAAACGTGAGCGGCTGTACATCCAAAAGAAGGGAGGATCAACTTCCTTACTGAATGGAAACGATGTTCTTGTTGCTGACCTACTTCAATGTATACATGAATACATCTACAAAGGGTGGGAAGGACTGTCACACCTCATGAATACACGAACTTTGGTGACAGGCACCAGTGTCGGCTTCGTATTTAGATGGATCGGAGCTCCGCGGGTTGAGGCAGCGAATCCTTGCTATTGATCGCTGGAGGCACCGGTGCGTCGAGGTCTCCCATTATCCGGCGGTGCATAAAAACACGTACACAAACTGCACAATAACCTTTACATCCTGAGTCAAACAAAGACAATCTAGGGTACATGCGATTCTCATCCGTAGCGCACCAGTACCATAAAGGCCAAACCAGGAGATAGCAGACCGGAGGTTGGGGACCCTTCGTCCTTTATTTATCCCCCCCTCACCATCTACCCCCACCAACACCACTCCCACCCCATCCCAACACTCTTCCGGTTTCAGCCTTTCACCAAGACTTCAGTCTCCAGCCATTAATTCACTGTGCTGAGATTTGGGTTTAGACCTAGTGCATCCTAGACACTCCCACTGCCATGATCCCCCTTCTCTTACCCATCCCCCCCAAGCTGTCAAAAAGGTGAGGGTGAGCGCTCCCTGCACGCTCGTGAATACTCTGCCCTAACAGAGCCGTTTTCTGAGGGGACGTGCACGCTGAGAGTACGAAAACGCAGACACACATCGCCGGACTGCTCCTTTTCACCTACCCCATCTCTGCGCCAGGCTGCTGCACCTTCTTCTACAAGCACCGCTCCCAGCTCTACAACGAGCGCGCGCGCACAACAGCATCGCCACCAAGACGGCCACGCGCGAGCGTCAGCCAATCAAATCGTAAGCAGTAGGCACGGCAGACGCACCGCTACAGCAAGGAAGAGGGCGGGCCAGCTCTGCTCGAGGGGCGTGCGCAGCGTCCAGCTGACAACCCTGCTGGTAGAAGAGATATTTCGTAGAGGCTCTGCGCAGAACGAGAAGCTAGATGGTTACATGGTCTGTCTCTCACAAAACACCGCCCACGATGCCCGAGCGGCCGGGAGCCTGGCGCGTGGCCAGGCTGCGAGACTTGGGGCGCGCCGGGGCAGGGTAAAAGGTCAAACCGACTGTCACCAGGGAGGAAATGGCAGTCAAGCAAAGAAAGGGACATGAGTAGACGACAGAGTGAGTAGGAAACAAGCTGCTTCCCACACGTAATGACACACACACTGGCATTCACACTGTTTACCACACAGGAAGGAAATGGCCTGACTGGACATTGCAGAGATCCCAAGAGTAAGGGGATACAATTCAGCCATCGTAGGGCAACCGCCCCCACAACAGTCCGTCACAGCATTCTCACATGCACAGTCCTCCACCCACGCCAGACACCGCTTTCATGTACATCCCCACTAGCCTCACTAATACCGTATACAATTTGAAATATAATTAACACTTTATTTACAAAAATAGTTAAATGCTTCAGCATAGAGCTCCACGGGCACTCTTTCTACAGCCTCGGGGACTCTTTCTACAGCCTACGTTTCACCCCAAAAACTTTATCTTGGTCCAAAACCTATCCTGAATTAGATGTAAACACCCCTTCTAAACATTGAATACACATGCACCAAATAGTGTAAGCAAACGCATGGAGATAGGACGGAACGCTGAAACTTTTCAGAAACTCACCCCCGTCACAGATCTGGGTTGAATCCATCATTGTTCTTTACCTCACTTTGCCACCCCAGTTCAGACCCAGCTATATGCAAATCAGTCTTGTCCCTGGTCTTCATATGAACAGTCCAGCCTGAACTTCCAACACGAATCTTCCCTGGACTGGAAAAAAGCATTCTGGTTACAGTTTCGGGATTTCAGATCTCATCAGCCAGGCTAGATTGAATCCAGTGGCATAGTGAGCAAGGGACCCACGTCTGGGCATACCCTGCCAACTTAGGGCGAATAAAGCAAACATAAGGAGAGGATGGACGTAGCGCTGAAACTTTTCACTCATCCCTTGTTTGCCCTAAATGGGCAGGGTATGCCCAGGCGTGGGCAATTCATTTTGATAAAACACCTTACACAAACACGCAGATTGTAAACACATTGCTAAACACAAACAAGCATTTACAATGCAACGGTTTCGCCTTCGGAAAAGTTTGAGCTATTGGCATTGTAAATGACAAACTTTTTATTTATGTGTTGGTTTTGAAAACAGATAAATAAATGGCATTCTCATTTACAATGCCAATAGCTTACTCTGTCGCAAATGCAAGACGTATTGCATTTGCACACACACACCCACACAAGAGCCCCCCCCACACACACACACAAGAGCCCCCCACACACACCACACAAGAGCCCCCCTCACACACCAGAGCCCCCCACACACACACGCAAGAGCCCCCCACACAAACACACACACGCAAGAGCCCCCCACACAAACACACACACGCAAGAGCCCCCCACACACATACGCAAGAGCCCCCACACACACGCAAGAGCCCCCCCCCCCCACACACACACACACGGAGCCAGCTGTCAATAACTGGGACTCAATCATGTATCACGTAATTTTTTCCCAGGGTAGAGAAAAGTTGAATTCCCAATTATGGGCATCCCTGTAATGCCCAAGGGAATAGGAAAAGAGTAGCCAATTGGATTTGTACCGCAAGGGAAATATTTAGGATAAGGGCCTGAGATTTGCATGTGTTCACTTTGAATCCAGATGCTTTACCAAAGCACTCGTGCTCCTCCAAGATCGGAGGAAACTACCGACAGGGCTTACTAATTGCTAGGAGCAGGTTGTCAGCATACAGCACCACCTATGGGTTTGACATCCCATATAAATTTCCTCTATAAGGGGATGTCACCGCAGTCACTCTGCAATGGACTCCATATAACGAGCAAATAGAAGTGGCGACTTTGCAATGTCCCTTCAGAGAGAGGTACGGGATGGGACAATAACCCATTAAATTGCATGGATGCTACAGGTTCCAAATAAGTAAACCATATGAATATGCAAAATCAGGGAGGGTTCCCAGACCCATCACTTCCAGAAATGATTGCAAAAGGGGCCAGTGGACCTGATCGAACACTCCGTGCCGATTATTATGAGTAGGGCAGGGCCACAAACGCGTAGTCATGTCAATAGGGATAAATCAAGCGCTTGGTATTATCACTGCAGTTGCGCCTTGGTATGAAGCAGGCCTGGCCCAGATCTATCAGTCCAGGCATATACTGGCCCAGTCAGGTAGTTCGGATAGCGCTAAAACTTTTGGCATCTACATTCAATAAAGATATGGGATGATATGAGGTACAATAATGTGAATCTTTCCCGTTTAGGTAATACTGTAATAATTTCTTAGTGTCCATGAGGGAACCCCGAGTGCTAAAGGAGTTGGACAGCCTCGTCAGTACAGCAGCCAGCTGTATGTCAATTTCTTTCTTTTTTGTTAAAAAAATAAACAGCAGCTGTGAACCAATCCAGACTAGGTGCCTTGTCAAGTTTGAGTCGTACAGCCTGGTCATAACACAAATGATTTTATTAACGATTTGTATTGTGAATTGTACTGCTAAGCTGACAGGAACAGGCTAGAAGTGTTCTAATTAAATAAAACATAAAAAAATCAAATATTGTTTATGTGGTCTTTAACCCACATCATATGTCAGTCTCAATAAAACCAAATCCACCTCCTGGAGTTTCCCCCAATGTATTTGTTTGGGAAGCATCAAGAAGACACACAACCGTAAACATTGCCCTGCTTGAAGAATGTTCTTCTGCAGGGGCACCAGGAATGAAGGCAATAAATGACATGAGATACCGCTGTGGATGAAACTTGCGTGACATTAATATGATGCTCTCCTGAACAGGTTTAGTCTCCTAATAGACAATCCGCTGAATGAAGCAAAGAGTTAATCTAAATATTATTCCAAAAACAACTTTGTAACGTCCTTTATTTAAAAATATTATCTGGCGGCACCTAATTAATCAACCGACTGATTTCTATCAGGTAATGAATTTGTCATCTTAGAGTATATTTTTGGGTGATAATCTCAGTTCACCAGCTGGAACCTCGGTGTTTCCAGCCCGTTCCTTCGACTTTCCGAGCTCAGTACAAGGAGCACCGCTGATTTTGGTAGTAATACCCGTTTTTACAAGTCTTTGGGCCTTTACTATATAAAATATATAAAAATATAAAAACGCATAAATAAATAAAATACTGAGAAAGCGCAGTCTAAGACGTCACGTCACGCTTCCCATGTTACACAGGCATTACATATACGCTGTTTAATGTGTCTCAATGTTTACTTCATGTGACAGTTCAGTTCATCTCCTTCAGAACTGCCCCCGGAAACACGACAGAGACACAGCAACAAGCTTCCATCCCATGAGTAAGTACCCCAAAATGCGCCCCCTACAGCTCGACTGCATGAATGCAGTTGGGGCTAAAAGCCACAGACCGGTTACAGCAACAAAGCAAACCTAAAAGTACCTCAAGCTATAAACACCGTAAGAAATTTTCAAGACATTACCATAAATAAATAAATTACTGAGTTCAATGTTTACTTCATGTGACAGTTCAGTTCATCTCCTTCAGAACTGCCCCCGGAAACACGACAGAGACACAGCAACAAGCTTCCATCCCATGAGTAAGTACCCCAAAATGCGCCCCCTACAGCTCGACTGCATGAATGCAGTTGGGGCTAAAAGCCACAGACCGGTTACAGCAACAAAGCAAACCTAAAAGTACCTCAAGCTATAAACACCGTAAGAAATTTTCAAGACATTACCATAAATAAATAAATTACTGAGAAAGCGCAGTCTAAGACGTCACGTCACGCTTCCCATGTTACACAGGCATTACATATACGCTGTTTAATGTGTTTCAATGTTTACTTCATGTGACAGTTCAGTTCATCTCCTTCAGAACTGCCCCCGGAAACACGACAGAGACACAGCAACAAGCTTCCATCCCATGAGTAAGTACCCCAAAATGCGCCCCCTACAGCTCGACTGCATGAATGCAGTTGGGGCTAAAAGCCACAGACCGGTTACAGCAACAAAGCAAACCTAAAAGTACCTCAAGCTATAAACACCGTAAGAAATTTTCAAGACATTACGCTTTGCAGAACTCTTTGGTGCTTAAAACGTGGCTGCAAAAACATCCCTTTTACATCTGCAGCCCATTGACGCGCGTGCCACCCTGTAACAGCTCGCGCACAGCCGGACTAACAAGTAATGTAAGTTTCAACTCACCGCCGAGGATCCCGGAGCTCAGGAACAAGGAAGCAGCGGCGAGCTGGCGAAAATGAAACCTCGGAGATGCGAGGCTCCCAAAGTTCCCTGGAGGCGCGGGTTCATGAAGAAAGAAAAGTCCCTGGCAGAGCAGCTAGGTATCCTGTCCTGTCGTGTTTTTTTCGATAAAACATGTGTTTAGTGCCATTCCTCTTACTAAAATGACTCCAGCGTTCTGACAAATACACGGAAGCAAATCCCACCGAATTTGTAGGCTTGCAGAAGTGTCCTGTGTCTTTAAAAACACAAGCTTCGAAGAATCAGTTGAACTTTTGAACCTAATTCCATTCAGGCAATTTCCAAGAGTAATGCATTTCTCACTGGTAACCACGTTAACAATATACGGTGGCGTGTTAGAGGGTCATGTAAGTGTTGTATGATTTGATTTACATCTGGCTGCCTAAAGACTCTAGGAGTCATGGTCACACGTCACATCTAACAAACAAGAAATAACCGTCCATGCTAGACCCTGCAACTGCTAGTTGGCATCCCACAACAGAAAGCGACAACTGGAGATAGTTGTTGGTTGCAGCCAGACAGTAGCACAGGTTTGTGACCAGCCAGAATGCAGGACTCAGAATTGACAGATCCGAAGACTCACCCTCGCAGGCACGGCCCCCGTCGCAGCTCCCACTGGCCTCCGCTGACGTCGAGGGTTCCCCCGGAGTCAGCCACTCTCAGCGCGGCTCCCGGGGCAGATCCTGATGACGCGGCGAGGCTCCAACAAACGGCGGCGCAGCTCACGGGGACAGGCCCACTGCAGCGGCCAATCAGAGCGCGCCTCTGTCGACGAGCCACCAATGCGGTCGCAGCCCCTTCGTGCCTCGGCCAAGGTGCCGAGCAGCTGACGGGCGGCAGCACCTACGAGGACAGGGGGGGCGGGAGAGGAACGGACGGCGGGAGGGGGCGGGAGAGGACACAGGGGGCGTGAGGCACGAAAATTGGCACAAGTGCGGCGTGGGCAGCCGCGGATTAAAAAAAAATAAAAAAAAATGGCGGCAGCACCTACGAGGACACGGGGGGGGGCGGGAGAGGAACGGACGGCGGGAGGGGGCGGGAGAAGACACAGGGGGCGGGAGGGGGGCGGGAAAGGACACGAGAGGAACGGACGGCGGGAGGGAGGCGGGAAACGGCGGGAGGAGGGACACAAGGCAGGACAGCAGCAAACACGGCCGGACCAGACACGGGGGCGTTCCCGGCGTCGCGTGACGTCGGCAAAAGCCAAAGAATCTCGGGAACGCCCCCGTGTCTGGTCCGGCATTGACGGACGCCTCTCTGTTCCAATGGCTAGCCTCCATTTATGGAGCTAGCCAATGAAGCAGAGAGGCGGGGTAAAGTCACCCATACTAGAAACTACAGATTTCGCTGGAGGAGGAGCCTAACGGCTCCGCCCCCCAGCGAAACCTAAAAACGGAGCTAAGCATCTCATTTTTGTGCAATGCCTTACAAATACTTTAGAGAAGTCGTTTGATAGAAGATCAGAACTCTAAAGTGCACCCTTTCTTGTAAAAAAGAATGACAGCCTACCTATTTTAAACATTAATATTATCAAACATATTGCTGAACCACTAAGGCAGAATCAAAATGCCTTGCCAAATGTTTTTTTGTCCAGCTTTGCCAAAGTGAGGTATTTTGTTATATTCTCAAGTAACGAAATCAGGGCTTTAAGTTTGATTTAAAAGGTGGGGGCGGAGGGTCTTTAAAAGGAGCATGGCCAGATTAGTGCCATTATGAACCTTTTCCAATAGATGTGGCCTATGTAATTAAGAACTTGGCTTAAAAAATGTGAAATCCTGTGCTCCACACAACGTTCCCCTTGACTAGTATTCAAGTGTCTCTCTCTGAGCTTTCTGTTATTCCATCCAGACATAGCACACAATAACGGATATGTGCCTACAGGCCAGACCTATTGGCTTTGGGAATACTTGTTAGCTGTATCAGATTAATGGTTAATAATAATACTGTTGACAAGATTTGGAACGTTTCAATTCTGAAGATATGAAACTGAATTTAACCTTGCATAGGTCTGTGGCAAGAGCAATGGTCTTCCGAGTTTTGCAAACACTACTGTTCTCCCACTCATTTTTACTTTCCTCTACAGCCTCTCTGTGGGAAGCACCCTTTTTCTTCATACATCTTTCTGAAACCTATCTGCATATTTCACACATTTCCTCTTCTGCATCCTCTTTTCACTCTTTCTACACCTACTTATTTGCATCTCCTTCATTTCACCATCTCCCACACCCATTCATCTAGAAGCACTCAATTTCCTTTTATTTTCAGTTGGTCAATTTTTTTATCAGTTTTGCACCTTCTCCACTTATTTTCGTGATTACCATAATTACAAGTGACATGTCACCATTGCTCTGTGCGCTCCGCAGAGGGGCCAAGGATTGGATGAGCATGCATTCAAAGCACCTTTATGACCCACTGATAGGTGCTGTGAAGGTTTCGCACTACCGTCAGTCTCAACTGTAGAACTCTCAATTGCAGCTCATGAACACCACAAACAACCACTCACAACCTGAACTTGCACAAGCACCCACAGCCCACCCATTTCCCAGTTTGCACACTACAACATTTATATGCTGCATGAAAAGAACTACAGTAAAACAGTATCGTCACAAAAGCAAATACTGTTAGATAAGTAAATTAAGCACAAAATGTGAAATCTAAACGTGAGCTACCTCATGACATGGCTTACCTTAAACGTTTTTGTAGTAATTGTTGAGGTATCCTTGTTGAAATTAGTCTGTAATGGACATCAACTTAGGACCTAATAGGGACCCGTTTCAAAGTCAGTTTTTAATAACAGCAGAGTGAGAGACCGATGGGGACCCACTCCACTTAAAGTCTTGGAAAGAACAACATTCCCCAATGGTGAAATGGTCCATGGCATCATTTCAAATTAAGTTTAAAAAAGAATACATCTAGGTTTTATGTGTTAACATTACCTCGGTTTCGATGTCACAATTAACACTCCAACACTTTAAAAGAACAGGTCTGCTCATTACCCCTTGCCTACACCTTACAGCCTAACCTTTGACATCACCGATACAATGCTTTAGTGCCTCCCATTACCACCCTTGAACCTCCCACAACACAGACCAAGAAAACATCCAAGCGCACACAAAACTCATCTTACTTAGTTTGATTCCATCATAAAGTCACCCAGTGTAACCTTTGTTTCCCCTCCCCTGCTTTACCACCTCTGAGTGATCGTAGTGCCACTCCACCTATCAGGAATTGTCTGTCCTGCAACAATCCCAAAAGTCCTTTAAAAAACAAAACCAAAAAAAAGTTATTGGTTTATAGATATTTCACATAGACAGTACTAAGGAAGAATCTTGCAGTAAGCATCCTGCCATTTTGTCCAAGTCGGGTTATCCAGAGCCAAAAAGAACCACCAGAATTAAACAAACCGACATTGGTGGTTACACAAACAATACCATTAAACCATGAAACCGAAAGGAAAAGGTCTATAGTCCAAGGGTCCCTGAATCAAACATAACAAAATAAGAACAACCACCCCCCCCCACACTCCCTTACCCACTCTCGTGCCAAGTCTCTACGGTACTCTCAACATGAGATCACAACAAGTAGGCTCCATCTGGTCACAGCAGATCGACTCACGTCCAAGGTCTTTCTCAATCTCAGTCCCTCACCCCCTAAGCAAAAGTGACACCTACAATGCCTCGTCATCAGATGCGTATGAATCCTGGGACTCCTAAGTCAGTCAGCATAGCATACCAAGCCCGCAGATCATCCTCCAGTTTAGCGTCCCTACGGACAATCCCAACAATCCTTATGTATTCTATCCCCTGCCCTTTCTTCTGCATCATTGTGTAGTACCTGTCCTACAAGTGGTAACATAAAATAGTATTAACAAAACTATCTCAATTAAAGTAAAAATCCCATTCACATAATCCCCATCAATAAAAGGCTCAATTAAATCTGACCACAAATGGTGTCCTCCTCCCCCTGAAAAGCTCTAAGCAACTCTAGACGTACCACTCACTATCACCAGAAACAAAAACTCCTAACCTTTAATACGGTCACTCCCTCAGCTACCCGCCATAGTATCCCAAATGATGGGTATCTTTAAAAACTCTTCTCCTTCCTCCAGGTTTGATGACAACCAAAGGCTGCCGCAGCACCTTTCACACACATAAGATCCCTTTAATAACATAGCCCCTCTAACTTCTGGCCATTCCTTAACCCTTATGTTGAGTTGGCTGAATTACCTGCCCAAAATACCAAAGGGGAGACCGCAGCCATGACCTCTTCTCCCCAGGGTCCCCATTAGAAGATACAACCCAATAAAAACTTAACTTTTCACTAAAGTCAAAAGGCTACTTTAACAGAGCATGTCTCATACAACAGTGCATCTGGCATACTCCTTACAGCCTAACATTTGACCATACTAATACAATGACTTGATGCTGACCATTCCAACCATTACATTTCCCACAACACATCCAAAGAAAACATCCAACCACAGGCAAACTTTATGCTACTTTCCATCATGAAGTTACTCTTTGCAGCTCTTGTCACCCATCTCCTGTTTCACCTGTCACTGACCATAGACACCACACCCACTGAGCTAAAGTTGTTCACAGTGTAATTAACCCAACCATACTTATGTATTTTTGCCCACCCATTTGCCCTGCCACCCAGGAAAGCCCAGCACAAGTGTTTTCCAGCCCCCCTCCTCAGTCTAAACTACCTTACAGTCACTGTTAAAGTGGGGGTTACCCATAGCTGTATGGCCATCCTGCACAATCTCCTTGAGTTTCTCCACACCTTTGCTCTAGTCCACATAATATCCCTTCATCTCTCTGGTCACCTTTCAATGATGTCTTCCTAGCCTTTCTTCTTACCTTCCTATGCAGTAACTCAATCCATGTAATGTATGCCTCCCAACCACAACTCTTTCAAAGCTCCACAGGTCCCTTTTCACATCCTTTAGCAATCCAAGTCCTGAAAACTTAACCAGATTGTTCTCCATCTTAGATGTAGCAATAATAAGTCTGGGTAAACACCCCCTTCCACTTTTCAAAATAATCAGCGCGGCAACACACCAGCTGATTCCACCTCATGGCAACTTCCCCCAACCCCACCATCACAAAATCACAATGCAGACACTATCCAACCCAAGCTGCTTTCTCAAAAATCCTCATCGCAGCTTGCTTGGCGGCACACTGTTTGAGGTACTGCCCCATGATCAAAACTGTGGTCACACCACCCACTGATCCAGCAACACAATCTGCATCACCAAAAAAACTATTAAACATACATACATTTCAAGGATTTTTTGGATTCTTGTCCAACCTAATGTATCTCCCACAGAACTCTGATTTCAATCTACCTTCCACACACGCTCCTCAGAAAAATCTAACCTCACTGCTCTTGTAGCTGTCCCAGTTCTAAATTTGTTTATTCCAAACTGTTTTGTTGGCCAACCTAGACCTCCTAGAGGCTTGTGCATTCTGCCATGTCTTTACCAGACATACTAGATCAACCCCATACAGTACAATGTTTTTCACCCTTCCCTAATTGGTCGGAGTGAGAAACAGGGTTAATAGTTGCCAAGGATGGGGAGTCCGTTACAAGTAACAAGTCCAAAATTGCCTTTTTATTGGGAACCAATCACCCTATCGTAGCCCTTGACTCTCAAGAGTAATGAAGCAGAGCAATCAAAGGTCTACTCACAGGAAGCCACGTGGGCTAGTAACACCAATCTGCGGGTAGGCAACAACACTCAATAAATCATTGTCCAGCCGGCGCTTTTCCTATTGAAAAGGAAAAGCACTTTTATTACACACACTACTAAATACTTAGCATTAAACTACAAATATATACATTCACGTAGATGGAAATAACTCTGGTGAAACATTCATATCACAATACTCCCCAGTGTGTTCCTGAACTCCAAAATCACAACAGAACCCCCCCCCACCCCATCTATACAAGATGCAACACCGCAATATGAAGGGGTGTCATTATAATCATGGCAGACATACTGGCTTTGTCCTCCTGTCCTGGAGAAGAATGCAACCCAGATGACCGGTATAGCGGCTGACGATCGGCGGCTACTTTTTTCCTGAAGGGGAAGAGAGGCTAACATTTGTGTGCCCTCACCTACGAGTGTGTTGCTGGTACGAGTCCTGTTGGCAACCACCGGACTGCGCTTGTAGCACCGATGAGGTGGGGATCGGTCCCGGAGCCCTGATGAAATTACCAAAAATTATTAGGCAATGAAACATGTCGGCTGCTCTAACTGAAATAGTCTAATACATGCCGTTCTTTTAATCGGAGTGCGATCACTGCGAATAATAAGGAATGTACAACGGCAAGTGAGGCACAACTCATTTTAGCTTGGAGAAGCAATTTTCTTCTTTCACGTTACTGGGTCCAGTTGGGTGATGGATAACACAAGCATCAACACTACACTCGGTTTCTTTCTTCACCTTCTCTCACATAAACTATAAAACTTGGGCACAATAAAACATTTTTGTTCCTTTTCAGTCATGAAAGGTACCAATGATGACAACGTGAGTTCCTTTGGTGATGCTTATGTGAGACTCCTTTGGTGATGCTTATGTGAGGTACTTTCTGACCTTTCACAGCTTTTTCTCGTTCTGTTTTATGATGTGAGGGTATGTATGGTGGGATGACACACTTTAAAAATTTAGAGTACAGAACACTTGAAACTGGGCAGGACTGGTAATTTGGTGGAGCCAGCCTTTGGCAGAGATTGGTTACAACGACTGCCCCTGGTATTTTGAAAGTGTACAGTGCTCATTATAATCAGGTCACTTTTTGTATGGTTCAGTGAGTGGAGGGTGATCTGGTCACTATCCCTCGATTGCTCCTTCTCTCCCATGATTTATACATCAGCTCCAGTCCCCAAAGTCCCATAGTTCCTGTGGCATCCTGGTACTTGCCTCGTCCGCACCCAAGGCCAGCCCACAATACCTCCACCAATGTGAAGGAAACAATGCACCCACAAGGTTATTGCCTGTTCCTGGAACATACCTAGTCAAAAAACATAATAAAGTTCAAGAAGCCTAGAACAAATACATGCAGCAACCTCAAAGCTCTCATCCTTTGCCTACTAACTATTCACAACCTCTACAACAGTTTCATTATTCACATTAAAAAACACCTTCCAATTAGCTAAAACTCTACCCCACAGTAGCACTGTCACAACCAACAGGAAGAAATTCAGAAAAACAATGCTCTTCCAAACTTGCACCAAACTACCTGGCCAGGGCTCTGCGTACCATCTCCTATCCCAAAACAAGCTAAGCAGTTTGAACCTATGACATCTGAATATACCTGAACCTGCAACTACCATACATCTTGCTCAGGATACACTGTCACTCTGTTCAAAACATTTTAAAAACAGCCATCCATATTCTCAAATCTTCTCTAACACTTACCTTCAGGTGAAGTCCGATATGACATCACAAAATCAGAAATTCCAACTGTCTGCAAAATGCCGTTCCTGCTCTCACTAGCCTACATGCAAAATGTAGATCTAGCAACACTTCACCTGCCTCAACTTCTTTGACCAAACTGCTTCTTACAGCATTTCCAACAACTTCTACAAGTTATAAAGAAGCAGCATCAGTTCCATCTGAAATATGTCCAACTTACTGCCAGGAAATTTTAAAACTGTATTGGGACCCTCAATCTCCTCAGATGCCAAAGGAGGTGCCTCCCTGCATTACTCGCTGGAAAGCTCATAAAGCTTACCCGCCACTATAGAAACATGCCTGTACGACAAACAAGTACTCATCCAGATAATATATAACATGAACTGAACTAATCCTGAAGGCAAATTCCATTGCAAAAAGGAACTGAACAGTCGAAACTGTTAACATGAAATTGAGCATCCCATTGGTAAAACCCTATCTACAAAAATGCTCCCCTCAAGTTGCAAATCCAATAATGAAAAAGGATCTGAATACTGACATGATGTTTAAGTTTGCAAGCCCAGTCTGCAATGCAATGGTGTTGTCACCACTGTGTCTTCAGGTGAACCGAAGTAGTTCTCCAAATAACCTTCTGGCCAAGAAATTATGAATAAGCCTGAACTCACGTTGAAACTTTTTGGGAACTTGCCCCAAAAAGGCTAGTTTAAAATCTGGCAGTGGCCAATGCCCAAATGAACCTGCAACCGTACCATCCCAAACCTATTGCAATTTCTCCCTCAAAACCCCTGGGCTCTCTTTGACTGAAACGTCCCAGCCCTCCTCCTCAACCTGGACCTGGACCTTGAAAACCTAAATGTAACTCCTCTCCCCAAAATATCCTCATTCGAGTATTTTTGCTGCCTCCCTATTTGAGAAGAAACCCAACCACTTGCACAACCTTTGTCTCAACTGGCGAAGGTGCTCTTGCTCACCACTGGTTAATGATCTCAAGCCCGTCCCAGCTGCCTCTGCACCCCAAATGCCAAGTACCTAAAACATTGCAGAAACTGATGCTTCCCTCCACATTTGGCGCTTGTTTGTCGAAATGTGCACTGAGCCTTGGTACAGAACCCCTTATTTAATGTCCAGCATGCACCATTCTGAGCTAAGTTTCCTCTTACAATGCCCCCGCCCCAAACTGAAAAGGCCGCCCAAGGACGACCTTCAAGTATATAGGCATTCCATTTGCACAGATGGCATGGGCCTACTCCGCACTATCCATTCGAGCTATAATTCGCTGTGTACCTCTTTCCACTGTTTATTATGGATCACTGCTAGCCTATGCCAAAATTCCCATTCAAACTAAAGCCATGCAATGCACTCATAATTCAATTGTGCCATCCGCACCACATCTATGTACTTAAAATGACACAGTACATCAAGAATGTGGAAGCCCAATTTTAAAATGTCAAAGGTACTTGTAGTCTCTTAGCCAGCTTCCACTTCCCTTACTCCGACCGCTCTCTGCCCTATATTTCCATTTGCAAAAGTTAAAAAACATCTGCAAGCTTATAAATGTCTGCTTTTGTTGTTTGTAATAAATGTGCACCTAAAGGTAGTGTTATATGCATCTAAGGCAACCTTTTGTGTTTGATTCCATTGTTGTTGATTTCATCATGCCCCTTTTTCTCAACTTCTGTACCCTTATGTTTATCTCCAGTTTCCACTTTTTCTGGCCTTTCTGCCTTATAGAACCTGCATTCGCTGTGTTCTGCCTGTCCCTGGCCTTAACTGTAACAGTCTTACCTGGTAACTCATTGAGACCCTGTTCCACCACATCCGCTCAAATACCCACCAAACCTACACTTAATACCACACATTGCTTCTTGTCCTACTCCATAAACCATGAGGCCCACTATCTCCCTAAATCTGTTATAATAGTGTATCTTCACTCAACTCCTGACATCCTCAATAGCTTCCTGTTCACCATGAAGTCCATCCCTATTCACTGCTTCCTCTCCTGTGAACCCTGAAAAGCACTAACATGTACAGTGCTGCTTTCAGTAATCTCCGTTTTCCACCAACCCCTGTCCGCTCCACCTATCAGATCCAATATGCTCTACAATCTTGCCCTCTTCCAACTTAACATCATCATCTTCTCCAAGTCCCAGTCATCTGCGCCCATCGCCTCTCTAACCCACACCAAAATCACACACTACACTCTGGCTAGTCATTCAAAGAGATCATCTTCAAGTCTTCAGTCAATAAGGCGGCAGTCCAGGACCTCTCCATCTCTTTGGGACAGCACCCACAATTTGTACTGGACTTAGATGGTGTCTGGATTCCTTCACTGGTCTCAACTGACAAAATTGTGGCAGCCGGTGGTCCTAAATCGCTATGCGTAGGATGGTAGCCACTCCCGGAGGCCTCACCAACCCCAACATCTGCCACCCATAGCCACTCTCCTTTCTCTTTACCCTGTGATTGATGGCATTCAGGCCTTATTAAATATATCTTGCCCAACTTCTCATTCACAGCCATGACCCGGACCTCATCTCCAGCTCCCTCAAACACCTCAATATCGCTTTTGACCGCAGTCTGTACTTTTAAAGCAAGCCCACTGCACTTGTTGCACTCGGTGTATCCCCAAACTTTTCACCCAGCTCCCCCCTCCCTTAGCCTATTATAAGGGTCCTTTATAATCATCTGCATCACTCATTTCAATGAAATTCCTCTAAAGCTCTCTTCACAAGCTTGAATATTGGATGCGAGTACACACTCTGCCCACTGGCACCTACCACCAGTCACTCAGGCTTGCCGAAAAAAGCCACCCATGGTGTGGAGACAGCCAATAAAGCGGCTAAAGGACTCTTCACCCACTAAATACACTCTATTAATCCCACTCTTATAACACGTAGCTAATCCTTACCCCCACATTTAGGGCCAAACCATCCACTCACGGGCAGACCCTGCCATGACTTAGCTCACCTCAGGCCTTTAATTCTAATAGAGGTACCCTGGCTGTGCCGTTGCTCCAGACAAGGACACAATATTACATTCATAATGGCAAAAGGAACAACCTTTGGCAAAGCCAATATGTCTCTGCAATCTGAGAGCTAAAGGTGTTGTTAATGTCAATAGACGTAGTCAATGCATTGTCAATGCTGCAATGTCGGTGCCAGATGAGGCCTGCCCTCCTCGCGGCATCACCAACAGAGGGTGTAATGTGCCCTCCCCCTTCCAGGGACCAAAGCACGGAAAGCAGCACAGCAAATATGCATTGGCATAGAGAAGCAACAACTCCACTGCATTTCTCCACTTACAAATAGCATCATGTAATAACAATGTTATTTACATTAGTTGGCACAATGTAAGCAATTGTTTTTTGTTATTGTAGTCTCCTTGCATGCATGCAACACTGTATATGTTCCTACTGAGAATTGTTTGTTTCCATTACATATATTTCTTGTTCCAGCACGTAAAAGAGATTAATAAATGGTATATAAAGGGTATCCGCAGGTTCTGGAGTGAAGTGTTCACTGCTTTAACATAAATGCTAGAGTTGACGCTGCTAGTTGCGCTTCTGGGGTATGACAAAATGATACCTAAGTCAGGCCTCAAGTTGGTGGCAATAGACCTAATAATTGCGAAATGTAAGATAGCATTGAGATGGTTGCACAGACCATTACCTAAACTGGCAGATTGGCACACGGATTTGGTCTATTGCTCCACACAATCAGATAATTACAATGCATTAATGCCTGTCCGTTGTTGCCTAAGAATGTATGGGGACCATTTCAGGAATACTTGCCTAAGAAAGCTGCAGCGGACACAACACAGGAGGAACCAGACAGAGAGGGCATTGGTTGAGGTAGAACAGCACTAAGGCCCGGTTTCAAGATGACAGGGTTTAGAGGAACTGTATCCAGAGTTCTTAGGACGGAACAGCTAATGGCGCAGTTGTTCATTATATCGTAAACATAATATATCAGTAATATAGATTATATTGTAAATGGTGTGTACGGGTGCACTACGATGTGCGACAGTGTTTGTATTGAAGACACAGTAACATGTGCTGCTTCTACTGCTGTATGCAATGTAAAAGTTAAATAAAGTTAAAAAAAAAGGTATATAAAGGAAATGTATGTTGGTAAATATAATGTCAGTGTTGTTTCCATGTTTTTTTTTTCTTTTTTTTAAACTTTTTACTTGCGACTGCATATTATGTCATACATCTTATCATTTACATCAGTTACGAAATACAGTCTTTTTAATTTTCGCCCCTAACATTCCCCAACCGGCTTAAAGAACAGCGGCTTGGCAATTACAATGTCAGAAATAATCAGGAAAAAAGTCTTATAGCCATTGTAGGAAATGTGCGAGAAAGCATCAATTAGGTAACCATCATTATGCAACACATTAAGATATATTTAAGCCGCTTAGTGCTGATCAAGTAGTAGACGAAGCCCGTGAGCCGTTCCACCCTCCCCCCCCCCATCTCCCTACCGTCCTGTATGTCTCCTGGCACACCAAACCTAACGGGCAACACTCTGTGTCGAAGATAATGAGCTATCTTAGTATATCGTGCAAAACCACTTTAGGTACCCCCTGCGCATTTCTGTGTACTTATATTGCGTGCTCCTACACCCACTAATAGGTCTTCTGTTTACAACCCATCGACCAGTGATGGCCTCCGTTCCAGTTCTTCCAGTTCCAACAACATAAGTTCAGAATCTTGCGCAATTGGATACTTTCGCTGTCCTCTCACCTCCTCCCGGCGTAAGGCCGCCCCTTCTGCTCTGCCCCATTTCAACAAGTCAGATTGCCACACTGCTATTCCAGGAGTTCTAGGGGACTTCCATCTAATTGTTAAGGCCCTGATTGCTATTAACAGCGCCAGGTCTAGGAATTTCAATTGAGCTTTCTTATGTTTAGGACGTTTACGATGCACCAAGCAATACAGCGTATCCTCTTGCACCAGCAGGGCAGTCACAGTGTGTAGTATATGACAGATTTCCCCCCAATAACTACGTAATCGCGGGTATGCCCAGAGCACGTGAAGAAGACCAGCCTCATCTGCCTGACAACGAGGACAATGGTGGGGAGAGTACGGGAACATTCTATGTAACCTGTGGGGGGGTGAGTTACGCCCTATGCAACACCATAACCTGGATACATTTAAATTTAGCGTTCCTGGACACTTTCCTGGGGTGCTCAAGAACCATTTTCCATGCCTTATCCGATAGAACCTCCCCTGTGTCTTGTGTCCAGGTATCTCTAAGTGTGGTGAGGGGTGTGGTGAGGGATGTGGCTGCGTGCTCCCAGTGTAAAGCCACCGAACCAAGTGGCCACCTGTCCCCATATAGTAGAGTAG
Organism: Lissotriton vulgaris; assembly: GCF_964263255.1. Lineage (NCBI taxonomy): Eukaryota > Metazoa > Chordata > Amphibia > Caudata > Salamandridae > Lissotriton > Lissotriton vulgaris. Next base: position 716,065,986 of record NC_141689.1, on the reverse strand, counting down.
ATGAACCAATTTGTGTTGTGCAGGTCTGATTCGCTGCGGAGCCCATGTACATCGTATGTAGTGCGACACCGTGGCATGTAACAGGTATAACCGTTGGGGAGCATCTGTGGTGTGTAGAAAGGATTCATGATCTAGTAAAGAGTCATCCCCCACCCCAGCTTCTGTCCAGGGCCATAGCCTACGTTGAGTAAGTTGACTTTGCGGTGTTGGAATACCCAGCAAAGGAACGTTCTCTGCAAAGGGCGTGATAGTGGAAGTGTATGCCAGTGCCTTTCTCCAGCACATTAGAGGTGTGCGCAGGAGAGTATGGCAATCTGGTGGAATCCTGGCCTTGGGCAGTAACAGAGAGTGTAACTCGCTGTGTGCTTGTTGATCTGTTGTAAAATTGATCTTGTGTAGATTCCTGCCCTTCACCCAACGTGCTAGCCACTGGAGCGGATTGGCATAATAAGATCCACGTAGGTCAGGTACTCCGAGACCTCCCAATCTAGTACCTAGTTGAAGCTTTCGTAGGCTGATACGTCTTCGCCCAGACCCCCAAATAAGGGTTATCAAAATCGTATTCAAAGTGTTAAATATCTGTTGTGGAAGTATGACTGGCAGGTTGACGAAATAATATAACATGCGGGGGAGCAGGACCATCTTTGAGACGGCAATTCGACCCATCACGGACAGGGGCAAGGACGTCCAGAACCCTACACTGCTGCGGAGGCCAGCGATGGCCCTTCGAACATTGCGCTCTAGCTGATCTTCGGGTAGTCTATAGACTTGGATGCCCAGATATTTGAATGTGGTCTGGGCAACCCTAATCTGGCACCTCCCAAAGTGAACAAGGGGAGGATGTGGCAGTTCCCTGAAGTAAAAGCCAACAGACATTCTGGGGTTAATGGCGAGGCCGGACACGTTCTCAAAGCGATGAAAAATATCGGCTATGGCCGCGTAATCGCCTGCTAAATCATGGAAGTACAATAAGATATCATCTGCGTATATTGATATCAGGTTGTGCGTCCCTCCAATCGAAATACCCACCCGGTCTTCACGGGCCCGAAGAGCTATGGCGAAGGGCTCCAGCGTTAGGACAAATAAGATGGGCGACAGGGGGCAACCCTGCCAGGGACCTCTGTATACCGGGTAGCTATCTGAAATGTACCGACCGGTACGAGCTCGGGCCGAGGGATCTGTGTATAGTAGCTGCACCCATTTTAGTAGGGAATCTGGTAAACCGAAGCGTCGCAGTACCTCAAACATGAACGTCCATGATAGTGAGTCAAACGCCTGCTTACGGTCCAGTGCAATACAACCCGCCTGGGAGAGTTCTTGCGGTGTGGGAATCATAAGTGCGTGGAGTCTCCGCGTGTTTTGGGACATACTCCTGCCCGGGAGAAAACCACACTGATCTGGGTGTATCAGGGCGGGGAGATGGGGTTGTACCCTCAGAGCAATGGCCTTACTGAGTATCTTGTACTCCGTTGAGAGCATCGAGAGAGGCCTAAAATTAGTCAGTTAGAGCGTATCTCTACCGGGTTTTGGTATCGATGTAACCAGGGCTTGCATCGTTGACGCAGGTAAATGACCCTCCTCATATGACTTCTTATATATCTTTTCAAGGATAGGCACTAGGGGGTTTCAGAGTATGTCTGGTAAAACTCCACCGGAATCCTGTCCATGCCCGGCGTCTTATTACGATTAAGGGACCGGATTGCCGCTATGATTTACTGTTGCGAAATGGGACCGTCCACCTCATTTTGCACTTATCGTGACAGGGTTGGAAAGGGCAGGTCTTGTAAGAATTCCTCAATTTGACCCGGATCCTCCGTAGGGAAGGGGGCATATAGCGCTTTCAAGTGGTCATAGAACACCCTATTAATCTCGGACTGCGTAGCTACGATGTCGCCTGACCTATCACGTATCTGTGTAATTACCAGGGGGGGGTCGGGACTATCCCGTACTAGGCGGGCCAGTAAGGCGCCCAACCTATCAGCTTCGGCTTGCTGACGGCGTAAGTACTCTTTATGATCAATGGTCCTCAGTGTTTCTAACAGTTCTGCATGATCTATATTTCCTGCTTGTAGGTCCCCCTTCTTTCCTGGGTCTATACTCGCCTCCCTCTCCAATATTTTTAGGCGGTTCTTAACTTCGCATAATCTTTTATGGATTTCCTGTCGGGCCCCCACCAACTGTCCAATGGCGGCACCCCGTAGTACCACTTTCATGGCGTCCAACACCACCAAATTGGACGATGCAGAGTCCCAATTATCTCTAAAATAATTAGTTACGTGTCAGATAGAGATGCGCGAAATGGGGCATCCTCCAAAAGTGCTGGGTAAGTCTCCAGGTGGGCACCGAGGACGGTACCCTACCCCAGAGAAGACCAAGTGTCAAAGGTCTGTGATCGGAGAAGGCTTTAGCTAAGTATTCTGATGTACTAATCTTGGATACTATGGAACTGGAACACAAGAATCTATCAAGTCGGGTGTGTAAGTTGTGCACGGGGGAATGATGAGTACTCCCGGTGAGCCGGATTCAATGCCTGCCAGGCACCTACCAGCCCCCACCCTGCAACCCAGGTCTGGAACGTCTCAGCCCGTTTGGTTACCCCAGCCATCTGGAGGGGGGGGAGGGGGGGTTGCGACCTATCCAGACCTACATCCAACACCATATTCCAGTCACCACCTAGGATCCAGGGGACATCCATCCAGTCTGATAGTGCCTGCCCTACCATGCAAAGAAATATATCCTGCTCAAAATTCGGGGCGTAAATCGTGCCAAGGACCAGTAGCGTGCCATCCAGTGTGCCTTTCACCAAGACAAACCTCCCCTGATCACCCACCTTCCTCTCAATTTCCACAAATGGTGTTCCATGGTGTACCCAGATGGTCGCCCCCCTAGAGAAGGCTGAGTAAGAAGTGGAGTAAATCGTACCCCTCCACCTCTTCCTCAGCGTATGAGTTTCAGACACTGTTAATTGAGATTCCTGCAGGAATGTAATCTGTGCATGGTGTCGAAGCAAGAACGCATGGATCCTATGCCTCTTTTGTATTGCACCCAGCCCCCGCACATTCTAGGTAGCCAGGCTATAGGTCCCTATTGTGTCAGCCATAATCTCGTGTGGGTTGAACCCGGGCTGTTACCAGTCCCTTCCTAATGCATAATGTTAAAATCGGCCAGGAGACGTACCCTTTCTCCCCCCCCCCCCCCCCCCCCCAAGAACAGAACTAACTTGGCGCAGCATAGGAAACCTTGCTGGGCCAAACAAGCAAAACCTAAACAAAACATTCCAAGTACCGGTGCATGCGCCAGTGGGGGGGCGGCCAAGCACTGTCTTATTCATCCTAACTGTCTACTCCGGTGCAGCTGGCTCAACGGTGCACCAGCCCAGGGGTATCGGTGTCAGAGGGGTATTCACAGTGACCTTCTGGAGGGCCGTAATAGGGGAACTTCAAACTTCAGTAAGATCCAACAACCATGGTGGTCTCACCCACCTGACACATTCTCAGTGAAATCTGAGTTGCTCAGGGGCCCATCTCATAGGATCTAAGCTAGACAGAAAGATTTCCCAAGTCCGCCCGGGTCCGCTCCGGGAAGGTAGGGCCCCAAGCCTCGGCCAGAAGTCACAAAAAGGATATCTTAGATCTTCGAGCGAATCATCATCTCCCAGCCGGGATCTCTAGACTCCTAATTGTCCATCATATCATCTGCCGCTCTGGGCGTTACAGTTGGGAATAAAATTGCGCTGTTATCCGAGTCCGAATATATCGTTCTGTTGTCCGTGTCCGTATCAATCTTCTCCTGGTCTTCCCGGAAGTTGCCCATCAGTGCCAAAGCTCCCAGCTGGTCGTCCTTTTGCTGCTCCTGCGACGGTCCGAGTCGTCCGGGCCCTCTCCCCAAGACAGGAGAGCCTCCTGCATTACGATCCGAGCCGTTTCGAGAACCGCCGGCGGATGTGTCCTGATTTGCCTCTTGACTGCCATCGATGCCCATCACTTCGAGCCATTCCTCCACATCAGTGGGGCTTTCGAAGAAGTGCGTCTTTTTGTCATACACGACCTTCAGTCGGGCTGGGAATAATAACGCATACTTCAGCTTGGCCTGTCAGAGTTTCTTCTTCATCTCCAGGTATGAAGATCTTTGTTTTTACACCACGTTAGTTTAGTCCGGGTACAGAGATATGCGGCGATTCTCAAATTGTATAAGGGATTTCTCCCTCGCCTTTTGCAGCAGTACGTCCCTGTCCCTATAGTTAAGTATCCATGCGATTAGAGGGCGAGGCGGGCAACCCGGTCTAGACCGTCCAGTGGGGACGCGGTGTGCTCTTTCCACACAAAAATGTGGAGACGGGTCATCCACAGTAACGTTGTCCAGGAACCATTGTTCCATGAAGATCGCCGCGTGGGTCCCCTCACAGCGCTCCGGAATGCCAATGACGCAGATGTTATTGCGTCGGTTACAGCCTTCCGCATCCTCCACGCGGTCTGTCAAGGAGGCAACCTGTTGTTGTAGCTGCTGGATAGAGGTAGAATGATCCGCCACCATCGGGGTAAGATCCGCCATTACAATGCCCTGATCCTTAACCTTATCGGCTAGTTTATTGTGGTCCATTTTGAGCAGGGAGAGGTTGGTGGTAAGGGCCCCTAATTGTAGCTTCATTGCTGATCTGGACTCTCTAATCTCCTTCAGGATCAAGTCCAGCTTGTCTGTTTGGTGTCGCCCAGCGGGGTTTAACGCGGCAGCCCCTGTTAGAGCCCCTCCATCCTCCATGTCTCAAGTCTGCTGCACCGCGGCCGAGCCGTCCCCGCTCTCCGTCACCCTCAATCCTTTCCCGACCATGACCAGATCAAATGGGAACACAAACTCACTGCGCGTGTAGCACACCCAGCACAGGCCCCACAGTCCAAGGTAGTCTGTATGCTCCGCACCCCCTTGCACCACACCACAGAGTCCAATATGCCACGGTATAGGGCATAGAACCTGGGCCCCCTACCGCAATCCTGCGTCAATGCCACGCGGTCAAGGTCCCACAGCCTCTCTCTGTCGTCCTCAGGCCTCCATCCTGCCGGTCAGAGAAGTTTCAACTATGGGTCAGTCCTCCGAAGCTCCAATGCGGTGCCCGGCTTATTTGCTACGCCTCAGCTCTCCCCAAGGTTCTCACCCCCCACGCTGTGGCCATCAGCACCATATGTCCATGGCCCTGATTATCTCTGCATCGGCAAGGGGGAGAGAGGAGGGGGGGAGAGAAGGAGGGGGCAGAAAGAAGGAAAAGAGTACCCCCCCTGAAAGTCACCAGTCTCGCCCCCCTACCTCCAGATCCAAGTCCTTGGGACATCACTCCAACCGGCCAGGTCACGAGCCTCGGCACCGGCCGGGCCAATCAGCCGCACTCGCCTCGATGTTCCAAGCCAGCCGCCCCGCAGTGACGTCCTTTCACCGGGCGGCTGGGCGACAGGGCACAATCTCAGGCACCGCTACACTCTGGCAGCGCCCAGACAGGATGGGCGCCGTCGCGGAATCAATGGGCCCGAAAAACGGCACTTCTGGTCCCACTTCTCCGAGCCAGGGTCGGGCTCAGGCAGTACTCTAGTCCCCGGCTTTATCCCGGGGGAAGGCCGCAGCAGGCCCGAGCTCTCCTCTGGTGTTCTGCGGCAATCCGCGGCTTCTGCTGGCACCAGGAGGCTCCGGGGGGACAGCGTCACCAAATCCTCACCGCAGGGACCTCTCGGGGCCCTCCAGAAGCACTCTGCAAGGTGTCAACCCCTAGATGGCACCAGAGCTCTAGCTGCCTCCGACCGACATCGTGGCTGGCTAGCCACGCCCCCCTCCATGCGATGGTTAGCCTTTAATTTGATGGATGCAACACTTGAAAATCAAGCACTCAGGCATGATAAAATAATACGTATAGGGGAGATATAAAGTTGCACCTCTGTGTACTTCATAGAATTTTTATGTGAGTGCATGTCTGAAATGTGAAACCGATGTAAAGCATTTTTTAAAGCAAATATTTTGGAACTAAATCAGAAATAAAAAGTAATGTTTCACTGGCAAATCATTGCGTTTATTTGTACCCTGATTTGGTGGTTAAACATTTTTAATTGTGATTGCACCCAAAACACACACTTAAATAAGACTTCTATTGCTGCAATGGAGAGAGTTTATTTAGGTATGTATTTACATCGAAAATCATGTGATTAAAAGCCTTCAGTTAAGTGTAGGTTTCGCAATTAAAAGTAATGTTGCACTGGCAAATCAAAATAAAACGCAGTATGTTGAAAGTATTTAACTTTGATTTCCCAGTGAAAAATTACATTTAATGATAAATGCATATTAATTACTTTTACAACAACAACAAAAGTTTTGCATCGCTTGATTTTGTTTGTAAACACACATCCAAATAAAGTCTCTGGATGGAAGTGTGATTTAGCAACATGTTTTGAAAGTCAATCACGGGCACTCAGGATTACAAGTATATCATACCGATGTCCTACAAGAGTGTTGACGTACAACAATCATGTGTAGAAAACGTGTGATAACTTTTACAACATGTGCTTACACAAAGGCTTTACATTGCTTTATCTTGTTTGTAAATGCTCCCAAATAAAGCCTTTAACCCCTTCGCTGCGGTGTTAATTTTGCCACGGTGCGAGGGGCTGGGGGTGGGGGATTGTGGGCGCGATGAGACACAGTAGGCGTGTGCTCATGATGTACGTGAGCCATCTGACCTCCGCCCACTGATTAATTCGCCCGCACAGGAGGTAATTAATCGAGTGTGGGCGGAGCGGCAATATTCAGACGGTTCCCGGCCGTCATGAGCACATGACGATTGTGACTCATGATGGCCGGGAGCCGTCATGAGTACGGAACGAGTTAACCCTTTCACTGCTAGGCCTTTCTAGCCGTGCTATACCTTTATTTGGGCAACTTGGGGCAGTTCACGCTTAGGTCCCTGTAACATTTTGTCCACTTAAGGTATCCTCGTCAAATTTGCGTACTTTTCTTCCAACATCATAGGGATTTTAAAGGTATCCAGGGTTTGTGCATTACCCTGGAAGGGACCCAGAAATTAGCCAAAATACAGCTAAATTTTTTTGGTTTTTTGCAAAATGGAGAAAAAGTGCTGCAGAAGAAAGCATCTGTTTTTTCCCCTGCAAATGGTATCAACAAGGGTTTTGTGGTGCTGAAATCACCATCTTCTTAGCTTCCAGGGACAGTTAGACTTGTCAGAAAACCAACATTCTTTTACACAGTTTTGGCATTTTACTGGGACATAGTCTATTTTTGCTACTTTTTGTGCTTTCGACCTCCTTGTTAGTGGTAGAAATGGGTGTAAAAGCAATAATTGATCCCAAAAAGTTATACATTTCTGAAAAGTAGACAACATTTTGAATTCAGCAAGGGATCATTTGTGTAGATCCTTCAAGGTTTGTGTTATAGAAACTAACAGTTCAAATTAAGAAAAATTGAAAATTAGTTGGAAAAAAACGCCATTTGTGCCATCATTTTCACCTGTAACAACTTTTAAGTATGAAAGATGTTTGAAAGCAATTTACTGTTACATCCGCTGATCCCTTCTGGTTGTGGGGATATATAGAACTTGTAGGTTCACCAAGAACCCAAGGAACCCAGAGCCAATAACTGAGCAGCATCTTGCAATGGTTTTTCATTGTGTACCGGGTATAAAGCAATTCCTTCGGTAAACTATAAAGAGTGAAAACTAGGTATCAAAGTCTCCTATGTAAAGGGTGGGAGGGGAATAGGTTTGACTTCAATTTGGTTATTTTTATGTATAGCTAGTATACCTCAGGTTATATGTCATGTTGTGAGAATGGTAAGAGGATTTCCTGCCCAGCTTCAGTGTTCTACTATGCTAATCTCCCACTATTATGGCACAAATTCACTGACAACACGCACCAACTACAGCTCGTCTGCCGTGTTTGGTTCACAGGTTGCTGTGGGCTCTCAATTAGGGTTCCCACTAAATGTATAGTTGGTAATTCACTATTATATTTCCCCTTTTACCCATACAACCCGTACACACTGACAATTCCCATGGGACGAAGGTTTCGAGGTCTCAATAACAGCAGTGGTATTTGTTTAGATAGATCATACTTATGACATACTAATGATGTCACACACCACACCAAAAATCCCCTCAGGGATTTCCATGCTGAATAACCTGGAAATACTTTCGCTTAACGTTAAAGGCCTTAACCATCCAGTTAAGCGGAGGAAGATTTTGGACTATCTCCAGAGACAGAAAGGAGACGTTGTCCTTTTACAAGAAAGAAAGATTGATGCCAAACAATTTAACACACTTAAAATAGATTTTACAATGAAGTTGTTGGTTCTGAGGCGGTGGGTAAGAAAAACGGTGTTCTGACTCTAATAGCGAAAAAATCAAACATTGAAATAGGAGCATACACGGCCAATACTAATGGAAGGTGGGTCACGACTAAATTGATTAAGGACAACACAGAGTTCTTTATTACCAATGTCTACGTACCGAATACTATCAAATTAGACTTCTGGAATTACCTATCTAAGCAGATCGAAACTATCCCAGATTCAGCTATGCACATCCTGCCTCTAGACCCAGCTCTAGACAGGAACTACTGGTGTGCTTATCGCAGCAATAATTCCCATAAAGCCTTTACTAACCTCTGTTCACGTTTCAATCTGCTGGACTCTAGGAGATTACAAAACCCCATAGGTAGGGAGTATTCATTTTACTCACCGCCTCACAATTCCTACTCACGTATTGAATACCTATTTATCACCAGTAATGACACTGCTAGAATCGTAGAGACGTTAAAAGAACCCAGGGTGGTATCAGATCACTCCTGTATCTCACTCTCTATATCTATCGTAAAACCGACCACTCGTCAGTCCCTTTGGAGACTTAACGACGAAGTGTTAGAAAAAGAACAACATAGGAACACCATAGAAAATGCAATCCAGAGTTACCTTCTGAACAATAAAAGGAATGACACGTCTGACCTAACCCGCTGGGAGGCTCTGAAAAGCACCATTAGGGGTGAAATTATTAAAATTAGATCAGCCATAAATAAGGAATACAACAAGGCCCTTAACGAGTTAGAAACGGGGATATCAACCCTAGAAAGTAAACACATAGCATCTAAAGATGTGTCAACAATGAATGAATTAGTGAACAGAAAATATGAATATAATAAAATAATAAGTAATAGAGCTGGAATATGGATTAATAACCAAAAAAAATTCAGGCCCTGTGAATCAAATAAGGCAGGTAAAAGCCTAGCTGAGTATTTAAAGTACAGAAGAACACAATCAATGGCATAAAAGATCATAATGGTGTAGTTCATTCTGACCCAGATAAGATTGCTGAAATTTTCAAAGATTTTTATAATACCTTATATTCTAAGAACAAAGATGTAGACAATACTAAAATTCAGGATTATCTAAATGAGTGTGACCTCCCAGCCCTTACAGATTCAGAACAGTCGAAACTCAACAGCCCAATAACCACCCTGGAAATTGAAAAATCAATTAAATTGCTTAAATGTGGGAAGGCCCCTGGACCCGATTGGTTTAGTGCCAAATATTATAAGTGTTTCCCCTCACTTTTAGTTCCCCCACTCTTACATCTGTTCCACAAATTTAGTAAGGCAGGCAAAGTCACAGGAACACTGGCTGAAGCCATCATTGAAGTATTACCTAAGGACGGGAAAGATCCAACACTCCCCAAAAATTACAGTCCGATTTCCCTCATTAACTTAGATTGTAAGCTTTTTGCAATTATTCTAGCTGACAGTCTACAAAAATTCTTGCCTAAACTTATTCACTCATCGCAGATTGGTTTTTTAAAGGATAGACTATCCAGCGAGAATACCAGGATCTTAGCCCATGTATTGGAAAAGGCTAAACTCACTAATTCGCCTACAGTAGCCATCACGCTCGATGCCGAAAAGGCATTCGACAAAGTTGATTGGACATATCTAGAAGCGGCACTGAATAAATTTGGGTTAGGAAAAAATTTCACGCGGATGGTAATGTCTATATTTCAGCCCCTCGGCTAGGGTCCGTGCAGGAGGCTCGATCTCGCCCTCCTTCCAATTACAACATGGAACTAGACAGGGCTGCCCCCTCTCTCCCTCACTATTTTTACTCGCCATTGAACCCTTCTTATATCACATTAGGAACAATGATCGTATCTCAGGGGTCCACTTTAACGATTATACGGTCAAGGTTACCGTTTACACCAATGATGTCTTAGTGGTCTCTGAAGAAGCTGATAAGGCTATCCCTGCTTTCATGTCCTCAATAGAAAGATTCTCTTGGGTGTCCGGATATAAGCTAAACAAAGATAAGACTGAAGTAAAACTCCATAATAACCTTGGTAGCAAATAGATTGTGGGAGACTCCGGCCTTTCATGGCAACCTAAATGTTTTAAATATCTGGGCCTTGACTTTGATAAACACCTGATCTCTAACCTTCACACTAATGAAACTTTAAGTTTACAAAAAGATGTCCACATTACTGGAAGGGTGGTCCCCTAAATATCTCTCATGTTGGGACAGGGCCGAAACTTCGAACATGATGGTGACTCGTTTGGTTAACTATCTAGCTAGCATGCTTCCAACGACTTTCTCCTTTGATTTTCTGAACAAGGTCTATAAGCTCTTCAACACGTTCCTCTGGCAGGGTAAGAAACCCAGATTATCACTAAATAAGCTACAGCTATCTAAAGAAAAAGGCGGTCTGGATCTCCCTAACTTTAGGAATGATCAAACGGCATTTCTCTACAAGCAAGGAGCAAACTGGTTGACCTTACACCCGGACTATACTCCAGTATGGCTGGATATAGAAAAGTCACTCATCGATAAAATGCCTTTATCTGCCTTGCTTACCATGGACCTTTCCCACCTTCTACACTCACAATATGTTCTCCTTAATACCAAAAGAGCCCTCTTACAAATAGACCACCTTTATAAACTAAAAGTAAATAAGTCTAATATGACCGCTTTATGGCCAAATCCCTCTCTAAAGATTGAAGGCCGTATGCTCTACTGGGAGCTCTGGTCTCAAAAAGGAATAAACCTAGTAAAGACCTCTATGCAGGACCCCACCCGTTACCTTTCTCAATCCTTCAGAGCCAACACAATTTAACCCCCATGGATTTTTATGACTTCCTCAAATTGAAAGTTCTCCTCTCAACACGTTCTATTAAACTCTATGATCCATCATTAGCTTCTCAATTATCACCAATACTGAAAACAGGTCACACCGTCTCCAGTAAATACAAAGTCCTATTACCTAACCAAAGGAAGATTCATAAACAAAACTAGGCCAATTGGGAATCCGAACCCAACTCCACTAATATCTCATTTGAATGGGATAAAATATATAGCACAGCTTTCGCAAATAAATTATCCCCTATTCTTCATAGACTAAGTATATGTTACTCAATAGGTCATACTGGACTCCGGAAAAACTTTTAAAACTCCGCCTAAACGATAGTCCGACATGCTGGAACTGTAACTCTGCAGTTGGAAACCTCGCCCACATGCTCTTCACCTGTCCCACCTTACAGCTATATTGGGATAAAGTTTACCAATGTACAGGTCACATCTTCAACATCAATCCTCCCAGAGAATTTTCATATATTTTATTAGGCATCCTGGATCCAGCACTGGTCAATGCTAACGATCGACACTTGATGGACCTCTTGCTCACCTTAGCCTGTAAATGATTATCTAATCCTCTTGTATGATACCATACTGCTTATTTATATGGTCACTCATGATATATATATATATATATATATATATATATATATATATATATCCTACTGGCGGCCGCCAGTAGGTATTTATAGTTAGGTCCTAGTTTCCATAGGAAATCCGCAACATTCTATTGGGAATAACTCTGGGGCCGGTGGACGAATTTGCGTGTAATTTTCCAATATTTTGGCCAGCTCCGCTCCGCTCCTTCCCTGAAAGTTTTGGGGGGATTCGTGAAGTGGGGGCCGAGAAAAAAGGGGGGTCCCAAAACGTGTTTTCCCCATGTTATTTTCCATAGGACCTTTAGACACGGCTACAGCCCGAACCGCTGAACGGAATTACACCAAATTTGGGGAAATGGTAGGGTCTGGTACTCAGATCACGCTTTTGTTTAAATGGTGTAAATCCCTCCAGTAGTTGCTGAGAAAATTAAAGTTGAAATCAATTATATATCTATAGGCGCGCACCGTGCGCGCACCTTGCCGTGCACGAGATTCATGATGATTGGCTGCCGCTGTCTGTCAACACTCTAAAACCGAAATTGTTGGCAGCCATCTTGTGCCTCGGTAGACTGAGGCACAGGAAAGCAGAAAAACAAACGTGTAGAACTCAAAAAGGGGGCAGGGTAGAAGCACCCTGACCCCCCTAGGCCTGCTCAGGACCCCATGGCAAAAAAAAATAATTTTTTTGGGGGGGGGGGGGGGAATGCCGGGGTGCGCGCACCCCATGATTTTCCCCCCAATTTTTTTTTTTTTTTTTGCCTTGGGGGTCACTTACCTCCCTTTTATCATCCTCAAATCCCCTTCCCTCACCATCTTTCCATTTTTTACCTTCACTCCCCTTACCCTACTCTATGCATCTCTCTTTATCCCTTACTCTTCCTTCCATATGAGCATCCTCACTCCCCTTCTGTCACACCTCCTCCTTTACTTTCTTTTCCATACTGCTCTTCCCAGAATTTTTAATTTCCCTTAACTCACTACCCTACCTTTAGACACCTTGGGGCAGATTTACAAGCCCCTTACACCTGTTTTGCGCCGCCGTTGCGTCAATTTTGTGACGCAGCGGCGGTGCAAAAGATGCGCCATGGTGCGGGCTATTTACAACGTGATGCATCTGGTTCCATCATGGCCCCGCCCGTTCTTCAGAACGTCAGCGCAGGCACGAAATCAGCGCCACGCAGGCGTGCCGGGCGGGCCATTACGGAACCGCTCCGTCACCAGCGCAGCCCACCCGAGGGCTCTGACGGAGCGGTTCCGTCATAAGCGTGGGAGGTGTTAAAGGATTGTTGTACATCAAACAGCCGATGTCCATCGTATATCAAGAGAGATGAAACCATGCACACATTCGACCACAATTGTACAACACACAGTATAGTTAGGAATTAGCATTTAAAAAACCTTTGAAATTCACTGAAAAAACCATAGGTTTAACACATGTTATAGTTAGGAATTAGCATTTAAAAAACCTTGCAAATTCACTGAAAAAACCGTAGGTTTTACACACGTTATAGTTAGGAAGTAGCATTTACAAAACCTTTGACATTCACTGAAAAAACCGTATATTTCACACATGTTATAGTTAGCTGGACATTTCACTCATATAAAACCATTGAAATTCCCCCGTTATAGTTAGTTCAGCTAACTATAACTCGCGCGCCCGCAATGCACTGCTGATGACGTCCCATATTACATCACTCATAACATGGTCAGTGACATCACTGATGACATCTCAAATGACATCACTGATGACATCCCTGATGAAATCATCCAGTGAATGGGTGTTTTTCTGAAAATTAAATGTTTTATATATGTATATCTGAAGGTTGATGGAAGAAGAAATGGGTATATACGTGTATAAATGGCTGCTTTTTTGGTGAAAAATAGATTGTATAACTGACTGATTAAGTGTATCTTAATGAATACGTGGGTTAGTGAGTAATGTTTAAATATATACATTTCTGTATCAGTCTCTCACTTTCTGTATAAGTGGCTGCATGTGTTGGTGAGTAGCTATATGAGTGATACATGAGTGTCTATATAGGTTATTGTTTGTTTGATTATCAGTAGGAGTGTCTGAGTGTCTGTATGCTTCGTTGGGAGGTCCTACGTAGTGCATAGATGCATGAATGAGTGAGTTTCTGCTTGTATGTGTTGAAGGCAGCATATGTGCAGGACTATATGGGTGGATGAGTGTGTGTGGTGAGTAGCTATATAGGTTATTATTTGGGTTTTTGTCTGTATGGGTGGATGAGTGTATATATGGGTGTGTTAGTGAATGAATGACTGTCTTAATAGTGTATTTGTGAGTAAGTACATATGTTTTAAACTAGTACATATGACTCTATGGATGAGTGTCGGTGTATATCAGGATGTATCAGTATATGAGTACATATGATGAGTGAGTACATATATGAGTGACTGTATATTTCTGTTGATGAATGAGTGGATGTGTATCTGAAAGAGACACGTTAGTTATAGATTCCTTACCTTAGAATATCCCCAGGCGTCAGACTGGATCCGGAAAGTTTTGCGTAGCAGTACCCTTGCGCGTCGGTAGGCGTCGTCTGCGGCTCCGCGTCCGTCGTCGGCATCGTGGGCGCCGTGATGACGTCGTCGGAGTACTTAGACGCCGCCTCCGCGTGCTGACGTCAGTTCTTTTTTCCGCGCCAGCCAGCGCAGAGCTGGAAAAAGCAGTTCCCTAGTCATTTTTTGACTAACTTTTTGGATCTTTTGATCTATTTCGAAGTCTTCACGACTCCGACGGTGCCGTTAGGGATGCCCGGCTTCAAGCACTGCGATGAGTGCGAACGCCTCATGTCGATTACGGATCCGCACCGCCTGTGCCTGACGTGTTTGGGCGTCGACCATGACGACGAGGCCTGCTCCGACTGTCGGGCCCTCTCGAGGAAGGCCAGGCGGGAGCGGTCCCGCAGGCGACTCGAGATCCGCCAGTCGGCCCCGCGCCGTGTGAGGTCCCGGTCCCACGGGAGGTCGAGGGACAGGTCGCGGGGGCGGAGCCGTCACAGCTCCGGGAGTCGGCGCCACTCCTCCGGGTCCAAGTCGTCAGGTAAGAAGCATAAGAAGTCTAAGAGACATCATCGCTCTTCCGACTCCCCCCGACGCTCGCGCGATGCGGCCGGGGGTTCGGGTGACACCGCCCACGCGGCTCCTCAGGAGTCGCGGGCGCCGTGTTCGGCTCCATACCCCCCCGGTCCCTGGGCTGAACGCGACGCCGGAGGAGATAGAGCGCTTCCTCATGGCCATGAGGTCCCTTTCTACTCCGACGGGTTCCGCCGCGCCTTCGGGCCCAGCGAACCCGTCTGGGGGCCCTAGTGGGTCGGGGGCTGCGACCCCGACGCCGTCGGGTGCTTCGGCCTCGACGCCGCCGGCGTCTTCGGCGCCGGCGCCGCAGGGCTCCACGATCCCGACGCCGCCACTGCCCTCGGGCTCGGCGCCGCAGGGTTCAGCGGTCCCAGCGTCGTCGGTGCCTTCGGGCCCGACGCCGCAGGGTGCCGTTCGGCCCTCGTCGGGCGCTGGAACGTCCCCGGTGGACCTTACGACCCCCCCGGGGTCGGTCCGTGTGGTGTCCCCTCCGGCCTCGGCCGACGCCGTCCCCAATGCCTCCTCTCTATGGGTTCCGGCGTCGGGACGGGGCCTGTCGGCGCCGATCTCGACGCCGGTCGGGGATTTCCATCCCTATGAACCATCCTCATTCACTTACGACCCTGAGTCTCAGGAGATGGGGGAAGAGGAGGATTGGGAGGGGTCTGAGGACCCTCTGACAAGGGAATGTCAGTCTAGCATGGACTGGACAGGAGACCTTGGGGAGGCCAGTGGCCTGGACACCTCTCCAGACACTGGATTCGTCTCTCCTCCTTCTGTGGCTTCGGAGGAGGGCGCGACATATAGTGTGGTGTTGATGAGGGCTGCTAAGGCGTTGGGCCTTGAGCTCCCCGTCGCGGCCGTGTGGACTAACCTCCTCACTGAGGTCCTTAAGCCGCAGTCATGCTCCATGGAGCCTATGCTGCCGTTTAATGAGGCCTTGTCGGACGTTCTTTTGGGCACTTGGTCCAGGCCCGCTACAGGTTCGCCTGTAGATAGGAACGTGGCCAGACGCCACCGCCCGGCTCTGGGCGACCCATGTTTCCTGTCCACCCACCCCACCCCCGAGAGTCTGGTTATCCAGGCCTCTAACTCCCAGACCGCCTTCCCGTCGGCTCCCCCTGACCGGGAATCCAAGAGGTACGAGGCCTTTGGCAAAAAGGTATTCTCGTCCCTTAGCTTAGGACTGCGGTCTTCCAACACCGCATGCCTCATGGGCCGTTACACCCATTCTATATGGGAAACGGTGGCGGAATTGCTGCCAGAGAGTCCGTTGGAGGTACGGGCCAAACTCGGCCAAGCCCCAGTGGAGGGCCGGGACGCAGCGAAGTATTCGATCAGGTGCGGACTGGATACAACTGACTCGCTGGGCAGAGCGATGGCTACGACGGTGGCGATTCGACGCCACGCCTGGCTCAGATCCGCCAACTTCTCGGCTGATGTCCAGAATACCCCCATGGACATGCCGTTCGATGGCCGTCGCCTCTTTGGCGACAAGGCAGACCACGCGCTTGAGCGCTTTAAGGACTCCAGGGCTACGGCCAAGTCCTTGGGCCTCTCGGCCCCGCGCCAGCAAGTGGGTGCCTTTCGCTCCTTTCGTGGCCAAGGAAGGGGCGTCCCCACGCGTGCCGCCAGCCACTTGCCGCAAACTGTCGTCCAGCACGGCGGCGGCCGCGGAAACCGCCGTGGAGGCGGTCGGGGAGGCAAGCGGAGCCAGTCCACACCTGCCCCCGCAGCATCCGCCTCTAAACCCTCCTAGTCCGTGCTTTTCGGCCCATGTGACGCCAGTGGGGGGCAGGGTTCGCCATCACCACTCTCACTGGCGCACAGTCACTTCGGACAGGTGGGTGCTGCAGATCGTCCGAAGGGGCTACTCCCTCCCCTTCGAGACGACCCCTTAAGCCATGCCACAGCAACACCACCGCGTATCGGGGGATCATTTGCGGCTCCTGCAGGAGGAAGTTTCGGCCCTCTTGGCCAAGGGGGCCATCGAGCGCGTTCCTGGGCCAGAAGTAGGTCGTGGTTGCTACTCCCACTACTTCCTGGTACCCAAGAAGGGCAAAGGGGGCCTACGCCCTATCTTGGATCTGAGGAACGTCAACGGCTTCCTCCGGAAGGAGAAGTTCAAAATGCTGACACTGGCTCAGGTCTTGGCTGCCCTAGACCCAGGAGACTGATGGTAGCGTTGGACTTGCAGGATGCGTATTTCCACATCCCCGTCCTGCCGGCCCACCGGCGTTACCTGCGGTTCACGGTAGGTCTCGAGCACTTTCAGTTTACCGTGCTCCCCTTCGGCCTTACCAGCACCCCACGGGTGTTCACGAAGGTGATGGCGGTGGTCGCAGCTCACCTGCGCAGGTTAGGGGTTTCAGTCTTCCCCTACCTAGACGGCTGGTTGTTGAAGGCGGGCTCGCCCCAGGCAGTCGTCAACCACCTCCAGACTACGGCGGATCTCCTGCACAGGCTGGGATTTTCCATCAATGTGCCGAAGTCACACCTGTGCCCCTCTCAGAAGCTCCTTTTCATCGGAGCAGTTCTCGACTCGGCGCAGTTTCGGGTTTACCCGCCCGAACAGCGAGTCCGGGATATTCAGGCCCTGATTCCGATCTTCAGGCCGTTATCCCGGGTTTCGGTCAGGCTGACGCTGCGGCTTCTGGGGCTGATGGCCTCCTGCATCCTTCTGGTGCATCACGCACGGTGGCGGATGCGGGCTCTGCAGTGGGACCTGAAGTTTCAGTGGGCCCAGCACCGGGGCAACCTTTCCGACCATGTCCTGATCTCGGAGGGCACTGCGAGACAGCTGCAGTGGTGGCTCACGGACCGCGATTGGGTCAACTGCAGATCCCTCTCCCTTCCCCAACCGGAGCATGTAGTTGTGACGGACGCGTCGCTCCAGGGCTGGGGTGGCCACTTGGGAGAGGCGGAGATCAGAGGACTCTGGTCTCCGGCGGAGTCCCGGCTCCATACCAATCTGTTGGAGCTGCGGGCGATTCGTCTGGCACTGAAAGCATTCCTCCCGTCTGTCCGAGGGAGTGCAGTGCAGGTGTTCACGGACAACACCACTGCCATGTGGTACTGCAACAAACAGGGCGGTGTGGGGTCGTGGACCCTATGCCAGGAGGCTCTGCGCCTCTGGCAATGGCTGGAACATCAGGGCGTGACTCTGGTTGTTCAACACTTGGCAGGTTCTCTGAACGCCAGGGCGGACGTACTCAGCCGTCGGTGCTCGATGGATCACGAATGGCGTCTGAACTCGGACGTGGCGCAAGGCCTCTTTCTGCGTTGGGGAGAGCCTTGGTTAGATCTATTCGCCACCGAAGAGAACGCGCAATGTCGTCAGTTCTGCGCGTTGGAATTTCCAAGGCGGCACTCGCTCGGAGACGCTTTTCGTCGCGAGTGGAGCTGCGGTCTGTTGTACGCCTTTCCGCCTATACCTCTTCTGCCCAGAGTGCTGAAGAAGATCAAGCGCGACCGGGCACAAGTCATCCTTGTGGCTCCGGACTGGGCACGAAGGTACTGGTATCCCGAGCTACTCAGTATGTCAGTCGATCCCCCGGTTCGTCTGCCTCTTCAGGAGGACCTTCTGTCGCAGCAGCAGGGGACGGTCCTCCACCCGAACCTGTCCAGTCTCCACCTCCATGCATGGAGATTGAGCGGCGACAGTTGAGGCCATTTGACTTTTTTTTTTGGGGGGCATTTATTAAGCGCCTGGTTACGCCACTGGTGTGTCCCCGCGCTGTGATAAGTGAAGTGGCTGCCCCCCCCCCCCCCCTCCCACAGAAGGCTACCTGCTGAAAAGGTATGTTTTGAGTTTCTTCCTGAACAGGACTTCGGAGGGTTCTAGTCGCAGTTCCAAAGGAAGAGCATTCCAGCGCCTGGGAGCGAGGTATCTAAAAGATCTGCCTCCCATACGCACCTTCGATACTCTGGGGACTTTTAACAATCCAGTCTGCGAGGACCGTAGACTGCGTGTAGGCTCATAGTGGGTTACCAGACTCTGGAGCGGTGCAGGTGCTTTGCCGCTCAAGATGCGGTGGCATGTAGCAAGGGCCTTGAACTCCACTCTCCTCTCGATAGGAAGCCAATGGAGGGCCCGCAAAGCTGGTTTGGCGGATGACCTCCTAGGGAGCCTGAGTACAAGCCGCGCTGCAGCATTTTGAAGAACTTGCAGGCGGCCCATGACCTTGTCTGTGGCCCCCAGATAAAGCAGGTTCCCATAGTCAAGTCGGGAAGTGACGAGGGCCTGCACCAGCGTCCTTCGAGCAGAAATAGGGAGCAGATCTAACACTTTCCTTAAGGCTCTCAGGACACCGAAGCATACCCCCGCCACCCGACCGACCTGGGGACCAAAGGCAAGGTCCTTGTCCAGCCACACGCCAAGGTTCCTGGCCTCACGGCAGGGAACAGGGACTTCACCCAGACAGGGAGGCCACCACGCCGACGACCAGGCAGACGGCCCACCCCCCACCACGAGCACCTCGGTCTTGCTACCGTTCAGTTTTAAACAGTTTGCGGACATCCAGGCAGCGAGATCTTGCATGCAGTTCCTGAAGATGTCCGCTGCAAGGCCGGGTGCACGCGATAGGGAGATGACCAACTGCGTGTCATCGGCGTAGGACACCAAACGAAGACCGTATCCCTCCACGATGGCCGCCAGGGGGGAGACGTAGATATTAAATAGGGTTGGGCTCAGAGACGAGCCCTGAGGCACGCCCTGGCCCAACTCAATCTCCCTCGAGTAGCATTCACCCAATCTGACTTGAAAACACCTGTCAGACAGGAAGGACTTGATCCAACCAAGCGCAGCTCCTGTAACCCCACCTTCATTCAGACACTGTAGCAAGGTGGAGTGTGCTACAGTGTCGAACGCTGCGCTTAGGTCGAGTAAGATCAATGCCATAGTTTGGCCCTCGTCCACACCCTGTCGTAGCGCTTCAACCGCCACGAGAAGTGCAGATTCCGTTGAATGACGGGAGCGGAAGCCAAATTGCGAGTCGTGGAGTAGCGAAGCCGCCTCCTCGAACTGCATAAGCTGTACATTGGCTATTTTTTCTGCCACTTTTGCCATGTAGGGCAAGAGGGAGATAGGGCGGAGGTTGTCCAGTTTTTCAAAACTGACGTTGGCCTTCTTCTGCCCGGGAATTACCACTGCTTGCTTCCAGGCGTTCGGGACAACCTGGGACTTAAAGGAGGTGTCCAGTAGGTGGCGAACATAGGGCTCAAGTACTGGCAAGCTGCCCTTCAACCGACTAGGGGTGGTCGGGTCTCTTGGGGAGCCGGATTTTATCGATCCACAAATACGGATACGTTCCTCAGTATGGGGAGTGACGAAAGTGGTTAATCGTTGTTCCCCTTTAGTTTTAGTGGCTTCCGGGTGTCTAGGACCGTTATCTGTCCTCTGGGGAAAGGAATTATAGATGTTAGTAACCTTGTTTGCAAAGAACTCAGCAATGCGGTCACAGCCCTCCGTCGTGCAGAGTTTCTTAGGCACCGCCGCGGGTTTCCCTACCGCA
The DNA here is from genome assembly GCF_964263255.1 of Lissotriton vulgaris. NCBI lineage: Eukaryota > Metazoa > Chordata > Amphibia > Caudata > Salamandridae > Lissotriton > Lissotriton vulgaris. The sequence goes on along the minus strand of NC_141689.1, from coordinate 716,045,618 downwards.
ATAGACTTATAGATTGAGAAGAGTTCCTTGGTGGACTGCTCAGCTTCTTCTATCTTATTGCAGTAGTACAATGATTTACCCTTCCTGATCAATTTGTGGTAGTTGCGCCTACAGTCTGTGTATTCTGTTTTGGCAAGGATCGAGTAGGCAATCCTCCATTGCCTTTCAGCACGTTTACATGCTGCTTTGGCCGTCCGCATGTCCTCGTTGTACCAAGGAGCCGATCTCTGTACTCGGCCCCCCATTTTTGCCACACCAAGTGGTGCCTCCAGGGCTTCCGTAATTCGTTGGTCTAGATTAGAATTAATTTCATCTACCCCATCACCTCCAGGATGACCCATCTCAGTTCGCGCCAGATTGAATTTGGCTTGGGAGAACGCTGCCCATCTCCGCCTAGGGTGTTTGTCAGCGGGGGTGTCAGGACTCTAGCATCAGCTACCAGTAGTGTAATTCCCCCATCTCCAATCGTTCTAGATGCCAGAAGAACCAAGACCTAGTCAGCCTGGGTTGGCCTATGGAGAAGTAAGTTGGCCGCTAGTTCGCCCCAAGTCACTGTATAAGTGGGCGTTCTAGTCTGCCGGCTCACAGCTGAACGGAATTCAGGTGAAGCGCGTGCTCCCTTTCAAATGCGCACTTCACCGAGTTCGTTGGCCGAGACAGTCAGAGAAAATTATTTGCAAGCAGTTTTCGAAGAAGTTCACAGTTCAAGGTTAAAGACTCAATTATCTCCGTAGTTTAGGATAAATACACGGCGCACATTTCCAGCGCGTGTATTTTCAGTCATTTTGAGACGTCTCAGAAAATAAACAGAGCGCGGAGGTGGAGTGTGCTACAGTGTCGAACGCTGCGCTTAGGTCGAGTAAGATCAATGCCATAGTTTGGCCCTCGTCCACACCCTGTCGTAGCGCTTCAACCGCCACGAGAAGTGCAGATTCCGTTGAATGACGGGAGCGGAAGCCAAATTGCAAGTCGTGGAGTAGCGAAGCCGCCTCCTCGAACTGCATAAGCTGTACATTGGCTATTTTTTCTGCCACTTTTGCCATGTAGGGCAAGAGGGAGATAGGGCGGAGGTTGTCCAGTTTTTCAAAACTGACGTTGGCCTTCTTCTGCCCGGGAATTACCACTGCTTGCTTCCAGGCGTTCGGGACAACCTGGGACTTAAAGGAGGTGTCCAGTAGGTGGCGAACATAGGGCTCAAGTACTGGCAAGCTGCCCTTCAACCGACTAGGGGTGGTCGGGTCTCTTGGGGAGCCGGATTTTATCGATCCACAAATACGGATACGTTCCTCAGTATGGGGAGTGACGAAAGTGGTTAATCGTTGTTCCCCTTTAGTTTTAGTGGCTTCCGGGTGTCTAGGACCGTTATCTGTCCTCTGGGGAAAGGAATTATAGATGTTAGTAACCTTGTTTGCAAAGAACTCAGCAATGCGGTCATAGCCCTCCGTCGTGCAGAGTTTCTTAGGCACCGCCGCGGGTTTCCCTACCGCAATAGACTTATAGATTGAGAAGAGTTCCTTGGTGGACTGCTCAGCTTCTTCTATCTTATTGCAGTAGTACAATGATTTACCCTTCCTGATCAATATGTGGTAGTTGCGCCTACAGTCTGTGTATTCTGTTTTGGCAAGGATCGAGTAGGCAATCCTCCATTGCCTTTCAGCACGTTTACATGCTGCTTTGGCCGTCCGCATGTCCTCGTTGTACCAAGGAGCCGATCTCTGTACTCGGCCCCCCATTTTTGCCACACCAAGTGGTGCCACCAGGTCCAGGGCTTCCGTAATTCGTTGGTCTAGATTAGAATTAATTTCATCTACCCCATCACCTCCAGGATGACCCATCTCAGTTCGCGCCAGATTGAATTTGGCTTGGGAGAACGCTGCCCATCTCCGCCTAGGGTGTTTGTCAGCGGGGGTGTCAGGACTCTAGCATCAGCTACCAGTAGTGTAATTCCCCCATCTCCAATCGTTCCAGATGCCAGAAGAACCAAGACCTGGTCAGCCTGGGTTGGCCTATGGAGAAGTAAGTTGGCCGCTAGTTCGCCCCAAGTCACTGTATAAGTGGGCGTTCTAGTCTGCCGGCTCACAGCTGAACGGAATTCAGGTGAAGCGCGTGCTCCCTTTCAAATGCGCACTTCACTGTTCGTTGGCCGAGACAGTCAGAGAAAATTATTTGCAAGCAGTTTTCGAAGAAGTTCACAGTTCAAGGTTAAAGACTCAATTATCTCCGTAGTTTAGGTAAATACACGGCGCACATTTCCAGCGCGTGTATTTTCAGTCATTTTGAGACGTCTCAGAAAATAAACAGAGCGCGGAGGCGCTTGTGTTTATTTAAGTCAGTGCTGCCAGTATAAATCCTTAACCTGTCAGAATTCTTTGTGAGCTGAGAGAAAACTTCACACGACAGAAGGAGAGAGCAGTTTTCTCAACGAGGAGCATAACCCTAAGGCACCAGAGGAAAGAATCTAAGGACTTGCTGAGCTAAGTGTGGTGTTTTATTTTCATTTTGGATTTAAAGAAACTTAACTCCAGGTTAAGGAGGCTATTCTTCAGAACTGTTAAGCGCATAAATTCGTCCAAGTTAAAAGGAGTTTAGTTCAGACAGTATTTCTTTGACATATCAAAAAACCCTAAGTTATTGAACATTCTTACCTGGAATGGAACAGTGGAAAGCTGAAGGTTCACCTGTACATAAATAAGGACTGCCTACAAGAAAATATCATTTTTCAAGTAATCAACAGAATCCATATACAGCAACACTCTTTCAGTTAGTGAAGTAAGTGTATTTGCCTTAACCCTAAAATTCAAGGTTAGAACTAGAAAAGAGTGAAGTTATATCTATGGTATGTTTTCTTTTGTTTTGAATATTAGTTACAACTAGCAAAAAGAGAAGAAGCAAAAACTATAATACAGAAGAGAGGCACAAGTCCAGTTAAGCTTAGGTAGGTGAGATACATGATCCCAGTGCGTAGAGAAGTAGAAAGAAGAATATTGAAAAGTTCTAGCTATATTAATGTGTTAAATTTCAGGTTCCTGTGAAAAGAACAGAGAACGTGTTAGAAGCAGACAGAAGGAGCCAGAACTGGACCAGTCTCTTCTTAGTTTATTATTTTATCCAATCCCCCGTCCCTTGAGGTAATGTTCTGAGATTTGGTATAAAAGATCTTGGGTCATTGCTAAAAGAGATTGGGGAACTAGCATCGTGTTTCCGAGTTTCTCTGTTCCCGTGCAAGATCTGGTAAGAAAATGTATAGTACAAAATATTGAAAGGTCTGACAGAGTGAAGTGCCCAAGTTGCATTTGCACCTGAACAGAGATGGCGGAAGGAATTGATGTACAATCACTAGGAACAATTTTAGATGCCATAAAAAAGGAATTGGGAGCAGTCAGGGAAGAAAATCGAAATCTTAGACAAGAGGTAATCTGTGCTAGGAAGGAAACTGCAGAGTTGGCGCAGAGACTAAGACAACCAAGTAGCTTGGAAAGGGAGGCAATGAATCCAGCACTAGAAACCACTAATAGAACAACCACACAAGTGATACATTCCTTATCTCCTGTGATTCCATTAGCAGCCCCAGAAAGATTCAATGGAGATCCTCAAAAGGCCCAGATATTTCTGTCCCAATGCTCCCTACACTTCATGTGCCGCCCTTCCATATTCCCTGACGCGCAATCAAAAGTGGCATTCATACTCTCTTATCTAATTGGAGATGCAGCTTCGTGGTCCATGCCCTTAGTCACCAAGAACGATCCAATATTGAGAAATTTTGAGGAATTCAAACAAGAATTTCTTCGGATTTTTGACAGACGGAGAATATCTCAAGTGGTCGATAACGAGTTGCTGGATCTACGGCAAGGGAACCGAGACTTAATTGGCTATTTGGCTCAATTTAATAAGTTGGTGGTGGAAACAGACTGGCCAGAAAGTAAAAGAGCAGCAGTATTTTACCGTGGTCTCAGAGACGAATTAAAAGATACCTTGGCTCAAATTCCAAATCGTCCCACGGAAATCTCGGCTCTGATAGACTTAGTCTTGGAAATAGATTTTCGTCAAGGAGAAAGAAGGGGAGAAAAGAAGAAGGATTATAGAGCTATAGCACCCAGGTTTGATAGAGCAAGGTCTGAGGGCACAAGAAATTCAGATGCTCAATCCGGAATAGAACCAATGCAAATCGGAATAATAAGAGGACCTTTATCAAAGGAGGAAAAAGACAAGAGAAGAGCCAGTAATCTATGTTTGTACTGTGGACTAAGTGGGCATTTTGTTCGAAACTGTACCAAGAAACCGAAGAACACCTTCAAGCCGAAGGAAAACTAGCAGCACCACTTGTTGGAGGAGTTGAACAGGTGGATGCGATCACAAAAGAAACTCCAAAAGAACACCAAATTGCGAACACATTACAATCGGCTGCTCCGCATTTGAATTTATCCATGGAGGTGAGATTCAGAGAAACGATACTAAAGGAAGTGTCGGTCATGATTGACTCTGGAGCCACGGGTAACTTTTGCGATTTAAGGTTCGCAGCCAGAGTTGGTATACAAGCTATTAAGAAAATAAAGAGTGAACCCGTTCGTGCGGTTGATGGAACAAATCTCTCATCGGGACCGATTGTGAGTCATACTGAGGTAATCCAACTGATCTCCAGTGATGGTCATAAGGAGAAGATTCAGTTCAATTTGATTGATGCTCCACAGTTTCAATTAATTATTGGCTTGCCATGGCTTACAGAACATAATCCAACGATCGATTGGAGTTTAAGAACAATTGTGATGGACTCAAATTATTGTCATGAAAATTGTTTCAGAGCCAAAGAGAAGGAAATAGAGGGTAATCCAGCTTTATCTTTGTGTGCTACAGGGCATACCCTGTGTGTGATAGATAACCAAGAAGTACCAGAAATATATCGTGAATTCAAGGAGGTATTTAATGAAGTGGAAGCTGAACAATTACCTCCAAATCGAGCCTACGATTGTAAGATTGAGTTGGAGCCAGGGTCGAACCTACCATGTAGCCGAGTCTACGCATTGACGGAAAAAGAGAATAGTCACTTGAAGGAGTACTTGGATAAATATCTGGCTAATGGCTTTATCCGGCCATCTCAGTCTCCTGTCTCGTCTCCGTTATTTTTCGTACCAAAGAAGGAAGGAGATCTGAGGACATGCATCGACTACAGAGCAATTAACAAAATTACCAAGAAAAACCGGTATCCCCTACCATTGATTCCGGTGCTCCTAGATCAGGTAAAAGGAGCCCAGATTTATACCAAGTTGGATTTAAGGGGGGGCCTATCATTTAGTTCGAATGCGCGAGGGGGATGAGTGGAAGACTGCCTTTCGGACTAGATTTGGCCTCTTCGAGTACCAGGTGATGCCCTACGGACTGTGTAACGCACCAGCTGCCTTCCAGGACTTCATAAATGATATCTTGAAGGACTTCATCGATCAGTGCGCGATAGTGTACATTGATGATATTTTAATCTACTCATCCGATGTCACGAAGCATCACGAGCAAGTGAAGGGAGTCTTGACGAAACTCAAAGAAAATAAGCTATTTGTAAAATTGGAGAAATGCGCTTTTGATGTTTCACAGGTTGAATTCTTGGGTTTTGTCATTTCACCCACGGGAATATTAATGGATCAGCGAAAAGTAGAAGCAGTTACGACTTGGGAATCTCCAAAGAGTGTAAAAGAAGTTCAGAGTTTTATTGGATTTGCCAATTTTTATCGGAGGTTTATCCATGAGTTCTCTAGAAAGATTCTACCTCTCACCAAATTATTAAAGAAAGGAACCAAGTTCGAGTGGTTAAAAGAGTCTGAGGAAGCATTTCAGTCTCTAAAAAAAGATTTCACTACAGCTCCTGTCTTGTTGCACGCTGATCCTACTGAACCTTTTTATGTTGAAACGGATGCTTCAGACCAAGCGGTGGGAGGAGTGTTGTCTCAGCGACACAAGAGCACTGGACAACTACATCCGGTAGCTTATCGCTCCAGGAAACTGACCCCAGCAGAAATCAACTACACCATCACTGAAAAGGAGCTATTGGCTATCAAAGATGCCTTTAAAGAATGGAGACACTATTTGATGGGGGCGCAGCATCAAGTAACAGTGTTCACTGATCATCGTAATCTCAAGTTTTTAAAGACTGCTAGAACGCTTACTCCTAGACAATTAAGATGGTCCTTATACTTTGCAGATTATGATTTTGTAATCACATATCGCCCTGGAGCTCAAAATGGGAAAGCGGATGCCTTATCACGAATAGGCACTGAAGCTCAGAAAACCTTAGTCGAGAATCAATCAATTATTCCAAGTGCCAGGATCATTGGGGTAACCACCTCCATAGGTTTGGAACGAAACATTTCTGAAGTGATGAGTCTGGAAGAAATGCAAGCTTGGGTACAGAAGGATTCAGATCGGAGAATCATTGAACAGCTACCCTACTACCGAGATGCCCTGTACGTTCCAACTTCTGAGTTACAGTTGCAAGTAATGCGTGAATGTCATGATGACAGATTAGCCGGACATAAGGGAGAAACCAAGACCGAAGATTTGATTAAGAGACATTATTGGTGGCCCGGAATGTCCTCAGATATAGAGAAGTATGTCAAGTCCTGTGAGATTTGCGCGCAGGGAAAGTCGGAACGGCAGGCCCCAAAGGGTCTATTACAGCCCTTACCTACACCCCCTTATCCATGGCACACAGTGACCCTAGATCTCATCACTGATCTACCCAACAGTCAGGGATTTGATACTGTTCTTGTAGTTGTTGATGCCTTTACTAAGATGGCTCATTTTACAGCATTGAAGGGGATACCAACAGCCAAACAGTTAGCCGCTCATTTCAGTTCTCAGATTGTTAAAATACATGGAATACCCACGATTGTAATCTCAGACAGAGGGGTACAATTTGTGTCACATTTCTGGAAAGCCTTTATGGAAGGGTTAGGTACTGAGGTTAGATATTCCACTAGTTATCATCCCGAAACAGATGGGCAAACTGAGAGGGTCAACCAAGAATTAGAACAATATTTAAGGTTGCTTTTGTTAAAGGAGGAGGGTGATTGGTCAGATTACTTGTGGTCTGCTGAATTCGCTCACAATAATGCCAAAAGTAGTTCAACAGGTTATTCCCCTTTCTATCTAAACTATGGCAGGCATCCAAATGCAACCATTCGACAAACTGAGATATCTGTTCCAGCAGTTAAGGAGGTAGCTTCACATTTGCGTCAAATACAACAAAGAGCAGGTGATAACCTTAAAACAGCTAAAGAAAAGTACCAAAATTATGCAGACCGTAAAAGAAGAGAAGGGCCGTCCTTAGCAATAGGAGATCGAGTTTGGTTAAGTACAAAAAACTTGAGACTAAAAGGAAACCGAAAATTCCAACCTCGATTTATTGGTCCATATTTAGTGGAAGGAAAGAGCAACCCAGTCAGCTATCGCTTAAAGTTACCCACTAAATTACGGATTCATCCCATCTTCCATGTCTCATTATTAAAGAAGGCCTCTACAGATTTGAGAGTTCAAGCACCTCCAAAACCAATCCAGTTAGAGACAGGACCTGAGTTTGAGGTAAAAGAGATTTTGGATTCTAAAAGATCTAGAGGCAAATTGTACTATCTGATAGACTGGAAAGGGTATGGTCCAGAGGAACGATCTTGGGAGTTGAGTGAGGATGTCCATGCTCCTAGATTAGTAAAGTCATTCCACCAGAGATTTCCTACTAAGCCCAGAGAGGAGGAATCTGCCTTGTTGGGGGGGTACTGTCAGGACTCTAGCATCAGCTACCAGTAGTGTAATTCCCCCATCTCCAATCGTTCCAGATGCCAGAAGAACCAAGACCTGGTCAGCCTGGGTTGGCCTATGGAGAAGTAAGTTGGCCGCTAGTTCGCCCCAAGTCACTGTATAAGTGGGCGTTCTAGTCTGCCGGCTCACAGCTGAACGGAATTCAGGTGAAGCGCGTGCTCCCTTTCAAATGCGCACTTCACCGAGTTCGTTGGCCGAGACAGTCAGAGAAAATTATTTGCAAGCAGTTTTCGAAGAAGTTCACAGTTCAAGGTTAAAGACTCAATTATCTCCGTAGTTTAGGATAAATACACGGCGCACATTTCCAGCGCGTGTATTTTCAGTCATTTTGAGACGTCTCAGAAAATAAACAGAGCGCGGAGGCGCTTGTGTTTACTTAAGTCAGTGCTGCCAGTATAAATCCTTAACCTGTCAGAATTCTTCGTGAGCTGAGAGAAAACTTCACACGACAGAAGGAGAGAGCAGTTTTCTCAACGAGGAGCAGAACCCTAAGGCACCAGAGGAAAGAAGCTAAGGACTTGCTGAGCTAAGTGTGGTGTTTTATTTTCATTTTGAATTTAAAGAAACTGTTAACTCCAGGTTAAGGAGGCTATTCTTCAGAACTGTTAAGAGCATAAATTTGTCCAAGTTAAAAGGAGTTTAGTTCAGACAGTATTTCTTTGACATATCAAAAAACCCTAAGTTATTGAACATTCTTACCTGGAATGGAACAGTGGAAAGCTGAAGGTTCACCTGTACATAAATAAGGACTGCCTACAAGAAAATATCATTTTTCAAGTAATCAACAGAATCCATATACAGCAACACTCTTTCAGTTAGTGAAGTAAGTGTATTTGCCTTAACCCTAAAATTCAAGGTTAGAACTAGAAAAGAGTGAAGTTATATCTATGGTATGTTTTCTTTTGTTTTGAATATTAGTTACAACTAGCAAAAAGAGAAGAAGCAAAAACTATAATACAGAAGAGAGGCACAAGTCCAGTTAAGCTTAGGTAGGTGAGATACATGATCCCAGTGCGTAGAGAAGTAGAAAGAAGAATATTGAAAAGTTATAGCTATATTAATGTGTTAAATTTCAGGTTCCTGTGAAAAGAACAGAGAACGTGTTAGAAGCAGACAGAAGGAGCCAGAACTGGACCAGTCTCTTCTTAGTTTATTATTTTATCCAATCCCCCGTCCCTTGAGGTAATGTTCTGAGATTTGGTATAAAAGATCTTGGGTCATTGCTAAAAGAGATTGGGGAACTAGCATCGTGTTTCCGAGTTTCTCTGTTCCTGTGCAAGATCTGGTAAGACAATTTATAGTACAAAATATTGAAAGGTCTGACAGGGGGGGTCACTGGTGCGTGGTCCCTGCATTTCGATGGTAAAAGGGACGAGGAGATGATCAGACCATGGGATGGGGATCGGAATTTGGGCATCCACTTGGTTCCAGTTTGCGAAAACCGGGTCAAGAAGGTCTGAAGTTTGCAACATCATTCTGGCAGCCAGGCGTCCCTCCACAAAAACGGTATACGCCTGCAGGTGGAACAGATTTGTGGCATGGTGCATAGCAAAGGCTGTGGATCCTCTCAAGGCCCCTCTCTCTGAGATTCTTCTCTTCCTTCTTTCTCTTGCCCAGCAGGGCTCTGCTCTGGGCACTATCAAGGGCTATCTTTCGGCTCTTTCAGCCTTTCTGAGGCTGCCTGACTAACCTTCTTTGTTCAAGTCCCCTATAGTAAACAGATTTCTGAAAGGCATTACTCATACCTTTCCTCCTGTTCCTTTCGTGATGCCTCAGTGGGACTTGAACCTGGTTCTAACATTTCTGATGTGCGCTCCCTTTGAGCCACTTCATAACTGTCCACTTCGCCTTCTTTCTTTGAAGACTGCCTTCCTGGTAGCCATCACCTCTGCCAGGAGAGTGAGTGAGCTCCAGGCCCTCTCTTGTAAGCCTCCTTTCCTTTCAGTCCATCCGGACAAGGTTGTTTTGAGGACTAGGCCCTCCTTCTTGCCTAAGGTGGTCACGGCCTTCCACATGGGGCAGTCCATCACATTGCCCACCTTCTTTCCGCCTCCGCACCCCTCGAGAGAGGAGGAGAGGCTCCACCGTCTGGACCCAAAACGTGCGCTGTCGTTCTATCTGGATCGCACACGCCAGTTCCGGGTGGATGATCAACTCTTTGTTGGGTACGCGGGCGCTAAGAAAGGGAAAGCGGTGCACAAGAGGACCATTTCTCGATGGATTATCATGTGCATCCAGGCGTGTTACTCCTTGGCTAAGAAGGAACCACCTGTTGGGCTGCGGGCTCATTCCACTCGAGCCACGGCCACTACAACTGCCTTGGTCCGAGGTGTGCCCTTGCAGGACATTTGCCAGGCTGCTACGTGGGCTTCGTTGCACACGTTTGCGAGGCACTACTGCCTGGACAGTCAAGTCCGGAGGGATGGCTACTTCGGCCGTTCCGTTCTCCAGGACTTTCTGGTGTGAATATTGGTTCGCAGACCCACCTCCACGGGGATGGTATTGCTGGGGTATCTATTCTAAGGTAAGGAATCTATCACTAACGTGTCTCTTTCAGATGCACAAGTTACTACTTGTGTAACGATATATCTGTAAGAGACATTAGTTAGTGATAGATTCCTTACCGACCCACCCATCCTCCCCGTTCTGCGAACCGATATCTAGGGTTAAGGTCATCCCCTTTCAGGGCCCTAGTTTCTTGGCACCAGTGTCGGTTTTTGTCATGGCTCTGCGCTTCTGGCGCGGAAAAGCTGTGGCTAAGAACTGACGTCAGCACGCGGAGGCGGCGTCTAAGTACTCCGACGACGTCATCACGGCGCCCACGACGCCGACGACGGACGCGGAGCCGCAGACGACGCCTACCGACGCGCAAGGGTACTGCTACGCAAAACTTTCCGGATCCAGTCTGACGCCTGGGGATATTCTAAGGTAAGGAATCTATCACTAACTAATGTCTCTTACAGATATATCGTTACACAAGTAGTAACTTGTGCGTATAGATCTTGGAATTACTAAATAGGTGTGTTGTAAGTGGCATTGGTATGTCTATTGTATTGAAAATTTTATTTTCTATTTTTGAATGTGTGTAATAAAGGTTATATTAGGGTGAGAGAAGGTCTGCCACTCTTCCACAAGGATGATGTCATCAGTAATGTCATCAGTGATGTCATTTGAGATGTCATCAGTGATGTCATGAGTGATGTCATGAGTGATGTAATATGTGACGTCATCAGCAGTGCATTGCGGGCGCGCGAGTTATAGTTAGCTGAACTAACTATAACGGGGGAATTTCAATGGTTTTTTTATGAGTAAAATGTCTAGCTAACTATAACATGTGTGCAACCTACGGTTTTTTCAGTTAATTTCAAAGGTTTTGTAAATGCTACTTCCTAACTATAATGTGTGTAAAACCTACGTTTTTTTCAGTGAATTTGCAAGGTTTTTTAAATGCTAATTCTTAACTATAACATGTGTTAAACCTATGGTTTTTTCAGTGAATATATATATATATATATATATATATATATATATATATATATATATATATATATATATTTCACACACCTCCTCGATAGAAGAAATGAGTACACACAAATTTCTTTCTTTTCCCAAAGTTTAATTCGCAGTTGTTTCCAGCATATCAGCAAGTAAAGTGGATTTACTTGCTGATATGCTGGAAACAACTGCGAATTAAACTTTGGGAAAAGAAAGAACTTTGTGAGTGCGTACTCATTTCTTCTATCGAGGAGGTGTGTGAAATAAATTAAGGTGTGGCTCTGCTGAGGAGTACGGCACCGGAGATGGGAGCACCAGGGGTCTGCATTTGAGAGCCGAATCGGTGGAGATATATATATATATATATATATATATACTCCAACACTTCGTCCACAATCCATGTCTGATGTGTTGGTAGTCTGTTGGCTATGTCTATCATGCAATTAAGTCATGTGATTTACTTTAAATAATGGATGCAAACAGACTATGGTACTCGTGATAAAGGGAAGGCAATTCCCGAAACGCGTCGAGTAGGGCTGTGAAAATAAATCCAGTTTGAATACATTTGTGGCTTGGACGTCGTTCTTTTGGATTGTGGACGAAGTGTTGGAGTATTTAGGGACTGGCGATCCCGTCCAGAGCCCGCCGCTGCAAGGGGCCAATACAGCTTAGCGCTAAAAACTTTTGCTGGAATATATATATATACGTTCACTGCTGTATTCACATCCTGTGACCTTCATGTAGACATTGGCTGCAATTAATAGGCACTTGAGCTCGTCAGCATATATGTAATGAATAACATGTTATGTATTGTTTGATCCGGACCCAATATTATTGTTATTTCATTACTTTCTTTTCTTATATTCCTTTATTTTATGTATGTATTTTCCTTTGTATTTGTGTTTTCAATAAAAATGATTTGAATATAAAAAAAAGTCACCTATGTATTTCCGAAATGGGAACAAAATAAAAAAGTATTTGCACCTCGCCGAAATTGTGGGTACACATACTGGCATGTGACTTATAGGACATTTTTCAAAGTGACTTCATTTTTTACACATTGTCTTACATTTGGAAGGCAGAAATGCATCTAAAGTCAATAGGTAATAACAGTTGCTCTACAATTCTGTGTCCCCCCTAAGACTCCCAATAAAAATGGTACCTCACTTGTGTGGATAGGCCTAGTGCCCGCAGTAGGAAATGGCCCAAAACACAATGTGGACACACCACATTTTTACAGTGAAAACTGACCCTTTTTTTCGTTGTGCCTTGCTGTGGATTTTGAACCATAGCTCTGCCGGCACCTAGGGAAACCTAGCAAACCTATACATTTCTGAAAACTAGACACCCAGGGGAATCCAGGATGGGGTGACTTGTGTGGCTCTCACCAGGTTCTGTTACCCAGAATTCCTTGTGTATAACACAAGAAACACAGGGGGTCTACCAGCTTAATACTAGAGCTGTACTGTCAAAACCGAGTCCACAAGATCTCAGAGTGTGTGTATATCACAAAGACAGTGTGTTTGAGAGAAAAAAAGAAAGAAATAGGTGAACTATACATGCATAGAAGGGACCGTTACATCATAGGGTATTGATAAATGGCTAACCAGTCCAAAACAATTCAAATCGGGTTTCCATCAAACAGACTTAATGATCAGTCTCATCATTTGGCCAAACCCTTGTGCATAAAGGTTGATCCCTTGATCATAGGGACAGTACCCGCACCTTATCGATGTTTTGGGATTTGGTCCACCAACATAAACAAAACGTCCATGATGACTGATCTTTTGATGGTATAAAAGACAAGTGCAACAAAACAAATAGTGAAATTAAAATAGGATGGGATGCCCTCCTTCTGACAACTTTATTCTGCGGACAAGACACACCTCCTAATTAAAAACCAGAACAGTGCAAAAAAGACAGTAACAGATATCTGCCTAAAAAAGGGCCAACATGTTTCTGCCTAATGGGTGTAAATCCCTTGGCATTCATCAGGGCCTCTGCTCTTATAATAGTTGCACTCCTAGTAGTGAAATAAACAGGATCACCACCATCACCAAAGAAATAAAGATAAAGATAAACCTGGTTAGATACGGTACAACCTGTAGTAACCACAGACTTTCACCCTCCGACTCACTTTGGCTACAGTGAATTTCCTTAATGGTAGGGGAAAGGACCTCACCTCACCTGGACTCTGCTCAGGTATAGGAGGCCCCACACTATCCGTCGGTGCCACAAGCTTGCATCTGAGGCTTGGGGGAGGCCAGAACTCCTTGCAAGTCTCAAACTTTGTAAAAAAACACTAACTTTCCTCACATTTCTGTGGTGGAAAGCTCTGGAATCTGCATGGATCCACAAACTTCTACCCACACCGAATTCCCCAACGTCTCCCGATAACAATGGTACCTCACTCGTGAGGGTGACCACCTCCCAAGGCATAAAAGAAAAATAGAAAATCCCTCTACTGTTTACAGCAGAGAGATTTTTTGCAAGTGTGCTCATGGCGGTATGGTTCCTTCATGAGCACACTTCAACTTGTCCTCATGACGGAACCATTACATCATGAGCACAGAAGGGGTTAAATTGAAGTGATAGACGTGCAATTTAGTACGGTATTTTCAAAGTCAACCATGGACACGTAGAATTACAAGTATCATACTAATGCCAGACCTGAGTGTTGACGTACAGCAATCATGTGTAAAACAGCTAAACAGGCCCCTTCGGAAAACAGCGCCTGGCATTTGACCTCATTTTATGAATGCATAGCAAATGTGACGAGATAAGAACAAGATTTAAAGGCCCGTTAACAGCTTACCAAATCTTGATGCAGCTGATCCAAATAATTACAGGCCTATTTCGGGTCTTTCACTCCCAGCCAAACTGGTGGAAAATGTCATGAATAATCAGCTATATTTTTAAAGAAGGGAAACCCAAAAGGAATGCCACTAGGGTCCCTTGGGCAGTAGATTATTTTACAGAACAGAGGACCCTAGTAATTAGAGATCAACTGAATGATAGACATATACTAAATAGTATATATGACTGCTGTCCAGCCGGACAGAGTTTTTTATTTTTCAATTTTTCAAATTAAGTGTGTAGGTATAACAGTTATACAAAAGTGGGCACAACCTGTGACCCACAAAGGACAAGACAAAACATGTGACAGAACAATTATGTAAAAAGCGCACAAACGCGGTCTGTACTAGTAATCCATTTTACAGACAAGAATTAAATCATAGCTACCCATTGCTTAACATAATATGTGAATTGAAAAAAACATATGGTGCAATATGGTCGACGACGTTTCGATGCAATTTCTAAATGTATGCATCATCATCAGGACAAAAGCTGGTATGTCAGGGTTGTCTTGGAAGCTTAAAGCAATTTCATTAGCCCTTTACTATGCATTATTGCATTCATGGGGGTACTCGGGCTTTCTGCCGTGGTAGAGTAGCTGTGAGAGCTACAAGTTATCTACCCCAATGACCCTGCGTGTGAGAACTTTCTCACAGTGCCTTCGCCGGTACAAATTAAAATAATAAAGCAGTGCTCGTCTTTTCAGCGGATCCAGCTTCCATGATAGGTTTTATATTTCAGGCATTGCTTGATAGCCGGTCAAGTGGGTTCTGGCGGGGATCGCTTCCTCATTATTTGTTTTGTTGCACTTGTCTGTGGTTACTACAGGTTGTACCGTATCTAACCAGGTTTATCTTTATCTTTATTTCTTTGGTGATGGTGGTGATCCTGTTTATTTTCCTCAGGAAGCGATCCCCGCCAGAACCCACTTGACCGGCTATCAAGCAATGCCTGAAATATAAAACCTATCATGGAAGCTGGATCCGCTGAAAAGACGAGCACTGCTTTATTATTTTAATTTGTACCGGCGAAGGCACTGTGAGAAAGTTCTCACACGCAGGGTCATTGGGGTAGATAACTTGTAGCTCTCACAGCTACTCTACCACGGCAGAAAGCCCGAGTACCCCCATGAATGCAATAATGCATAGTAAAGGGCTAATGAAATTGCTTTAAGCTTCCAAGACAAACCTGACATACCAGCTTTTGTCCTGATGATGATGCATACATTTAGAAATTGCATCGAAACGTCGTCGACCATATTGCACCATATGTTTTTTTCAATTCACATATTATGTTAAGCAATGGGTAGCTATGATTTAATTCTTGTCTGTAAAATGGATTACTAGTACAGACCGCGTTTGTGCGCTTTTTACATAATTGTTCTGTCACATGTTTTGTCTTGTCCTTTGTGGGTCACAGGTTGTGCCCACTTTTGTATAACTGTTATACCTACACACTTAATTTGAAAAATTGAAAAATAAAAAACTCTGTCCGGCTGGACAGCAGTCATATATACTATTTAGTATATGTCTGTCATTCAGTTGATCTCTAATTACTAGGGTCCTCTGTTCTGTAAAATAATGAATAATCAGCTGACACTATATTTACATGAACACAACTTCTTGGACGAGTCCTAATTTGGATTCAGGGTAGAGCAAAACTGCCCTAATAAAAGCTACAGATCAAATCAGAGCAATCTTAAATGCAGGAAGTGCCGCAGTCCTTATTCTGCTTGAGAGGTCGGCAGCGTTCGACACGGTCGACCATAACTTGTTACTTAATCGTCTGAATACACTTGGCATCTGGACAATGCGCTAGCATTGGTCTCCTCTTTTCTATCTGACAGGATACAATCAGTTGCCTTGGGCAATTATGTTTCCCCCTTCCTTCAATCTCCCTCGTGGGGTCCCTAAGTGCTCCTGAATGAGCCGTACACTTTTTAATGTACACAAGTCTGAATTGGCTGCAATCATCAGATCCTTCCGGATGACTTGAACACCCTACGCGGACGATACTCAAATTGTCTTGTCCATCTGTACAAATATCATGCTGCCGGTAAAAAGGTTTAGGGATTGCATGCTGGCAGTCGACTTATCGATGAGCTTACAATGCCTTAAGTTTAACTCAGGAAAAACTGAGATAATCCGGTTTGGTGACTACTCCTCTAGCTAGTCTCAGATCTGGTGGCCGAACAAATTGGGAGCAGTACCTATCTCGGCCCCGAAAGCAAATAATTTTGGAGTGATTATAGATGAGAAGCTGAACTTTGAAGCTCAAGTCAAAGCAGTTTCATCTTCCAGCTTTTTCCTACTTACGGTGATCAAGAAAATCTTACCTAAACGGAGGTTACATCTTTAGTCCTTGCCAAACTGGATTGTTGCAATGGGCTCTACCTCAGAATGCCAGAGAAGCAGTTACACAGGCTGCAGATGATCCAGAATGCTGCTGCTTGGCTCCTGCTGGGGATCCCCACGTTTCAAACAGTGGGAAAGCATCTTCTGAAACTGCATTGACTTCCAGTCAAGTGTTGCATTAAGTTTAAGGCCTTATGTATAACTTATAAGGCACTACACAGTACTGGTCTTCGGTTTTTGAGGCGATCACTGCATTGGTACTCACCAAACAGATGCCTTCGGTCTGAAGGGGCGAAACTGGATGCTCTCAGAGATTTTGAAGGATAACTGGGGCAGAAGAAGCTTCACGGTGGCTGCTACGAAGCTCTGGAACACCCTCCCCATCTCCATCAGAAGTCTTCCTTCTTTAACATCCTTCCGGAAAGCCCTTGAGACCTGGCTGTTTAACAAATAGTGCACCAGCTCGCTTCTTGACTGTTAGCGCAAAGACACCGTTAGGTATTAGTGCGCTGTATAAACAGAGGAGCTTGGGCAAGCAAGTGAAAACACGAGCGCTCGTGTTACGTGCTCTTTAACAAAGAAAAGAGTAGTTCCTGAAACAGATCCTAATATGGAAGCAGTGGAAGAATAATGTAATTGGTCCATGCGCTCTGGAAGGGCTGAACAGAGGAAGAGGCATGACAAATGCATGCCATGGACAAATGGGGAGAAAGAATATACTAAAAAAGAAAGCTACCCAGTCTTGTTCCTTCTCAGGAAATGTGCCAAGCATCTGGAATGCCCTTTCAATGGACATTTGAAGCAACCAGTCCTACCTCGGCTTCAAAAGAGACCTTAAAAGTCTTCTCTTTAACAAATTTTTGAGTCAATAAACTTCTTTCTATTTTTTTTTAATGCTTTGGGCACCTGAATTAGACCATCTTCTCTTCTCCCATTAGACCTTTTTCGTCTTCCCTGTATGCTAACTTATATCTACTCTTGTCAGTGCTCCCCTTGGTATCTCACCTATTTTTTTCAGCTCTAACTTCTGGTTGGTTTAATTTGTCCTTGCGCTCTCCCTGGTCTTGCTTAGCTGTCTTGTCCTCTCTTATGCTAATCCCTCCCCTATTACCCTACAATTATTTTTAGTTTTTTGTTTTAGTTTAATGTGTGCTCCTATGCTCATCTTACCCCCATTTCATTTAACACTTTATAATGCTTGAATATGCAGTACCTGTGCCTCTCTCCTATTATTTTGATTGTGTGAATCCTTTGTAAGTGATTGTATTGACAGTGAACTACTGTATCAATGTTATTGCCTTTTCCTTGTATATGTGAAGCGCTCTGATACCTCAGGGTCTAGCCAGCGCTATACAAGACCTTTTAAACAAACATACAAACACATAAATAAATAAATATGAGAGAGAAGATGAAGACAGCAAATGGGAAGCCTATGGGCAGTCTTAAGCCCAGAAAGTATATACAACATCTCTGTTCGAGACACCGCATGCACCTCCTAGCCGAGAACTAAAAAGGCTTGTATTACCTGAACAACAGAAACTGGTTTTCCATCAACGCTGTTATTCAATCTAGAATGTCAAAGCCATTGTTTTAGCCTAGAACAGTGTGCAGTGTTATGCTAGCATCGTCTTTGCTGCCACAGACATATTGTAGCCCAGGTCCCAGTCAGTCGATAAATCAGCTGAGTTCCACTGTAATGAAATGCTGATTTAACTCGAATTTTCCATACACGTGCATTGACCTAACTGGATGAACACTTAATAAGGATATGGGATAAGTTAGGTCAAACCCTAAATGAAGCTGAATTACGCAGTGTGTAGGTACTTCACTCTTAACCGATTATGTGTCCCCTATGCAATATGTATCGACAGGACTCTGAGAATCCAGCATCTCCCAGATAAACAAATGCCTCAGGCTGAATGTGGGAAATGCCTGAAGGCCTTGTAGAAGACTGATACAGAGAGGACAATGAGCTATACTGGATGCCTGCTACATTCCTAATAGTCTCTTTCCTGCACAGACCCATGGGCAAGAGGCACATGTTGCTGTGCTAAAGCCCTGTGATGTCCATTCACCTTATCCCTTAGCACTGCTCTGGCTGTTAATAAGGGGCAAAGGCAGACCCTCAACCTCTTACAGATGAGGGCTGGGTGGAGAGATGATATTGGGAGAGCCAATGAAGAAGAGGTTTTGGGAGCATGGGGCAAGAAGAGGATAAAAGGTCAAAAGAGGTGAAAAAAGGTTTTGACTGTTGAGAACAAGAGAACCAAGAAGGCAGGAGTGAAAAGTACAGGAAAGATTGAAATAAAAAAGGGTGGTTAATGGAATAAGACAAAAAGGATGACCAGGGAGTGAAGATAATGGTGTGCAAAAGAGGGGCTTCAGGCAAACACACTTGTGTTCTTGGAACAGTAAATAAACAACCATTGGCATAGCCAATAGGTCTTGCATTTGGGATCTTATAAGTGTTTAGCCGTGCAACATTTGATGTTGTTGCACCAAGGATATTGTGCTGCATAACTAAATACTTATAAGGTCCGAAAAGCGCAACCTATCCGCTATGCCAATGAGGGACAAGGGTGACTGTCAGGTCAGGGGGATGAAGGGTGAGTGCCAGGGAGGTGAGGAGTGAGTTCCAGGGAGGTGAGGAGTGGATGCCAGGGAGGTGAGACGTTCGAGTCAGGAGGGTCAAGGGTGAGTACTAGGGAGGGGAAGGGTGAGTACTAGGGAGGGGAAGGGTGAGTGCTAGGGAGGGGAAGTATGAGTGCCAGGGTCAAGGGGTTGGCTGCCAGGCCAGGGGGTGAAGGGCTACTGCCATGGAGGTGAATGGTGAGTGCCAGGTCAGGGGGATGAAGGGTGAGTGCCAGTGAGATGAAGGCTGAGTGCTTTGGAAGAGAGATGCATAAGTCAGGAGGGTCAAGGGAGAGTGCCAGGGAGGGGAAGGGAGAGTGCCAGGGAGGGGAAGGGAGAGTGCCAGGGAGGGGAAGGGTGAGTGCCAGGGAGGGGAAGTAGGCGTGCAAGGAGTGAGGGGCGGCTGCCAGGCCAAGTGGGGTGAAGGGCTAGCGCTATAAAGGTGAAGGGTGAGTGCCAAGAAGGCGAGTAGTGAGTACCTGGAGGAACATCGGTGTGTGTCAGGGAGTTGAAGGATATGTGCCAGGGAGGGGAAGTATGAGTACCAGGAGGGTTGAGGGTGAGTGTCAGGGAGGTGACAGTTCAGTGCCACGGAGAGTCAATGCTGAGAGCCAGAGAGGGAGAAGGGTGAGTGCAAGGGGAAAGGAGTGATTGCCAAGCCAGAGGGGTGAATGGTGAGTGCAAGGGATGCGAGGGGTGAGTGACAAACTGCAAACAGTAGTGAGCTGGTCTAGAAGGAGGTGTTTTGCTGCATGTACTTTTAATTCAGTACTATGAGCACTAGGCTTTTCTCATTAAGTTTACAGACTTCAACTACCGTTCTTAAAATGCACTACCAGACTAGCCTGTCTGGTCAATTCACATTCTAGCTGCTAAGCTCCTGCTCTAATTTATCCTGAAACCTGTATGGCTTTTTATTATTCAGCAGATGCTACTGTTAACATCTGCAGAGTGCAACTCGAGCGTCCGGCATGCTACATTTCATGGCTATAATTTACTCTGTGTGGAAATAACTTACCTGTTGGTTGACGTGCGCTGTTTAATAATTGTAAAAAATTCAAGCGACACACACATTCTGAATCTTTTATCCAGCAGAACCGCACGTCTTATCACAAAATGAAAAAAACATTGGAAAAGAAATAAATGTAAAGAATAAAATAAAATCGAAGGATCTGCCTGTATGGAGAATTGCAAAACCCGAATACAGCAATATGAGCAGCTCTGGTGAGATTTAGACGAGAGATAGCGTTTGACATAGAGTGTGTGTGTGAGCGAGAGTGTGTGTGAGCAACAGAGTGTGTGTGTGAGCAACAGAGTGTGTGTGTGAGCAACAGAGTGTGTGTGAGCAACAGAGTGTGTGTGAGCAACAGTGTGTGTGTGTGAGCAACAGTGTGTGTGTGTGAGCAACAGTGTGTGTGTGTGAGCAACAGTGTGTGTATGTGAGTAACAGTGTGTGTGTGTGAGCAACAGTGTGTGTGTGTGAGCAACAGTGTGTGTGTGTGTGAGCAACAGTGTGTGTGTGAGCAACAGTGTGTGTGTGAGCAACAGTGTGTGTGTGTGTGAGCAACAGTGTGTGTGTGTGTGAGCAACAGTGTGTGTGTGTGAGCAACAGTGTGTGTGTGTGTGTGCGTGTGTGTGTGTTTGAGCAAATGTGTGCGTGCGTGAGTGTGTGCGAGAGAGAGAGAGCATGAGCGAGCAGCACAGACTTGTGCTCGTGCTATTGCCCTTAATATCAGCCGCGGGCAGGTACAAATGAATGTACAAAATGGAAAGTCAGGATGGAACCAAGCTCTATAACAACCCCCATCTTTACAACAGCGAGTGAGCTCCATAATAACCCCCATCTTTAGAACAGCGCGTGACTGAAGATAACAAGTGATGACACAAGCAAGCAGAATCGCGATCGGCGGTCTTCACTTTTGAAGCACTGCACTCGTGCCTGTAGTGGCATCCACCTTGCGGGAGCGAGCAGCAGCCATATACTTGTAATTAATGTGGCCGCACCGATGCTCGCTCCCGCAAGGTGGATGCCGCCACAAGCACGAGTGCAGTGCTTCAAAAGTGAAGACCGATGGCTAAAGGCCCTACTAAAGTAGTGTATGCTAGGCGAGACCTAAAAGTCAAAATGGCCTCTACATCAGGATACCGTTGTGCACATGCGTGGCAATGATGCCAGGACTAAATTCTGTCTTTTTCTTCTTTTTTTGCATGTGCAGTTTAGCAACACCAACAAGCACTGGAAAGGCAAATCTGGAGTGAACACCTTTTAAAGGTGAGACCTACTGGCTTTGCCAACACTTGTTGGAAAGAACAGCTATAGTAGTCTTTTCAGATGACACCAAGAATCAGTAATGCTGCAGATATTTGTAAAAAGTGCAGCCTGTGCCATAATGTTTTGGGGAGACCTACCCCTGAACATTTCAACAATCCATGGTGGGACATAATAGCTGCCTGAAGAGCCATTTCCTATGATCTACAGAGAGGAGAGGGAGCATTTTTAAGTCTTGATAGAGAAAAAACAGTTTGACGTAATTTTGTTAATTTGGGAGTTGCAAGGTAATTCCCTGTGGAACATGAATCGGAAGTCACATGCTGTGGAAGAAAGAATAGGTGCTGCACCCGGGTCACAAAACCGTAGTTCACAGGCTAGGAGAGTTACTCGCAATGAACACTTTACATTGCATGGACAGCCACATACTATTTTGATAATACCATATTATACAATCCTAGCATGGCAAGAGGGGAAACTGTACAAAATGCAAGAGGTTTTCATTCTGGTTTATTTTTTTTCCCAGTGTGTTGTAATTATTTTAATTGCTCATATTAAGACGTGCAGAAAATAGGCAAAACGAGTCTTCACTTTAATTTGCCTCAACACTGTTAATACGTTTTAACGTTTTAAATTGTAATAAAATAATTTCCACTTCTGGTGTGCCCTTAATCTTTAATAAACGTGTTTACATTTGCGCTATAAAACATCTGCTTATTAATCTGTCAAAATATCAGTGTGATGAGCAGATCAAAGTTTGAATTCTGGCAAGGTCAATTTAGCATTTAACACTTCAGAGGTCAGTAAAATGAGTACCAACATAACAGGTAAATAGCACCTGCTATTTACAATACATTGTTCCTATATACAAAACGAAATATTAATTTCACAGCAAGGGAAGAAAATTCGTGGAAACAGTAGAAAGATAAGTGGAATGGCGGGACCTACAAGAGAAAGAAAAAAAATATCGCAAGCGAGACTGCGCATGCGCAGCCTACGCTAGCCGAGACCCAACAATGCTGTATGCTGTATACTGTATAGCAATACCTCTGACTTTCTGGTCCGGTAAACTGCTCTCCCCTCGCGCAGCTCCGTCATTGCGCTGCTTCCCCCGCACCGCTCTCCTAGCTCTCCTGTTCGAGGCCCTTCTCCACCTACAGGCTTCTGACTGCGCCTCATCCCTGGTGGTCCAGTGGGAGAGCCATGCTCCTCTGCTGGCCCGCTCTGCCAGCCTCCCTGGTTGTCTTCCCTGCTTTGTCTGTCTGTGCCCTGTCTGTCTGTCTTTGCCTCTTTGACCGTTTTGCAGTTTGTCCCTCATAGTCTCTTGCATCTTGTTGTTTGTTTGTGCCTTTGTCCCTTGTGTCCGTCTCTCTTTGTGCCTCTGTCCCTTGTTGTCTTTTTCTATACCTCTGTTATCTTTTTGTGCCTCTGTTGTCTTTTTGTGCCTCTATAGAACTTTGTGCCTCTGTCTCACGAACCTTTTTGTCCCTTTGTCTGTTTTTCTCTTTGGCCACTTTTTCCCTTTCCTGCCGCTGCTGCCCCCTCGGACTCTCCCCCACCTGCCTGTTCTCGCCTCCCAGCTGCTCTCCCTCCCAGACCTCTACTTAATGGCAGGCGCTGTGCGGCCATGCCAAAGAAAAGCCCATCTGCGCCTGACTGCGAGCGCCAGGGACCCTGGTCCTTCAACCACCCACCGCTACGACTCAGCTACCCCCCACGCACTCAACCCCGGAAGAAAACAACTGCCAGCTGACGACGCCGAACACCACCCATGGTCCGTTCTCCTGCTGACATTGCTGCCGCACATTCACCCACCTCCGGATTTCCACAACTAACTCCAACCTACCAGACACCAGCGAGTCCAAACCCCTGAACTGCATCCTCCTCAACAACCACTCCCTACATAGACAAGCAGTAGAGATCTGGGACCTCCTCAACACCCTCTCACCTGACGTCGCCAACCTTATAGAGACGTGGACCAACGCCAGCTCTGCACCTGACATTGCAACCGCCATCCCTGATGAGTTCAAGATCCAGAGGAAGGACCGCCTCAATCACTCTGGAGGTGGACTCGCCATTGTACAAAAAGACTCCCTCTGACTCATTACAACCAGCACCGACTCCTCGTCCCCCATGGAACACTTCCATTTCCAGATCCAGGCCAACCCCAGAACCATCAAAGACACCATTGCGCCTCGTCACCAACCCCCACCCACAAGGCAAGACACACCCTTGACCCCATCTTCGCAGGGGGGAAACAACATCCACTTCAGCCACACCAAGCAACCCCTCTGAACGGACCACCACTGCATCCATTTCTCCTTCTCGAAAACCAACGGACACAAGCCTACTCCACTCCCCCACACAGGAACTGGAATAAGGTCACTGAAGAGCATCTCAACTCTGCCCTCACCCACTGCCCTCAACCCACCCCGACCGACGCCAACACTGCAGTCAACAAACTCCACAGATGGATAACCGAATGCGCAAACACGCTCTCACCCCTCTGGAACTCTGACAAACAAAGCCCCACAGAAGCCACCTGGTTCACCACCGACCTACGAGAATCCAGATGCACTTACCGACAACTCGAAAAATATGGAGGAACAGCAAAACCTCGGAAGAATGCACAGTCTACAAAACAGCCATGACAGAGCACCACCAACGCATAAGATCAACAAAGGAACTCCATACAGGACAGAATCCTCTCCAACTCCCGCAACTCCAAGGAACTCTTCAGCATCATACAAGAATTCACCAAACTCCCCAGCTAAAGCCTCAGATACCAACAAACTCGGCTCCTACTTCAATCACAAGATCAAGACTCTCTACGACAACTTCAACGAACAGAACCAAGGAACAGGCACTACACCTACCACCGGCAACGCCACCCAGCGCACCATCACCAGCTGGAACCCTGTCACCACAGAAGACACCGCTAAGACCATGAGGAGCATAAACCCAGGAGCCTGCACGACCCCTGCCCGCAGCACATCTTCCATAGAGCCGCCACTGCCATAGAACCAGACTAGGATGCAGGATCAACTCCACCCTTGAAACCAGCACTTTTCCCGACAGGAAACACACAGAAGTCAAGACCCTCCTCAAGAACCCCTCCGCAGACCCATTGGACCTCAAGAACTACAGACCCATCTCTCTCCTGCCCTTCACAGCAAAAGCCACCGAGAAGAAAGTCAACCTCCAGCTCCCAAAGTTCATAGAATCCAACTTGATCCTCAACACCTCCCAATCCGGATTCCGCAGCAACCAAAGCACCAAGGCCGCCCTACTAGCCGCCACAGATGACATCTGCACTCTCCTCGACAGGGCCTCACGGTGGCCCTCATCCTACTAGACCTCAGCAGCCTTCAACACCATCTCCCACCGCACACTAACCACCAGACTCCACGATGCCGGCATACAAGGAACTGCCCTTGACTGGAACCGCTCCATCACTGGCCAAACTCAAAGAATCGGACTGCCGTCTCCCATCTCCAAAGCCCACAGAGTACCTCAAGGATCCTTGCTCTGCCCCACACTCTTCAACATCTACATGGCCCCACTTGCTACCACTGTCAGTGGTCAGGGTTTTGCATTTGTCACCCCGAGTAGGATGGGTATGCTCAGACGTGAGTCCCATGCTCTCCACACCACTGGATTTAAGCAAGCCGGGCTGAAGACGGCTGGAATGCCAGAAACCGGTCCTCGGAAGCTTGTTTCTGGTCCAGGGAAGGCATGGCTTGGCAGTTTGGGCTGGACTGTTCTCATGAGGCACAGGGTCAGACTGATTTGCATATGGCCATGTCTGAACTGGGGTGGTGTGGAGTGCAAAAAAACGATGGATTTCGTCCCAGATCTCTGTACTGGGGTGAATGTATGACATTGTTCTGCATTCTGTCCATCAACTGTGGTTGATGCAGCGACGACACCCAGCTTATCCTCTCCCTCACCAAGGAACCAGACATCACCAGACACAGCTTCCAGGAAGGAATGAAAGACGTCGCACCCTGGATGAGCAGCAGCTGCCCGATGCGCAACTAGGAGAAAACGTAAGTCCTCGTCCTCAGATCCACCCTCTCCACATGGGAAAAACCTGGTGTCCCACTGCCCTCGGCACTCCTCCCACACCCATGGACGACGCCCGCATTCTCGGCATCATACTCTACTCCTCGCTCACCATGAACCGTCAGATCATATCAGTCTCCTCCATTTGTTTCAATACCAGCTGCAAGATCTTCAAATGGATCCCCCCGAACGCAGAAAGGTCATCACCCATGCACTCACAACCAGCAGACTGGACTATGGGAACACCCTCTAAATCCGGATCAACAAATCCCTACTACAGACCAACTAGAACACGGCAGCCAGACTCGTCCTTGGCATCCCAAGACAAGATCACATCACCCAGCACCTACAAAACTTCCACTGGCTCCCCGTCGAAAAGAGAGTGACCTTTAAACTGCTCACCCACGCCTGAAAGGCGCTCCACATCACCGGACCTCAATGAAAGAATCTCCTTCTACGCACCCAAGAGAAACCTCTGTGCCGCCGACCTTGCCGTGGCCAAAATCCCACGGATCTGCAGAGCCAGAACAGGAGGAAGAGCGTTCTCCTACATCAGGGCCAAGACCTGGAATGAACTCCCCCTCAGTATCAGACAAACACCCACTCTGCAAGCTTTCAAGAAGAGCCTCAAGGCCTGGCTCTTCGGATGAGACTGAGCTGCACGCACCCCACCTCCTCCCAGCGCTTTGAGACCCTCACGGGTGAGTAGTGCGCTTCACAAATCACTGATTGATTGATTGATAATAGAACAGCATCTAGTAAAATCAAAGTAAAAGTGATTTCAGTTTCAGTGTAAAATTCATAAAGGGCACATTGTGCAAAACAAGTGTTATGTTTGCTGTCTCTTTAAGAGTGTCCTGGTTGATTACGTCATTAATGGAATGATTATATTCCAATTGCTGAGAATTCAGTTTGCTGTTACTTTTGCTTGTTGATGGTTGTACATTAAAGCTACTCTACAACTTCTACTTCTTCTGGATTGAGTGCTTTTATCAACAACATTTGTGGAATATCGTAATGGAAATATATAAAATAACAGAGAATTTAACACAATATTTTATATAAAATCGTCTTAAAGTAATTTCAGGTTTGGAACCAGTATCACTTGGGGCTACTTTATCTATATAGTAATATGCTATATTTTGTTCAAAAGAGAGTGCCATTACGCAAGAAGGAATACAAGTGGTATGGAATGTCAAACTACAATGGAAGAAAACATTAGACAGTCCAGAATTAGTTTCATCATTCTTCTTCATAGGCTACATTGTCTAATTAAGAGATGCATTTCCTTCTCAATTACAGATGAAATATATGAAACGGCATGAAAAGTACGGGAATCTTCCAGTCTATATCAAACATTAAAAGCATCCTGATAATAAATTTGTTTCATTGATAAAAATATTGGCTGCAAGAAACACTTTCTAATATCTCTATAAAATGTACAAAATAAGATGAAGTGCAATGTGGTTTGGGTCGTTTTCCCATCATATGGACATTTATGTATTTTTTCCTCCCGTACCTCCATTTTGGGAAAAGCCACCAAGTAATGTTTGATACCAAGGCGTAATGTGGTAAAATAAAACCAGTGTTGCACATTGTTTACAATGATAAGGTTATAACACATAAGCATTTGCAATGCAATAGGTCTCGCATTATGAAAGTTTGAGCTATTGGTCTTGTAAATGACAATTTTTTTATTTATGTGTTGCTTTCGAAAATAGCTAAATTATTAGCTTTGTCATTTACAATGATAATAGTTATAACTTACGCAAATGCAACACCTATAGCATTTGTAATGCAACATGTTTTGTATTTACGTGACGTAGATGTATTGATATTACAAATAACAATGGCTTTTAATTTTTTTAAATAATTAATACTTAAATGAAAGTGATTGCAATTTATAATGGCAATAGCTTAAACTTTTGTAAATAACTTTTGTGAAGATTATGTTCAGTGTATTTTATTATGACGAAAATCCAAGAACAGAAGT
Organism: Lissotriton vulgaris; assembly: GCF_964263255.1. Lineage (NCBI taxonomy): Eukaryota > Metazoa > Chordata > Amphibia > Caudata > Salamandridae > Lissotriton > Lissotriton vulgaris. The sequence goes on along the minus strand of NC_141689.1, from coordinate 716,018,155 downwards.
GAAATATTAAATAAAAATAAATTAAATATTAACATCTTTTTTGTGACATTTGTAATAAAGCTTGAAACATTGAGAGAACATATTTGAACCAGTTGTTGTTGAATGGTTGCACAGATTGATGCTGTGATGGCGCGGAGTGATGTTGTGGTGGCGCGGAGTGATGAGTGATGTTGTAGTGGCGCGGAGTGATGAGTGATGCTGGGGTGGCGCTGAGTGATGCTGGGGTGGCGCTGAGTGATGCTGGGGTGGCGCTGAGTGATGCTGGGGGGGCGCTGAGTGATGCTGGGGGGGCGCTGAGTGATGCTGGGGGGGCGCTGAGTGATGCTGGGGGGGCGCTGAGTGATGCTGGGGGGGTGCTGAGTGATGCTGGGGGGGCGCTGAGTGATGCTGGGGGGGCGCCGAGTGATGCTGGGGGGGCGCTGAGTGATGCTTGGGGGGGGCGCTGAGTGATGCTGGGGTGGGCGCTGAGTGATGCTGGGGGGGGGCGCTGAGTGATGCTGGGGGGGGCGCTGAGTGATGCTGGGGGGGGCGCTGAGTGATGCTGGGGTGGGCGCTGAGTGATGCTGGGGTGGGCGCTGAGTGATGCTGGGGTGGCGCTGAGTGAGGCTGGGTTGGCGCTGAGTGATGCTGGGGTGGCGCTGAGTGATGCTGGGGTGGCGCTGAGTGATGCTGGGGTGGCGCTGAGTGATGCTGTGGTGGTGCCGAGTGATGCTGTGGTGGTGCCGAGTGATGCTGTGGTGGTGCCGAGTGAAAATGTGGTGGTGCAGAGTGATAATGTGGTGGTGCTGAGATATAATGTGGTGGTGCTGAGATATAATGTGGTGGTGCTGAGATATAATGTGGTGGTGCTGAGATATAATGTGGTGGTGCTGAGATATAATGTGGTGGTGCTGAGATATAATGTGGTGGTGCGGAGATATAATGTGGTGGTGCTGAGTGGTGCTGTGGTAGTGCTGAGTGGTGCTGAGTGGTGCTGAGGTGGTGCTGAGGTGGCGCTGAGTGATGCTGTGGTCGTGCTGATTTATAATGTGGTGGTGCTGAGTGATAATGTGGTGGTGCTGAGTGATAATGTGGTGGTGCTGAGTGTTGCTGTGGTGTTGTTGTGGTGCTGTGGTGTTGCTGTGGTGGTGGTGCTGAGTGATGCTGGGGTAGCGCTGAGTGATGCTGGGGTAGCGCTGAGTGATGCTGGGGTAGCGCTGAGTGATGCTGGGGTAGCGCTGAGTGATGCTGGGGTAGCGCTGAGTGATGCTGGGGTAGCGCTGAGTGATGCTGGGGTAGCGCTGAGTGATGCTGGGGTAGCGCTGAGTGATGCTGGGGTAGCGCTGAGTGATGCTGGGGTGGTGCTGAGTGATGCTGTGGTGGCGCTGAGTGATGCTGTGGTGGCGCTGAGTGATGCTGTGGTCGTGCTGAGTGATAATGTGGTCGTGCTGAGTGATAATGTGGTTGTGCTGAGTGATAATGTGGTGGTGCTGAGTGATAATGTGGTGGTGCTGAGTGGTGCTGGGGTAGCGCTGAGTGATGCTGGGGTAGCGCTGAGTGATGCTGGGGTGGTGCTGAGTGATGCTGTGGTGGCGCTGAGTGATGCTGTGGTGGCGCTGAGTGATGCTGTGGTCGTGCTGAGTGATAATGTGGTCGTGCTGAGTGATAATGTGGTTGTGCTGAGTGATAATGTGGTGGTGCTGAGTGATAATGTGGTGGTGCTGAGTGGTGCTCTGGTGTTGCTGTGGTGGTGGTGCTGAGTGATGCTGGGGTAGCGCTGAGTGATGCTGGGGGTAGCGCTGAGTGATGCTGGGGGTAGCGCTGAGTGATGCTGTGGTGGTGCTGAGTGATGCTGGGGTGGTGCTGAGTGATGTGGTGGCGACGAGTGCTGTGGCATTCAGTAATGTACCCAGAGAAAGCATCTTTCTGCCGTTCGGGTAAAATGGTAAAAGGAGACCTCATACTCACAGGTTCGTACTTCACCACATGGGGATTGTTTGTGTGTGTTTGTCTGGTGCACATCTGTAGTGTGAGTGTAGTATGCGTGCGGTGCAAATGTGTTGTTTATGTATGTGTGCGCGCAGTGTGATTTGAGTGGGGTGTGTGCAATGTGTATATGTATGTGGTGTATATGTCTGTTCACTATGGTGTGTGTGTGCCGATAGGTGGAGGGGTCTGTGGGGGAGGGAGTCATGTTGCAGAAGCGTTTGTTTCCTTCTGTGTCTCGGGACGTAGTGCCAGGGAGAAGGCTACAGGATGGCTGAGTTAAACTTCCACAAATTTGTGTAACAGTAACACTTGTCACGCACCACTTAGAAATGAGGTGTGAAGCGCTACATAAAACCCGTAGAACAAGCTGTGGAGCGACAGAGAATGGAGACGCCGAGGATTACTGAGACCACTACGAGATTTGTGAAAACTAGTAGCTCATATTGATTAAACATCCACTTTGTACCGATTTTATTTAATCATACGCACAAATGTATGGATTTAAAGTTGACATCTCCAAATAGGTGGAGAAATCCCAAACCTAAGAGCATGCCATCAACATTGACAACTCAAGAAAAAAACTGCATATGAAATTATGCTCAAGTCCCAAGTACCTGCCCCTTTGAAATGACGACCTCCGCGGCTGCGAAGTTAGGCAAATTATAAATGCTCGATAATTTCAGCCTACAAAACAAGAGATTGCATAATAGATTGGTACAGGGCAGGTGCTGGCACACCATGTTCACGTCCAGGAGGGGCAGGTGAGCAGCAAAAGTAGACATTATAAGTGGACATTATAGTCTGCACGGAGAGGCGACAGGCAGAGGCCACGGGCGGCGGACATCAAAGGAAGGGTGGGAGGGGAAAAAAACGCATTAGAGAAAAGCCAGAAACACCAGGGGGGGCGGGGAAACAGGTAGCTTTCAAGCCTTTGCAGGCAAATGCCAGCGGGTCGCGTACCTCATGCACTGTCGGAATTACAAAAGCTCTCGCGTTTGACATGGCCAGCGAGTGGGAGAGAGGAAAGGAGCATATGGGGATGGGGTGTGAGTGAGGGGGTGCAGAAGGCTTTGATGGTGGTGTGCGAGGCCAAGTGCGCGCCTGGGGAAGCTTCATGCTAGAGTGCCCAACATGCATTGTAGCAAATCTGCTGGTTCAAGGGACTTTGGTTCAGATGTAATAGGTTTGAGTATAAATACTCGACCTAACAAGGGTCTGACTGAAATTTTAAGTCCTAAATGGGTTCTATCCCCCTAATTCTAATATATGAAAAAAACAAATGGAATCCATAGGACTGAAAGGAGGTTATTTTTTTTTTAGAACATATAACTATTAACACGAATATAGAGGCTATCACAACTCTCTACGTTAATGAGTGTATGTTAGAGAAGAAAGCAAATAAAGACATAAAGAGACAGAACTCAAAATCGCCTCAGGATAGTCAGTATCCCATCAATACGAACCATGTGCCCAGTGTCATCATCTGGGGTCCCAAACAGCACTCCTATGTCTCTCTTGGAAATCAGAGAGAACACTAAGAGAGCTGTATCCTTCTGTGCGATACTTGCAGAAGGAGAAACAAATAAGATTGTGTTTAGAAATGGGGTGAATTAAGGTAATATCTATTGTGCAGTGCAAAAGATACTGTGCAATAAAGTGCTTAAAAAGGATAAACTAATGAGATAGTCTACAATCCTTTCTACTGCTAATCCTAGCAATGTCTCATAGTTTTCCTGTTAAAAACAGAGTGAAAGTGAGAAAAAATATATGGAAGAGTTTGCAATTATTCACTGTTCACACGGTCGACATGTTTCAGCCCCTCAGGAATATTCTCCCTGGCTTTCTTCAGGACCTATATAATTATTTTGGCACTGCAATCACGTTAAATCAAGAAAGATCATACATACAGTATTACTGATGTGATATTCTCATTCGAACCCTTGATTTAGGCATGATGGCTGGACTGCATCTAGAGAGAATAAACATAACATCTCTTTGTATATGATTGCCTTCTAATATTATACCTCATTCAATATTTCAATAGTAACTTTATTAACAAAAAGCTTACCATTGCTTCACAAGGGGTAAGCCTCACATCACTCGGCACCAGCTAAAGTTATATTTGAGGCCCCGCTCTACAAAGAAAAAGGTCCAACAACACTTGTTTGTATGGACAATATTGATATGCCTTGATCATCAATGTATAAGTTATAAAACCATAGCAGAAAAACAGCAAGCTGTTAAAAACCTCAACCATCACGACTGTAGTCGCTGGTTGGATCAAGTTGCATCGTAGTGAATTAAAGTCAAAGAACACTTACTGACGATGAGAGTCAAGTTCTGAATCGAGGACTAGGCTTTGTGGAAACCAACCCAGGAGACAGTTTCAAAGTCAACTGTGAGTTGGCCCAATTTTTTCAAAAAATTCGACTGTATTATTTCTTTTGAGACAAAGATACGACGCAAGACATCACACCTGAGCGAAACACAGGTCTAAAGAAACGCTCAAATTTCACTCCTCCCTTGACGAGTGTGCCTGCTAAAGTATTAGCATTTGAGAAAGCGGTCCTCGACAAGGTATATATCCTCTCCAAAACAAAAGTTCCTTTTCACAACCTCCCTAAGAAAGAACAGATGGCGATCCGCACTTTGTCTGCGGATCGCACTATAACAATAAAGCCGGCAGACAAAGGCGGCGCGGTTGTGAATTAGGACACATCTGTGTATTGAGAAGAATGCCTGCGCCAACTGGCAGATGCTCGTTCCTATCGACTACTCAAAGAAGATCCCACTGAGCGGTTAAATTAGACCATAACAAGACTAGTAGATGAAGGCCTCCTAAACGGGTGGATTACGGAGCAAGAAGATTCCTTTTTACGGACGAGTCATCCAGTCATGCCCTATTTCTACTGTCTACTGAAGATTCATAAAAATAGGAGTCCACCTCCAGGAAGGCCAATAATATCAGGCATCGGTTCACTTTTGGAACCGTTGTCCACATTTGTGGACCATTTTTTGCGTCCTTTAGTGAGAACAATGCCCACGTATCTACAAGATACGAAGGACGTACTACGTATTCTTCCTGACATCGATTATGACACAGAATTAGACTATCTAGTGTCATTCGACGTGGAATCACTTTATACGTCGATCCCACAGGACGAAACTTTTAGATACCATCTTCCAGATAATAAGGGTATTTTCGCGCCAAGTCTGACAAATTTATTCGCCCATACTTTTGAGCAAGAACATGTCCTCACAGTGTCTAATCCTCATTTTTCATCAATACGCTTATGGAAGCGATATATTGATGATATTTTGGTAGTATGGAGAGGAACTCTAGAATCAGTCATGACCTTCAGGGATTGGTTCAACAGTAGGAACAGGTTCCTGAGATTTACAATAGAGGCACACAAAGAAAGAATTGCCTTTCTTGATCTATCTATTTTTCATACCCAAGGAAAACTACACAGTGAACTCTACCGGAAAAGTATGGCGCGAAATTCATTGTTGAGCTTTGATAGCCAACATCCAAAATCACTCTGACAAAATTTGCCTTATGGGCAATTTTTAAGAGTACGGAGAAATTGCACCACACTGGCGAAATATGAAGAACACTCCGAGGTTTTGAAACATCAGTTGGAAGAAAAGAAGTATCCAAAATCCCAAAAACCTGATCAGATAAGCTAAGAAACGTGCCCAGAATAACAACAGGAAAGCATTGATCGAGATACCAACAGAAAGATCACCCTTGGGCCGTCTGACATGTGTACATACTTTTAGTGCATTGACCAACAGCATTCAGAAGAGCGTCAGGAAACACTGGCGTATTCTGAATAGCTGTTCGGACAAGATACCACTACCACGGTTTGCTCTAAAAAAGAGTACGAATCTAAAAGATAGACTAGTTCACACCCGGCCATTGAGCTCGAAACTAGATTCAGAAATGACTCTATGGAACCAACCTAAAGTTCAAGGCCATTTACCGTGTGGATCATGTGGGGTATGTGCCCAAACCAAACAGTCTAAAACGGTAGATATAGGAGGTATCAAACCATGGGAGCAGAGGTTCTTCACAAATTGTAACAACAAGAACCTAGTTTACCTAATAACATGTCCTTGCAACAACAAATATGTAGATTTGACAACTCGAAAAGTAAAGCTCCGCATGATGGAACATAAAAGCACCTTCAGGTGCAAGAAGACAATGACAAAACTCACTAGACACATTGCTGAGACAAACCACAAACCAGAGGATTTCGAGTGGACAGTATTAGAGAAACCTTTCATTCCACCACACTGTAGTGATGTTTCAAGCCTGTTATTTCAACGTGAGCAACGATGGGTCTTCAGACTGTCAAATGATGTAACGGGTTTGAATGACACCATCCCTTGGCTGACACTAGCAACAAAATGATATTTCATAGTAATTACAGATTTGTTGAAATACATCGCACACATCGGTATAATGATGATCTGTATCCATAGTTCAGTCCCATAAATCTCGTTGTAAATCTATAAATTGTTTCCATCAGAGATATATGCCAGTAAACCATACACTGAGTGTACATAATGATCCAAGCAATAATATGATGGGAGAATGAACTACTGAATATATAGATAACTAAGAGGAGATAAAGAATACTATTGTACTCATCCCATTTATACTAGACAACATTATTGACATATAATCTGTCTATAAATCATTAAGAAATGAGGTAGCTTTTGAGATTTCATTATGCCTGGTTTCTAAGTGAAGATTTCCTTTCGCAAAGTCTGCTCTGTTCGTAAAACTATATCTAATTCCAGAAAGAACTACAATTCCCGCCGGCATGACATCAGCCGAGTAGTGCTTTCTGAAAGTCATTGAAATATTATTGACATGTGTGATTGAATTAAAGCCCAACAACAGAAAAAATGTTGTTTTCCAACATTATTATTGGTTCACGTATATGTCGTCCGTTAGTCATTATTAAACAAGGTGGTACTCTCAGAGACGCTACTACGCCCGGTTATAAAGTGAAACCTTTTCGCGAGATTTGGTCAGTTCATATACCTTTATTCAACTACACTAGGAACTACTACTCCCATCAGTCGAGTAGTTCTGATGTACGACACCGCCAATACGTCATCGACATGGATAAAATGGTGGTCCGCCAGTACCCAGGCACCTCCACTCCAGCGGAGTTTCTGCCCGGGGGACACCGACAGTTAGGTAAGTGCATGTCTCTGACCACCCGCTCTCGTTAAATTTTGAAGCCCACAGTAAGTGCGTCGAGAGGATAGGGATACCTCTGCACTTATTCGCTAACATTTTTTCGTCACTATATGATTCTTACAAGAAAGGACCAAAAACTTGCATCACAGCGGCCTACTCTTGCGCAAGTGGGTTTAAACAGGGCATTTTTCTCGCTTATCTTCTTTTTTTGGGGATACCAAACAAGTCCTTTCTGTTTGTCGTTTATAATTACCGGCATGCAAAGCATGTTATGATGGAAGAGAGTCGGTCTTTTGAGTACAGCGACTGTGGCCCTCGTCTCTGTAGTATACAATATTACGCCTATGTGAAGTAATTATCACGTTTTAATTGACAGGCCATTGCGTATATATGTACCGAATAGGACGGTTACTGCATGCTTTAAGCAATATGCCCCGCACACCAAGTGCTGGGTGCTTTAGTGACGAGATAAATTTGTATCAATAAAGCTTTAGATCCTTGTAGTGCCTTCGAACAGTCACAGTTTCTTGGGGGCACCAACTAAACCAAGGAAGTAATGACATTGATCCATAATCATCTAAAACAGAATTTTTTTGGGTGATTAAAAGGGTGCCAAGGTCAACATGATCCAACCAGCAACTACAGTTGTGATGGTTATGAGGTTTTTAACGGCTTGCTCTTTTTCTGCTACGGTTTTATAACTTATACATTGATGATCAAGGCATATCAATATTGTCCATACAAACAAGCATTGTTGGCCCTTTTTCTTTGTAGAGCAGGGCCTCAAATACAACTTGAGCTGGTGCCGAGTGAGGTGAGTCGTACCCCTTGTGAAGCAATGGTAAGCTTTTTATTAATAAAGTTACTATTGAAATATTGAATGAGGTATAATGATATTAGAAGGCAATCATATACAAAGGGAGGTTATGTTTATTCTCCATAGATGCAGTCCAGCCATCATGCCTACATCAAGGGTTCGAATGAGAATATCAGATCAGTAATACTGTATGTATGATCTTTCTTGATTTAATGTGATTGCAGTGACAAGAAACGTATATAGGTCCTGAAGAACGCCAGGGAGAATATTCCTGAGTGGCTGAAACATGTTGATCGTGTGAACAGTGATTAATTGCAAACTGTTCTGAATCTTTTTCTCACTTTCACTCGGTTTTTAACAGGAAAACTATGAGACATTGATAGGATTAGCAGTAGAAAGGGCAGTAAACTGTCATTAGTTTATCCTTTTTAAGCACTTTATTGCACAGTATCATTTGCACTGCACAATAGATATTACCTTAATTCACCCCATTTCTAAACACAATCTTATTTGTTTCTCCTTCTGCAAGTATCGCACAGAAGGATAAAGCTCTCTATAATGTTCTCTCTGATTTCCAAGAGAGACATAGGTGTGCTGTTTGGGACCCCAGATGATGACACTGGGCACATGGTTGTGTATTGATGGTATACAGACTATCCTGAGGCGATTTTGAGTTCTGTCTCTTTGTCTCTTTCTTTGCTTTCTTCTCTAACATACACTCATTAACGTAGAGAGTTGTGATAGCCTCTATATTCGTGTTAAGAGTTATAGGTTTCTTCTAAAAAAAAATAACCTCCTTTCAGTCCTATGGATTCTATTTTTTCTTTTCTTTTTTTTCATACAATGATAAGGTACCATTGAATGCCTTGTTCAATAAACCCGGAGCAATAGCTACAGACAGAACCTTTAGTATTTCTCTAGCTTCTCTTTTGGCTTCTCTTTTCCGTACAAGGATCAATGTCAACTGTGTTCTAACAATATAACACTAGAACAAGAATGTATATAAAGCACGTTGTCATATGAACACGTATTCACTCTTGCTCTGGATTAAGTGACTATCTTAGAGAGTGCTTGTTGCAGTTCCTCTATATGCTCATATTTTTCTTTTTCATTCAAATTCTTAGTGTAACAAGTGTGTTCTTTTTACCTTAATTCTTTTTTCCCTCTGAGGGGTGCAACATCATCGATGACTGCTGTACGAGGGTAGTTGAGTTGGTAAGCAGCTGTGTTAACATTTAATTGATCTAAAGAGCAGAATTCTGTAGAATTGCATGTTTCCGGGATATCGTGATTGAAGTTTATAGTATTCCTAGTCAGGGAGTTAGGGTGTTTGTATTGACTAGGAGTTCTAGATTTGGAGAAAAAAAATTGAAAGTTATTTGGAAGTGACTGGACCAGTCTACAGATATCAGAACAGCAGGATCGTTACTGGTGGTAAGCAGATCTAGTGTGGCCCCCTTTATATGTGTAGGTTTCAGGGACAGTTGGGTCAGAACATTTTTGACAAGGACTGTGGAAAGGTCTTGAAACTGGTCATCTTTGAGATCTCCTCAGTGCTAGGTGAAGTTACTCATAAATATGTGGTGGTGGTGGTGGTTTAACAGTATAATTAATGAAGCTTATCCATTCTTCTATAAATATTCTGGTAAATTATGTTGAGCTTAGTAGATCTGCTGGCAATGGATTTAACATCTGCTGTTAAACACTCAAAGGTCGCAGAATTCTGCAACAATTTATTTGCAGGTGATGGATGTTCAGTGAATTATCCCAACTCCAGCACCATTTTTGTCTATTCTGTCAAGGCGTATAATATCATAGTTTGGCAGGATCAGAAGGGTATTCATTGAGCTAGGTTTCCGTCACAGTCATAAAATACAAGTCCATGTTTAAGACAGAGTTGGCAAACTCAATTTTGTGTTTCAAAGCAGGACTTCAGATGTGTAGTACACATCATAAGATGGTTGCAGAGGTGCTCACATAAGGGATAGAGACCGGTGGAATTTCTAAAAGGTCTCTTATATTAGCCCCTGAGACGAAGGGCTGCATCTGGGGATTCAATTTAGCACAGGGTTAGATTTAGGGTCATGAGAGAGGTTTTGTCCACTATCAGGCTTAATTCTAGCCGAGAGATTGTGAAACTCAGGCGCAGCATTCTTGTCAAGGAAGTACTGGTAGTCTGCCAGAAGGGAGACAATATTTTCAGATTTGAGGGATGGAAGCATTTTATGAGGATGAGGTAAGTTATGGGGTCTAAATATGGTGTTCCAGTATAGTGACTCATGCTTCAAGTCTATTTCCTTGATGTTGAGGGAGGGATATATTCTGTGCTGTTGAGAAGTGGTGTAGATTCTGGGTATGGTTTTCCAACCAAGAGAACAGCACATAAAGATTTTAATTTCAACTGAGAGGCTTTATAGCATCCATTAAGGTGTTAATACGACTAATGGAGAAGACATCTGTGTAGAAATGTGAGCATTTGCAGTTAGGATGGGATTCTTGACAGCAAGCATGGGCCTCATTGCCATTACACATGGCATGTAACGCCAGCTCTGTTTAACCCCTTCTATGCTCATGACTGAGCCGCTCCGTCATGAGCCTCGGTTAAGCTGTGCTCATGACGGAGCGGTTCCGTCATGGCCCGCTCGGCGCGCCTGCGTGGCGCGAATTCCGCACCTGCGCTGGATGTTCCATTGAGCGGGCGGGGCCATGACGGTACCGCTCCGTCATGAGCACAGCTCAACCGCGGCTCGTGACGGAGCGGCTCAGTCACGAGCATGCGAGCACCGCTCGGCCCCCCGCCCCCTTAGCGCTGCGGCGGAATTCCCGCCGTAGCGAAGGGGTTAACCGAAGAGCCAGGTCTTGAGAGTCTTCCTGAAGGTGTTCAGGGAGGGAGCACGTCTGATGTCTGCTGGTAGCCTGTTCCAGGTCTTGGCTGCAATGTGAGAGAAGGATCTTTCGCCTGCTCTGGCTCTGTGGATGCGTGGGGTTTCGGCCAGTGCGAGGTTGGAAGATTGGAGGTCTCTTTTGGGTACATGTGAGTTGATTCGGTCGTTGAGGTATTTGGGTCCGTTGTTTTGTAGGCATTTGTAGGCGTGAGTGAGGATTTTGAAAGTGACTCTTCTCCACGGAGAGCGAGTGGAGAGTTCGTAGGTGTTGACTGATGTGTTTGTGTCGGGGATGCAGAGGACGAGTCTGGCGGTGGTGTTCTGTATTGTCTGGAGTTTGCGGAGTAGGGACTTGTTGATGCCGGTGTAGAGTGCGTTTCCATAGTCTTTTGGTGATTATTGCGTGGGTGACTTTCTTCCTTGACTCAGCGGGGGGATCCACTTTAAGGTCTTGCAGAGGATGCGGAGGGTGTTGGAGCAGCTGGAGGTGACAGCGTTGGCCTGTCGGATCATGGTAAGTGATTAGTCAAGTACAATGCTGAGGTTCTTGGCGTGGTCTGAGGTGGTAGGTGGGCTTCCAAGGGTGGTCGGCCACCAAGTGCTGTCTCATGCAGAAGGAACAGTACTCAGGATGAGGACTTCGGTATTGTCGCCGGTGAGCTTCAGGCAGCTGTTGGTCATCCATCCTGTGACGTTTTGCATTCCTTTCTGGAAGTTGAGTTTGGTTGTGGTGGGGTCTTTGGTGAGGGAGAGGATAAGCTGGGTGTCGTCGGCGTAGGATACGATGTTGAGGCCGTGTTGTCGTACGATGGCTGCGAGGGGGTCATGTAGATGTTGAAGAGGGTGGGGCTCAGGGATGAACCCTGTGGGACTCCGCAGGTGATTTTTGTGGGGTCGGAGAGGAAGGGTGGAAGTCTGATCCTTTGGCTTCTTCGGGTGAGGAATGATCGGATCTAGTCTAGGGCTGTTCCTTGTATGCCTGCGTCGTGTAGTCTGGCGACTAGTGTGCAGTGGGAGACGGTTTCGAAGGCCGCTGATAGGTCGAGTAGGATGAGGGCTGTGGAGTGGCCTTGATCCAGGAGGGTGCGGATGTCGTCTGTGGCGGCGAATACGACGGTCTCTGTGCTGTGGTCGCTTCGGAATCCGGATTGGGACGGTTAGAGGACTACAATGAATCAGGTCAACTTGCTGTTGACGGTTTTCTCTGCAACTTTGGCTGCGAAGGGGAGGAGCAAGATGGGCCAATAGTTCTTGAGGTTAGTGGGGTCAGCTGTGGGCGTCTTGAGCAGGGGTCTGATTCTGCTCGCTTCCAGTCATCTGGGAAGGTGCTGGATTTGAAGGTAGTGTTGATGGTGCGTTGTAGTTCGGTTGCGATGGCGGCTGAGGTTCTGTGGTAGATGGGAGGGGGGCAGGGGTCGGTGGGGGCCCCTGAGTGAATGCTTTTCATTGTCGAGGCGGTGTCTTCGGCTGTGATCGGTGTCCAGTTGGAGATGGTGGGCTGGTTGGTGTTTCTGGGGGCCGAGGGGTCATCTGCGACACCTGATGGATGGTCGCTGAAGTTGTCGTAGAGGTTTTTGATCTTGAGGTGGAAATAGGTTCCAAGCTTGTCGCAGAGGTCTTGGGATGGGGTGAGGTCTGTGGCTTTGCTGCGTGGTTTGGTGAATTCTTGAATGACACTGAAAAGTTCCTTGGAGTTGGTGGAGTTGGCCAGGATTTTGTTGTGGATGAAGTTCCTCTTGGTGGCTCAGATCTAGTTGTGGTAGTCCATCATGGTGTCCTTGTAGGCAGTGTGGCTTTTAGTTGGCTTGGGTGTTTCTCCAGTTCTTCTCCAGGCGTCTGCAGGTGCGGCTGGCTTCTCGGAGAGCAGTGGTGAACCAGGTGACTTTCCTGGGGCGTTGTCTGTCGGGGTTGCGCAGCGGTCGAGCTAGTCTGCGCAGTCGGAGATCCAGGTGTGGAGTTCTCTGGCTGCGTCGGATGCCCAAGTGTTGTTGTCACGGGTGAGGGTGGAGTTAAGTTGCTCGTCTGTAACCTTGCTCCAATTCTTTCGTGGGGCTAGTTTGGGTGCCTTGGGTTTGTTGATGACGAAGTGTACGCAGTGGTGGTCGGTGCATGGCGGCTGCGTTGTGTGGCTGAATTGGAGGCCGTTTCCTGCCGCGAAGATGGGGTCTAGGGTGTGCCCTCCTCTGTGGGTCGGTGTTTTGACGAGTTGTTTAAGTTCGATGCTGGTGAGGTTGTCACGAAGGATAGTGGAGTTGGGGGTCGCTGATGCACAAGGGTCACTGGCCTCCGTTGCCAGCAGAAACAGAAGCAGGCAGGCCCAATGGACTGACAGAGGGTTACAACCAAGGCCTGATACACCCGCAGCAGAGGATCTGTCTATCTTGTTGTAGGTTATTGGCCTTTCCCAGTGAAGGGATTCTTCAGCGGGGTCAGCAAGGCTGAGCAGGGCTCCTCAAGCGAGGTCAGCATGGCCAAGCAGGGCTCCCTAACTGCAGTCTCACCCACAATGCGTTTCTTCAAGGGTTGGGCTCAGAGGATGGTCTCTCTCGTCTCAGGACAGGTAAGGAGCAAAACACAGTCCTGAATGGACAGCCAAAACTGCGACGACTGTAGGACTTCGAATCTCAGCTGGCAAAGCCTTACATAGAATGTTCCATCTTGTATAAGGCCATCTTATCTAGATCTTTCTTAGGATTTTCCAATCCTTCTAAATCACTTGCTAGTGATTCAAACACATGCCCTTGGGCGTCACCACACTCTAAAGTTAATGGGATTCCATGGCTTAAGGCTACAGGAGACAGACCTTTTAGACTAGGATGCCTTCCTCGTCCAGCAAGCCGGGTTGGCGCTGGTGTTTGGAGAGGGGTACCAATACTGTGAGATCAGATACAGAGCATGTCATGAACTTCTTATAGGAACTGTGGGAAGAGGACTTCACCTGCAAAACAATCAACTCTTTCCTGTCAGCTATTTCAGCAAGTCATGTCACCTTAAACTAGGGACATACCGGTTGGTTCACAAGTTAATCTAAGAGGAGAAACTTAAGAGACCCTCCACAGCCTACATTCATTCACTGGTGAGTTATATACACAGTAATTAGACTGTTCTTGACCTGGGCCCCAAATGAAGAAAGGACTGTCTGTAAAGTTGCCAATGCTACTTTCTTTAGCTTGTTGTTGTAAAGTATCGAAAATGAGTATGAGGGATAAATCCAGCAATATTTTTTCTCGCAGTGGAGTAACATTTACCATTCCTAGGCAGATCAATGCGACACTTACTCGATCTCTCATCTCATTTGTTCCCTGGTAACCCTAAACTCCGTACAGTAAATGGCCTGATGTCAAGAATGGTCAAATGCATCCTGCTCGCTGACAAACTGTACACTCCTCTACGTATTCTTGGAGGCAGAGCTAATTTCTCAAGAACTGGAATTGGGTTATGCAAGAAACCAAAATGGGCTCATGAACACAAACAGTTGTGTTCCCGATCGGAAGCGCTTTACTAGTTGTGGCAGAGGCGGATCCTCCATGGGGGCATTTGGGCGCCGCCCCACTGCTTTCTCGCCATGCGAGAAGAAGGCAAAAACAAATTGTAGAGAACTACCATTTGTTTCTGCCTTCTCGCACAGCGAGAAAGATGAAGTTCCTCCTGGTTGCAAGAGTGGGAGGGGTTACTCGAGGGCAGGGGGGGGAGTGGCTTTCCCACTGTTGTAAATACGGTCTGTTTGGGCAGCCTCACAGAGGCTCTCCAAACAGACAGTATTAACTGTATTAAGAAAGCCGCTCCCCCCTGCCCTCGAGTAACCCCTCCCACTCTCCCTGCTCTCTGTATGCTGCAGCATACAGAGAAATCACGTGGTGTTGGGGCAGCCGGCCGAACCAATCACAGCGCTGTGCTGTGGTGGAGGCAGGCTGCCTGCCTGCAACCTTCCTGCGTGACGACGAGGAATTCGAAAGTAAGAACTGGACGGCGTCGGCGGGAATCTGGGGAGTCTCGGAGTCGGTGAAGGCGGGAAGAAGGTAAGTTTGACTTTTAAAAATTGTATGTATTTTATTTTATTTATCCCGCTTCCCCACCACCCGTAATGCGGAAATCCAGCAAGGCCACGACCGCCTCGCTAAGGCGTTAAAGATGAAAGAACGACTTGTGAGATGCAGAAGGAATGATTCCCGCGTGGAAAACGCCTCGGAAAATCCCCTGTTGACAAATAAATCCCTGTCGATACCAATCAATCTTCTAGAGTAGCGCACAAAGTAGCGCCTGCATGTGTGCCCCAGTCAACCCTGCTATATTGCCAAAAGTGTACACACATTTCGGCTGTGGCATTTCAAGCTTCATCTACACTCTCCTGTTAGTGTAAGCTTCAACCACACTCTCCTTTCAGTGCAAGCTTCAGCAACAGTGCTCTGCTGGTGCAAGCTGCACGCTCGCCTCCCAGTGCCCTCATGTGTAATGTTTTGGTGACGTTTGGGGGCTGCAGGGCAGTCTCCTCGAGGGAGTAAATAGATTTATATATTCGCTAGGTATTTAAATAACATGCAATAAGCACATTATGAATTGCAGCTCTGTTGCCGAAAGATATGTAATCAGTCCGTTGTATCTTCTCGCCTTATCTATTTTTGCCTTATTTATGTTGTATGATTAAGAACGTTTGCGAGTGAATCTCTAACCAGCTGCTGTGCTCTATTGCACCCTATTCCTTTTGATCACATCCTTCCTCTCCCTTCTAGTTCCCCCTTTTTTGTGCTGTGAAGCTAGACTTTTCTAGTATTTGTTACATAATAAATAAATCCATTCAAATACAAACACAAATTGTGGAAATATAGGTAATGTTGCAAGGGCATGAAAATGGGTATCTGTTAGAGTTGGCAAGTGAAAGTGTGTTTGCTGATCTCGGAAGGATGAATGAAGTATTATCTTTCTGCTTGGGAGAGCAGGTGACGGTGTTCATTGCCCTGATAGACTACACTCAATCATGCTTGAGGCTGTTGGATAAAGCAGTCTGGCAGCACCAAATGTATTTCTGATTGTAAATATATTCTATCAGCCTCTGTTTGTTTAATATTATGAACTTGCCTGCGCTTTCCTTTATGATGGTGGTTAAACAGCAGCACTGACCATATGTCCACTAAATTTTCAATTTTTTCAGGGGGGGGGTTCGGGCACGTGCGCTACGCCCCGCCACTTTCAAATGTCACCAGCCGCCACTGAGTTGTGGTATATGACATTCTGGGTTGAAGTTCTTTTTTCAGGGTATTTACACCACTTTTGTTTATTACGGTTGCTGGGCAATCAACTCTTTGATGCTTGTTTTCTTGTGCTAAAGTACAGTAAAACCTACCATCTAGGAAGTCCCAAATACAGAAGAGGACCACGCACTTACCACTCCGCTTATTAATCAATCGGTTGGAGAGACTGGTTGAGCGAAAGTCCTCTGCTTTCATTTCAGAGTGGGGTATTCCCTCTTCGGTGATTTTCAGAGACTGAAGACAAGCAAACTCAAACTTTGAAGCTGTTGAACGCCAATGAACTACGAACTGTAACAGATAATTGACTAGAGGGGTGGTTAGGGGAAATTACCTGATTCGTTGTGTTGCCACAAGGAATTTGCTTTTGCTTATTGAAGGAAGCCAAATCCTGAGTTTTGAGTATTTATACAGGAATACTTTTTAATTAATGACCGTTGCATTGTGCATAAAGCAAATAAGGCAATTTTTTTCTGACTAAATAACGTTATGGCTAAAAGGAATGCTAGCAAGAACAAGAAGATATGAAAAAGTTACTATAAAGTAATGTCAACAAATATACAAAGAAGATTGTTGATTTGAGTCTCTGTTTAAGAAAATAGACAGGATCTGTGCTTAGTAAATATACAATAACAAAAAAGAAAATATAGTTTTGTGTTGTATGCACCAAACATCTTGTTGTGGATCAATCATTAAGGAGCAAGAAAGTTACTAAGACAGAAGATTTCCTGAGGTATAAGGAAAGAATAAGGTTCTTTTCACTTTTCCTCTCATTACAGGTAATGATATTGTATTTTTAATTGTTATAAGATTTACTTAAGACAATAAACAAGTTGCTAAAGGTATGTCTCGTCTTGTTAGTGTTGTATTCGTGTTGTCAGAACATAACCTTTGTGCTAAGGGTTCTGTTAGAATGTGAGGTTTTGAATATGGGAGGGGGAGTGGGGGGGGCAATTGGTTCCAAGTTGTGATTCAGCTTATGGGGAAAGCAGAGCGCTGTGCGACGGGAACATGGATCGCGTTGATGTGCTGCCTTGAAATAGTCATTGTTGGTGTACCTGGGGAATCTACAACTTGCACGTCAAGGCAGTGACATGCACACACTTTGTTTCGTTTAAAGGTGCACACCCACTCTATGTTGTTTAAAGGAGCTGTCTTGTGGTTTCAGGGGGAAGAGCGCGGTGACTCGCACACCAATTAAAGAGGCATTCCAAGTCTTCTCTAAAAAAAAAAAAAAAAGATAATTAAAAAGTTCAAGGAAGAAGGGAATAGAAAGGAAGATTTTACCAACTCATTGTTTTTTATTTCCATAATGGACCTCTCCTGTTTTGAGCTGTGATGCGCACGCCATTGTTTACTATGGTTTTGGTAGGGTAAAGCACGCTCCAGCTGTTGCCGAGTAATGATTTCGCCAGGTCGGGGTTATCTTCTTTGGGTGTGGGGTTTTACAGTAGTATCTGTGTCTTGAAGTCTGAAAGGGAACATGGAGCAAGTTTCCATTGCGGCGCCACCACCGTTTTTGCAGCATCAAGGGACACCAGCTATTCAGTGGGAGGACTGTCAATCAGTCAATAAAACTTTATTTGGTTTGTTACAACCATAAAAGTATACACTTTACATTTTGTGAACCTTTTTAAAAGCACATAAACATGATAAAATCATAGAAAATGCAACACAATCATTACACGAAAGGTAGCGCAGCTCCTTTAGGTACTAATCAAGTATCCCCCTAAAATTATTAAAATCACAGTAATTCATGCATATATATCCAATCCTTCCAATAAAATACGTACATTATTATTAACCTTTAAAAACACAATCTCTTTTTATACTAAAGGAACTGCTTGCACTTGTTACTCTGTGCACTGGAGAAACACCCTAACTTTGCTCATAAATCTCTAGAGCTCGCCCTTCCCGATCCCCGAGCATGTGTTCAAAACTGTGGAGACAGAGCAACGTTCCTTATTGTGGAGTGGGGGGTGCCCGAGAATAGCGCTTAAAAAAGTACAATGGGGAGTGTTCGAGGGAGGGCTAGCGGTGCCCGACATTCAGCTCTACTATTGGGCCACTCAGTTGGTCAATATAAATGGATGTGTGTTTGCCCCACAGGAGGAACCCGCGTACCGAGCAGACCGTATTGCACTGGGGGAGGACTCATATTTGGAGGCCTTATACTCTAAATCCAGACGGAACCAGACCCTGACCCCTCAGACAGTGGTGGTGGTGGCGGTGTGGAAGCGGGCGACGAAGACACTGAGATGGGAAGCGAAACTAACGGATTGCACACCTTTGTGGAAAGGAGACTTCCTTCGGGAGGTTGCAAGGCTGCGAGATCTGCGCCAGTGGAGCCTGATTGGCATAGATAGGCTGGGGGATGTCTGGAAGAGGGGGAAACTGGTGGAGTTTGCGAGCCTGCAGACAGAGTTCCACATGGGTGATGGAGAATTTCGGCATTACCAACAACTTAAGCATGCCATACACGCACATCTGCCACAGGGGGAGCAGTTACCTGAATATGCTCCACTTGAGGATAGGCTGCTGCTAGATCATATGATTGATAAGGCTATCTCTCTTACCTATAAAAAGCTTATTAATAACATTCCTGACACCCTCGGACCGTTGAGAGAAAAATGGGAGTCTGATCTTGGCTTATTGGAAGATGATGACTGGAACGAGGCCCTGCAGTGCCCTAGAGAGGTTGCGATCAGGGCTAGATTCAGACTAGTTCAGCTGCACATACTCCATAGGTCCTACACACCACGAACAGTGCAACATAAGATGGGGTTTGCAGCTTCACACTTTTGCTTAAGGGGCTGCGGGGAGGAAGGCACCTTTTTTCATATCTTATGGGACTGCCCCAAAATCCGCACGTACTGGGTTCAGCTGCAGGGGATTATTGAAGAAGTAGTAGGGGCGGAGGTTCCGCTAGAGGCCGCTGGCACGTTGGCACGTTCTGGGGGTGACAGGGGAGATCACCTGGCCCAAGGGGGGAAAGATATGGCTAGCGTTTGCCAGTATGGTGGCAAAAAGGAACATAGTTCGACTCTGGGGGAGTGACCTGTCACCAACGGTGGGAAAATGGGAGAGGGACTTGGACTAGTGCCAAAGGGCAGACAAAGTTATTTACAATAGCAGGGGATGTCCCAAAAAATGGGAGAAGATATGGTAAGCATGGAGACAATACAGGGGAGAGTGGTTGAATACCCCCGATGGCTCACCACTGAGATGAGTTAGGCCTTGTAGGACCTCGCCCTCTGACCGACACGCTCAGTGAGCACTTACTGTACCCTACGGTTCGAGGAACTGCCTGTCCACTGCTGCTAGAGGGAATGGCAATGAAGCGGAGGGAGAAGGGAGGGAAATGGTTTGTAGCATGTAGTATGAAGTGGGGAGAGCTGGGCGGAGAGGGAAGGGGAGTTGGAACGCAGAACGTTGCATCTCGTACAGAGTGCGCCAAGGGGGTAGGCTTGCATGGATCTCGCCAACTGATTTTTTTTTTTTTGGGAACCTTTATTAGTATCACAAGCAGTTACAAGTATGGGCCTACAACCTTCCCGGCCGGCCGCTAATCAGAGCAGGAGTACAGCAAGCAATGTGAGGTTATAGCAGCTCGAAAACCAGGGTCACAGAAATGCCAATACAGAACTTGTAGTAAGACGTGCAGGTTTGAAGTCAGGATTTGAAAGGTTCATTTTCAAAAAGAGAACTGAAAAAAAGTGCAGTACAGTCATATATGGTCCTACAATACTGCGCGCGAATCAGGATATCCACTAATAGTACAGATACGAATGAAGCATCTGGGGTAAGATACACAAATCAGGAGAAATGCAGGCATACCCGGTACATAGCAAGTCCAAACCCCACCCCTCGAGACAAAACATACTGCAGGAATCATGAATGACGACGACACTTAAAAGAGAAAAAAGACTAAAGGGCAGTAGAAACAAATATCGAACAAACACCATCCCCCCACCCCCCCCACACCCTGCACACCCGCAGAAGGCCATGGCCTACCCCCCCCAGCCGCTTGCCTGTCGCCCTATAAGAGACCCGAAATATAGAAAAGCGAGAGAAGAAAAAGTATAAGCGGAGGAGGCCCCTCGGTTTCGCCGCCCGACCCCGCCCTTCACCCCTACACACAGGAAAATCTCAAAAGCAAAGTAGAATATCAATGGAGAACATCAAGCATCGGCCACAACAGCAATGGAATCCCGGTCAAATATACCCAGTGCACCGTCAGTCAACAATAAGGCCACTAGACTCTGGACTATATCATCCCTGGCCTTGTCTAGCAATGGAACCTCCAGATGTCCACTTGTCAATCAGTTTACAGAGCAGCTTGGGGGGTCCAAACGAACCGGGCGGGTCAGGCTGGAGTGTAGCCACAGAAAAGTACAGCATCCCAAACCCAACAGAGTATACGCAGCGGAAATCCGGTAGTGTCGATGGTGACCCCGGGAACTTCCCGAAGTCCACACACAATAGCACCATCCAAGAAAGGAGAGTCACACAGTCCGGCAAACGCCACGACTTCGCCGGGGCATACCAATAAGGAAAACAATGTTGTGTCCTCAGCCGCCAATTGAACATGTGCCCCGAAGAAACACTCACGTGTACAACCATGTCGGCCAGAGCAGTCACAGGCACCGGGTCCTTCGGCCACTCCCGGAAACCAGGCGGAGCTGGGACTCTCCCCGTGGGCATAGATGAGGGCACATCGGCACTCCGTTGGGATCGATCCGTGGCCACTAGGGACGGCGAGACAACAATGGCGGCCATTCTTCTACCCAGGTCCCGGGCATTACCGATCAGGGTCTTGTGCAAAATCGTTAGGGCAGACAATATGTCCTTGGATGTGGGATCCTGTGTAGCCGCCAGCATCCCGACCCCATCGTGTGGGTGCCATCCGACCTGAACATGATTCGTAGAGGAGGGCGCCAGCCGCCATCTTAGTCAGGGCGACCCCTTCCCACTTCACCTCGCCTCGGGGACCAGGCCCCAATCCAGGGCGCTACAGGATGCACAACCGGGACTCAAGACTGTGAGGCGGGCTTCCCGGGGGAGAGTCACCAAAGGGCTAAACAAATCCCTGCCGCTCCCCGGGAGCCGCCCGCCTATTTCGGGGGCAATCCTTGGTTATGCCCGGGCAGAGAGATTGGGGAGGGGGCCAGGAGTCATGCGCCCCCACCGACCCTGCTTCGCCGCGCAGCCCCTCAAGGCTCACCGCCAAGTGGACCTGGACATCACTGCCATCTGCGGCCCCACAAGTCAACGGCACGCTCCGACCAACTCCTCACCGCCATCAGCTGCCGTCGTCGCAGTCGCAGCCGGCTGCACGTCTAAGGCAACGCCCGGTCTCATCACCACAGAGGCCGCAAAGCAATCGGGGACAGTTCTCCGGGTCCGTCGCACGTTGGAGCCCCAGAAGCAGACGGTAAGTGATCGTTCTCCTTCTTCTGTTGAAATACGCCTTCGTAGCTCAGGATAAGTGTCAGGATGTATGTGTGGGGCGAAAGGGCTAGCGGAGCCGAGCGACTATGCGGCCATTTCGGATGCCCGCTTGGCTCCTCCCGCCAACTGATTTTTACATGTGTATAATTGTAACTGTACCATTGCACTTTCACTGCTATCTGAGGTGTCTTTTGATGGAGCTGTTATGTTCAATAAAAATATATTTTTTTTTAAACTTTGCTCATAAATTTCCTCAAGGCACAAGCTGTATCTAAGTTTGTCATTTCCACTAACAGGTTAGCAGCTTGCATCCTATTCATAATCCTATATTTTTTGGATATCGGGCATAAAATCTCCTTTCGTATATCTAAAACAATCGGACAGTCTAATGAAATATGTACAATATCACAGGGGGTACCTAACATACAAGTACAGTTACCATCACTATTTATCATGAAATTTTTAACCCCATTGTTCGCGTAGCAGGGGTTTATCCCAATTCGTACTATTAGTACCTCACGTCTTAGACGGTAATTCGGTAACCTGTCTAAATAGGGATACTGTTGTTCTTCTGATTCCTAAGCCTGGGCCTGGGTCATATGGGACACTGATGTTTTCCGCACGAGATACTCTCGGTCGTATATACGGGACATATAAAAAAAAATTAAAATATTATATCCACCCTACCCCAAATGCAGATCCCAGAGACCCCTGCCCACACCGGAAACCTGCCCCCGGACACGGACCCCCAGCTCAATGCCTTTAATCCTGTTTCCATAGAGGATTTCCTTAAAATCCTAACCGGCATTAAAAGCGGCTCCCCTAGCGACCCAGTCCCTTTACGGTTCATGAAACAGATAGCCACTTCCATCGCCACTCCGGCAATGGAACTTATCAACATCTCTCTTTCCCGGGGCATTGTCCCGCCCAGTTGGAAAGGGGCCATAGTGAAGGCCCTTCTAAAGAAACCGCATCTCGACCCTCTCGAGCTTGCTAATTTCAGACCTATCTCATTACTTCCTGGACTCAGCAAGATCACAGAAAACGTGGTGAATTCCCAACTTTCCCACTTTCTGGGAGGTCCAATGATCGGCTGCGTAAATCCCAAACCGGATTCCGCCCAGGCCAGGGCACTGACACGGCCCTCCTCTCTGTCATCGAGGAGGCAAGGCGCATTCTGGACTCAGGAGGATCAGTGGCAGTGATCCTCCTGGACCTTAGTGCAGCCTTCGATACGGTGAATCACCGTATCCTCATTCAGCGCCTGGCCGAAGCAGGAATACGAGGGTCTGCACTGACCTGGTTAACATCTTATCTTTCCAACCGCACCTTTCAAGTCTGGGAAGGCAACTCCCGATTCGCCTTAATACCCCTCCAGTGTGGGGTGCCGCAGGGCGCTTCCCTAAGCCCCACATTGTTTAATGTGTATATGTCCCCCCTGGAGGATGTGGTTGCCCCGTTTGGGATCAAAATAGTCAGTTACGCCGATGACACTCAATTGGTCGTCTCTCTTTCCCAGCTCGACCAATGCCCTGACAGTTTCCATCAATGTCTTACCAAGATACATACCTGGATGTGTGACTCCTCACTTAAGTTAAACGGTTCTAAAACAGAAATCATGTTGCTAGGCCACAAGTCTGCCTCAATGCCCTCCTCCATCTGGCCGGCCTGTTTAGGGGACCCACCAATCCCAAAAAAAGAAATCAAAAGTTTAGGGATCTGGCTGGAGCAGGACCTCTCGTTCAAAACACAAGCAGAAAAGACAGCAGGCACGTGCTTTGGGCTACTCCGGTCTGCCCGGAAAATCCTTCCTCTCCTCCCCTATCAGTCTAGGAAGAAATTGATACAAGGCCTAGTTCTCTCCAGATAAGATTTCAGCAATGCGATTTTCTTAGGAGCATCGGAAGCTACTATCAACAAGCTTCAACAAATCCAAAATGCTGCAGCTAGGCTCTTAATGGGCGTCTCCCTTAGGACCTCAGCCAAACCTGCCCTTAAATTGCTCCATTGGCTCCCCGTACGGGAAAGGATTATGTTCAAATCCCTATGCATTACCCACAAACTCATGCAGGGTAAAGGTCCCCCGATTATGAGAAACCTAGTCATGCCCTACAAACCTAACAGACCCCTGCGTTCTGACAAGGGGTTCCTGGCGACAGTGCCTAGAGTCAAGAAAGCACGTACAGGAGGCCGCCGCTTCTCTGAACGCGGCCGCACTATGAAACTCTCTCCCACTGAAACTGCGTGCTGAACCTGGCCATATGTGCTTCCGGAAAACACTGAAAACCTTCCTCTTCCCTAAATGATCCCCTGTCTCCCCTCCCCTTTCGAGTCTGACGCTATCGCAGCGCTGGGATGCCTTCTGGTAACCACGCGCTTTACAAAAACGCATTACATTACATTACATATCAGATTCCAGTATCCTTAGTTCTTTTTTGCCTATTATTGCATGTCCTAGCTGCGGGCATAATTTTAATCCCAGCACTCCAAACACTTCTCTTAATGAGGCTCTTGTTTCTTTCGCCCAGGACAGCTCACTAATGGCAATTTCCCCTTTACACCACTGGAAATTTTTTGGGGCTCCCCTAACCCAAGGCACTGCCAAAAACGTATTGGGGCCATACTGGTGGTTACTGTCCAAGAGGTAACTCCCAGATCTAATCTAGCTGCAAAGGAACATGGAGCAAGTTTATATTGCGGCGCCACCACCGTTTTTGCAGCATCAAGGGACACCAGCTATTCAGTGGGAGGACTGGATTGACATGTTCGACAACTATTTGTTTGCTCTGGATAGTGAGGAGTTTGGCTCTGCAAGGAAGAAAGTAATTCTTTTGAATTGTCTGGGCGCCAAAGTACAGAGGATGTTTATGTTTTAACAACCGGCATTGGATAATGGGGCAAGGACTGCTGATTGTTTACAGAAGCTAAATGTAGATTGAGCATCAGATTTGCAAAAGAAACAAATGTGGTTATGGCTAGGTGTAAGTTTTACATGCAGCCGCAGCGCGTGGGGGAGACAATTGATGAGTTTGTTACCAAGTTAAGGGAATTATCGGTGAAATGCCAGTTTGGTGGAATGGGGGAAGAGATGATTAGCAATCAACTCATGGTACAGTGTAGGAGCAGGAAAATCAAAGAGCGGCGGTGGACGGCTAAGAATCCTTCTCTTAAGGATGCTATCTGTATGGCAAAGGAGGTAGGGGAGTCAGAATTTTGCATGAGAGAGATGAGCAAGCGATCGCTTACTGGTTCGACTGAGAGTGGTGGGGTCACTCAGGTAGATAATTGCGGAAGCTACCTGCAGGGTTGGGGCTGTTGGCAAGAGTACCTAAAGAATGCAGAAGACGTCAACCAATAGACTTAACTCAAGTAGGTGTAATCGGTATGAGAGCACCTTTCATGGGTCTGAAGCAAAAAATGTATATGCCATTGGCAAAGAGTGAAGGATATGCAGCAGGGAGGGGCACTACGCACACATGTGTAAGGCGTGGTCTAAGATGTGTGATGACAAACAGCTGTGCGATCGAGGTGAGTGCAAAGAGCGTATCTTGAGCTTGGGCGATGATGAGGGAATGGAAAGATGGAAAACAAGGCCTAAGGCGTGGTTCACTGTGGAGGGAGATGATGTGGAGCTCATAGTGGACGCAGGTTCCAGGTATACTGTTATTCCTAAGGACGTTTTTTATAGGTCTTAGTCAGACATGGAGCAATTAACCAAAGACATTTGTCCTGACGGGTAACAAGGGGAGGAAATAGATATCTTAGGGTATTTAAATTATTCCATTAATTTCAAAACAGGAGTGACACAGGGGAAGGTATATGCGTCAGACAGCGGTCCTCCAATCTTAGGATGGATGCATCAGTACGATCTGTGTGTCACTGTGAACCCAAGGATGGCAGAACAGGTCATGGTTGTCGAGGACAACAATGTGGAAAAGATTTTGAGTGAGGTGAAGGAGGTGTTTTGAGAGGGATATGTTCACACGTTTTGGATGAATCTAGGTGCGGTACCCATGAAACACAAAGTACAGAAGGTTCCAATTGTGGTGAGGGAGGAAATTAGCATGATGTCGCGTGATATGGTGGAGCAGGGTGTGACTGAACCTGTTGAAGCCTCGAGTTCGGTTTCTCCATTTGTGATCGCTAAAAAATCTGACTGCCGTTTGAGGTTTTGTGTGGATTTACGCTGTGTGAACCAGAATATTATCAATGATAGTTTTCCTCTCCCAAATATTTATGAGTTACTACTTATGTTGCTGAATGGTGGTAAGTACTTTTCAAAGCTGGATCTGAAGAGTGCTTACCATCAAATTAGATTACACAAATCTTCCAGAGATGTGACAGCTTTTATCATGATGGATGGGACATTCCATTTCACTAGAATGCCATTAGGGTTATCTTTAGCGGCAAGTGTCATGTCTCAAGTGTTTAAAGGGTTTACTAACATTTTTTTTTCAGGACGGTATCTTGATTGGAGGAGCAACACAATATCATCTTGAGAAATGTTCTCATGAAAGTTTTGGGAGGAGGGCCTTACATTACGTAAAGAAAAGTGTGTATTTCTCTGTGAGGAAATAGAGCATTTGAGTCATACAATGTGACACAATGTGAAACCAAAGAGGGACCTACTCACTGCTATACGGTTGGCTCCTCAGCCCATCGACAAACATCAATTAAGGTCATTCATGGGACTCATTGAATACTATGCAAAGTTTGTAAATAACTTTGCGACTAAGACAGAAGGTTTTGTTGAGAATATGGTATCCTTTCAGATGGGGTGATGTTAAAAAAAATAATAATGTTTTGACATGATTAAACGAGGTGTGTAGGGCAGGTATACTTGTACCGTTTGATAAGTCTTTGAAATCTGTTATCACTGTTTATGCTAGTGCATTAGGGGTGGGTGCTATTTTAGCCCAGTATCATGGTAAACTTGAGCAGCCTGTAGCTTTTGCGCCACAGTCTTTGACAGAAACTGAAATGAGGTACTCCATCATTGAATGCAAGGCATTGGCGGCTGCCTGGGCTGCAGAGTATTTTAGGACATTTTTGTAGGGTATAAACTTCATAATGAGGACAGATCACAAACCTTTAATAAAAGTGTTAACTCCGGGTAGGGCTTGAAAGGGGTCAGCCAGATTACCAAGACTGGCGGCTCGGTTGCAATAATTCATGTATTCTGTAGAGGACATTCCTGGTTGGCGTAATGCTCAAGCTGATGCTTTGTCACGCTTGTTTGTGGACTGGAAGCTGGATGATGGTGATGCTGTCCACGATATGGAGAAGGAGGGGGCAGTAGCTTGGTTGGAGGAAATTGCTTGTTATGGTGTAGGATTTATTTCCAAGGAAGAGTGGGTGCAATAAATGGGCAGAGTTTAAGTTTTGTAGGAGGTGTGCAAGATGGTGGTGACAGGTGGTAGGACGGAAAGCACTGTTGTACTTTCAGTAAGACCTTCTGTCAAACTCCCGGATGAGTTATCCGTTTATGATGGGACTGTATTGATGAAGGGGAGGGAGGTGGGGGAGATTTGTGCCTCCTGTGAATTTGAGGAGGATCATCCTGCTGGCTCATGAGGGGTATTTGACAGAGAGGAGTGTAAAAGAAAATATTTGGTGGCCTGAGGTAGATGTTCAAACCTTTCAGTGGGTGGCAAGGTGTCTGGTGTATAAGGAAAGTGAAAAGCGACTTAAGGTCGGGTGCAGGCTGAAATGGGTCATATGGATCCTGGAGAAGTGTGGCATACCGTTTGTCTGGATTTTATTGGATCCCTGGGGCTGGGTAAATCAAGATCTTAGATTTGCTATGGTGCTTGTGGACGCCTATTCCAAGTGATTGGAGGTCATATTTATGTTATGTTAGCAGATTTGTAGAGTGCACAGCTGCCCCAGCAAAGGGGCATCCCGGCGCTATTGCTGCAGAACTTTTCTACAAAAAATACCATTGCCAATTTTCATGAGGTTTTTAGAAGGGAAAGATTTCCTCATATTTTGTTGGTGGATAATAGCATACAACTAACTTCCTGTGAGATTAAGGATTTTCTTTCTGTAGTGTTAAGCGCCACTGTACCACATTTTGCAACCCACAAGGCAATGGTATTACGGAAAGGATGAAATCCTATGATTAAGGGTACTTGTAGGGAAGTAGGATCTGCTTCTTATGGTTACCCCCATTTTTGCTTGATGTGAAGCTGTTTTTGACTAGTCTGACTGGGATCCTGCTAATCAAGTGTATCTGCTTTCTCCCTAAATTGGTAAGTTCAGTACGTGGGTACATTCCAGATTGGATACTGTTGTGCCCTTGTCAGTCCCTTGTATATGGAACCCATATACCCAGGGCACAGGTACCCCAGAGGTTACCAATGGGCTGAAGCATGTAGTATGCTACTCATGGGTGACCATTCAAATTGGAACTACAGGCCTGCCATTGCAGCCTGTGTAGGTTGGTGCTTGCACCTCTTACTAAAGATATAGGTTTACTATATCTAATGTCACTGCACTTAAAACCTATAAGTTACACCTATAGGAGGCCTTTGCAATCCTGAAGGCAGGGTGCTTGGTTCTAAGTGAGAGGGTGCCCCTGCTTGAGCAGGATACCCCTGAAGCCTACAGAGTCCATTCTCCCAGGGTGTCAGTGCAGCAGCATTGAGGGGCACCGCGTAATCACACGACGACCTTCTCAAAAATGGCTGCCACAAAAGCTATCTTGTTTGGTATCAAACATGTTAGAATCATACCCAGGGACACATTTGGTGTCCCTTTGCATAGTCCAGTTTAAACCACTCCTGGGAGCAGTTGGCTCCCGCCCTGGCACAGAACTGGACAAAGGACATGGAAGTAAACTCCTCCCTGTACAGACCCTCCCCTGGGAGGGTCCCCTGAATCGTGCCAACCCTTTCCCGAGATTACTCTAGGGCTTACCAGGGTGTAGGTCCCTAGAGACACTTGAAGAGGTCTCCCTTGACGTGAAGGGGTCACTTTACTGCATTCGCAGGCACCTCAACACTACTGACCGGTCTGCTGATCCCGAGCTCCTGCAGACTCCGAAGGGTTCAATAACACAGGTGGTGGTTCTCTACGACCCTCGAGGGTCAAGCAGTCCTCTAACTGAGTTTGAGGCCAATATCCCTCGTGGGGGCTGCATTAACCGAACCCCTGAGCAATGCATACTTTTGCAACTGCAAAGGATTGTTGGCAACTTTGCAACAAGTGCATCGGGCTCCAAGTACGCCCAACCTCTGCCAACTTTTCCATCAAGATCTTCAGCCACATTGCATCATGTGCACCCTGGCCTGCTGCTTTAGTAAACTGCCCAAGGTCCTCCTGCGACTTCAGCCCCTTCGGCACCGTCGGTCCTGTGGAGGGTTTTCTACAACTTATATGGGCTTCCCTGATTGCTCAGCCCTGCCATGACTCCACTGACCTTGGTGAGTCTCCTTCGTGGGACGGTTGTATCGGCTCTTGGATCCTCAGGGTCGCCTGGTAACCCACAACTGCAGAGTCATGGTCATCGACATCATCCCTGAAACACCAGACATCGGAGAGCATTAGTCTTCCAAGTCTCCTGGTCACTCCCGAGTGACCGATTCTGTCCCCTCTGCTTTCCGGTACTCTTCTTCAAGAATCCAAGTTTGGATTCCCACAGAAACTTTCTCCTCTTCCAGCAGCGGCACTTTCCTGAAGTCGTCTATTGGGTTCGACAGCGGTTTCCGACACCACTTCACCCCTATGCACCCTGCTTCCCTGCTGTAGGTAACGTTTGTTGTAGGGTATCCACCAGTGGGGTGGCTCTCCAACCTTCTGTCTTCCACAGGGTTTCTTCGGGCCCACCGGAAAGGCCCTTAATCTTTAAAAATCCAACTGCGACTTACACGTAGAGTTGTACGGAGCTCGCGGTCATGTTCCCACCCTGCAAGTGATTTCCATGGGGTCCCTATCTACTTACCTTGGGTCCCCAGCGATTCTACATCCTCTTGACATTGTCCTGACTAGAGTTGTGGTTCTTATACCACTTTTTTAGTATATGGTTTGGTCCTCCCGCCCCCCCCCCCTCTACCCGGGCCCACTGTGTATCAGTGCTACTTACTATGATTTATTTGCTAAAGTATTGTGTACTTTGTGTCTATCTCCGTGTGGGAGATACTGTAACATACTAGATAGTGTTGTATAATAAATACATATTTTTATAAATACTTTGTGTGGTTCTTTTTCTTTTAAACTGTACTATAAGATTGCATTCTAGTAGAACAAGCTGCTTTGCACTCCTTCAAGAGTAAGCCTGAAGGCTGCTCTCCACAGCTACCACTTCGAGAGCTTTCTAAGGTTGTCCAAGACCTCTTAAATCACAATAAGGGTTGTCTGGAGTGGTGGAATGTGCCCACTTACAGTAGTGAACATCATATGCCTGGTGAGCTTCTCACAGTACTGTAGAGTTAACCATGGAAGGTGGTTTAAATGTTTCTTTTCCAATATAAGAAGCTGTACGGGCACAATGTACTACTCTGAATGTGGGTCTTAACAAATCTCCTTTTGAGGGTATGAGGGGAAGTAAGGAAAGAACAAAGTTGGTGCCTGGATGATTGGGGCACAGAGAGGAGCCATCTATATCTAGGAATGTATCTATGGGTTCCAAGATTCAGAGAGGTGATTGGGTGAAGGTCAAGGATGGTCGTTGTGGCAGAGGTTTGTTTAAATTTCAAGGTCCTTTCAAAGTCAAAGAGGTGTTTGAGAAGTATGTTGTGCTGGAGAGTGGTAGTAAGTGGAATAAACCTCAGAGTTGCTTTGTTTCAGAAGAGTGGTGAATGTAGTAGTGGTTTTATGTTGATGGGAGAGGAAGTGCCTAGTTGTTTTGAGAGTCCTGGAGAGAGTGAAGCTAGTGTTGCTGGTATTAGCAGGGTTGGAGAGGGGTTGGAGGGCGAAGGAAGGAGTAGAGTGTGAAGGAGAAAAATCCCTGCAGAGTTAAATTATTACCAGCTGGGCTCAGATTGAGTGTTGCAAAGGCTCAGTGAATATTGCAAAGGTGCATCTGTTTTATTTTTTTAGCTCCTATGCCAAGTAAACATGCCCTTTTGTTTCATTTTTAGAAGTTATTTATGCTTGTTCTTCAATCATGAGTAAGCTATTGTTTATGACTAGGGTTATTTCCTTTCTGGCATTATTTGTTCTTTTTTTCTAACTGGTCTGATACTCTTTTCCTTGAAACCCCTGTGTTACGGCAAAGGGGAAAGATGTGTTATATTTGTGTGGTCAGATCAGAACCTTTGTGTTAACGTTCTGTTTGAATGCAGGTTTTTGAATGCAGAGGGCAGTTGTTTCCGAGGCAGGCAAGGGAAAAGTCACATCTTGATGGGCTGAATAAAGAGGAACTAACCTCATTTACAACAGTTTCCTTGAAGTCAACTGTATTCAGTTTACTCAATGTAAGTGATGACATTGGTATCTTACTCTAAAGTTTTAAGAATGAGAAAATAAAAAGCCCTCTCTTTGTTCATATTAATCTCCTAGCTGCTAGGTGTCACATGGACTAACCCTTCCATACCATCCAAATACTGTCCGGTATTCAAGCTACCCATCTAAAGGAACCACAGGTTTTCAATCACTTAACCTGCCCGATCCCCACCAAAAAGAAATCGTCATACCACACTCAATGGAAACTGCCCTTTCACAAAATTTGTCACAAGAGTTCATTGCAATCTTCTCTCATCATATGTCTTAATCTATCCGCTGCATTCAATGCCACGGAAGCGTTTATTTTAATTGCCTTCCTCAGTGCAGTGGGCATCACTAGTTCAGCCCTCGCCTGGTTCTCTTCTGACCTTTCGAATCACTCCATTAGTAGTATGAACTCCAGACTGTCTTCACCCACATCCCTATCCATCTAAGTCCATGAAGGATAATCCTTGGACCTTCTCAACATCACCATAGATGATTTAATGTCCGCCTTTGCTAATGTGTCCTATGCTGATATCAGCCTGTCTCACTTGCATTCCTCAAAAATTAATTTGTGTATTTTTACTTCTTTATCCACAAAACCTATGCCCGTATCCAAATTCCTATTGATTTCCTGTCCAACACCCTAAACGTCTGCCTCACATGCTATATTATTGGTGCTCTCTTCAACTCATCCATGCATCTGTAATCTTTCACCATCACCCCAGCACAGCATTATCAAGTTTAAAATGTAAAAAGATTCACCGTGTATATTTCACACAAAGAGCACTGATCATATCACCGGTAGTCAGCAAATAGTTACTCCTGTACAATTTTACTAATCTACCTTCTCCAGTACTCAGTACCAGAAACATATTACGCCCCAAAACACAGTCCTAGCTACACTGGTCATCAAAGTTGTCCTGTCAAAAACCAGGCACCTTATGATCTATTGATTCTGCTATTGAAGAATACACATCACTTAATCAAGGAGTAATTTGCCAGCTCTGTGTGCTGCAATCCGACTTCTACCAATCAAAATCTTCTAACCTCACCAAAACATCTATGTGCTGCACACGGATACCACCCATTTCACAAAGTAGGACTCCCTTTACAAGAATTAACTTCCTCCGGTCATTTGGATAGGCACTTCAGGCAGAAATTCAAAGCAGCTATGAAGAGAAGCCATTTGCTACTGTAAGGAAAAGTTTGATAACATCTAATACCATTTTCACCCACTGTATAGATAGGTATTTTGTGTTTGTATATTATAGAAGCTATAAACACGTATGCCGATTGTCTGCCTTCACTTACAAATAGTAGCATATATCCACATTTGTCTGGTGTACTACCATTGTTCTTGTATAAGGCATTTCTGATTTAAATGCTTTACTCCACAAATAAATAGATACAAAGAAGCCAAAAGCAAAACAGGTAGGAAGATCTCCAAGCAATCCACCCTCTTCCCTACAACAGTCTTCACCCACAGAAGGAATTATTTCTTCAAATTACCTTTGTTGATCCAATTTCAATAGCCCCGATCCTCTCTTGTAATTCTTCACCGCCTATCATCAAGGGGGCATACCAAGGCAAAAAGAAAGCTATGAAAACCACCAATGTTTTTAAACATGATAGCAACCAACTAACTACTGCTTAGAGTGAGAAAATGTCTCGTTTTACATTGGGTTTCAAACGCAACAGTGCACAAAACGTAGGTTCACATGGGGCATTCAGCAGCGTTTCCTGGACACAACAATTCAGGGCAACATGAAACGCCTACATTTTTGTTCCTAGATAAAACAGAGATGGATTTGGAGTAGTGTGAAGACGGCAACTTACCGAATGCCACTTTTCATGCAAATATTTGCCAATTCTTCAGAGGCAGCTCAAAGGATAAAACAAGACTTCATTCTTCTATTCAACCACTTTTTTTCGTTTCTTGCACTTAAAATATTTTTGGGAAAGTTTTGTAAATAGAGTCCTGCTCTCGAGGTCCCAACAATGGCATTTGAACATTTAACGAGAAGGCTGTCACTTCAATAATCCCCCAAAGTGAAAGCACAAACGCCATAGGAATTAAAAACATCCTTGCTGTTTGATATTAAATATTATTTTGTACTGCAGTCTAGATGGTAACTAAACAGCCAGTGATGCAATTACAAAGAGTCTGCAAATTGCACTAAACCATTTTAATCCTTGTCTGTTGCGTTGCTATCTAATGTTACTGACAAAATAGTTATACCTCACTGTAATTCAACTCACGAGTAACAGTTTAAGCATCCACAATTTAGGCTATATTGATTATATTATGGCCAGTGTTACTTTTCCTTGGTCATTTCGCAGGAAGCGTGCACTTTACTACTATACCTCATTTATTACAGCAGACCATTTCTTGAACTAACGCACCTGGTATAGCATAAGAACAGCTTTTGCCTGATTCACTTCATGGCCCAGGGGAATGTGTTAAAAAAAAAAACATGTTAGCCACGTGAGCTTCTCCAACTCTCACCGTGAGGCACAACTGACAAACAGAATCTGCCAGAAGAGATCAGGGGGTGGGAGTGGTGAGGCGAGGGGGGTGGAAAGGACTTTTTTTTTCTTTTTATTATTCTCACGACTAACGGTTGACCAGAATTCACTCAATAGTACTTCTCAAAGCAAAAAAACGCGGATGTATTCAACTATCCTCTATAAGAACCTGTCCCTATATTAGCAGCATTAGATGATTTCCTTAACGGCTGTCCTTCCCGCATGAACACAATTCACTGAGAAAATCTTGCCAGGCTTTTGAATATGCTCTCTCGCTTTACTGAATGCATTCTTTTAAGGTACTTGTGTGCTGGATAACGAGTTACATTGCACATATTGTCAGGCTTACGCCAAATTGAACTGTTTCTGTACTCTTTATCGACTAGCTGTATAAGTAAACTTTGTGGAACTCAGTTTTCCACAGGACGATGATAGTCTTTTTTCTGGGTCTTAGAATGAAAACTTGACATTCAGGCAGTGGCGGCTCCTCCATGGGGGCGTTTGGGCGCCGCCCCACTGCTTTCTCGCCATGCGAGAAGGCAGAAACAAATGGGAGTTATTACCATAATAACTACCATTTGTTTCTGCCTTTTCGCACGGCGAGAAATCAGAAGTTCCTGGTTGAGAGAGTGGGCAGTGTTACTCGAGGGCAGGGGGGAGCGGCTTGCCCACTGTTGTTAATACTGTCTGTTTGGGCGGCCTCAGGCTGCCCAAACAGACAGTATTAACAACAGTGGGCAAGCCGCTCCCCCCTGCCCTCGAGTAACTCCGCCCACTCTCCCTGTTCTCTCTGTATGCTGCAGCATACAGAGAGAAATGACGCAGGTGGGGCAGCCGGCTGCACCAATCATAGACGCCGCGGTGGATGGGAGGGAGGCTGCCTGCAGCCTTCCTGTTGACTAGCAGCACCCTGGGAATTCGAAAGGCAGACAGCGGGGGTCGGGTGTCTGGAGTCTCGGAAGTCGGAACTTAAAGGGGAGAAGGTAAGTTTTACTTTAATACTTTTATTGTTTATCCCGCCTCCCCCTCATCCCCTCTGCAGCGCAACAACACCACTTCCACCCCCCCCTCCCACCCCACCCGCCCGTAATGCCGGCCGCGACAACTGTATGTGCGGTGCCAGTATGGAAAGGCAATGGCCACCAAAAGCATTCTTAAATACAATCTAATGTTTTATACAAACTGATCTTCAAGGCATTTGTTGGGACAAGGGAGAGAGGTGTGTTAGGTCACAGTCTGTGTCAAAATAAGCATTTTTCCAAGCAAATATTCTTCGCTTACGTGCGGGGAAAACATTTTAGTGCTGTATTGTGTTGGTAAAGGGGCAGATGGTGTAGATTGACGAGACACTAGTTCAAAGACAGCACTAAAACCTCAGGAGCTGCTACTTCCGACTACTCAAGTTATTGTCTACAGCATACTGGTAGGGAATGTAGAGGGCGGAACATTGTGGCCTATACATCTGATCCTCACACTGCCAATTCCATTTTTATATATATATTTTAACACTGGGACATATCTTGTTTATAGTGCTCCCGGAGCTGGTAGCACGAGCAGAGCGGGTGCCTTGCCTTACACCTGCAGTAGTGTATCAGCTGTGATCTCGGCGACACAAACCCAACTCAATTAGGCCCTACTCCTCTCTGAGCTCTACCTCAGGGGGCCCTTTTGAGTTGTGAGCGCTTCTCCGTACCGGTGCCAGGCGCACTTTATTGGCCATGCTGCGCTCTCATGAGCGTGCACTTCCCTACAACGAAGTGACGCACTAGGAGCTTTGAGTCACCCAAGGGCTGCCTAGCACTGTGGAATGCATCTAGTAGAACCAAACTTCCTGCTGCTGCTCACCAGGCTAACAGCTTCACCGGCCAGAGGCCTCACTCTTCCGATTTACATCAAAGTTAAGGTAGTATGGCTTTGAAATAGGGGAATGGTACATGCATTTTTCTTATTGCGTTGTTATGCAGATTTGATTTCAGGCTATATGTATATACAACCAAACGTGTTATCTGTAAAATTTAGTGTTTCTTATGCATAAGGGATGCCTGCACAGCTCCAAGCAGTGAACTGCACCGCCTAGTTGTGCTTTCAGAGTGGCTCGTTTTTAGCTGCCTCTTAAACATGGCTTTAAGTGCTCCCAATTTGGTATATCCGAGGAATGGGGTGCATGCGTTTGTTGGTCTGTTGTCAGCCTCCTCACCTGCAAAAACACAGAGGGTTCTGAGAGATGATTTGCAACTGATAACCTGTTCAAAGTAGAGAATTCAGGATCAAAACCCATGCGTTTTTGGCTATACAGTTGGCAATTAGCTTTCAGGCCTTTATTTTGTGCCAGTCATATGTTTACTGATATCATTTAAAAGACATGTTTAGTTCAGAATAGTTCTGGGATCAAATGGATTTAGCAGGCAAGAAAGCAGATGAATGGGGAAGTTTAGAAATTAGCCCAGGATCACACAGTTTCGTCATGTGGGAAAGCTGGAATTACAATTCTGGTTGATTCATCCAAACTGACTTTTTAGGCAGTAGGCCCAATATCGCCCTGTGAGTCCCTCAAGGTCACATAGAGAGCATTTTTTTATTAGAAATGCAAAACACAATTTTCCTCAAAATAATTTAGCTGCACTGTACTTCGTTGTGTTTTCACAGCCCGCTTGCAAAAACTTTAAGAACAAGCATTCATTACATAGTTTTGTTCAGTAAGATATGGAGCATTTTTATGTTTTAACATTTTAATTCTACATTTTCACAATTGCTTTATAAACATTCTTGCTTTCTCAAATTTACCTGAAAATGTACCATTTGTCCACTACATTTTACAAATTTTCCCCAAGGGAGAACCTCCCTGAATCTCCATATAACGGTCAGGATCGCTCGCTACGCTCTCTCACCACAGGGCACTCATCCCGAAGATTTACGCCCTACCACTTTCAAAAGTCACCAGCCGCCACTGCATTCAGGTCACGAGCATGAACTGAGCTGCAGTGCTAACTACCACTGGGAATTATAGCACGCAGCCAGCAGTTTTGAAGCAAACCACTATAAATACTTGCAAATTTGCACATACATTTAATTAGCAATAAGAATCAGAGGCCATATTACAGTAAGTGCCCCGGAGGCACCACAGTGGCTCGCACCTGCTTTTCGTGCCCTGGGGCACTTTGGTATTACAGAAGGGGCCGTAGACGCTTGCGCGGCCCCTTCTGTAAAAAAGAACGCTAGCGCACATATAGTGGCAGCACTATTGAAAAAGGGTGTTCCCTCATTTGCATGGGGCATTGCCACATGCAAATGAGGGAATCACTCATTGTATTACCAATGTGGGCGCAGAGGCAAACATGCCCTTAGGCGGTACACTGAAAGTGTGCCCTCTAAGGCAGCAGCCCTGTCACAGGCAGAAAGGGGGTCCCATTTGGCCACCCCATACACCTCCCTGCAGTCAGGTGCAGTCACTCACTGCACCTGCTAGAAAGGGGATTCCTAATCCCTTTTAAAAGTGCAGGTGGGTTGCAGCCTGCACAGAGAAACATGGAGTAGCTTTTAAATAGCCACTCTGTATTTCACTACAAGGCCGAAGGCTATCATTATGCATTCATCTTTTAATCCCACCCAAACACAGAACTTTAAAGAACATATTGCTTCATAAAACAATGACAATCCGGAATAGAACCTTCCTCCACATATAAATAGTCCATTCAAGGAATCATCTTCCTCTTTTAAATGCTGCTTCACAGTCAGATATGTAGCACTTTCATTTATTTTATACTTATATCCTTAATAGTTGTAATGGTTGTATTTCCTGTTCTAGGTGATTTCCAATCTATGGAAACATACTAGATGGGTATTTGTCACGGTGTTGCTTGGGCTTTTCTCTTTGTAAAATTACCTCTGTTGTCTTAATGTTAATGCCCTGCTTACAGGACAATTCATTTCCCAATGCGCAATGTTTTCTTCTACCCGCGTTCTGCTTCACTGTTTCCTGCCAAAGTGCTAGGTTCTCTAATTGTCCCCGTATAACGTTATTCATCTTAAGCCTTGCTTACTTATTAGTCTGCGGTGACTTGACACACGTGCCCCAGAGAGGTGCGTGTGCTCAGGAGCCACTGCCGGTCTTGCATTGGCGGTTGGGCCTCCTCAGTCACACCACCTGGGCCTTACTCGCGAGCCAAGACAAGGCTCTGCGCTCTGGCCATGCACCAGACCATGCCGTAAGTGCTGATGCCTGCCGCACACAAGTCGGCTTCTCAGACCCTTGAGCAGAGCTTCGCACATTTAAGAATGCGTTGGACAACAGTGCGATGCAGAGCCCCGTTGTTATTTATGGAGAATACAATTCCATTTTCTGGACTGTAATAATTAAAGTTACAGTAACTTTCGTGAGATGATTCAACGGTAGGAGGGCGTTAGGACAGGAGAGTTCGAGTTTGGGTAGGTTTGTATATTACATTACATTATTGCTGATATGGAATCTGTATTGCAAAGAAAGTTAAAGAGTTACCAGAGATCCCCGAGGGGAACATTAATGAAAAGATTGTTAAAAAACTTTTAAAACAGGAGATGAAAAGCTTTGTTCAAGAGAATTGATAAGGTCATGGAAAAAGGGAAGCATAAAAAGGGGTTGGATAATGAACATTGGACCTTATCAGAGGAAGTCTCTGATAATGGAGAAAAGAAAGGCAAGAAAAAAAGGAAGACTAAGCACACTGAAAAAGGGCACATATCCTTAAAGAGAATCGCAGGTATCAGTACCTCAAAGGGAGTGTTGCCCTAAGTGGAATGCCATCTAAGGGGAAAGGTGTCCTATGCGGCACACAAGAGATGGGTGACCTGAGCAGTACGCAAGAGATGGATACTCAGGATGATGAGTTTTGGGGAAATGTATATGAGAAAGATGACGATAATTGTTTTGCTGAATATGTGCTTGACCTCCAGGAGGACGACAATGGGGGTGATAACCTATTTACTGAGGATGTTATTCCTTCTACTTCAAAGGATAGTGTTAAAAACACCTTCGAGCAAGAAATGTTCTCGCCTCATAATATAAAGCACACAAGAAGTGTAGAATGGTGGCCGTTAGAACACGTGGACAACTTTATTAAGAAGTGCTTTAGGAACCCACTTGAAAGGAGGTGAGGAATGTGTTAAAAGAGGAATGCTCGAGACTTTTCATCAACAATTAGTTCTGCCCACCCCAAACTTAGACCCAGAGCTGATCACCTTTTCATTTAAGATGGACAGAGTTCCTAGGAAAGGGCTAGAGAGGTCCTTGAAACAGTGCCAGGATCGGGTCCTGGATGTGGTTGACCCATTAGTGCGAATAATTGACATGACTGAAGAGGCATACATTAAGGGTCTTCCATTGGATTCTGACCTTTTAAATGTTAAATGTTAAATGTCGTATACTTGTAAAGCGCACAGCTGCCCCAGCAAAGGGGCGTCCCGGCGCTGTATACCACTGGGAAACCCATCCTGGCTTTCCCTGCGAGATGGTCCCTCCTGGGCATCTCCAAGGTGAAGACAAGCATCTGATGGGGCCGTTCGTAGAGATTAAGCAAGCTATTGCCCAGAGTTGCTGAGTGGGACCCATGGTTGGAGTAGGCACCGAAGCAAGAATTATCGAGTCCGCTGACCATGGCCCAAGACCCTGCCGCGTCAGGAATCGAACCCTGGTCCCGGGTCGACCTCTGCTTCCAGGTCTGCTGCCTCTAACCAGTGAGCCACAACACTCTACTGAGCCACACCACTCTACAGGTTGGAGCAAAAGAACTCTAGTACTATTGGGCAACCCTAATACTGACCTTAATGTCTAAAGGCGTAAGGCGGTTTTAATAAAAATAAATAACCCTAAGCTAAGGGATTTCACTGGGAAGCAAGTTAGCCAGAACCGAAGGGAATTGTATTCAGGGAAGACATGGTCAAAAGCCTTGGCTAATACATTGCCCCCTTCACAGCCCTGGACAAGGCTGAAAACAACATGTGCAGAGTGTTCAACAAAGGTGTTTCTGGCAGGGCCGGCAGATGAGGACTTTCTGCCGGCAGAGGTCACAATTCAGTAACTACAAGCAGAGAGGCTACAGTACAGTATATCAAGCCAATACGGTGCTTACTTCTACCCTCAGAGAGGCCGCTATCAGCGAATAAGAGGAAGTAAGCCCCTTTTCCAGGGGTCTTCTGGATACCAGGGTGAGTACAGTGACATTTTCTTCTTCTTCTTCTTCTTCTTCTTCCTCTTCTTCTCTGGGAAGAGTAGGTGGTCATCTAAACTATTTTAACAGAGTATAAGAGACGATAACACAAGACCCATGGGTTTTAGAAATTATTCAGGATTTCAAAATAGATTTCACAGAAATCCCCATTTAGAGCAATTCTCCAAAAGAGTTGATCTTAAACTCAGAGTGCGGTAGACAGCGAGACACAGTCTATGTTGATGAAAGGGGCTACTGTAGAGGTGAGCAAAGAGAACAAAGTTTTGGTAAGTACACTCTTTCTAGTAGAGAAAAAAGACATAGGGTGGAGACCCTATATAAACTTGAGGGACTTAAACAGATTTCTAGTTTACAGATATTTCAAGATGGAAGGTATCTATCTCTTGAGACATGTCGCAGAAGAACGATTGGTTGGTAAAGTTGGATCTGAAAGATGCTTACTTTACGATTCCTATGGCAAAGAGCAGCCTGCCTTACTTTCAGTTCATCTGGCAGGATCGAATGTATCGATTTTGCTTCTTTCCATTTGGCCTATCTTCGATGAAACTGTGCCTCACCAAGGTGATGAGGGCAGTGGTAGCTTATATGAGAGAGAGGTGAATTGAATGACCATTCATTTAGACAAAATTTTTGTAATGGCCCAATGTCAGAAACAAATCCTGAAGGATTCGGATATGGTCAAGAATATACTGGAAAGGCGAGGTTTTATTGTGAACAAGGAGAAGTATGTTTTGATACCATCACGCACTGTGGAATCTTTAGGTTTCATGATAGATATGGTCAATGTCGTTTTAAAAGGTGACTAAGATAAGGAAGGAGATTTGCTATGTATTCACAAGTTTTTTTGTTTTTTTACACTAAGGGTGCTATCAAGGCTAATAGGTCTCTTATCCTCTTCAATTCAGGTGTTTTTTCCTGGTCCGTTACACTATCACACACTACAGCGTGAAGGGGAGAGCCCTCTTGGCAGACTTACAGTATTGAGACAAGATAAACCTAGACAAGGCAGCGAAGAGGGAATTAGGTTGGTAGCTAGAGAATTTAGATGCCTGGAATGGACAAACAATTTTTGGTTGTACTCTAGACTTTATTTTGGAGTCAGATGCAAGTCTGACTGGCTAGGGTGCATGTTTGGGCGTACAGGAGACAGGTGGATTGTGGTCAAACACGGAGAGAAGCAACACATACATTGTTTGGAGTTGACAGCAGGTCTCTATGCTATTATGAGTTTCAAACATTATTTGCAAGGCAGAGCAGAATTAATAAAGATGGACAATGTTTCTGCAGTGGCATATGTAACTCAATTAGCAGGCACAAAGTCCCTTGGGCTGGTGGAGTTGGAAAATGATCTTTGGTTGTTTTTTTAAGAAAACAAAATCAGTTTGCGGGCAGACTATTTGCCTGGGTAAGAAAATGTAACTGCAGATTGGAATTCGAGGTATTTGAGGGATTACAGCGATTGGAAGATGAATTAGGATTGCTTCAAGAAGCTAGATCAATTACAGGGTCCTTTGGAGGTAGGCCTTTTTGCAAAGAGTTTGACATTTCTACGAAAAGTCGAGGGGCTCTAGTGGTAGATGCTTTCCTACAGAGTAGGAAGGGGATGAGCACATATGAGTTTCCCACCTTTGTAATGATTCACAGAGTCCTGCAAAAAAATTAGGAGAGAAAAATGTGTTCTGGTACTGGTAACTCCATTGTGGGTGTCACATGCATGGTTTCCAAGGCTTTTGGAATATGCATTTGAAATTCCATTTTATCTTCCTGGAATGGAGGGTCTTTTGAGAGACTCAGATGGAGAGGAACAACCTCCAGTTCTGACAGGGGCTTTGAACCTTCTTGTCTGGAAAGTTATCAGGAGATCTTCCGGCATGTCAGGACTTTTGGGAAAAGCGGAGGAGTTACTCAAGAAGTCTTGGGCACCAGGTACTAGGCATACATTTAAACGAATTTAGAAATGTTGGGAATGTTGGTGCATGGAAAGTTAGTTGAATCCCTTGGAGGCACCTGTAGTTAACTTTCTGGTGGAACAATTTGATAAGGGCCTTCGTTATAAAACAGTAAATTGCTACAGATCGGTCGTCTATGCTGGAAACAGTCAGGTTAATGGTAGGAGTGTAGGGAAAAATGTGTTGGCTTGTAGAGTTTCTATAAGCATCAGATTGCGGAGACATCTTAGGCCAAAATATGGGGTCTTGTGGGATGTCAATTAAGTCTTATCCTTTTTAATCTCATGGCCAGATAATAGATATTTGGAATTGAACAGACTAACTATGAAGTTAGCATTCTTGTTGTGTCTAATTTTTTGTACTATAGTTTCTGATGTCAAAGCATTGGAGGTAAGTAACAGGGTCTATGACCCCTTTGGAGAGACCTTTGATATTACAAAAAGAACTAGAACAATGTCAGACTATTTATTATCCGAAATTTGATGTGCGCAAGTAGCTGTGTGTAGTCGATTATATGAGAGAATATGATTTTAGA
The DNA here is from genome assembly GCF_964263255.1 of Lissotriton vulgaris. Lineage (NCBI taxonomy): Eukaryota > Metazoa > Chordata > Amphibia > Caudata > Salamandridae > Lissotriton > Lissotriton vulgaris. The sequence goes on along the minus strand of NC_141689.1, from coordinate 715,975,928 downwards.
ATGTAGGAGTATCACTCTGACGGGGTGAATCCATTAACGATTTCTTTCTTTAAGCCATTTAAGGCAGCAACTACAGCTACTACTGCAAGATGGTGAAATGTACTATACAGCAATAAGGTGTCATTTTTCAGAAATTTAAGGCACATTCAATGAGAGGTGGAATGGTGAGTCAAGCCTTTTTGAAAGGTGGAAGACTGGAAGATATGAGAGTGATTGACTGGTTGAATAGTTCTGTGTTTGCTAAACAATATTGCAAGTCAATAGAGCACATGTCAAATCTGGTGTGAGAGGGCTACCAACATGCATGATGATAGCTCCAGTCTTATAATGAAATAGCGATTTTCCAAATAAAGGGCCTAGAGAATCTAAATTTCATTAAGGACAGAGTCTAGAATTATCCCCCCCTCAATCCCCCTCCGCCCCAAGGTTTATAGGAGTGATGTACGTTAATGTGTTGATAATTTGAATATTTTTAATGAATATTTAAGGTTTCTTCTGGTTTTAGAAAACATTCAGGTCAGTGGACGGTGGATAAGAGTTAGTATAAGGAAGAAGGATGTGAATATGAACAGAGTACGTTCAGACACAGATAAAGTAGCAACTTTCACATTTTAACCCGTTGACCACGGCACGAATTCTGCCGCATTGAGGGCAAAATAATGAGTAAGCGGGGTTCGGACTGCCCCCGGCCATCCTCCGCACACGCCCACTTTGACGGCGGACAACATGGAACGGGTTAAATAGTAAGATGATTTCTATGAATGGACTATTTATATGTGGAGGAAGGTTCTATTTTGGATTGTACATTTTTATGATGTAATATGTTCTTTAAAGTTCTGCAGTGGAGTGGCATTAAAAGATCAATGCATAATGCTAGCCTCTGTGTCTTTAAGGAAATGCAGATTCTCTAGCCACTTTATTTGGAGAAGCGCCATTTCATTTAATGCGCTGCGTTGGGTGGCAACGCAAGCTCGCAGCTAACCTGAGGGCAGCACATTCTTCATAATAGGATGCACTTTCCCTGTCTGCACCCGGCGAACCTGTTAAATGTGCGCCGTGACATAAACAGGTGAAGTGCGTCCTTTGGGTAATCCAGGCCCAGAAGAGTAGTCCTTTGAAGGAGAACTAATGGCGAAGGAAAGCAACAAGTCGAGGATGCATGCACAATCTGTAAGTAGTATCTTTAAAAGTCAATACATTTTTTTTTTGTTTTATTTAGAAATACGGAAAACTAACATGGGTTACATTAAAGTGACCTGCTTTTCCTACGTTAGTCATTTGAGTTGTTCAAATATCTTAGCTGCTACATACATTTACCTTACCCTCATTTATCTTAACCTCTACAGATATGTAATCCATCAGGGGGATTCAGACACAGATACAGATACATTTAATAGCGTTTCCATTATTTATACCTCTTCTGAATCCCAACATAATGCCAAGGGTAGAGAGTTCTCTTGTGCTCCATTATAGGGAAAAATGTAACAACCTGGTCGTAGGTGCATTAGCAGTTAAAAACTCCTCTAAAGGGTAGGAATGTTGTCTGCCTACATCAGCGATTCCACCATTAAGATGCCTTTATAGAGCTAGATGTTAGTTATAAATCCGACCAGAATAAAAAATGTCCCCCCATTCTCTTTATGTTTGTACTCACTTGTGTACACGGTCTCCAGTATAGGTCGGTCTGTGGGTGTATCAGTACTAATCAATTAATGTGGAGTTACAGCAAAAACAAGCTAGGCAGTGCTAACAGGTCTGTCTTATGAACTTTAGTGTCACTGATGGGTTTAGACACCCAATTGGTCATCATACACGGCTTCTGCTGCTCATCTTTGCACTCATGCATCCATTCATGAATCTACTGACCTATCCTTACATTCCCCCTCTGACAGAACCGAAATAAAAAACACACAAACTGAACAACATATGCAGGATACAATAAAAGAATACAAGTAGAGAAAAGAAAACATGCTGCGTTCTAAACTCAGCAGGCATGCTTGCAATAGCAGTTGGTGTCTGACTAAAGGAAACTAAAGGATTAGCCAACCTGTCCTGATACTGAAGCGCACTCATTTTCAAATGCATGTACACAAAAGATCAGAATATGTTATCATTCACAGGCCAAAAGTAGTGTTCAGAAAGTAAAATTACTTTTTACTTCAGAAAGACTTGTTTGCCCTAATTGGTGAGTACAGGTTACACGCTGACCCGCTACATCGTGCTAACTCCTGGTCAGTGTGACCAAAGTGAGCATTCAAAGGTATCAAACAACTCGTTACATTAAGCCGGACTTGTATATCAAGTCAAAATTAATGTAACTAGTTGCAGTGTGCCACTTTGTTGCCTTTCAAAAACTCCCGTTTATTCCCAGGCAGGCATGGAGCCTGCTCCACGAGACATCCTTTTGCCCTTCTGGAGAGACGTGCTAAAACTCTGAGGAAGGAGAACAATGAGGGATTGGAGGCCTGGGAGGTGTCACCTCCCTCCTACTGGAAGACACTCGGGTGTAAACAGCAAACAGCAAGAGTCAAAGGTGAAGCTGCCTTTGAAGGGCAGATGTATAACACTAGGAAGGAGGGCTGCCCCTGCTCCAGGGTGGCACAGGAAGCGGGGGAGGGCATGGCCAAACTGGTTTCCAAGGTGCGTGTAGCCCTTAGATAGCCACACCCTGGGGGTGGGCTAGGGAGGTCTGAACACAGAGGGAGGTCTGAACACAGAGAGAGGTGTCTCGCCATAGCCAGATGCTACACTACACAGGAAGTGGTCACCAGGTCGAAGGGAACCGCATCCTGCCAGAGAGCATTTCCCAAGAATAAAGAGGGTAGCCCTGACACCGAGATCGCAGACCTCAACCAACTTGGAAGAACCACCGAAAAATGACTGCCCTACTTCACCTGGTAGCTAGAGAAGTGTGCCTGCCATGTACTGATCAAGGAGAAACTGTCTCAGGAGCCTGGTCAAGCCAAGAGACTACAAAGGCCAGCTAACTGGCCTCCTATTTGCAGCACAGGAACATAACATCTGAAAAAGTTTGCTGGAGTTAGTTGGTAGCTCAAAGTCTTCAACCTGTTACCACCACCACCACTGTGCAGCACCAAGGACCAACACCCAACGCACAGAGGTGTGCAAGGGTCCACAGAGCCTGGGAATGCTTTTAGGAAGTTGCCAGGAACCTCAGAAGGGAAGCTATCGGCCCATGGAGGATTAACCTGTGACAGCGACAACATGAGACTGATAGTCCAGTGGTAACTAGTGTTTGGGCATACCCGAGAGAACTTTATGGGACATTGACCATGCAAACAGGAACCCCTCACGGTCTTCGTGGACCGAGGAATACCCTGCAGGAAGACCCCTGTTGGATACATTGCATCCACAGCATCCTTTATCTCTTGCCTCAGGACCACTCAATAGCAATCCACTGCAACAAGGATTAAGTGCCTGGTACTGCTGAAGGACTTCTCCCTCTGTGGAGGTAAGCGTTCTTTAAGACGTTGCTGGTGCCCCTGACTAGCTCTCTGCCAGAATTGGTCACCCCATGTACTTCGAACTGACCGCATTGACAGTTACCCAAGTGTCCAATTTGTTGACTTTATCAAGGCTTGTTCGCGATTGAGTGAAATTGCTTGGATTTATTTTTGCTTGTAAAATCAATATCTACGGAAATCTTCGGTGGATCTTTTTCATTTCAGTATTTAAAAATACAGAATATTTTTATAAATTGGTGTTGGATTTCTTGAGCGTGTTTCGATTTCTTCTTCAATTGTTTTGGTGATGTTTAAGTGCTTTACACTTGTTCCACTGTGTAAGCTTTGCTATTTCGTAAAGGGTTGAGCTGAGGGTTTTACAGACAAAACATACGGGTGTTGGTCAGTGCATTACATGGTGAGGTCACAAAACCACACCATATAATACTTCCCATTTGGGGCTTGGCCTGGCGCAGCATCGAATTGTGCTTTTGGTGACAGATCCCTATCCAATTCCATACTGACACAACGGGTCCGGGAGCTCTCCAAACATCCTGTTAAGTTCCAGCAACACGCATGGCCGGTGAGGTGCACAAAAATAGCTTTTTGAACTGACCCAGTGCGGCCGATGGCAAAGCGACGAAGGAGGAGCAATGGTGGCAAGAAGGCGGCCGCAGCCCACAAATAGGCTACGGTTCGCGCTGCCCCAGCGAAGCCTGCTGACAGGAGCCCTCTGATAACCAGACACCGCTCAGGGAGAGCTCCAACACAGTAAAACCTGTCCCATGTCATGCAGGTGAGGAGAGCGGTAGACCGGGAACAGGGAGAGGCCCCTGGTTCGGGGAAGAACATGCTCAGGGGCACGTTGGGGCACAGTCAGTGGCGCCGTCCTCCGAGAGGACCAGTGAGACTCCTTCAGCGGAGGGGTGGCCTGATGGAGAGGAGTGTGAGAGGGGCCTGTGGCTGCTGCTATCCACGAGATGCTGGGGGCCTGGTGGAAGCCAGTGGGACATGCAGAGGCACCGGAGGTGAGCACACTGTCCAGGGGTAAACTTGGGGCTTCCCCTCAACACCCCATTTCCCCAGCTTATTTCATCCCTGTCACGAGGGCCGGTGGAGAGGGTGAGAGCTTACCCCCCATGGAGTGGCAAATAGAGGCCAGTGGTGGATCACGCCAGTTACTGGAACCGGGCCGAATCCTTGCTCTGGAGACAGCTTGTTGCAGAGACTGTGGAGGGAGTGCCAGGAGAGCTCTGCCTAGATTAACTGCTTGGCCGGGGATCTTGGAGATCCACTACTCATGAGACACACTTAAAACCCTGAAGATGAGGTAAAGAGGTGCCTGACCCTCTTGCGGGCCCGGTCGCTCCCCACGCCGCACAGCTCAGCCACTTGTGCCTGCCCCCCTGCTGCCTCCTGTGAGAGTGAGTTCGCCGCCCCGCTCCCACCTCCCCGCTGCTCCTCCCTCCCTTCCCGCCTTATATGGCTGCCGCTGCGCCGCGGTGAGTGTGACCTTTGACCCTCCTGCGGGCCTGGTTGCTCCCCACGCCACACAGCTCAGCCAGTTGTGCCCGTGCCTGCACCCCTGCTGTCTCCTGTGAGCTTGAGTTCGCCGCTCCTGCTGCCCCGTGTTTCGTTGTCTTCTGTATTGTTGCCTGTATTTCATTGCCACATTTCACTGGTTTAGTGTTTCATTAATTGCTCCCCTGCTTCGCCGCTTGCTCACTTCTCTCCCCCTTGAACCCTCTCCCCACCGTCAGTCCCGTCTTTCCCGCCCCCGCTGCTGCTCTCCTGCAGCCCACCCCCTTGCTTTCTGCTCCTACGCCCATTTGCCGCCCCGCTCCCAACTGCCAGCTGCTCCTCCCTCCCTTCCAGTCTTATATGGCTGCCGCTGCGCGGCCGAGCAGTAGACGCGCGCAGCGGGCACGCCGCTAGAGGCATGCCAGAGGCAAGCCCGTCCGCGCATGGACCGCGCCCAGCGCCAGAACCCCTGGACACTGCGACCACCACGACACCAGACTCCACTACGAAGCCAACACCCTCCACGCACTCAACACCAGATGACATCACACCTGCTTCCAGGCCGCCCCGAAGCACACCCACGGACCTTTCTCCTGCCGCAATTGCAGCTTCACCTGCGACAGAACCACAAAACCACCAAGGACCGGACCCAACCACCTCCGCTGCATACTCCTGAGCACCCACTCCGCGGGCAAACACGTTGTCGAGCTCTGGGACCTACTCGACACCTTCGCCCCAGACGTTGCCTTCCTGACCGAGACCTGATGGAACGACTCCTCAGCACAGGACATCGCCATAGCCATCCCGGACGGCTACAAGGTCTCCCGCAGAGACCGCACCAACGGAATCAGATGAGGAATAACCATCATCCACAAGTCCTCCCTCAAGGTCTCCACCCACGCAGATGACACCCTCAGCACTGCCGAGCACCTGCACTTCTGGATCCTCACCGACCCCAACACCACCCTCAGAGGAACGCTCGTCTACAGACCCCGCGGACCCCAGTCACAGTTCAGCGACTCCATTGCAGACCTCGCCAGCATCCACGCACTCACCTCCACGGACTACATCCTCCTCGGTGACCTCAACTTCCACCTCGAGAACAACGACATCAACTCCGCCACCCTGACAGACAACCTCGCCAACTTTTCGCCTCAGACAACTGGTCACTGCACCCACCCACACCGCTGAACACACGCTTGACCCATCTTCTCCACAAGCACCCACGTCTCCTTTGACCACACCACGAACTCCACTGGACGAATTACCGCTGCATCCACTTCACTTACAAGAAACCCACCACGCACTATCGTACCCAACAGCTACCCTGCTGATGCTGGAGCAAAGTCACCCAGGACCAGCGAGCGACACCCTCGCCCAGAACCCACCCACCGACCCCACCTACCCAGACACCGCCGCCCGCAACTTCAGGCAATGGATCGACGACTACGCCAACACCCTCACCCTGCTCAAGAAACCATCCAACAGCCGCACCTGCAAGAAAGCCGCCTGGTTCACCGAAGAACTCCAGACATCCAAACCAACATGCCGGAAATTGGAGAAGAAGTGGATCCACGAACGAACATCGGACAGCTACGCAGCCCAACAGGACGCCACCCGCAGACATCACCACCTCATCAGTTCAGCCAAGAGATCGTCTTTCAAAGCCCGCTTGGACAACAACGCACACGATAGCAAAGAACTATTCAGCATCGTCAAGGAACTCTCCAACCCCAGCGCCATCACTAACGACATCCCGTCCTCACCAGAACTGTGCGACTCACTGGCCACCTTCTTCCACCGCAAGATTGCGGACATCCATGACAGCTTCAACACCACGACCCCACCGACAACGCCAGACACCACCCACCCGGCGATCACCACCTGCACCAACCATCTGGACCAACGTCAACAACGATGAAATTCGCAAGACCATGAACGCCATCCACTCAGGATCACCATCAGACCCCTGCCCACACCACATATTCAACAAAGCAGATGCAATCATCGCACCCCAACTCCAGAAAGTAATCAACTGCTCCCTCGAGACAGTGACATTCCCGGAAAGGTGGAAGCACGCCGAGATCAACGGCCTCCTCAAGAAGCCGAAGGCGGACCACCAAGAAACCTCAAGAACTTCCGGCCCATCTTTCTACTCCCGTTCCCGGCGAAGGTCAATGAGAAAGTCATCAACACACAACTGACCCGATACCTCGAAGACAACAACATCCTGGACCCCTCCCAGTCCAGGTTCCGAAGAAACCATAGTACCCATACAGCCCTCATCGTCGCCACAGACGACATCAGGATGCAACTAGACAACAGTGAGCTATCTGCCCTCATCCTTCTGGACCCGTCAGCTGCCTTCGACGCGGTCTGCCACCGCACACTAAAGACACGTCTCCAAGAGGCCGGAATACAAGAGAAAGCCCTAGACTGGACCACATCCTTCCTCTCCGGGAGAACACAGAGCGGCCGCCTCCCCCTATTCCGTTCCAAAGCCACCGACATCCTCTGCGGCGTACCCCAGGGCTCATCCCTCAGCCCAACGCCATTCAACTTCTGCATGGCCCCCCCTCGCCCACCAGCACCACATCAACATCATCTCCTATGCCGACGACACCCAGCTGATCCTCTCTCTCACCAAGGACCCGCACACCGCCAAAACCAACCTCACCGAAGGAATGAAGGCCGACGCAGAATGGATGAGGAACAGCCGACTGAAGCTGAACTCGACAAGACGGAGGTCCTCATCCTTCGCTCCACCCCCTCAGCCTGGGATGACTCCTGGTGGCCGACCACGCTGGGAACAGCACCAACACCCACTGACCACGCACGCAACTTGGGTATCATCTTCGACTCCTCCCTCTCCATGTCAAAGCGGGTCAACGACGTTTCCTCCTCATGCTTCAACACCCTCCCTATGCTCCGCAGGATCTACAAGTGGATCCCGACCGAAACAAGAAGAACGATCACCCAGGCCCTCGTCAGCAGCAAACTGGACTACGGCAACGCACTACGCAGGAATCCCGGCCAATCACCTGCGATGACTACAACGCATTCAAAATGCCTCCGCCCGACTAATCCTCAATATCCCAATCGCAGCCACGTCACCCCCCATCTGAAAGACCTCCACTGGCTCCCCATCGAAAAGAGAGTCACCTTCAAGCTACTCACCCACGCACACAAGGCCCTCCACAACACCGGACCAGCATACCTAAACAAACTCAGCTTCTACACCCCCACCCGCCAGCACTGCTCTGCTAGCCTCGCCCTCGCCGCGGTCCCCCGCATTCAACGAACGAACGCCGGAAGATCCTTCTCCTTCCTCACCGCCAAGACCTGGAACACCCTCCCGACTCACCTGCGGCAGACTCATGACCTGCACACCTTCAGAAGACTCCTGAAGACCTGGCTCTTCGAACAGTAGCAGCAGCCCCCCCCCTTCCTCAGCGCCTTGAGACCCTTGCGGTTATATAGTGCGCTTTACAAATGGATTGATTGATTGATTGATTAATAGAGAGACTGGGGCTGCCCTGCGGGGGAGATTCCCTGTAGATCCAACAATCTTAGGTACTTAAAGGACCATGTGCAGCTGCGGTGCAGCAAAGAGGCCAGGTTCGACCAGAATAACCACAGAGGGATGGTCTCGGACATTACAGCCAGCACAATGCAGAAAACTACACGCAAAACAGACCCTGAACCTGCAGGCCCGACAGGAGGCGGCATGGGAGAACATAATGATGGGAACTGGCCACCCATCGCAACCTGACCACCGCCAGACCAATGCTTCAGGACATCCAGAAAGCAATAGCAGCATCTAGGACGGGCCTAGAGAATAAAATAGCCACCCTCAGGGAGGATATGGGACTTCTGACAGCCGACCACCGCCCACTGGCAGAACGAGTCACTACAGTTGAAAAGTAAATCGTGGATATGTCTCCGGCCTGGTCTTAGTAACTGTCCGTCTTGCCCTAATAGAGACCCGGGCCCGCACACTCTAACTAAGGACAGAAGATGCCGATAAACAAAGGCAATAACATGGTCGAATACCTGGAGAAATGGATTTGAGAGGAGGTGGCAGAGGAACTTGCCCACAGGGTGCCCGGAAGACGGGGTCCCACCACTCCCAGTGGTGGCCAGACTGCTGTTCCATAAAGATCATGATCATGTTCTCCACCGAGTTCAAGAGAAGGGTCGGCTAGTGGTCTGCAACAGCCCGGTCAGGGACTCCAGCAAAAGGAGATTCAATATGCAATGATGTTCCCCGCACGTCTAAGAGTGACTACCCCGACTGGATCACAATTCTTAAACACACTGCAGGAGGTATGGGACTGGATTGATCTACAGCCTCATCGGAAACCTGATCAGACCCCACGAGAGAGAAGCATGAGACAGAATGGCTGGCAATGGGGAAGGAGACCCATATCATCAGCGGCCCACTCCAGAGCAGAGACTGCACAAGAAAGAGACAGAGTGGTGCCAGCAGTCGCTTTGCTAAGCGCCACCGGAGCAGGCGAGACGTTCTCACTGACTGGGGATGACACCAAAGACTCAGACTCGGATCATAGCTCCAGCCAACTGAGGGAGCCCAGCCAATATCTTCCCACAGTAACCCCCTGGACAGCTGATAAAATCATCTGAATTATATCGTGGAACGCAAGTATTGGGGGAAAAGGTGGTGGGAAGACAGATTAGATACTATGAGAGTCATAGGGCAGAGATTGGTTGGCCATACTAGGTTTCCCATGGCCTGTGCCAGGAACAAATGTGGTATACACTGGGTGGGTGGAATGTCCGGGAGCTTAAGTGGCGACGTGCTTACCCTCCACATAGGCTTGTAGGGGCCTTCACGAGTATCTATTGCACAGTTTAAGTAACGTTTGGATGAGGGGGGACCACTCACTTGTCCCGGGGTATGGGAGTTGGGTTGCTGAAATGTTTCCAGTTAAGATACTTAGCAGGAGTCACATACCGGGGACCATCATGCTGGAGGCCATCAACGAGTTCCTCCCTCCCAGGGCAGGGGGCGCATGACTGGCGCATGACTGGGAATGGAGAGCCGGAACTCATACAATGTACACCAATGGCTAACCTCGCAACATAAAGGGACTAATGTGGAGCATCAGGGGGATGCACACCATGTCCAAACGCTATCAAATACTTTCCATTCTTGAACAGGCGGGGTTGTCCACATTGCCCTCCTGCAAGAAATCACCTACTGGCTCCGGACGCAGATGGCGTGGCCAGGCATACTAAACATCTTGCTCGGCTTGTGCCAGAGAGGAGTTGGTCTGGATCCGGGCGGGGGTTCCCTTCCAGCACAGAGGGGATCTGATAGACCAGGAAGGTTGATATTTTGTGGTTACGGGTAGACTAGATGTCAGTGATGTGGCGATAATAAATATTTATGGGGCCTAATATAGACCAAGGGGCTTTCTGACAGGCCCGAGCACTTTGGCACCATACCAGACTTTAATTTGTAGCTGGCCAGTTACGAGATAGTTTACACTCCCCACTTAGAGACGCACCTGTGCACCGCATTGCGAGGACCTTCACAAGCTAGCAGAGTGGGCTGGGACTAATAGACACATGGAGACATAATGACGCAAGACTACTCCTATTTTTCGCACTTGCACAACCTTCACGTCAGACTAGACACCGTTCTATGCTCGAGAAATTGATGTACCAAAGCACGCACTCGTATAGTAAATAAATTGTGTTCTCACCGTACACAATGTTGTACAACGAATACAATAAGAGATCAGGAGTCCAAAATGTTTCAATGAAGCTTGTATTAGAATCTAAAAAAACAGCAGGGACGTGTTTCGTCACACAAGTGACTTCTTCAAGCCTAATACATCAGTAATGTAGTCACGATCCTGTGATCCTGTTGATCAACAAGCGTGAGTCGAAAAAGTATATATAAAATCACAGCCCGAGTCAGGTATCACATCCAAATGTCGTCAAAGGTATCCAACTGTTCCAAACCGCAGAGGACCACATTTCCAAATAGTCAATACTCAAAGAACGTAGTCAGTGAAAAATATTATCCTATTGCAGCCTAGGTAGGTCAACCATACAAGTGTCCTCAAAGGTATCCAAAGTTTCCAAGTGCAGAGGTACAAATGTTTTCCGGTCCCTATACCAAAAGGTTTAGACCTGGTAATATGAATACACGTCTCAGTGACATATATTGTTAATGGTTGTTACCGCCAAGTAGAGCCATGATAAGACCCTCTGTCCTGCGTACCGTGTCCAAATGTCGTACTCCTCCACACAGAAGTGTTATAGGTTTCCCAGACATCCATAACTTAACCCATGGTGTAGAATATTTGACACCTACCATTTCGGACCCCAATCCGGTCCTCTTGTAGCTGAAATGGGGACCCCCCCCCAGAATATACCTACCTGGTGGCTCAAATCTGAAGCATTAGAAGACCAGATATTCCCAGGAGAAATCAGAGAACCTATACTTCACAGATAATGCTGACACAGTCTAAATTATTGGAATCGATCACCTTCAAGGTAGTAATAAGGGGCCGATGCATGACTGCGTCTATAGGGGTCTGACATACCCTGGTGGCACCGGTGGAGGGTCAGGAACCCTAGAAACACAGAGACCGGGCATCCTGAGCTACCACAACCCTTACTAGAAGCCAAAGAGAAAGTGGCAGTCCAGGTTGAGAAGTTGAAGTGTTTTGATTACAAAAGATATATCAAACAGACCCAAGCGGAAAGGGATCGGACTGGCTCTCTGCTGGCAAACGCAGCCTGCAGGGGCTCACCCACAGTAGAAATTGAAGATGATACTGGATGCTGACTGCATAGACAGGACGAGATTCACCAGGGATTCCTTGGATTTTATGCCATCCTATACTAGAGGGTTAACAGAACAGAACTGGTAGGTGATCAAAGATTTCCTGGCACCTCTGCCCACCCTTCCCCATCCTCACTGCAGACGATGAAGGGACACGGGGAGTAGCCATTAGTGTACAGGGGGTTAGGGCAGCAACAAAGGACTGGCTAGGGGTAAAACTCCAGGCACAGATGGCATCCCATCGAGTTCTATGCTACTTACCTAGAAGAGCTAGCCTCTAGACTAGTGGACTTGTAGGAGACGGCTAGAGCAGAAGGATCCCTCCTCCATACCACACGAGAAGCCCTGGTGGTGCCCCTTCTCAAACCAGGTAAACTACCATCAGACTGTAAAGCATACAGGCCCCTGTCGATGCTCAACCTAGTCTTTAAAATACTGAGCAGAAACTTGGCAGCGAGACTCCTACCATTTAGGACCACCCTCATAAACCTTGACCAAGCTGGTTTTATCCTGGACTGCAACACATCGCTTAATATACGGTGCCTCCTGTCCATAATGAAGGCACACGATCATGAAGTGGGAGAAGGGGCAGTCTTTGCGACAGACATAGAAAAGGCCTTTGACAGCCTTGAATGGGAATTTTTAAATGCAGTCAGAGCAAATGCAGCTGGGACAGGTTTTTTATGTGGGTCAAATTACTCTATACAGACCCCCTGGCCAGAATCCAGAAGGGCCTCCCAATATCGGAACAATATAGAGTGGAGAGGGGGATGCGACAGGGGTACCCCCTCTTTACACTGCTCTTTGCCGTGGCCATGGAGCCTCTGGCCGGCGTCGTTCGGACTGGGAAAAGATTCAGGGCAAACAAACAGGGAGGCATCACAACTACATCGCGCTCCATGCAGAAAACTTGTAGATGTTCCTGAGTAATATAGGGGGCGCAATAGAGGGAACCAGGGCACTGATGACTGAATTAGGGGCCTTATCAGGACTTAAAGTCAACTGCCAAAAATCCAGACTCTTCCTGCTGGCGGAAGGTAGGGGCCCGACTGGGGGCTCTCCAATGGAAACCTCATTGCTTGGCGTACTTAGGAGTGAATATCTATTACTCTCAACCGGACTTAAAAGAAGGGAAGTGGGGGCTGCCATTAGATCCCTGAAAGCTAGAATGGCCTTCTGGAAAACTCTATCACTGTCTGTGGTAGGAAGGGTTGCGCTTCTAAAGATTGTGGCATTCGCTAGGCTGCTGTACTTCTTCACAACTCTGCCTATATGGATCCTAAGACCACGATTCAAGGAACTGGACTCTTTCATTATGGCATTTATCTGGGGAGGGGGCCGCAAGCGAGTAGCCCTGGCGATGGTGAAGCATCCAACACATGACGGGGGCTAGCAGGCTAGCAGTCCCTGACTTTGAGACATACTATTTAGCAGAGAAACTACAGTGGTTCACACAATGACTGGCGGGGCGACAGGACTTGCAAAGTAATAGGGGTACCCCTGAAAATGAGAATATTTCCTATATCAGGGAAAGAATAACATGTGTTAAAATCTTTTCGGGAAATTCAATACTAAGTGGACCTTGAAAATTTAAAATTTCAATATATCATTGACCAGATGCTAATTGTTATCAAAAATATTTTTATTTATTCAACAGTATTAGATATTGTTTTCCTTTACCACTTTTTTGTTAGAAAATCAACATTAATACATTATATAGGTATATCATAACCAACTCAGGCCTACTGTACTGAGCATAGCTTTTCCACAAGGCAACCACCAGGCATACAGTCAGAAAATTGCAAAAGCATACAAACTTACAATTGGCAAAGCAAAATACTATCTCTCCTAACATGGCTTAACATGAATTCGCACAGTGCAAATTTTCTTTATTCATAGTTTTGTCGGGGAGAAGGGGTTACCAACACCAACACTCTTGCCTTCTACGGTAATCTATGTGATTCCATGTTATTAAAAAAAATATATGTTCTCTTTAATTCAGAGTAATAACATTCCACCCTTCAACTCCTATTGATGTTAACATGTTTTTCACAATCAATATTTCAGGCCTACTGCCTTTATCATACCTTGTTATAATAAACAAACGTTTCATACTAAACTGATCAAACCTATGGAATTTGTTTTCCCAAATGAACTAATGCAGCCTATGACGTTCATTTTACCCAATACTGGCATTTTCAAGTGCACATAAATTGGCAACCATCATGCATATGGGTTATATGTTACAAATACGCAGAAAAATACAGCTTGCAAAACAATGTAGAAACCCTATCAACAGGGTCTAACCAGAATCATTGCAGTGAACCCCACCCTCCCAAGGGTTGTTCGAGTAGGTGGCCAATGTTGAAACCCTTGCCTACTAACGGTAATATGTAAGATTCCATGCAACAAAATACCTTTCTGTAGACTTTATTGTAGAGTAAAACAATCCACACCTAACTGCCTATTGACTTCAACATATGCGTTTCACAATAAATGCGCCAGGCCTAGTGCATTTATCATAGAAGATCATAATAAACAGATCAAGCCTATAGTCATGATCATTGGCTTGCCACCATAACCAACCCAGTCCTGCTGCATCGAGTATAAACTTTGCCTTGCCACAAGCCAAAAAGTGCAATACATGCCGACTTTTTAGTAGAAGGCCACACATTTGGCCTAATCACATTTTGTGATGTCGGTGAAGCCTAAGCCCCTCTCTCAGTAGGACTCTCAAAGCTCTTTTTTGTTGCTCACATAAGGACAGGTGAGAGTTGCACTGTCAAGTCAGACTACAAAAAGTTTTTGCAAGAGTTATCCTTGATTTGACATATAATGGCTTCTGTTGCTCAGATGTTCCCACAGGATACTGAGCTACCTCCTTCGACTTTTGCACCAGTGGCAAACTATGTGCTATATGAATGGCAGGTAACAACATTTGGTAATTTAGAGTAACACATATTAGGATGATGTTCTATATAAATGTTAAATGACGAAGAACCCTTAAGCTTGCCCGAGAAGGGCAAGAAAGCAGGGCTATTCTGAGAAAAACTATAATTATTTTGTATGAGACTCAACAAAAAAACCAATAGAGCAGCTACTGCAGCACATCTAGATAAAAAGCATCATCATATTCTTTATTAGTCAGCTCAGAAATACAAATCAAAGGTTTAGGTCAGAATAAGTTATTTTTGTTCTCAAGAATTGGTATATGTTGTGTGCGGAAATTGAAGAAACTCCTATTTCCGCCACTCTTGAACACGTAGATGCGAGTCAACCTCACTGTATTGGAGGATAAAATAGATTTTCACGTTTTTTTTTTTAGGGCAAACAATTATTAAATGCATAAGGGCGCTTTTCAGATGGGCAGTGTATCAATTTCCTAACTGTGTTCTGGGCAGACCTCAGGAGTACACAAACTCTTAATATTAGCAAGAGCCTTCAGTTGTTATATACACTGTGTGCCTTCTTCCCACACCTTCAGCCATTGCACCCCTACCATCGGCTCAAAAGGAGGTTCTGTGCAACTTCTGTGAAACTTCTAGAACTGTGCTTTGGCGCAATTCCTAAAAACATACTGCAGTTTGTTCCTAGGCCCACAACTCACAGAAAAACACATCCGATTAGAGCGACGTTCACATCCATGGTTTCACTGTAATCGAATCAAAACTGCACCATCTACGGAGAACGCCGCCAAGCAACAGCCAACTATGCATTGGAAACTAGGCCAACAGACAAGACATTGTCAGAGCAGTCTACTTAGAAGTCACAGGCTGTTTTCAAGTCGTGATGTGAACCAACAGAGCACAAAGCACAAACAGCGAGTTGGAAGGGATGCAAATGTAGCACAATCGGCTTTTCTTCCAATTATGTCCCAATTAAGACAAACTAGCATCATTAGCAGCCCCAATTAATGACAAGCTATCAGTGCTTCAACCCAAACGTTTCACCAATAGAACAAGTGATGAAACAAGAAAATGACAACATTTGGTATAAGTTCATAATTAGTTTTCAGTGAAAAGTCAAAATGCCCAAATGCCACCAGCAGCCGAACACAATCTATATTTAGCTACATTCGGTCACATTTAATAGTGTGTTCAATCTAGTTTTTTTTTTCCCTCAATGGAAACCCATCAGCCCGCATTTTCGTGAATGGCTCGCTCTCTGAGCCCTTTACATTACAGCAAGGTACTAGACAGGGCTGCCCACTATCTCCATCCTTATTTCTACTAGCATTGGAACCCCTTATCAGGGACATCAAACTTCAAGGGGGTAGAGATCAATGGCGCCCAAATAAAATTAGCCGCTTACGCAGATGACATACTAATCATAACGGAACAGCCAAATACATCAATTGATGCCCAGATGAACACAATAACTAGATATTCCGACCTCTCGGGGTACAAACTCAACAGGGAGAAATCAGAACTCAAACCATTAAACATCCACAGTACGAGGGAGATTTATTTATTTATTTATAAAGTTTTATATAGCGCAAACTTGATCCCGAAGGATATAAGAGCGCTTTACAATTTGAGTCAAAGGTAACAAATCAGAACATTAGTCTAACATTGGGAATCTAATGGGCATTGAATCAACTAGTTTACTAGGGAAAACCAGAATTAAAAATATACATAATTTTCCATGAAACATTCAAACAAATATCAAGTTACGGTACGTTATGTACAATTAACTAAAGCTATATAATGGCAATCACAAATAGGAGCGGTTTCCAAAAGCAAACCAGTGGGCAGTACAGATTCATCATGTAATTCTGAATACGGCTACATAGCTAATAGTGCAACAAGGTTTGCTTGGTCAAACAGGTAGCAAGATAGCTACCAATATCTGCTATAAGCTTGAAAGGCCTATCCATTCGGCCTTCCTTTATTTGTATGCAGAACCCTGCTCTACAGTTCACCTCGAGCGGGAAACAAAATACCTAAGGAAATGCCCACCACAACTGAATTTATTATAGTTCTCCGGGCTGTAAAGGTGGACTTGGTGAATCTGATTGAAGACAGAAAGCCCATTTTAAGAATACGTAAAGACTTACAAGTGCAAAGGACGGATAAGGTGCACATGATAACCATGCTGCCCAAAGAGCTGAAAAAAGAAATAATTTGAATTAAAAGCATTAGATATCTCATTGTGGGGAGAACCAAATTTAAACTTCTATACCAAAAATGATGCCATCTAATGCCAACCTTTTGGCCTTTGAATTTATTTTAATGGAAATGTTCAAGTAGGCATCTTGTATGTTTACAGAGCCGATCCAATTCCCCAATACACTTGCACCATAATTTCCTGGGAGGGTCGGGACTAGCATGGCAAACAGGCTACATGAAATGCCCAGGCAATAAATTTGGTAGTAACATGATAGACACCCTACACCAGAACAAGGAAACATCACTAGAGAAAATAAAGAAGCTTTTGGAGTCTTGGTCACCAAAATTCATTACGTGGTGAGGCAGAATTGAGACTATCAAAATGATGATATCCCCAATGGTCAACTACCTCATCAGCATGCTCCCGCTCCTTCTAACTGACGACTTCCACTGCAAACTAGATAACTTTATCTCCAAATTCCCGTGGCGTGGGAAAAAGCAAGGATCAGTATCAAGAAACTAAGGCTAGATAAAACACTGGGAGGGGTGAACCTAGCTGACTTCAGGCTATATCAGATGGCTTTCCTGGCGAAACAAGGCTCATACTGGATAACTCCACCTACCGGGTTCCCCCCGGCCTGGCTGGAGGTGGAGAGGGCAATCCTCAATAACCTAAGCCCCCTCGCTCTGCTAACAACAAATAGACCATACCCACAGTCCTCCAAATCCATTTTTAAAAACATAAAGACAGCAGTGCTTAAGGTGGACAAAAAACTGGAAAGCAGTCCTAAAGAGTCTAACTTAGAATCCCTCTGGGCCAATAGCAAGATTAAATATAAAGGCAAAAGCCTAACCCTAGACACATGAAACAAAAAGTGAATCCTCTACCCTTATCAACTAATTAACTCCACATACCCGTTCACATTTTTGGACCTCCAAGTGAAGTATAACCTAGTTGACATTGAACTCTACAATTTCTTTAAAATTAGAGCGTCAATCACAAAATCATAACTATCTAACGTCCAACACTCAATCTCCTTATTTGTGTCAAACATTAACAAACTGGAACACCAGGTATCACAGATATATAAACTTTTCCACCCAAAATCTTCCACACTTAATGACAAAGCAATAGCCTACTGGGGCCAACTGCCACCAGAGACGCCAAAAGAGCAGGGATGGCCCTCATTATGGAGATCCGTCTCACGTAATAAGATTCCCCCGGTTCTATCCCAAACCAAATACTGGCTACTACACAAGGCATTTTTGACCCTGGCCCGGTTATTTACACTAGGACTCTGAAGCGATACAACACGTTGGAACTGCAATCAGGATACAGGGGACTTAGCCCACCTTATCTTTCATTGTACACTACTCAAAACGTTTTGGGATAAAATCTTTACCTTCATAAGGGGGGTGTTTGAAAGTAATTTGGACAGAGATACCTTCAATTTCCCCACAGACTGCATAAGTACAAAATGGAGAAATTAAACTGACAGAGACCTTTCTGACCTCCTAATAACCTCAGCAGTATAAATGGTTGTTACCAACTGGAAAAACACAAGCAAGACGTCGTACAAGAGCTGGTTAAACTGGATGGGACTCAGAGGGGCCGACAACATAGCTTTACAATGCTCCTCATGGAAACCGTCAACTTGGACACTGTGGAACTCCTTAGACACGTTTCTAGACTCTTATGAACACCCGTGAATAAAAGAGCTCAGGAAGGAACCAAATCCGGGGACTTTACTATCGTACCAGGACACTATGGAACTTTTTAGAGACTTTAGCAGTAGGGGGTTGACGACGAGTCAGTACCTCATAGTCGGGTCTGTGCACAGGAGCAGGTGTCCAGTGGACGAGTGAAAGATCTGACACTTCACTTTTTGTTTTTATTAAAAAAGTATTCTTGAGATGCATATAAAATCATTGACATGCAGCGAACTAGCTTTGTAAATGGTCTGGCACCGTAGCAGTAAACACAGCGCTGACCGGCCCCCGGGATGTGGGACACGCTGTTTTTGGAGACGAAACTTAAGAGTAAGCACAGCCGGTCCCAGGGTTGTAGGCATTCTGATGTGTATGTCAAAGAGAATTTTCATAATCAAATAAAAAAAGAAAAAGAAAAAAAAGATTACAATAATGTTTGCAAAAATTATTTAACTTGTTTTTGGTGTGATTAATTTTGCACTACTGATTTTGTCAGGACAGGAGGAGAGGATCACTCTCCTCTCTTCACTTTATTATCTGCTGCAGCCATAAATTCATAACATCATAACAGTAATGAACTAGCTTGCATTGCAGCACCCGGGAAAGGAAATCACAAAGTCGAATCCAATCATATTTTACGCCGCTTCTTAAAGTCCGGTCCCTCTCTTCAAGCTCCCACTTTCTTCGCTGCTCCAGCAGAACTTCGGTTAAGTAATTTCAGTTCTCCTAGGGGGCCTGGGAATATTGCTTTACAGACTGTTATTGATTGCAAAGCTAATTATTTAATTAACCGTTTTTCTCCCTCATATAACACTTTTGTGTTCTTCACGTAGTTTTGAATTGTTTTAATCGGCATGAGCGTGCCACGTTATGGATCAGCAAACGACACAAGGGCGCTTTTGATGCTCTTTGGAAGTCCTGGTCAGAGATTCGCTCCTCGTTCTGCACGATTCTGCTCCCTAGGATTTCCTGATTACACAGGAACACCTCAATCTACCGCCGAGCCTTTGCTTTACTTCTGTACTGCCTGGAGCCTCTACGTCCCGTCTGGGATCTGTAACAGAATAAATAAAAATAGTTGGGGAAATACCATTCAAAGTGTTATAAGGGACACCGACCAGGGGAGTTTAAGCCCACTGATATCAGTGTTTAAAGTGCGCCAAGCCAACAAACCCTCTTATTGAGCCCCTTGGGATTCCACACTCAATGGAGAGGCTGTGGATGCATCCATCCACAGGACAGACTCCTATGCCATAGAACTCTTAGAGAGGAAATGAATGCAACTAGTACAACATTTCCTCAAATCCCTCCTTGCGAGGGAAGACCCACAGCACCTTCCCTTGTCCTACAACATCTGGGGTAACCTAGCTTAGTACCCTCCAAGTAAAGGGCAAAAAGGAAGAAGAACCGGGGCGTTCACCTTGGTGCGTTCGACAGACTTAAGATGACATTCATCTCCCACACAACATCCACTTCATAAGGTTGCCAAAACACAGGTGATTCTGACCCGGCTCCTTCAACCCTACCACCCCAGGCAATATAGACGAGAATAATTCTCAAGGGAATTCAGGTAGGGGACACGGGACCTGCCAGGCCATGGCGTCTCACCCCCGACAAACCAAAACTGGCATCAGGGCACCCCTAACTGTGACAATCCTAGTAATATCACAGCAGATATTCTATAGCCCAAGGATATTTTCTATCTCACTCCTCAGATCAGACCCGGATGGAGAAGGTGGCGGCATATGTAGAAGGCTGCCTGCGAAAGACCCTGGATAAAGAGATCCATAACCACTTCAGGGCATAATGAACTCTCCATCTCAGGACAGAAAAGTAGCACTTAATCCAGAGACTGTTACCAAAATTGCTCCCTACTTGGCCAAGTACAAGTCAAATCCCAAAAAGGGTATAGACCAACCCTGGTACTAACGCCAGGATAAACTTGTAGATATAACAGGCACCCTTACTAGGAGGCCAAGGAATTTGTTTCCCTTATATCTCTATCATTCTTTCTGGGTAGGCACAACAAGCGGTTATATTCCTGAGAAATGCCAACTGCTCAATTTCTACTGAGTGCCACAGATAATTTCTTATTTAAGTAGACCCCAAATTGGGAGAAGTTGCCACCTCGGAGGCAGGTTTGGTGGCTCAGGGTGAATTATTTGGTGTCCCCTTTATCAAGGAGTTAGGAAGCTTGTTGTCACGTTCACATCCCACTACAAGACCAAGCTTCTAGCAAGAGAATTTCTTCCCAAAGGTTCTCCACTGGACCGTTGTGGCAGGAGGGGCCGGACGGCCATTTCTCCTCTCGAGCCCCTTCAAGGGGACGAGGCTCCAGGAGCTGCAACAACAAGATCAATCCAGAATCGGGGGTTTCTTCCACTCCAGAGGATGGCCACACTACTGGGGATCCAGAGGCAGCCTAAGAAGAAACAATGCCCAAGGAACCCTTAGGGGTGATTGTTCACCCTTCTTCTCAACTAAAAGAATTGGGCAGGTAGGTAAGTCTTTCTTCGTGATGCCCTCACACTCCTCGTCGGGCCGGCACTGCAATGCCCGACAGGCTCACCGTAAACGGGGCCCTTTGGTGGAGCTCTTTTTTAGGTCGAGCAGACGTACTCTCAATGCGTGAGCATTGAGAGTGTCTGCTCCAGACCTAATGTGGCCCGTATTTAGGAAAGTGGACACGACTCAGACGCGCGCTTTTGCAGTCTCAGTTTTGACCGCGGGAGCGCGCGTCTGAGCCGCGCCTGTGCAGAGTAAGTCACAGCCCCTGCTCACACACAGACACAGCCAGCCCCCACCCCTCTGCATGCACGCACGCACACACACACAGGCGCGCGCACACAAACACACACACACACACACAAACATACACACGCTGCCGCCCCCCACCCCCCCTGCATACACACAGACACGCAAGCACGGAGCCCAACTCACCGGGACTTCTACTCCGCAGGACTCCGGGCTGCTCACTCCGACGTCAACGGGCACAGGGACACCAGCACTCCGCTCCTTGGCTTCCCGGGCGGACGCCGGCTGCACGCAGGGCTCTCCTCTCTCTGCACCGGAGCCATGCGCCAGCCACTGCAGCCTGCCTCCTGGGAAGCTCCGGTCGCGTGTCCGGCCCCGCCCCGTCCCAACAAAGGTTGCCTGGCTTCCTGTTGAAGCCGGGCTGCGGCGGTGAGTTTGCTTGTTTACTTTCGTTACAGTGGCGGCACCCACGCTAGCGAGACCTATTGCATTGCAAATACTTGGTTCACAGGTCAGTACAGCAGTCAAGAAAAATAAAATGCATTATGTTTAATTATAGCCACTCCTAAATAAAATCGCTAAGGCTCGCATATCGAGTAGCAAAAGCAGTTACCATTACTGCCGTGATTCTGATCGCCAGGAACGCCGTGTATGTTTAGGTTTTTTCCCTCTTAACCTGGAGAGTAATCTCTAGGTTAAAGTCTGTAAAGTCTGTAGGAGAATTTGGGGATGTGATAAGGGACAAACGAGCCTTGAGAGAATCACATTTAAATGTCTTTAGTAGTTTGCATACTAATGTTCAGGCATAATAAGGCAAAACCGGAAACTGCTCGAAGACCTTCAGCAGTAGCTTATGCATGCTAATAACAAATGCCCCATACAGCTGCCACAAGCACACAGTCCATGAGCGTCCAAGTGATACTTGTTTTTAATACAGTGCAAAATCAGCTCCATGCCATTGGAGTAATTTGCATAAGTACCGGATTACATTACGCATGTTCACTTACATTTATCTATGTATGTCAGAGCACTGCCGAAGACCATTTTGGTAAACTAAGTCCTTCTCCTATCTGGATATAAAGTGGATTTGAGTGCCCTCAGAAATAAACCCATATAGGTTGCAGGCCAAGTGGAAGCAGGAAAAAAATGCAGCTTTGTACTTAGCTGAAACGTGACTGACACAAATAATAATGAAACAGACCTCTTTTGTTTAATTTTACCAATTTCATTTGGCAAACGCTCCTTTCATGAAAAGCAAGGCCAGCTATAAAATATTTTTAGGAAACTTAAGGCAATTACATTACAAGATTTAAAAAACGAGTCACTAGACAGATGTGAAAATGTACACCAAGCCAAACAAGACATGCACCAAACTTCTCATTTTATGTCCAGCTGTGCTGGCAAGAGTTTTTGCTGGAACAAATTTAGGTGGAGAATCATTTTTTTGGGAAATATATTAACCGATTTAAGCAATTGAAAATCGTAATACTGCTCTACCATTCGGGACATTTTACATTGACACATCATTTCACCTAAACTTTTGAGGGCGGGGACTAAAACTTTGGAAAGAGCACTAGTCCACGGACACCTCTCATATAAACTGCACACATGTATCAACTGATAGGTGTGGATGCAATTAACAATCTTCCTTAGAGTTACTCTGCTTCCTCTTCTGCTTTCACCACTGTGCCTCTCTCTTCTGCTGCTGTGCCTCTCTTCTGCTGCTGTGCCTCTCTCTTCTGCCGCTGTGCCTCTCTCTTCTGCCGCTGTGCCTCTCTCTTCTGCCGCTGTGCCTCTCTCTTCTGCCGCTGTGCCTCTCTCTTCTGCCGCTGTGCCTCTCTCTTCTGCCGCTGTGCCTCTCTCTTCTGCCGCTGTGCCTCTCTCTTCTGCCGCTGTGCCTCTCTTCTGCCGCTGTGCCTCTCTCTTCTGCCGCTGTGCCTCTCTCTTCTGCCGCTGTGCCTCTCTCTTCTGCCGCTGTGCCTCTCTCTTCTGCCGCTGTGCCTCTCTCTTCTGCCGCTGTGCCTCTCTCTTCTGCCGCTGTGCCTCTCTCTTCTGCCATTGTGCCTCTCTCTTCTGCCATTGTGCCTCTCTTTTCCTCCGCTGTGCCTCTCTTTTCCTCCGCTGTGCCTCTCTTTTCCTCCGCTGTGCCTCTCTTTTCCTCCGCTGTGCCTCTCTTTTCCTCCGCTGTGCCTCTCTTTTCCTCCGCTGTGCCTCTCTTTTCCTCCGCTGTGCCTCTCTTTTGCCGCTGTGCCTCTCTTTTGCCGCTGTGCCTCTCTTTTGCCGCTGTGCCTCTCTTTTGCCGCTGTGCCTCTCTTTTGCCGCTGTGCCTCTCTTTTGCCGCTGTGCCTCTCTTTTGCCGCTGTGCCTCTTTTGCCGCTGTGCCTCTCTTCTGCCGCTGTGCCTCTCTTCTGCGCTGTGCCTCCCTCTTCTGCCGCTGTGCCTCCTTCTTGCGCCACTGGGCTGCCCTCTTGCGCCACTTTGTCTCACTCTTGTGCCGCCATTGGTTACAGACCCCACAGCTGTTGGTGCCTGTGTGAAGGGGACAGGGGACAGGGGACAGAGTACATGTACTTCTATATGTCCAGTTTAAGGACTGGGAACAAAAATAGGTTTCGTCTTTAGAATTAAATGCATTTTATTATGTTATGTTACTGGTCCTTTTTGCTTTTTTGGTTTTTGAGCACTGTGCGGTGTGGCTCGGAACTATCTGCTATGTGTTTTGCAGTACTACCGTGTGCTGCCTGTACTGAGGGTTGCTGCACAGTTCTGGTATATACACATCAAGTAGGTGAGGATTAGTGTGCAAGGGTTTTGGTTCTGCAGTTGTATTGGTTTTATGTGTGTGTGGTCTTCAACACTTGTTCGTCTTCACAACTCTTAGATCCTTTATTCTCTTCTGTCATAGCTCCCCTCTCTTTCACCCTCCTTCTTTTCAATTCTCTACACCCCTTTCTCATTTTTTGCACCCTCACACACACTGCACCCTCACACACACAGCACACAGTGCACCCTTGCATACACTGCACCCTCACACACACTGCACCCTCACACACACTGCACCCTCACACACACTGCACCCTCACACACACTGCACCCTCACACACTGAACACACTGCACCCTCACACACACTGTACACACTGCACCCTCACACACACTGTACACACCGCACCCTCACACACACTGTACACACTGCACCCTCACACACTGCACCCTCACACACACTGCAGCATCACACACACTGCACCCGCACACACTGCACCATCACACACACTGCACACACTGCGCACCCTCACACACACTGCGCACCCTCACACACACTGCGCACCCTCACACACACTGCGCACCCTCACACACACTGCGCACCCTCACACACACTGCGCACCCTCACACACACTGCGCACCCTCACACACACTGCGCACCCTCACACACACTGCGCACCCTCACACACACTGCGCACCCTCACACACACTGCGCACCCTCACACACCCTGCGCACCCTCACACCCTGCGCACCCTCACACCCTGCGCACCCTCACACCCTGCGCACCCTCACACCCTGCGCACCCTCACACCCTGCGCACCCTCACACCCTGCGCACCCTCACACTCTGCAATGGAACATACACTACAAATACCACTCAGTGCCACATAACACTGTATATATCTGTCGTCCTCCCTCTATCTATCGCCCTCACTCTATCTATCTATCTATCTATCTATCTATCTATCTATCTATCTATCTAATCACCATAGCATCACTCAGCTCCACCACAGCATCACTCAGGGGCACCACAACATCACTGTGCGCTACCACAGCATCACTAAACGCTCCAGCATCACTCGTCGTCACCACAACATCAGTCAGCGCCACCACAGCATCAATCTGTGCAACCATTCAACAACAACTGGTTCAAATGTGTTCTCTCAATGTTTCAAACTTTATTACAAATGTAACAAAAATATGTTAATATTTCACTTCTGTTCCTGGATTTTTGTCACAATAAAATACAATGAACATAATCTTCACAAAAGTTATTTACAAATCATTTGCCAATATAAATTACAATAACTTTTATTCAAGTATTAATTATTAAAAAAATAAGCCATTTTTATTTGTAATATCAATACATCTAAGTAACGTAAATACAACACATATTACATTACAAATGCTATAGGTGTCACATTTGCGAAAGTTAAAACTATTAGCATTGTAAATGACGAAGCTATTAATTTTGCTATTTTCAAAACCAACACATAAATAAAAAAATTGTCATTTACAATACCAATAGCTCAAACTTTCCTAATGCGAGACCTATTGCATTGCAAATGCTTGTTTAAAGAAGTCGTAGGGTGTGTGCGTGTAAGAGGGCAAGGGTAGTGCATGGACGTTGACAGTTAAAATAAGTCTGGAGCAGTCCAAATCAAAACTATTTTAATGTTCAAGGTAGTCCCAGCTTGATCAAAGTAAATGGATGCCATGTTACGTGCCTCTGTTGCTCCTAACGAGTCATATGGCACTTCATCAGGACCTAAGTAAATAGTGGGGTGCACTACTAGATGCCTGGCTCTTGAATGATGGGGTGGGAACCAGACAAAAAGAGTAACGCCCTAGTAGACTTATGCTGGGATGTAGCGCAAGACCCTAAGTATAGAGGTCTACAGCCTGATGGGGACGGTAACCGAGCACGTAGTTGCTCTATAGGGCTCGGCGAACAGCAACTAGCTGTGTTCCTACCCTCGATCTGGGCCCCGTCCCACCTAGGAACCGTATACCCCTTGTAGCACAGCTTACTAGGAGCCCTGTATAAAGGACCTGCTTAAATAACAGCTCCCGGTCCCAAACCTCCCGCTTTTTTTGATGCAGGTAGGCAAGTGGGATTGGTCCTGCAAGGATAAAGGGCTTCCAAATAGCATTCTATGGTTCTTCGTAACAGAACCAGAGGCCTTGTCCTCTTTCCTTCTCAAAAAGATGCCTCCCTCAGACAAGGAAGCTGCAAACTTGCTTTGCTTTCAAAAGGAACTATTCCCTCAACTAGCATTTATCCCAGGGGTTTCCTAAGAACCTCTTTCCGGAAGAGAAGGAGGACAGGAGGACAGCGCCCAGTCATGAATCTGTAGCGAGGTCGGGGTGGAGAGACACACTAAGTGGTGGATGCCTGTTCCTAATGTCCCTCGTTCCCTACAGACTAACAACACGAGGAGCGAGTGGGACAGCGTTTCGGAGCAGGAAGAGGGAAAAGATCGCGGCGCCTTTAACTGGACCTTCATTGAGCAGGGCGCGACTCCGCCCCTCTCGGACGTCAGTGATCACGGACTGGATAAAGAGCAGGAAGTCCTGTATGGTGGGTGTATTCACACCCCGGAGGTTGGAAGCGGAGAAGGCGAGCGAGAGAGGAAGTGTGGAGCTGACGAGAGAACCGAGAGCGAGGGAAAGCCAGGAGGCCAACGACCCCGTGCACCGCCGTGCCACACTCCCAAGGGAGGAGTGTGGCTTTCCCAGGTACGGAGACGTTGGGCGGCTTGGGTGGGGAAGAAGAACGCCCCTGTGTAACTTTGTAGATATCCTTGTGCGTGCCTTTCCCGTGTGTGCCCCGATACCTGTCTTCCCTCCCTACCCGTCCGGTAACCCTCACGAGTTAACCCCTCCCCTTTCACGAGCACAGCTAGATAACGAGATACACGGGTGTCCCTTCACTTTCACTCGGCCCCTAAAGAGTTCGACGTATCCTAACCTTAATCTAATGGCTCCCTTTGTTGGTCTCCTTTTCCCTCGGCATACCTGCAACGGAGAACCGAAGCGGAAGAAACCGACGCCTGTCAAGACAGCCCGGACGTCTCACACGCCGAAGACATCGCAACCACGAACAACCTGGAGTTCGCAAGGGAAAGATTAACTTTGAGGACAAAGCGTACCTTAAAAATAAAACCCAGCTTGAAGAGAAATACCGGTGTACGGCCTCTTACTGAACCAGAGCCCTCTACCACACCCCCTCCCACGCCCACATACTCTCAAAGACTTCAACGAGTGGTTGGTATTCTACTGCTTCAAGACGGAGGGCATGAACCTCCTCGGGGATCTGCTGCATTCCTAAGACTAGATGGCCCGTCTGAACCTGAAGGACACCTACCTCACGATTCCCATATTTCCAGCCTATCACAAATTTCTCCAATTTTTCGAGGAGGATTCAAACCTTCAAGTTACGACTTCAACATTTGGGCTATTCTCTGAACTGTGGTGTTTCGCCAAGGTGCTCAAGCAGGTGCTGGAATATCTCAGAGCAAGGGGTATCAGTCTCATAGTCTACCTATATGACGTACTGCTGATGAACCAAAGCCCAAGGAAGCAAGTGGTGGTAGGCAATCTGAAGCTTATGGCATGGCAGATTACAGAGAAAGATAGTAAATCCTGGGAATTTCTAAACAAACAGAGTGGCTCCTCTGCAAAGCCGGAGTGTATGGTTAAACCATATAAGTCAACCTGGTCAAGATGGATGGATTGGTGTCTGCATAGGGAACGAGGATCCCATGTGGTTTGTTGCTGTAAATATCCTAAACTATGTAGCATTACATCTTGCAGTCTGGTAAATATCTTTAGATCAGCCATTTCAGGAGGCTGCTTTTTTATTGATGGTTCTCCTGTGGGCGAACATCCTTTAGTCAGGAAATTATTGAGAAGCATTCACCTCTGCCTCTCTCTTGAAACTAGATTATCCCTACCCCTGGAATGCCAATAGGGTACTTAAACTACTTGACCTTTTCCTCTTGTGGCAGAATAACACATATCTTTCTAAAAAGGATCTTTCAAGTAAGTTGCCCGTGCTCTTATGTCAGGTGGAGGATTCACCCCGGATGGGATTACAGTTCACATTTCCAGAAGAACGAAGTCTGACTATAAAACTGTGTCACATCCATTCTTTAAGGACACTCCCTAAGCTGTGTATGGTGAGGTACATTAAAGCATAAGAGACCAGGACCAAGGAACTTCACCCTCTCAGCGAAAGTCAGCTGCTGATCTCTAAAAGAAAGCCCTTTAAAGTGGTTTCCTCCCTCAACAATGGCCAGGTGAGTTCATTGGGTCATGTAAGAGGTAGGTATTGACACTAATATTTTTGGAGAAGACTCTGCTCGAGGAGCCATAACTTCGAAAGCTCTTTTGCTTGGATCCAGGATAGAAGACATAATGAACTCAGCAGATAGGCTTCGGATTCTACCTTCAAGAGGATTTACTTCAAATCAGTCAAAGATAAGGCTACATAAATTGTCAATAGGATTTAAACTAGTGTAATTTTCGCCTCTTGTCCCAACACAGAATGAAAACTTTCCTAGCTGTTGTAAAGGAAAGTTTCATTTCTATTAAGGACTTGGAGGTCAGGATTATCTCACCCGATAATGCAGACTCAGATCATACCTACCCTCGTGGCTCAAAAGGTGAGATGATATAACTATTTTTATTTGATAGGTATTGTCTTAGACATCACTACTTTGTAGAAAAAGGAAGCATGAAGAGAGAGACACGGGACTATGAGAAGCAGCCTGGAATATCATTGGATTGGACTTTGAGTACTCGTTTCTCAGGTGTTCAACTACTGTCATAACAACTGTTATAATGTTGTGTTCTATATGAATTTATGGCTGCTGGAGAAAATAAGGTGACAAGAGAAGAGCATCCATGTCGTTATTAGAATTGAAACTTTCTACTACAATACCTAGGGCATTTTTCATCATTTATCATTTCTTCATATCTGCAAACATCTTCCCTTTTATCTGAAAGAACACCACATTTAAGCACATTGCGGGATTTAAGGTGTTTGTGACAAGAGTAATTGTTTGGCCATGCATTAAAAGGAATATAGTACCCTCTGAAGCACAATATATGGATAATGCTAGACACCTCTGTGCTCTAAGACCAAATAAGGGAATTCTGACTTAGGTCTTGTTCGGCCATATGTTCACGGAAATCCTCGATGACTGCAATATCTTTATAATGTACAAAGGTAGGTACATTATACCGTATATTATCCAATTGAGGGACTTAAGTGTCGTATGGCTCACAGACTTCTATTGGTGCAAACAAAAATAATAATAATAAATCAATCAGAAACAATATAAATACTAATTATCAGGGTAGACATTTGTATTATAAACATTAACAATCCAGAACTTTCACATTTATCTAGGACTGTCAACTAAAATAAATGCCTTTAATCAAATGACTTTCATGTTCCATTTCATGCAGTCCTTCCTTTGTATATTCCTCGCTTCTTGTTGTAGTCTGTTTTGCAGAACAGTCCACATATACAAGAGGATTCTGCAATTTCGCCTTGGTTTGCAAAGATTGATAACAAATGTATTCTAATTGATTTCCTTTTTCAGTCTGACAAAAGAACCATATTTTTTCATGTGATCTGTATTGCTAACACTTTAGATTTTCAGTAGGATCCATTTGAACAAGACAATGGATCACAAGTTAGGAGTTCTATTCCACATGAACGTGTCGGCTGACTGTGCGTACCGCTGTCGGATGGTGCTGTACTACAAATAATACCTAGATCATTAAAGACTACTCCTATGTCAATTATGTGTTATTTAAGTAAAGTGATAATAAGGGGGTCAATATATATAACGTGTGTGTGTGTGTGTGTGTGTGTGTGTGTGTGTGTGTGTGTGTGTGTGTGTGTGTGTGTAGGTGTAGGTGTGTGTGTAGGTGTAGGTGTGTGTGTAGGTGTGTGTGTAGGTGTGTCACTGTTGCTTCTGCTTCCTATTTAATTTCAGTTGTTTGAGAAAACGAATGTTATCTTTACATTCTGTATGTTTCAGGTTTGACCTTCTATAGATGAAAACATGGACTGGCAAGCCTACGTTATTTGCCAACAAAGAACTGCTGAATGGCTGAAGTCACTCTTGAATGCAATAGGACCTGGAAATAAATCTCAGCCATGTAAAACTTTCTAAACACAGTCAGTGACATTCACAAATTGAACAGACTCCCTGTGTTGAAGATTTAATCAAGCATCAAGATAGTTGGCATAAATCATGTCATAAAAAATTCAACAGGTACAAGTTGGTAAGAGCTCAGAAAAAAGACTTGGAAGAAGCAGGACCATCCAACGAAGGTGCGGCAGGAAAGAGACAAAGGGATCGACTATTACAGACAAAAAAAAGATCTGCATCTTCTGCACAGCAAGGGAGGGTAACCTTCATGAGTTCATTACACTTGATGCTGATAAGAATATCAGACACATGGCCACTTACAGGATACTGCTGATGAAGCGAGGATAGCTGCTGGAGATGTTGTAGCTATAGATGGCATGTACCATCAGAATTGCCTCACTGTATTCAGGAATAGTCATCGATCACTCATGAGAAAAAAAAAAAGCTGATTGAGGTCAGATTAAAGAAAAGAAGATAGAGGGACAGGCTTTCATTGAACTTATCAACGTATTAGAGCATTCAGTAGAATGTTTTCTGCTTCAAGATGTCTGAATTGCGTCATAAGTATACAGATAATCTTATGGCACTTGGAGTTCAGAAGTAGGTCAACAAAGTTTGCTTCAAGGAAAAGGTTCTTGGTTACTTTCCACAGGGCCAAGTTCAGAATTATAGAAGGCATGCTGTGCTTATTTTCAACCAAGGCATTAAGCAAATGCTGAAACAAGCTTTTACTGATTATGAAGAAGAAGCAGCCATGCTGGCAAAAGCTGTCGATATCATTCGAGAAGACATCTTGGGATCTGAAGGATTTCACTTCAATGCCATCTTCCCATCAAACTGTCAATATAACTCTGTAGCAACAACATTGAAAATTCTAGTTTCAATGTTGTTGAATGGGTCTAGCATAAACAGCCAAGCCTCGCATTAATCCCAAGAAACTCTTACAATCGGCCAAATAATCATGTGCAACTGTAAGAAGACAAAAAAAATGTATGTAACAATCTCGCCACACATCATTTGAGTCACCACTTCCGTTGTACATAAGACTGAACGTGCATGCCATGACATGGACAAAAAACCTTCACTTACCACCACGTTCTTCCGGTGGAGAATCAGCTAACAACTGCTGTTTCCCAGAAAGCACAGAGAGAAGGAGTTGTGTGCCAATCTAATCTTTGAACTAGGCTTTTCAAAGTTGGGGCGATAGACCCCTCAAGCACCACTACCAAGAGTTCTTTCTATGACACAGGGATCAGCATCTTTCAGACACCATCAATCTCAAACCCAGGACAGACTAGAGAAGCTATCACTCTTCCTGCAGAGGCCGAGAGAAAGAACTTCTCTTTGCCTGAAAGCTTTATCACTGTACCAGCAGTAGCTCTGAAAGAATCTACAGTTGAGGTGCCAAAAATCAATACGCCAAAGGAAGTTGGCGAAGATTTGGTGGAAACAGTGAAGCATGAGAAACTGTGGATTGAATCATCTCTCCAACTGTTTGAAAAAGAGAAGCTAGAAAAGGGAGAGAGTCTGGCATGATCAGCCTACTATGCTTCTCATCAGACAGAGCCATGTTTGACTGAAGAGCATGCTCTTTCACTGCTTCTGCCTCTTATACAAGAAGGCAGCTTCAGCAGCCATGACCAAGCATGGGATAGATGTTGTTCATCAGTCAACAGAGTTCCTCAATCGCATGCAGATCCCAGTAGTTATATTATGTTATAACAATTTATATAGTGCACAAATACCAACAAAGGTGTCTCTGCATTAGCTACTCCTGAGACAAGACAGAGAGAGAGAGAGAAAACAGTTAAAGGGGGCTTAGTTATTAAAAAGCCAGGTTTTTAAATGTTTTCCTGAACATTACTAGTGAAGGCATGTTTCTAATCTGACAGGGAAGAAAATTCCAGAGCTTAGCAGTAGCCATCACAAAGCTTCCGTCACCCCAGTTGGATCTATATGTTCTGGGAATAACCATTAGATTTGCGCAGGCCAAGACCAGTGACCTATGCAGGATGTACTTCTTTAACCATTTCTTCATAAATCCGGGTCCTATATTATGTGTGGCTTTATAGGCAAAGCACAGCATCTTCAATTTTATTCTGTTTCTGAAAGGCAGCCAAGTGTAGTTGTCTGATCACTTCAGAATGAAATTTTGGTGTGCTAGATAGCAGCCTGGTAGCAGGATTTTGGATTAGCTGCAGTTTGTTAAGAACCAATTGTAGAGCATTAATCAGTAGACCGTTACAATAGTCTACCGTAGACAGATCCAAGGCCGGTAAAATAGTCTTGCTGGCTTCAATGGGGATAAAAGGAAACAATTTCTCTGCCATTTTGAAGATGTAGAAGGATGAGGAGAGCACCGAATTGACGTGGTATTTATACGAGAACTTGTCATCAAGGATGACCCAGAGATATTTGGCCTTGGTGACTGGGGCAGTAGGCGGACTAAGATTGTCTGGCCACCAAATGGAGGACCATGCCGGAGAGAGGTTGTCCAACACCATCACCTCAGTCTTACAGGAATTTAACTTGAGGCAGTGATTGGACATTCAGGTACTCACTGCCAACATACCGTCATGAAAGTTAGCAGCGACACAGTCTCAGTCCTTATGGACAGCGAAAACGATTTGAGTATCGTCTGCGTATGATGTAAGGCTTCAGCCCGCAGATTTAATCACTCGAGCTAGGTCAGTCACGTAGATATTAAACAAGCACTGGCGTTGCCAATAGGTCTCGCAGTAGGAAAGTTTGAGCTATTGGTTGTGTAAATGACAAAGCCCTTTATGTATTCAAAATGATAACAACAGTGAAAGGCATTGTTATTTGCCATTGTAATAGTTCCACCTGTCGTACTGCGAGATCTATTGGCAACGTGAGTGTTTTTCGTGTGTGAGTGGCGTTGTGTGTGTGAGTGGCGTTGCGTGTGTGAGTGGCGTTGCGTGTGTGAGTGGCGTTGCGTGTGTGTGTGGCGTTGCGTGTGTGTGTGGGGTTGCGTGTGTGAGTGGGGTTGCGTGTGTGAGTGGGGTTGCCTGTGTGAGTGGCGTTGCCTGTGTGAGAGGTGTTGCCTGTGTGAGAGGTGTTGCCTGTGTGATTTGTGTTTTGCTTGTGTAAGTGGCGTTGCCTGTGTAAGTGGCGTTGGCTGTGTGAGTGTGGTTGGCAGTGTGAGTGGCGTTGCATGTGGCAGTGGCGTTGCATGTGGCAGTGGCGTTGCATGTGGCAGTGGCGTTGCATGTGGCAGTGGCGTTGCATGTGTGCGTAGTTGAGTGGCGTTGCGTAGTTGAGTGGGTTTGCATGTGTGAGTGGCGTTGCATGTGTGAGTGGCGTTGCATGTGTGAGTGGCGTTGCATGTGTGAGTGGCGTTGCATGTGTGAGTGGCGTTGCATGTGTGAGTGGCGTTGCATGTGTGAGTGGCGTTGCATGTGTGAGTGGCGTTGCATGTGTGAGTGGCGTTGCATGTGTGAGTGGCGTTGCATGTGTGAGTGGCGTTGCATGTGTGAGTGTCGTTGCATGTGTGAGTGTCGTTGCATGTGTGAGTGTCGTTGCGTAGTTGAGTGGCGTTGCGTAGTTGAGTGGCGTTGCGTAGTTGAGTGGCGTTGCGTAGTTGAGTGGCGTTGCGTAGTTGAGTGGCGTTGCGTAGTTGAGTGGCATTGCGTAGTTGAGTGGCATTGCGTAGTTGAGTGGCGTTGCGTAGTTGAGTGGCGTTGCGTTTGCTATTACTTTATATTTACATCGGAAGGATGAACCGCCCAGCTGACATTACTTGAATTCAGAATTCTAACTGCAGAACGCATGTTGGTCAGTAGCAGCGTTTAACTTTAGCTCGTTGACCAATCTGGGTATTGAAATTATCAACACATTGTCAGCTTGTTGCAGTTTTGGCAATTCCGCCATGCCTTCCTTATAAGCCACCCCCGTACTATTCACATTTATTAATGTTTTAATTGTGTGCATTTTTTTTTATAGCAGCTCAGGTTGGAAGTATTTAGAACTGGATAAATAACGCACAGCTCTACAAATTGCGGCCACTTGAGCGTACATTAGGAGCTGTTAGGAGTGGCGCTGATGACTTCCTTCTCTGCTTGCATGTGCCGTTTCTTTTTTGAGCCCTCATAAAAACTAATCTGCGGTCGGAAGTAGCTCTGAAGTTTTATCGTGATTTACTGAGCCAAGAACCCGATGCTGAGATGTGTCACTTGTAGGTCATGGGTTTGGCTGCGCAGATGAAAAAATGACGCACTTTTTAAGTGGCTCTACGAAAGAAAACAAGCATTGGCCAATGTAGAGCATGAAAAGAGGTAATTACTAGGCCGTGAGGGATGTTAATTAGGGGGGAGGAGAAGTAAGTGAGGCCGAGCCTGCTGGGGGAAGCAACAGATGGCTTTGGCACATTCCAATGAAGTCTGGTGGGGGGCGGGGGTGGGGAGCAGGCATATGGTGTTTGAGTGAGCAGCCTTTGATGTGCGAGCGAGATGTCTAGCGGAATGCTCCTATAAGAATGCTTCACATTTTAATAAAATCAAAAGGACTGGGCTAACGCCAGGCCATATAATAAAAAATAAGGTCTATTTCCTTGTTTGCTGCTGCTTGCTAATAAATTCCCGCCACATTGCTCGAGGCTCTTAATTATTTTTCAGCACAGAGTTGTATTTTTCGTCCCTTGTTCACATGGCAGGACCTTTCGAAGGCGGAGCCCGGGCACGCCCTCTCAGCACACCTGCCGGCTACCGGCAGGATGTGTGTGGGAGGTTTACGGACAGGCCGTCAGGAGGAAAGATAACGCCGGCTGGATTGCACTGTAGGACATCCCAACATCCAAGTGAGTCAGCCGACAGGGATGTGTGAAGGCCCTGCTGGCGGGGAGTGAGCAGAGGGGGTGGGCGGGGATGACGCGCCAAGCCGAGGGGCTGGGGAATTCTACAGAGGGCACGAGCACAAAGGAATGACGTGCAGTGCAACACGGAAACAAGTATTCCCGCAGCTTCCAGCTTCAACAGGCACTTCGCTCCTTTCTGTCCTGTGTTGATCCTCTGCGGAACACTATGCAGGCCTAGCAGGGCTGACGTGGTTGAGAATCTGGGCGATAATAGGTTTCAGTGTACCTTTGTCCCAGAGAGCGAGGCAGGCAGGAGGGGAAAGAAAGACTTGAGAGGGAAATAGATCACAGATAAAGAAAGAGATTGTAGATAGAGAGAGAGCGTGTTGGAGAGAGATCGAGGGAGAAGCATCATGCAGGGAAAAGGGATCGAAAGAAAGGGAAAGAAAGAGGGAGCATCATGCTGGGAAATGTCCACATTAAAAGAACATGAATGGAAATTTTAAAGCTTGGAAGTGTAAACGGGAGACAGATGTTTTTTGGTTGTTAATAAGTATTAATGGGGTAAATAGCACCTCATATGCAGGTGGGGGTCAAATGGGCAGAGAGTGTTGCGGAGCCATTGTACCTCTTCTACCAGTGGTACCTGCACCCTTGGAAATGTGGAGCAAAGACTTGGGGTGGGAAAGGCCTATGGGTATGGGTTAAATACAGCAGTGATTTTGTTTGAGTGGATTTGTGTTGGGCCCGGTGCCACTGCACCAGGTGCATAGAAGGAAGGCGTGGAATGGATTAGTAAGTGTTGTGAGAGGAGCCACAAGGCTGCATCAAACTCTGATTACCACTGAAACTGTTGGAGAGGAAGTAGAAAGCGGCACACACGAGTTTGGTGGGGGGGGAGGGGGGTGAATCAGATGTTGAACATGCATTGGCGGCCCCAAAATTAAATTAAAAGCATGCAGGCATGTGTGACTTTCTACGTCATGAGCTGGAGCAGTGCGTTCCTGCGGGGTGCAGAATCAAATCATGTTGCAGAGCTGGTTGGATTCAGCTGCCTAGGAAAGCTAATTATGTAACATGTTATGCAAGTGCATTCTCTGTTGTGGAACATTCTGTGGGATTACTTTGTAGTGCGATTTAGTGCATGGGGAGGGGGCATATTTACAAGGCCAGGAGAGAAAATAAAGAGAAACAAGCGGAAAACGAAAGCCGCCGGGAGAGCCTGGGTCGGGAATGCGAGCGAGGGGAGGCAGGCAGATTACGAGGGAAGCCGGATGGGGGCGGGAGAGCCTGGTGGGGGAGCCTGAGGGGGGAGGAGAGAGTGCGATGCGAGCAGCAGCAGGGAAGGCAATCAAGCGGAAAACGAAAGCCGCCGGGAGAGCCTGGGTCGGGAATGCGAGCGAGGGGAGGCAGGCGGATTGGGAGGGAAGCCTGATGGGTGCGGGAGAGCCTGGTGGGTGGGCGTGAATGCGAGAGAGGGGAGGTGAGCACACAGGAAGGTACCAATGTAAAAAGTAAAAATTAAACAGACAAGCGGAAAACGAAAGCCGTGCAAAACTAGATGGGCCGGCCAGCAGTGAAAAAAGTAATGTTTCGGGAGAGCCTGGTGCGGGAATGCGAGGGGAGGCAGGCAGATTACGAGGGAAGCCGGATGGGGGCTGGAAAGCCTGGTGGGAGGCGTGAATGCGCGAGGGGAGGCAGGCGGGAGGCAGGCGGATTGGGAGAGAAGCCTGATGGGGGCGGGAGAGCCTGGTGGGTGGGCGTGAATGAGGGGAGGACTGGGCTGGGCTTGCATGCGATACGCGTGCATGTACACGGGCACTGCATGAAAACCGCGGGGCTGAAAGCCCTTTGGTTTGAAGATGTTTTCGCCACATGAATTCTCGCTACGCTCGATGCGCTTGCGCGCATCGATAGGTCGCGAGACCTAAAAAGTGTAGGGCTAATGGAGGAGCCCTGTGGGACTCCACATGGAAGATAAAAAGAAGGGGATCAAAAATCACCCAACTTAACTGACTGGGCTCTGTTGGCTAATGATGCTAACAGAGCTTTAGCCTTGTTCCTGATGCCTAGGGAAGAGATACGAATTAGGAGACCATGATAAACCGTATCAAAGGCAGCAGATAGGTCCAAGAGGACCAACGCCACTGCACCACCCTCATCTAATGCGAACCTTATTTCCTCCGTGGCTTTGATGAGCGCTGTTTCTGTACTATGGCTTTTCCTAAAGCCAAATTGAGTTTCATCCAACAAATTTTGGTCCTGAATGTATTGAGTCAATTGGTCATTTATGATCTATTCCACTAATTTGGCGGGCAAGGGCAGACGTGCGATGGGCTGATAGTTGTTAGTGTCTTACAGGTTGAGGTTTGACTTCTTTAATAGAGGCAAAATAGAAGCTTTTTTCCATTGAAAAGGATAGACACCAGCTGTAAACAGAGTTAAAGATGTTGGTCATAACTGGCCCAATTAGCTTAGAAAACCTCTTAAGGGTAGAAGGTGGACACAGGTCCAAAGGTGATCCTGATTTAGCCGCCCTCACCAAGTTCACCAACTCCGAGGAGACAGGGGTGAACTCTCTCCGAGAGTAAATTCCGAAGGATTCTGTAAGACAGTCTGAACTGGTTGGAGAGACTAGGGAGGCATTATCGTTGGAATAAATGGAGTCTACTTTAGCCTGAAAGCTAAGGGCTAATGAGTTGCAAAATTATTGAGTCGCTAGGTTGGCCAAATTACAAGGAGTCGTCGCGAGTTTTGATACCACGTGAAATATTAATTTGGTGAAATCTTGGGGAGATTCAATTATTCTTGTAAAGTAGCTGCTTTTCTCCTTAAGGAGGAGACGTTTTAAGTTGGCCAAAGCTTGTTTATAGAAATGTTTCTCCTTGCCATCATAGTCCTGTCGCTAAAGTTTCTCTTGGTTCCTACAACACGGTTTCTCGAGCCTCAGAGTTTCCGAATACCATGGGGCTGACGCCGTCGTTTTGTTTTTGGAGGCTGTCTTGTAGGGAAGTAATTTGCCGAAAGAAACTTGAAGCCAATCTGTATAGCTCATGGCTGCCTGCTCTGTTTCTTAGGAAAGAACTGTCTTAGTGTCCGATAGGATTTGAATAAGAAGCCTGTGGCCTATATTCTTCCAGGCTCTGAAATATTTGGAGGGCACCTGCCTAGGGAGGGGGGTACATCTCCAAAGGACGAATGTCAAATAGTACTGCATGATGGTCCGACCAAACTAAATGAAGCACCTCCTAGTAAGTTATAGATCCATTGTTAGTTAAAAGACCATCTAAGGTATGTCTTGCAGAATGGGTGGAAAAGCCTACTTTCTGCGAATGGCCTGCCGATTCCAACTCATATGCGGCAATCGGAGTCCCTATCCTTATTATCCAGTGTTGATATAGGTTGGGCCTTCAGAGAGAGGCAGCAGGCAATGCAAGTAAGTTTGGGCTCTTTAGAAAGCTCCACTAAGGGGGGAAGTGGCTTGCGCGTCACGGAGATGGCGGCGTAGACCGGGAGCTCCGGAGCCGACCTCCAGCATATCGCGTATTTCGGCGGTATTTGGGAGTGTCAAACGAAACCAGGCACTGCAATGGAGACCGGAAGGTGAGGAGAGCCCAGCGCCCTCACTTATTACAAGTTTTGAGCAATTTTGGCGATTTTGCTCGTTTCGGCTGGGTGAATCGGTCCCGGCCGCCAATTTGTGCGTGTTGCGCACTTTTACCTCCTGAGATGTCCGTGCCTCCTGCGGAATTTACAGGCTTGCTGTCAACTTCAATGTGCCTCCCTGGACATGCGGTGAGTCAAGCAAGAGGAATGTCGTCTAGTGGCTTGTCTCACATTATTTCTGCCGCGCTTTTTATTCAACTGCATCTGCCTCCATTTTGTGACGGACACTGCTCTTTTCTCCAACACTGCGCACCTATGCAGTTTTAAGTCTGGCTTGAGCTACTTGGATGATCCTCACTATGGGAAAAGGTTTATATTTGCTTTTGCTTGCTGCTGCCTGCCTTGGTCTGTCGTCTCTTCAATATATTTGAGACCAGCAAGTCCAACACCTGTTTTCTTTTGCCTGCCTGCTGCTTTTGCTAATATTCTTCACTTTGCTGCATGATTTGACTCAGTCGTTTTAGTCCTCCTTCCCATTTTTGCCAAATGGATGATGTTATTTACATGCTCCTGTCTTTCAGCACATTTGCGTTCTCATTTTGGTTACACTGTTTTATTCGTCAGCAGTAAATTGCTTTGGGCTATTTTCTCCCTGTTGGGTAGGGAATTAATGCCTTTCACATTCTTCTCCAAACACCTTCATCAGGTTTCTCCCATGTTTCTTCATTGCTGAGCTCTTGCTTTTTTTTTTAATATATATTTTTTTAAGTTTCGCTCAGTCGCCTCTTTTCAACGGTTTCTTTTTGAGTCTTTACATGGGGAGACTCCGCAACCTGAAGCTATCTACAGTCACTAAAGAACCTTCCGGCTCGGATTCCGATTCTCCTCTTCAGAATATAGAGGAAGCTACAATGTCCAAATCTGACATCTCACATGGAGCTATCCCTAAATCCCAAAATGGCGGGAAAACATCTTCCACCTTAGCTTCCATCAAACGTCTTAAAAAGGATTCTCCCTCTCCTGGGAACACTACATCTTCTTCGTCTATGGATCTCATCTTAGAGGAACTGAGGGCCCTTAAACCTTTCATGGAGGCTACTACTAAAAATATCGAGGCCACGCAAGACAAATGGACCTCCCTGGACTCCCGTGTTCTAATCCTGGAACAATCAACGGACTCTCTCCAATCCTCCTGCTCTCGTCTTCCTTCCTTGGAAGCTGAAGTTCTTCTCCTTAAGAAACAGACTGAGGATTTGGAAAATAGAAACCGCAGGAACAACCTCCGCTTGTACGGTCTTCCTCAACTTACGGAAGGGTCCAACCCTACTGCTTTCTTCCAAACATTTCTCTCAGAGATCTTGGACGCTCCAGCCTTAGCCTCCATCAATATCCAGAGGGCCCATCGCCTTGGCCCTAAAATCTCTGCTAAACCTAGAGGAGTCATCATGCTGTTTCTCCAATACACTGATCTCCTGCAGGTTCTTTCATCCGCTAAGCTCAAAAAGCAAATCCTATGGGAAGGTCATCGTCTTTATCTATCTCAAGATGTCTCCAAAGCCACTGCGGATAGACGGAAGAGGTTCTTGGATTTGCGACCGCAACTCAGGGCCCTCAATGCTCGATATGGACTTCTTCACCCATGCCTTTTCAAGGTTACGTACAAAGACAAGACCACCACCTATGAAGATCCGGCCATTCTTCAAGCATTCCTTCGTCAACATGGTCCTGATGTTATGAACATTTCCGGACTGGGCTGATTGGACTTGAGGACTCCTCACTTTTGCTGATGTTGTTCTTTATTTGTAATCCTTATCACTGTTGTCATTTCACCCGTATATATTTTACCTTTGTTTGAACCCGTCCTCATTTCCTGTTCTTCTTCTCTCTTTTCTTTCCTTCACCACTCTACCTCTTTCCCTTTCTGTCTGGACTAGTATTACCTTTGCAGTAACCGCTTCTTTCCTTACTTCTTTCTCTTTCTTTTCTTCCTTCCTTTTTCCTTCTAGCCTTTCTCTCACATTGCTATTTATTTATTCTACTTGTTCTACTTTAATTTTGCATTTAATGAGCATGATATTGCTAGTTATTTTCTTTAACTGTTCCATTCAGTGTTATGTCATGGAACATTAAGGGATTAAATAATCCCATTAAAAGGCAACAGTGTTATCTCACCTGGCCAGACTCAAAACTGATGTAGTCCTCCCTTAGGAGTCTCATCTCTCGGAGGCAGAGGCTTTAAAACTTAAACGTTGTTGGGTGGGTCATGTTTTTTGCTCTCCCACTGTTGACAAAAAAAATGGTGTTGTGATTTTGTTGCACAAAAAGTTACATATTTCCTCAGTTTTTCATGAATGTGATGTTAATGGTTGTTGGGTCATTGTGAACTTTCTTATTGACAACATCCCTCTTACTCTCTTTAATGTATATGCCCCTACTGGAATCGACAGATCTTTTTGGCCCTCTGTTTCTGACAAACTAACTTCTCTCTCTGGGGATTACATTCTTCTTGGGGGAGATTGCAACCAAATTATGGACCCCTTTCTTGACCGCCAGGATGCATTCTCAATTTGTGAAAACTACTCAGAACAACGCGTTAGTTGATATCTGGAGATTGTGTAACCCCGATCTTAGGGAATATAGTTTCTTCTCTCCTCCTCACTAATCCCAATCATGCATCGATCAT
Organism: Lissotriton vulgaris; assembly: GCF_964263255.1. NCBI lineage: Eukaryota > Metazoa > Chordata > Amphibia > Caudata > Salamandridae > Lissotriton > Lissotriton vulgaris. The sequence goes on along the minus strand of NC_141689.1, from coordinate 715,934,518 downwards.
ATTTTCCTTAGCAAATTCCTGTCCCAGCATGCCATCCGTTCTGAAATAGGCTCCATTCTCCTCTCCGACCATGCCCCTGTCTTTGTGGACTTAGATCTTCTTCCGTTTTCCCCTCACTCAGGCAGATGGAGATTCAATAATACTCTACTCCTTGACCCCATTTCTGCTCTGCATTTACTACCTTTGCTACTGAATTTTTTCTTCTTAACCACATTCCTGGTTCCCCCTTTGTTATGGTTTGGGATTCCTTCAAAGCTGCCTCTAGAGGTTTTATCATCGATTTTGTGGCAAGACGGAAAAAGCTCAGAGAGGCCAAATCGGCTCAAATTCTGGCCGATATTAGGCGCTTAGAACTTGATTACCAAACTTCCAATTCAGACTCTTCCCTTAAAAAACCTATTGATGCAAAAGTCTCCTTCAACAAGTTTACGACTGAAGCAGCCTCTAACCTTCTATTAAAATGCAATTCCAATTAATGAAGTAGTGGACTGACGATCCAAAGGGATATCACTAGAAGACGGTAGTGACTGGAGGTTAAGAGTGAGAGCCGGGCGAAGCAAATCATATTGTGAATGGGCACTAGAGGGTAGTGAGAGAGGATTTAAGTTCCAAAAAAGAGAGAGGAACACCATGTGAGAGCAGTTGAGAGATCCAACACAATCCTAGAGAATGCCAGGCTTTCCAATAAATGGTACGATTGCGAATTTTAAGGAGTGAGTTATACCAGATAGGTTGTTCGTGAGGGGATAGAAGGGAAGGATACGACGAGGATAAGAAAGGGTGAATGAGAGTACGACAATGAGAGATAATAGGGGTATGAAGGCGGGCCGGGTAAGAAAGAAATGACAAAAGTTCATGGAAATTGAAAGGAGAAATAAAGGAGGATTCCATGGTTAGCCAGATGGGAGGATAGAAGGGAAGATCAGAGGAAAGCCATTGAGTCGTTTGTTTCAGAGAGAAAGCTCGGTGATACTCTCTAAAATCAGGAAAACGAACACCGGCTTGAGCCTTGTCTTTATGTAAGGAGGCAATATCTATCCGAGGACGTTTACCATTCCATATGAATTTTAAGAGCAAAGAGTTTATCTTCTTGAAGTAAGAAACCGGAATACGCAATGGGAGCATAGAAATAGTATATAGAAGAAGGGGAGAAAGCATCATCTTTATAGAATTGAGCCGACAATACCAGGACAAAAAGAGCGGATGCCAACGCGAGATAGCTGCTTCCATTTTCTTGGGAAATGTAATCAAAATTCAACTTAAGAGTTTCCGGAAGAAGGGGAGTAAACCAAACGCCCAAATATTTAATTTGAGGTGGTTGCCAGGAGAAGCCAGATTGCACAAAAAGATGTTTCTGGCAGAGAGAATTTAAAGGAAGGATTTCACATTTATCAACGTTTAGACGATAGCCTGATACAGCAGAGAAAGAAGAGACTTGTTGAAGAAAAGGGGGAAGAGAAGAGATAGGACCAGAGCAATAAAAAAGGATATCGTCCGCATAAACCGAAAGCTTGACCTGATGAGAACCAAAGTGAAAGCCAGATATATTTTCATCGGATCTTAGTAAGAAAGGGTTCTAAGGCCAAAGCAAATAGTAAAGGAGATAATGGGCAACCTTGACGGACACCTCTATGTAGAGAAAAGTAATCCGAGGACATGCCATTAACAAAAATGGAAGCTTGGGGATTAGAATAAAGTAAGGAGATAATGGAAATTAATTTGGGAGGAATGCCAATCCAACGGAGAGCCTGAAACATAAAATCCCACCCAATCCTGTCAAAAGCTTTTTCCGCATCTGAGATAGCTGCAAGAGGAAGATCTAACGACAAAGCTCTGCTGAGAATGTTAAGGAAGACTCGCGAATTATCAGAGGAAAGACTACCTTTAACAAACCCGGATTTCTTGGGACCGACTAGATCCGGTAAAAGGGGATCCATTCGCTAAGCCAGAATCTTAGCCAGTATTTTATAATCTGTGTTAACTAGGGAAATCGGGCGATAATTCTTACAAAGGGAATGGTCCTTATCCTCCTTAGGAATCAAACAAATTAAGGCCTGTTGAAAAGAACCGCTCGAAGACCCAGATGCAAGAAAGGACTGAAATAAGAGTAGAAGCTTGGGGAGAAGAAGGGAGGCAAAATGACTATAAAATTTGATGGTGAAGCCATCCGGGCCGGGAGCTTTTCCATGTCGTAATTTAGAGACAGCATCAGAGATGTCTGAAAGCGATATGTCCCGATCCAGTGAGTTAAGGTTGACATGGAATGTCTGGGGAGAGGGAAGAGACTGGAAATAATAAAGAAGATCCGTAGAAGAAGGAACTTGTTCAGGGGTGTAGAGATTATCGTAGAACTTGACAAATTCGGCAAGAATTTCTTTATCCTTAAACCGAGATTCACCAGAGGAGGTCCGAATAGATTCAATCCTTGTGCGTTCTTTCCTAATTTTTAAGTAATTAGCAAGAAGTTTCCCCATTTTATTTTTACCACCATATTTATACTTTGTTTATACTAGAACTTTACTTACCCCTCTTGCTCTGTCCCGTTTCTCGCCAGAGATTTTCTCTACATGTTGGTCTTGCCCCTGTCCCTCTGCAGACCTAAAACACATGTTGTTCGATTGTCCACCTATATCCCAATTTTGGAATTCAGTCTGGACTCGCATACAAAAGATTTTCCAGTTTCAGATTCCCCTCTCCCCTTCTCTCCTTTTTCTAGGTTCTCTTTCCACCGATCTCCCACACTCTCCCGGCCATTATCAGCTCTTTGACCTATTGATAGCTGTTGCTTTCCACACTATCACGTCTAAATGGAAACAAGCTGTGAATGTTTCATACCGCTCCTGGTGGAATGCAATCTGTTTTAACCATCGCCTAGACACCAATTATGTATCCCCCATCTCCTTGCCAATTAAACGTGATCTTATTTGGCTCCCTTTGGTAACTTATCTCTCCTCCTCTGCTTCAGTGAGCTCACCTCTGGATCCTGATACAGTTGAAGTATGCAAACCACCATGAATCTCCTCTTGCCTTGTCCCTCAAATTTCATCTCCATTGTTATTCTACAGTGCATATGATTTCTATATATTTATTTTGTTCATGTTATTTTCATGCCCATTATATTTGCTTTGTACAAACTTATACTGCATTGCTTATTTGCCTTTATGTATTTATATTCGCTAATGTTCTTCTTCAGATGTATTTTATTGTCATATCCATTTTCCAGTTTTTTCCCTTCTCTCCCCTCTCCCTTTCTTTCTTTCTTCAATAAAATCAAACTTAAAAAAATGAAAGCTCCACTAAGTCAAAACAAGCGCAGGCAGGCCGCAGCATTTTGTCGGAGCTATTTAGCACAGGCAGTTCCCTACTAGAGTATGCCAACAAGATTGGCATTTTACCTGATGCAAACAGAGTAAGGGTTCAGGTGCTAGGCGCAATCCGGGCGCAGACGGGGTTGCCTTTGGTGCACCTTCGGCGCACCAGTGGCACAGACGAGCTGAAATATTCATTAAGTAGCCCTCCAGGGTAGAGAGAGGGGGAGGAGCCCAAGACGGCACCAGAGTGCGAGGGAAAACGAGTGGAGAAATAAAGAGTGACTTGAAACTGGGATCCACCAACCCCTGCAGTGATCGCAGGCTCCCCTACGATCACTACTTACTGGTAAATGAAAGTTAAGGAAATAAAATGTGACAAACTTAAAGCAATGGATACTCCTCTGTTTGCGTTGGCAAAGTACATAGAGTAGAAATGGCCCGAGATGCCCAGAGAAGACAAGTTTGTGGTGATATTTGGTGACCGCCACACAGTTAGCTGTATGGAAAACCATTGGCGACTACCTGGAAGGCTCTGGGTAGACAAACGCTCTGACACATGCAGGACAAACCTCATCAGCAACAGCAGATTCTTTTCTCAGTTGCTCACATATCGACAGGATGAGACGTACACACCAGGTATGTGCTGCTGTTCTAAAGAAACTTCAGTGAGATGCATTTCTTACATATCAGTCCCCAGACATTGAGGGATCACAAGAGCATGGAGACAGGAAATGGTCAGAAAGAGCTCAACATTCCAGTACTGGGATACTATCTTCAGGCTTAAACTCCTTTGTCTCCTCCTTGTCAGAGCTTATCGAAAAGCTAACTTTGTTTTGTATGTAGTCACTAAAAGCCCTTGTTCCATGGTTTTCCGCTCTGGACCATCAGATTATTATGCCAGCTGGATCCATATCCACATAAAATAAAAATAAATTGATACTTGTATAGCGCACTACTCATCCGCAAGGGTCTCAAGGCGCTTGTACGAAAACCGCTGTGGAACCCGTCCTGGCTTTCCCTGTGAGGCGTCCACTCCTGGGCACCCCCAGGGTGAAGGCCAGGCATCCTTAGCGTTGTGGGGGCCGTTGTGGAGATTAAGCAAGCTATTGCCCAGAGTTGCAGAGTGGGACTCTATGATTAGAATATGCACCGAGGCGAGAATTATCAGGTCCGTGGAATTTTGAGCCGAAGACCCGCCGAGGCGCGGAATTGAACCCTGGTCCCGGACTAGACCTCACCATCTGTCTTGGAAGAATTTGTGAAACGTGGCCACTAGGTTGTTCATAAGATAACAAACAAGTTCTCAGCCATGACTATTGATCAAGCTCATGAACAGATCAATGAGCTTTTCAAGGGTTCTCGTGGGGCAGTTGGACTCACTGAAAATCAGTTTGCATTCAGAAAGTGGATGCTAGCAGGTTCTGAACAAGCATGGTTGCGCGAAGTGTGTGAAAACTATTGCAGACTGGAAAAAGCACATTGAAGAAGGCCTTGCAACACAGTAGTGCTTAAAGCAACAGGTGCTGAGCTTTACAGAGACTAACAAGGAAATGGGCAAGCCCTTTCTAAATGTAACTGAAGAACTGCGGACTTTGGATTCTCATGATGTCCTCAACCAGTCTGTAGTGAATACAGTGTTTACGATCAAAGAGGTTGGCGAACAGTGCAAAGACTTCTGCAAGTCAATCCTGTTTGACTGTGAAAGGTCTATTCATGACCCAATTAAGAAGGAAACCCTCCGACTGTTCAAGTATCCTGCTCCGAATATCAGCGGAAAACAAGAATACAAGATTGCAAAATCTAAAGACAGATGCCAACCTCTTCCGGAGACTGCACATTGTTGTAGAACACTGGAAGTCTGATATGAAAACTTCCTCCAGTCATGAAAACCACTCACTGCCACCATCCTGGTCTGATAAAGCAAAGCTTTGTTGTGGGAATAAGTCTGACCTAATGAAATGTTTGGTAAAGATATCAGAGAAAGAAGCATCAAACGTACTTGAATTTAATGACACTGATGATGCAACTGTGTTGTTGGCCAACATGGAAGAACTGGATGAAGAACAGCCATCAACAAAGGTGATCGTTCAATAGCTTGCTCCTGAGCTGTCGTCTTGGGAAAAAACAGCTGAGACAGATGTGCCAACTTTCTTTGATGTGAAGGTGTTCAATGGTGCTGCTGTGTTGCACCTCTCGCCAACTGCAGGTGTCAGGAGTGTTAAAGACTATGCCATGGAGGTTTTCATACCTTACAAAGTGCAGCAGCTTGATTGCTCAAGAAGGGTGTACATTGTCTGGGACAGGTATGTAAAAGGCAGCATCAAATACTCTGTCTGAGAGAAAGGATGAAAAGGAAAGAGAAGAAAGGTTGCAAGTCAAAATAAGACTCCTGGACAGTAGCAAAATGTCTTGCGAGATGCAGAAAACAACCAGGAGTTCTTCACACTCCTGGCCAAGAAGATCTAGAGCAGTGAATTCCCCTCTGACAAGGAAGTAGTGACAACATAAGTATACTGTATTCTGGTCAAGGGCAGTAACGTATCCATGCCAGCCTGTAGCCACAAAGAGGCAGATACAAGACTGGTCTTACATGTACAACATGCCCAGCAACAAGGCTATGTGTCTTGTTTGGTTCACACTGTGGACACCGATGTTGTAGAGATTCTGAAAGGATAGTTTCACCAGTTACAAGACTAGTGTCTCAAAGCTAGTATCTGGGTAGCATTCGGCACAGGGAGGAACTTTACATACAATCACATTAATGTCATTGCTCAGACCTTGGGAAAGGAGCATTCCACTGCCTTGCCAGTGTGTCACAGCTTCACTGGCGGTGACACTGTCTATGCATTCCTTGGAAAAGGGAAGAAATCAGGATGGATGGCCTGGAAATCTTATGCGGAGTTACAGCAGCCTTCGCCAACAATGCCAGGAATCTATTCTCTAGAAGTGGACATTCAGAGTGGCCGCTTCAGAATTCCTGAATGCTTCACCGTAATCATGTACCAGAGAAAACTTTGACTAAAGTCAGTGAATGAAGCCCTCAGAGAAATGTTTTGTAAGCAAAACAAGACAATGGAAGCAAACCCACCAACACAGTTTGCTCTTCATACAAAGCGTGTGGTTTACCAAGCAGGGATCTGGTCCACATGTGACGTACCTCAGCAGGAACTACCCACCCCGGAGGGATGGGGTGGCAAATAGACCGTGACAGTTCGTGCTGGACCCCATTATGGACAGCACTACCAGTAGAATCTAGGGTATGTGATGTACTTGTAAAGTGTGGCTGCAAAGGATAAGCTGGATGTACAGGCAAGTGTGCTTGCAAGAAGGCACCGTGGACCTGTACTGAACTTTGCACTGCATATTGCAAGTGTAATTGCACCAGAAACGGAGCTCACAAAAGGTGAGGTGAAGTTCATTTAACACAGCAGGAATTTGCAATTAAATGAGTTCTGTACATTAGAGGTCTTGTTTTACTTTTCCTTCATGTCCACTTCTGGAGTCAATAACAAAAGCATTAATGCCTATTCTGTTGCTCGGTGCCTGTTGCACAGCCTGATTTCTGAAAGGTCGTGCGACAGGATCTATGATCACGTGGATCCTACCAAAAACTATTAGCACACGACCAAACAAAATTCCACACAGTTTGGTACTTTTATCCAACCTGTCCCCTTGATCTTGCTAAGGGATCTCACTATTTTGGAGTCAATAAAGATTCCACAACTCCACGCTGGACCTGTGCATCACAGACTTCTATACATCATTGTATAGTCGAATTCCACATGACCCATAACTTACATTTGTTCACTTCTAAAGATATACAGTGTACTTTTACACATGCATAAATGTAGCAAGAGAAAATGCAGTTATATAGGGCTAACCTTCCCCAGTCACACACTGCATACAGGTTAAATCCTGTCTTGGACAATAGAGAGCTCTAAATGTTTTTTGGGGTGGGGCTGGTGTGGCAAGAGTGCAAGTGATTATGTCCTATCAAAAGTTTGTGAAAAACTGACAACATGCTAGATTGTTGCTCTTCACCTACGTTCCCCAGAGCATACTCAACCCTCAAACGTTCTCCCCTCACCACAATGCTGTTTTTCTCCTGTGTATTTTTACACCATCCAGCTGTAAATTAAAGTCACTAAATCACTTTGCAAGTGCACGTTGGAAATACAAAACAAATTAACACTCAAACTCTGCCAAATACACCAACGTGTATTCAATGTAAGTGCACAAATGGCTTTGTAAATCTGTCACTTCAAGACCAATGTATCAAAAACACACTTGTAAAGGACCAACAAAAACAAAGTAGAACCCAACTCCCAACTGAGATAGTGTGGTGGCTTTGGACTCTTTTGTGTTAATTTCCAGTAAAAATAAATACCGGTCACAACCAGACACTCACAGAGGAGATAGTAAACAACTGGTGTAGATGCAGTTCTACTCTGGTGGTGGCATTCAGACTCTGAAGTTCCCAAGAAAAAGTGACTATGCAGTCTACAGAAGAAATTCAATCTGATGCATGAAACGCTTATGAAGTCAAGCAAAGGGAAGCATATTTAACAACAGCAGTATAAAAATACACATACCTCTAGCTTAACTCAAGACGCATGGTTCCACATGTGAAACTAGAGAAGAGTCCTCGATTTGAGAGTGCAGGACCTGCAAAGAAAGAGAAGATACATCACATATGCTGCTCTTTTATTGTGAACTCTGTGTGATAGGTAGCAAAAGGATTAGTTTACACTGCCCTCCCATAAGAGAATTTCTTATTACAGGGGCATCCAGGAGTCAAACCCATCAATCAGCTGGAGAGGCAAATACTGAAAAATGATTTCAACACAACTATTTCATAATTAGGGCTCCCGGTTTTATGGTATTTTTTTTTAACATTTCCGTCTGTATACATCCATATCTATTTTTTGGCCATTTTATCTGTATTTATCCATATTTATGTAGTATTTTGTGGATAAATTAAGTTATAAAATTGTATTTTTTCATATTTATTTAACTGATAGGCATGCAGTCATACTTTGATGTCTGTAGTGTTGTAGCTATTTAAGCTGCCAAATATTACATAACAATACATTCACTGGTAAATATTAGCATTAGACGACAAATATATGTTGGCATATGCTGGTATTTAAATACATTTCATTCAGTTTTGTTAACTTCCCATGCTGTCCTTCTGCTCAGCTGCTGGGCTATAATTCATGAAAGAGTACAGAGAGTCACTTAAACGAATCCCAGTTTTCTGTATTTATCCACTTTTAAAAATAAACGAGACAGAAAACACATTGCTTTCTTCAATATCTACAGTTTACTGATTAAGATAAATGGTATACAAATACCCATCTCCACAATAACATTGAAAATAAGCCCAAATCTTTCACAAATGGTTCATAAAATTACACAACCTACACATCAAGAACCTTTCAACATTTCAAACATTTTAAGTAGTAATGAACCAAATTATCTGCGGACAACAAATTCTACTGGCGACTGAGCCAAATCAAACCGTGAAGGCAAGCGTGCATTTCTGTAAGAACATTCTTACGGAGTCTAAAAACAACTTGCCACCCTTTCAACCAGTAACTATGAGAAAGAAAGATAGCCTATAAAGATAAAAAAGGCAATCTATCAAAATGAAGACAGTCATAACTTTTCCATTCAAACATTCAACAAGGCAAAAGAACAGCACCACGGGCTCAGTTCACACAACTGCCAGGGAACAAAATCAGAAAGGTATTCCTGTACCGTTATTCTTACATGTCAAGTAAATGTCGGACTTGCATAGAAGTTTGGCACTATGGTGAAATCCTTCCGATGATTCTCTTTTCAATTTAATGACATTTCCCTCTACATGCCCACCATGAAAATGGAAATGCATTTACTCATCACTTAACATAAGTAAATCAATATAGTGTTAGGCGTTGGAAAACAGCCAGCAAATTGTTGATGAATACAGTCAAAACTGGCAGTTTGCGAATGTTCAACAGCTATCCATGATTGACCTATGTAGAAATGCTTAAAATACAACAATAGAAATAGATTTGCTTATGCAGATGTTCTGCCAAACCGGAGGAATTTTCACTTAAGCAAATCACACTAGTGGGGTTGAAATCAGTGAATTCATCGTTCTGTAAATCAGGAAGGAGGTTCAAAACTTACTGTAAGGATAATCATTTTTTACACGAAGAAAGCAACTGTAAGTGTATACACACAATATAAACATAACTAAATAATTTAATTAACTTATTACAACAATGGGCCAAAGTTATTTTTTTAATGGTTTTTTTCAGTCGACCAATATCATCACGTGTTTCCACTGATGAGCAATCATCACTACAAATTCATTTATGTAGCAGTCAGGATTATTACATTCAATATTAGTTACTAGAACACTCAAATTAAATATACATCTGCAACAACAAGGATTGCTGGGTTTGGATACCAAAGTTAAATGATTATCTGGTTCACGAGACCTGCTTCATAGTTTCACCTTTTAACACAGCAAAACAATTGTCAACCCGATGTGCGAAGTCATCAATTAGTACCAGATCACGAAATGTAACATCTGGTAGGGTAGTTGGAATGTCAAACCAGAACCCCTGCAAATGTTTATTCACCAGATTATGATGCAGGCTATTATCATAGTGAAACAGGTTAAAAGGTGAATGGCTGTTCAATAAGAAATTCATTTGTGCAGAAGCGGAGGGAGCCAGATGATTTCAGAAATCCCCTTTGTGACAATAAATATCTAAAACCATGGACCACACCGAAGCAGTAATGACCATCTATAAATATAGTCACTCTCAATTGAGGTGAAAGATAGCAAGTGCTCTTACAGGTCCAATTAATTCTGCCACTTGTGCAGAGGTAATACCTCAAAGCTAGGCGTCTTCTACCACTTCTTTAATTGTGCAGTTAGCAGAAGAGAACCTACTCTCAAAGTTCCCTCCTTGTCTCTTTGACAGGAGCTGTCAACAAAGATTACATAGTCGATCTCATCGAGGGGTTCATTTTTAATGTCTAGTCTTGGCGCATATATCTAACATCCAGGTTGTCATTTTCAGCAATTTCACCCTCGGATAACCATGGCAATGTAGCTGGATTGAGTGTTTGACATCTTTTCAACTGCAAGCATTTGTTGTTCATACTTTGTAAGCTGCTGTTTGTCAAATACTACGTTTTTGTATGGATGAGCAGTATTTCCACTGAGTGAGGGGCCATCACTGTAAGGGGGTGTCCCATCACTATGCACATCTCTCAATACAGACATCAAATGCTGCAACCACTTTCAACTATTAACGGGGAAATGTGACTACAAGGGATTTATTTAGGGGTACTTAGTTAAGCAGTTCATGTGATAATATGTTCAGGTTCCAACTGGTAACCTACAGTTCAGCAATCTACAATTCAATTGTTATTTACTACCTAAAGGATCTATAAAAGATACTGATAACACAGGTGTGAATTCTTCAAAAAACTAATTTATGTGATATAAATGATAAGGGTACACAACGTAAGAGCAGCACATAAATGACCGAGGTTTACAAGAGGATTCTGTACTGTTAACGCCTCAGAATCATTAATGCGACCGTCTATTCCAAACACAAATACATTGATTAAGCAATAAATCTGAACAAAACAGAAAACACTACATGAGAAAAACTATCAAAAAAAGGAAGTAGATTCAGTTGTCGACATTTCGGTCTTGCTGATGTTTGCATCCGTTAGACCATCTTCAGGACGATCAATTGAACTGTTAAATGACCCTTTTGAATAATCTTTAAGGAATGTCTAAGCACTACTAAATCGGTCTTCCTGGATGATTGTACCGAGAGAAAGCTATTGAAAAGATGACTGTATCGACAGCAGAGCGTTCCAGGGGCAATGCTCATTCTTAAACTGCTTATCATATCATAAACACAACTATTTTATAGACTTTACCATACCACAAAATACACAACTTCAGCATAATGACAGACTCCTAATCAGAAAATAACGACGCATACCCTATTGATATACCTCCCCCAGTGGGACCTCCTTCGAAACTGCAAACTCTTTTAATCTTCAAGTTCAGGCTGTGGGCTTAAGGGACAAAGGCAATTTTAAACTGGGGGAAATTTTTGCTCCTTTCTCCTGGACATAAACCGTCCTCTCATTACTTCTTGAAGGAGCGGGATTTTCTATGTCTCAATATTCAGGTGTAATCATTAATTAACCCCCACCCCTGGACCTTTGTCGATGAGAAGTAAGGAGCAATCATCTACATAGCAATACATCATTAAGACTTTTTAGTTCAGTAAATAAAGAGAATTAGTGCGAGTTAAAGGGTTTTATTTTCATTCATTAGGTATTAGCATATAATGGTGAAATCTAAAGATTAATACAATCTATCAATCAATATTTGACAATAAAATAGAACATATTCTATCGATGGTGGCCCACACATATGGCTTCATTTAAAAGTATAAAAGTCTGTGACGGGTGTCTCCAACCTTTGTGTAATACGAGCTACTTATGTTCAATGAAAATCATTGCGAGGTACTAATATTATTATAAGGGTCATATTAATGCCCACATCATACAAGTTACCATTAGTGGTCTCAATATGCAAGATTACCTGCAGCAATCACCAGCAGTAATGTAAAAAAAAGGCTTTGCCAA